>NC_141997.1:43715747-44349497 GCF_049901715.1 Pseudonaja textilis | reverse complement strand
TAAATGTTTAATGAGATTTGAAATGACAATTATTATAAGATTCAAAGGTGCCACATTCTATTTGGCAATTACAGAGGGAATCTTGCTTTTTAATTCCTGGAAGGGAATTATCTTTTTCCCTGTCTCTTTCAGGATGATGATGGAAAAGAATATATGAAATTGTAAACAGGACCGATGAAAGTACAAGTATAATGAATAGAAAGATATAGAAATTTGGGAAAAGAAATGTAATTGAATTAGAAAGAAATGAGATAATTATAAAAGAAGGTTAAGGAAAGTCAGGGAAGAGAAAAAATATTGAGAAATTGAAAAAATGGTGATAAGATATGAAACTGAATATATAAGATGAATATGTAATTGAGATTATGTCTGTATGGAGATGTGATAACCTGGAATCATGCTGTTCTCAAAAAAAAGATGTTTTATTTGTTGTAATGTTTTGTAAAAACCCAATAAAACTTTTACAAAAAAAAAAAAAAAAAGGACTGAGCAACCTTGAGGCTGGTGAGATTTGAACTGCCAAATTGCAGGCAGCCAGCTGTCAGCAGAAGTAGCCTGTAGTACTGTACTCTAACCACTGTGCCATCATGACTCATTCAATTTGTGCTTGAGGTGAAATTGATTTTGGAATTTGCTGATTAGGCAGGCTTGTTGTTATAGAGATGGCTAGTATATATTATTGTGTAAAAATAAAATGTTGAGGTTATTTGTTGTTACCTTATTTTACTGAGTCAGACGTCAATGCTTTTCTTTCTCTTTTCTACTTTACCTTGCATTTTCCACTCTTCCTCTTTTCCTTCCCTCTTTTCCCATTATTTGATTTTTTTTTTCTTTGTGTCTCTGTATTTTATATTTTGAAAAACTAATAATATACAGTATATATGGGAATGCAACAAAACGAAAACAACTCCCCCTTTGTTGCATTAGAAGGCTCAAGAGGAAGGCTAGATATTTTTTTCAATAGGTTTTCATGCATGTTCAGAGTCAAGCAATTTCATTTTATTTATTTTCCTTTCATAGCCACAGCTAGTAAAATATTTGAATGTCATCCAGAACAAAACAAAGGGAACTTGGAAGCATGAAGGAAATAACTTTATCAAATAAGACACCTTTTGGGTCACAATATATGAGGGTTTTTATGCATTCACTGAAAGGAAAAAAACAAGATTCCTGTGAAATGGGTTTATATACCCTATTGATTCTTTGGATGGAAGGCTACTTCTGAACGTCTGAAGTTCCAAGAAGGTCAAAAGGTTCCTATATTTTTACCCAAGGATATTTGAAAAAATAATATTGTGGTATCTATATCAGAATTCGTGATATCATGGGGCCATGTTATAAAAGGACCGACCCTATTCACTCTGGTTGACTCTGATCACTGAATAAGAAAAAAAAGCAGCTTATTTAAAATAGCAATGGATTTATATACTACTTCACAGTGCTTTACAGCCCTCTCAAAGTGGTTTACAGAGTCAGCATATTGCCCCCAACAATCTGGGCCCTCATTTTATTCACCTCAGAAGGATGGAAGGCTGAATCAACCTTGAGCCTGGTAAGACTTGATCTGCCAAACTGCTGGCAGCCAGTGATTAGCAGAAGTAGCCTGCAGTTCTGCAGTCTAACCACTGCGCCACCAAGGCTCTCTGAGCTTCTGGTTGAGATATGGGGATATCCTGACACATTGATGCTTGAGACAAAGAACCTTCTATTTATTGAAGAAACCAATAGAATAGCTGGTTAGTTTTATTGCAAGGAAATCTCCGGCAATGTTCAGAACCCTAAACAAGAAGTGAGGGAAAGACCATCCAGCTAAGAGAAAAGCTTTGTGCCAGAAAGTTATTATTATGTCTGCATTCACGCACTAGCTCTAAATAAAATAAGCTATGCAGTATACAACGTGAATGCAGAATTTTACCACAGTTCTTCCTTTAGTACGTGTGCAGGCCTTGGTGATTGTATCTTTTGTTAAAGCTGATAAACCTCTAAATTTGTCACCTGGTTGATGAGTAGTATCTGCTTTCAAGATTTTAAATGAGTTCCCTGATGCTTTCTCCATGTCTCAGTTGCAGAGTTTCAGCCAAATCTTTGATCAGTACCATCACCTTACTTGGAAGGGGGAAAAAAAAGGAGTTGCGAGGAAAAGATGCCCTTCTGATTTGACTCCTAAAGACTCCTAAAATAAAAATAGCTATTTATAATTTATCCGTCTGTTAAGCCATTTATTTATGATATGTTGGTGTGCCCAAATCCATGTGAAAAACAATGTGTTCTTGTCACTGATAAGCTGCTGAAAGTAACAACGAGTTACAAATGAGGACAACAGCTCTAAAATAATCAAGTTACCCTCTATGATTTTTGCCCCATCACTATACCATATAACGTCAATAGCACTTAGACTTCTATACCACTTTGCCATTCTTTACAGCCCTCTTTAAGCAGTTTATAGAGGCTGCACAATTTGGGTCCTCATTTTACCAACCTCAGAAGGTCGGAAGGCTGAGTCAACCTTGAGCCTGGTGAGATTGGAACTGCCAAATTGGAGGCAGCCATCAGAAGAAGCCTGCAGTACTGCACTCTAACCACTGCACCACCATGGCTCATAATGACACTGATGTAGTGACAAGTGATTGATAGGTCATATCATATGCTACATGCTCTCTGATTGCAATTACCCATAGTCAATGTAAGAATACCATATCAGAAATCTGAAAATAAGGTGCTGAAGTAACAGGAGATGGGAAGGACTAGATAGCAGTTCTAAAACTATAGATTGTGTTCTTAAAAGGATCAATTCAACTATTATCAAATCCAATGCCATGCTGATATCATTTCTGATTATTGGGACTCCAAAGGTTTTTGGGAAGACAGTTCTCAGTAGCAACAGAAGAGAAATGTTGTAGATCCGGGCTGAACCGTGGGGTCCTTGGTTCTGTCTGAGCTTGGTAGTTTTCTTGCAGATGATTTATTACCAAACTAGTAGCTTCTAGCACTGATGGTGTTATCTAGTTTGATAATGAAACATCTGCAAGTAAACCACCAAATTCAGAGAGCACGAAGGACCCTAAAATTCTCAGTATATCCAAAACTGAATTAGTTGAGGAAGGCAGGGATGGCTAAATCTCTCCTTCCCTCCCTCTCTCTCCCATTCTCTCTCTCCTTCTCTCTCTCATTTTCTCTCTCTCATTCTCTCTCTCTCTATTATCCCCCTCTCTCTGTCATTCTATGAAATAATAGAAAATACTTATAGCTTGGGTTTTAGATTTTGGCAGTGGTAAGCTAAGGAGAACAGGACAAGAAAACCCTGATAATGAAGTTACCCATCTGGTAATGAAACATTCAGAAACTAAACTGAAACAAGCTTGGAAAGCAAACAACCACCAGAATCTGTCATTCCATATCTATGTCGGTATGTATCTCTTTCTCTATCCTCCTCCTCCTCCTCCTCCTCCTCCTCCTCCTCCTCCTCCTCCTCCTCCTCCTCCTCCTTCTTCTCTCTATTTTTCTACCATTTCTCTATTTCCATCATTTATTTTCTATCATCTATCTATCTATCTATCTATCTATCTATCTATCTATCTATCTATCTATCTATCTATCTATCTATCTAGACACAGTACACATATCATGGCTATGTTTAGCTCATTCTGTTCATTTCAGTGCACGTTGCATTGGATTCTCTTATATACTACCTGCCAGACACAGAATTTGTTGGAGAGAGTGCAGATAAATATGTTTAAAATGTAAATATGTGGTTATACCTACAGGCATTGCTCCTAGGGAGACTAGCTTGAATTAGATTTCAGCTTTAGGCATCAAGTGGAATGAATACAGACTTTTTCTTTAGCATGGGAACATCTGCCTGACAGCTAAATCCATAACAGCAAAATATAGCACACTGTGTGTGTGTGTGTGTGTGTGTGTGTGTGTGTGTTATATATGGTATATATGGTATATATGGTATATATGGTATATATGGTATTCAGCTTTGTTCGGGTATTTTCCCACATCATTATAGTTGTGCTTTTAATGTTGTAGCAAAGTTTCAGCAGAATCTCATCTGCCATCATCAGGCTTCTGTATTGTGTTCGTCTGTGAGTCAGACTTACACACACACACACACACACACAGAGAGAGAGAGAGAGAGAGACACCTAGGCACTGTACAGTCTTTGTGGTGTCAAAGCAATAGCATATACTACAGATTTTATTTTGCAGGTCACAGTTACACAGACAAAAGAAAAAAGATATAAGGTAAACAACCTTTACTTTTATATATTACCCCTACAGCTACCACAGTGGTGGGATTCAAAAAAAAAAATTACTACCAGTTCTGTGGGTGTGGCTTTGTGGGTGCGGCAGGGGAAGGATACTGCAAAATCCCCATTATCTCCCCACTCCTGGTGGAAGGATACTGCAAAATCCCATTCCCTCCTCACCCCGTTAACCTGCTTTCCAGCTCCATTCTCCTGTGCAAGGCAACCAAAGAAGACCCTACCAATAAGCTGGAAGTCAGTAGACAGAGAATAGATGGGGATGGAGACAGTCAGAAGTGGTATTTGCCAGTTCTCCAAACTACTCAAAATTTCCACTACTGGTTCTCCGGAACTGGTCAGAACCTGCTGAATACCCACCTCTGAGCTACAAGCTTTTTAAAAATCCAGAGAAAGTAACACAGTACCATAGGTACCGATAAACACTGTGATGCGATCATACCACAACAAAAGATAACTGAGAAACTTATCAATACAATCTAAAACTAGAACAGGGAGTTAAAAGAGTCAATATTATTAATCAATGCAACTGGGTGCAAGACAGTTGCATTAAAGGTCCCCTTGACACAATAATTACCACTGACAGTTAATTAGTTCTCTGTCATCATTTCACAATTACGTTTTTACAGCTTCTGATGCTATGGAAATTGTTTCTTAGTTCAGTAGAGTTCATGCTGATAATATAGGTATTTCATGGTCAATTGTTTGACAAAGAACTACCAGCAACAAGTTAAATGTAGGCATTTCAATAATGCTGAAAAATTCCAAATCAATGGAGATAATATTTATTAGCTCAACCTTCAATTATGGCAACAGGCACCTTTTTGATCTGATTTAAAATTCAGTTTTAAATCCAGTCCAATTTGTTTTAAATCTGTGATTAAGTGATTGAAGTTCAGGCAATTTTTATTCATGATATAGTAACATTAAAAATAAAACCACCTGAATTTTCAGGATAGATATTAATTACACAATTCAATTTGAACTTTTAAAAACAAGATTTGATTGAATTGCCTTCAAACAGAATCTTCATATATCACTCTTTAATATGGATTTCAATTTTATGTAAAATGCCTTATGTTCCATATACATCCTTTGGTTTTCTGTAAAATAACTATGGAACTATGGAAAAAATGGAACTGAAAGGAGAACAGGGCTTTTCAAGGTATTTTCCATTTACATATTAGTCTGTATCCAATTTTTCAAATTTTTGTTTCTTCCTCAAATTGTGGAGATACACATAATATTCATATACACATTTTCCTAGATTTTTCTACATTGCTAGGTTGCCATTGTATTTATATATGTATTAAATTTCAAATTTCATACTTCTTCCCTGGAAAATATCCCATGAATTTCAAAATAAATACAAAGAATGTGAATTAATCAAAGCTTTCAAATGCCACAATGAAGCAATGTACATATAAATTAATGATGCTTTAAGAAAACAGTTCCTTCCTTCCTTCTTTCCTTCCTTCCTTTCCTTCCTTCCTTTCTAGCTACCATAGGGTGGTTGTGAAGAACCCCTCACAGCTTCAACCTCAAACTGTCTCCCGTGGACCTCACCCCATTCCTAAGAGGTCCTTAAAGAGGGCGTGTTTAACGCACCAGCGTGCCTACCATCTCTGTCTTAATGTCCCCATTTATCTGTATTTACTCCCTTTGTTCTTGTTCATGTTCATGTTATTACTTGTTATCTTGTACATGTTTGACAAACAAATAAAAAAATTAAAAAATAAAATAAAATGGGCAAGAAGAAATCCAATGAAATAATACCTACAAGCTAATTAAAAGAACAATAAAAAGAACAATAAACTATTAATGCAAGTGCTTAATATTCCAAAATAAAACCCATCTTCCAAAAAAGAAAACAAAAAGAGGTCTTCTCATTTCTTCCAAGAGCAGATCATTGCGAAGTAATGCCAAACTTTTCAGAATTTGGGAAGAAAACAGAAAAGATATTTTTCTTACTTTCCCAGAAGGAGCATGTGAAGAATGGCTTGTACTCTACCTCTTACCAACCAGGAAACATCACATAGACCATTTATACCAAGGAACACCCTAAACTATTCATGTTTTTACAGTGCAAAACCTTGAAATCCCAAAAGACCAGTGTCAGCCAGTATATCTCAGATCATTGCATGCAAATTACCAGCCTATCACCTCATGGTTGACTCAGCCTTCCAGCCTTCCATGGTCAGTAAATGAGGAGCCAGATTGTTGGGGGCAATAGGCTGACTCTGTAAACCACTTAGAAAGAGTTGTAAAGCACTGTGAAGCGGTATATAAGTCTAAGTGCTATTGCTATTGCTATTCTAGAAATTCCCTGGCATTTTTGGACTTGGCTTGGTCTAGAATGGCCACATTTTCCCTATTGAAAGTATGGTTAAACCTGCTGTGAAAAAGACTCTGCATTGGCAACAAGAAAGGCATCCAACCAGTAAATATATAGGTCCATTCAGTTTCCAGACCCCGCCCCACAAGGGATTATGGGGTCATTAAAGGAGGACGATGAGACAGCATTTTATCTCAATGGCAACAGACTCTTCAACAGATTCTCACATGGCATATCTTGTAGAACTCTAGTGATGAAGAAAGCAAGCCGCAGATAACTGTTGCTAGGTGCCATCACTTCAAGAACAGTCCTTATTTGTAAGTTGGAATCCAAGAAGTGAAGCATCTGATGAATAATGCAATAAAAAATATTGAAGAACTTTGCATAAAGGTCTCCAGCTTACTGCTGAATTCCCCTTCGCCACTCAAGATTAAACAGAGGCAATGGGGACTTAGGTAATGGACTGAAACAATTCTATATAGAGATAGCTAATAACTGTTAATAATGAAGCCAAACAGATAATTTTTATGTTTGATAATATTGACATTCAAATGTCAATATTGGATGCACACATAAAAGGGGAAGTCTGGAGTAGTTTTTTCAGGTGGCATCTCTGTGAAGCACAGGTGTGAATACCACCTGCTCACAGATCTTTGTGGTATGTTAATGAAATTCACAGATGACACTTAAATGAGAAGGTGATAAAATATCAGAAAGGGCACAATCTTTCTAAAAACATGAACAAAAACTGCATAATGAGCTTTGGTTAAAATACCCATCTTGTTATATCTCTGGGGAAAATATTGCCCAACAGAACTGACAGAATTGAAATACATTTCCAGTCAACTGCTAACACACACCCATATTTAGAGGGCTCCGAATTAGTGAGCACACTATCTCAAAAAGAGAACCAGTGTGGTGAAGTAGTTGAGAAATTAGACTACATCATAAGAAACCAAGGGTTAAAGTTGCATTTGACCCCATCCTGCAGTCCATAATTTTGTGTCCACGTATTTATCTTGAGATCCAGTTTAGTGTCCTGGTGAAGGCACAGGCTAGAAACCAGAAGAATGTGAGTTCTAGTTTCCCCTTAGGCACTAATCCAGCTGGGTGACCTGGGGGCCGTCTAGCTCTCTCAGTCCTAGGACAACAGTAAACTATTTCTGAATTATTATTATTTTTTTTGCAAAGGCAACTGCACTAGGAGTCAACACTAACTTAAAAGCACAGAGACCCACAAAAGCCATTTTCACTCAACCGAGTCATTCTTCCAGAAATGTTCTTAAAGGAATAAAAGCAGGGGTTGGCTGCTGGAGGCTCACAGGGGCTCGGGAGAGCCCCTAGAAAAGACTCTGTGGGGCTCAGAGAGCCCCAATAACCTCAGAAGACAAACAGCAAGGGAAAGCCCTTAATAAGCTTAGTTGAGCTTCTGGGCATTCAGCCAAGAGCATTTCACACCTTATAAAAGTGTTGCAAGCTAGATAAACAATCCACTCAGCACTGAGGGAGAGTCATTGAGAAAATCAGATAACATAGTCACTAGCCTCCGAGGGGATTAATTCCCAAATAATAAGAATCACGTAATTCACCAGAAACTCTACTAAAACTCTCATGGTCACTGCTATTAAGCCTGGTTTCACCCAATCTTTTATTTAAATATTAAATGCACAAAATAATAAACAACTTTTTGGTATATATCATTTTTTAGGTAATTAGGGCAAAGAAGAGATGTTGAGTTGGCCACACCCACCCAGTCACATGACCACCTAGCCACACTCACCCAACCACATGACCACCCAGCCATGACCACCCAGCCAGTCCTTAGGGCAGAGAGCCCCTTGATAAAAAAAATTGAAGGCCATCCCTGGATGAAAGGAGAGGAATATTCCTGTTTTCAATCTCTCAGGAGAAAAGTTGAGTTTAAAATCCAGAGATGAATACATAATAAACCTGAATACATAGATCCAACAGATGGCAACTATTTCTTCTACTCGTGATCATCAGGAATTCTAGACTAGAAAACCGAAGACATCCCCTTTCATATTTTCACAAAGAAAACTGGAGCTGAACTTGGTCTTTGATGTGTGCAGTTAATTACTGAAGTGGTTGCAGCTCCTACTAGTGGTTCATATTACCTTGTTGGTAATATTTAATAAAACCATCATGTACTGCCAGCATTTCTTATTTTTTGTAATAATAGATTGTATTATTAGCTTCTCATCCCTATACTAGCCAGGCTTGACATTGTTTAGCTTCCAATCCAGATAAGGTCAACAAGATATTAGCAATAGCTCAGACAAAATACTTTTAATATTTGACATAATACCTAGTTTCTGAAATGTTTGTATTGCTTCATCCTGCACCCCTTGTCTAGGCTGTTCTTTTGAGCAAAGCAGATATGTATAAATTTGTACTTATCTGAGATAAAGTAATTAACAACAATTCTTTTAACTTTTTACACATTTTTTAAGAATGGTTTTCTATTTATTAATGCAATTTTTTCTCTCTCCATAGCTTATTCCTCAGGGAAATCACTTTCTACCTAACTGTGATATTCAACTGCATGAATTTGTATAATATTGATGCCCACAAGAGCAGCAAAGGGATCTGACAGTAATGTCATGAAAGAAACAATTAATTATGTTTCCATGTAGAAAAATACAGGTGAAACCAGGATCCTGAATCACTCCCAACCAATTGTTATACCCAAAACTGCTAAATATTGACTAAAATGAATGAAAACCAGTGCCACAGCTTCCTTCTCTTAAACACCAGGGGGAAACTGTATGCCAAAAAGGGGCTTTATATAATTAAATAATAAAATCAACAAAGAGAGAGAGATTTGCTTTCATTAATGTCTGCTTGCAGTCCACATTTTCTCCCTGTATTGGTTTTGTCTGCTCTAAGAAGTCCATGAAATAGAATCAAGAGATTGGTGAGGGGATAGGTATAATGCCATTTTTAAGTACAATAATTATATTTGCCTTCATATCTCTTTTGAGCTTGGCATCTTATCTAGATCAATAAATACTAATTTTATAGTTCTATAGATCATCTAAAATTTATTCGGGTTGATAGATTACAGGAGGGGGGCTCATTGGTCTAAACAAGGTTGAACACATTTTCTTTTTCATTAGGGTAAAGACTTGGAAGGGTCAAACCACCATTTCTGGTATTTCATTTCCAACGTGTCTTTGCCTCAAATGCAGTCACACTGCTGGCATCCAATTACCAAGTGTAAATGAACACCCATAGTTGTGCATTTTGCTCAAAGCACTGGCGTCCAGAGCAGTGGTGGTATTTAATTTTTTTACTCTGGTTCTGCGGGCGTGACTTGATGGCCATGGTGCGGCTTTGTGAGTGTGACTTGGTGGGTGTGGCAGGGGAAGGATTCTACAAAATCTCCCTTCCCTCCCCACTCCTGGGGGAAAGTTACTGCAAAATTCCCATTCCCTCCCCACCCCACTAACCTGCTTTCTAGCTCTGTTCTCCTGTGCAAGGCAACAAAAGAAGACCCAGCCAATAAGCTGGGACTTGGGAGGCAGAGAATAGATGGGGGCGGGGCCAGTCAGAAGTGGTATTTGCCGGTTCTCTGAACTACTCAAAATTTCTACTACCCCCCAGATTTGGTCAGAACTTGCTGAATACCACCTCTGGTCCAGAGAAAGTGAAGGAAAGGTTGAGTAATGTTGCTAAATCTATTGGCTTTGCTTCTCAGTGGATGCAAGTTTTCTGAAAAGCTGACACTTGATCCCACCTCAGCAAAGACAGATCTGCTCCTTTGAGTTTATGTCTCCTTCCCAAGTTCAAACATACCACTTTCTGCAAAATGATTCCATATCAAGTCACCAGATGGCCTTGAGTGACCCCCCCAAGATAAATTCAACAGATCTATATCTCTGTTCTCGAATCCAATTATGGCTAATAAAGGAGACTGAGATTTTTAACCAGCTGAATTGCTGGGCTTCGATCTGAAACTTTTTCTTGAAATGGAAATTCGAAAAGCTGCTTTACCTCACGTTGGTGATGCAGCGGTGGGGGGAATTGTACTGTTCTGTAGATTGTGAGACAGCAATTGTTGCCAGTCACTCTCAGGCAAGATGATGGGATCTATAATTCAACATCATATGGAACCCAAGATTTTGCACTGGCTGACTGACATTTCTACATATCCAAGCCTTGTCCTGAATCTTCACTGTTGGTTCCAAAAGCACAGATTTAAGATCTTAGAGTGACAGCCATCACAAATACCACAGCAAGTCGTCGGGAACTTTTCTTTCTATGTTTAAGGCAGATATTCTCTTTTCCACCCTTCCTCATCTCCCTCTTTCCCTCTCCCTCTTTCTCTCTTCTCCCTCTCTCCCAACTCCTCTCATATTCTGCTTCTAAAAAACAATGTTGGCAAGTACTCCAGGATAGCTAGCTATTTTTATTCCAATCAAGAGTACCAGAGCATGAAGAATACAGAGTGCAAAGAAAAAAAAACTAGTATTATAAAACAGTAGGTGTGTATTTGTAGCATTAAAAAAAACAAACCATTGACTAGTGATCTTATATCTTTAGCTACTCCAGGAGTGCGCTTAATTCATACATGCTGAAGCATCCTATTTTGAATCCAAATCACTCATTTAAGATAAAGACAGTCTGGTTTTTGTTTTTTAATATTTTTGCTTTCTTCCATTTATAGCACAGATTTTCATAAAAGATGACCTTCTGCCAAAAAGCTGTATGAAAATAACCATCCAAGGGCTAATTAGAAACCAGTTTTGTTATTCTTGTTTTGTTTATTAGGAGCATTTCTCATTGTTAAGAACCAGAACAAAATAGACCTGATCATTGCTTACATTCTCCCTGTACCATTTCATTAATATAACAATATTTATGTATGAGAGAGAAGAGAGGCAAAAAAACCCAAAAAACTTTTCAAGATTCACCAATGCCACAAGAGTCCATACAAGTTTCTGAAACAAGACCGAACCATGTTCCCTTCAAAGCAAAGAACAACAAAACATAACCAATTTTGGACACCTTGAGACTATTTTTGCATGTGTCTTCATATCAGGGATGAGAAGTGTTGGACAACCACTAGAAGTCTACTTCCATCTACATTTTTGCAGTCCAGCTATGGCATCTCTACTTTTGGGCAGCATCAAACAAAGGGAATAGAACTTATTTCACACTTATTATTTTGAGACATTAAACCAAAAGTAGATAAGTAGCTAAAGAGTTAACCACCAACTTTTTTAATGAATTTTGGAAGACAGCAGTTGCAAGGTACCATACTTGGTCCAGTAAAGATTGTGGATCTCAAAGCATGTGCTTTCAGATTCTCTGCACAAATGGTGATCCCTTTGTGTTGGTACCAGATATGTCCAATGACTGAAACATTCTCTCTCCCTCCCTCCTTCCCTTCTCCCCCTCTCCCTCTCTCTCTCCCTCCCTCTCTCTTCCTCCCTCTCCCTTTCTCTCTCCCCCCCTCTCTCTCTGTGACATGTCTATCATCTTTCTCTATAACTCTCTATCTCTATTTTTATTATTTCCATTATCTATCTTTTTCCCAAGGAAGAGGATTTTGTGATCAATATAGTTTATTTGAAAAGGGGATTAAAAATGTGCAGATTGGAAGAGTTCAGGTTTTGCTCTCTCTAACCAACACTGAATCTTATAATCAACTTCAACTTCATAAACATTACTAAACACTGCCTAATAATTCATGATACATTGCTCTAATTTATGTACTTTTGCTTATTTTTCGCACTTTTGTTTAAGAGGTGTGAAATGTTTTTTTCAAAGCACTCTGTCCCTGAGCAGACATAAATTAGTACCTTGTCAATAGTTTGGGTATAAAGGAATTTATTACCCTATGTTGTTCTATTTGTTTTTGCTATTATTCAACACAAAGAAAGGACAACTTTAAAACATTATGTTCTTCCTTCTGTCTTATTACTGGCCTCTCATGGATCTTAATATTTTCCAGACTCTGAGCTTGTGCATTATTAAAAACAAAACAAAACAAAACAACTGCTTTTCATGTTCTCAAATACTGTGTAGACACACACATATAACTGTACTTAAAAACATTAGCAAAACCTGAAAATAGTTGGAGATTTTGATTGAGCCAGTTGAAACTAACATTTATGGCAAAAAATCACGATTTAATGAAATATAACCAATATTCACAGTTGTAATAGCAGCTATGTAAGCTCTTTGCAAATTTATGTGGGATGTCATCATTTATATCTACATGTCAAGCATGTTATAGAGGCTAAGATCCAGTGACTACAATTTGTGGAATCATACTGAACTAAAAATAATATTTTGATTCAATCACATTGAAGCATTTTTTGTCTGGCCTATTTGTTGCAGTGTCTAAAGCTACATCTTGGGAAAATTTCTTTTCTGTTTTTTTTTTTTTCTGTTTTAACCAAGAAATGCATAATTTTAATTTTATTATTACACTTTGTAATTAAGCTAAGTGGACGATTTGGTGTGGTACATTGTTCATAATCTTTAATATACATAGTGTGTATATGATATTCATATGATCTGCCTCTCTTGATGAATAAAGAGATGGAGTAAAAAAACTAGATGAATCTTGTCCTGCTCTCAGTATTTAAAGCTATTTATAACACATCCTAACTATTAGCAAAAATGTATGGGCCATCTGCCATATGCAAACACTTCAATCTCAAAACAAGAAAAATCATCTGAAAAAATGTAATGACATCCCATTCAAATAATTTTACTGTCAAGTTAGAGGCTATGAAAACCTTGATGCTTTTTAGAGAAGTTTATTTTCAAACATGGTCTTAGGTGCAGATGCCTTACAACACTATTTGAACCCTAAAATGAGGAGGGGCGGAGAAAAAGAGGAGGAGGAAGAAGATGAAGATGAAGATGAAGATGAAGATGAAGAAGAAGAAGAAGAAGAAGAAGAAGAAGAAGAAGAAGAAGAAGAAGAAGAAGAAGAAGAAGAAGAAGAAGAAGAAGAAGAAGAAGAAGAAGAAGAGAAGAAGAAGAAGAAAGAGAAGAGGGATTTTTTTTCCATTTTGCCTCATTAAAAGTAGTGATGGACCACCAAACTCTACGTTCAAGTAAGAATTGAATTTGGTCATCAAAGATAAATGAAGCAAATGTTTTTGAGTAGTGTACCATTCCCATTGGAACAGCTAAAAGGATGACTCCTCTGTGCTTCTAGCCTGAGGCATTTCAGGAGTTAAAAAACATTGCAGACAGAAGCTTTTGTTCTATTTTCACTACATTTCTTTCTTTTTCTTTTTTTTTAATGCAAAGAACATCAGTCTCCATTTTATTTGCCTCTTTCAACTTTCTGGTCATCTCCAGTGAAATAAATTATTTGCTTAGCTTTCCCATCATCCTTTAATGCAATGTCCCAAACCTCAACCTTACTGAAGGGCAAAGGAAGCGAGCCAAGCTGAAGATGAATGGAACAACAATTTCATCTAGTGGAGAGATAGAAAGAGTAGCAACTTTCAGGTAAAAATTGTTTATTTAACAGAATGAAGTGAATGAAGATACATGTGAGGGAAGACAAAAATCAAAGTGCTTGCTGATTAGACTGGGGAATCAATGTAATTATGCAATATGGGTAGACCTCGACTTACAACCATTTGTTTAGTGACTTTTAGAAGTTATATCAGCACTGAAAAAGTTACTTATGTGTAGCAGATGACCGGGATAAACCCAAGGGAGGGATTAAGCACATCATCAGTCAGGCGTCCCTACATGGCTCACAAGATATCTTTGTCCATTCCACCTTGAATGCCTTTCTTATCTCTTGCTCATTTCCCTTTTCTGCTAGTTGGTCAGATTCTTCTAGAGAGCTTAACCTTGCAATAAATCTTTATACTCATTTGAACTGCCTGCATCTCCTGATTTCCATGATGCTTGACATTATGACTCTGACACTTATGACTATTGCAGCATCCCCATGGTCAAAATTTGAATGCTTGGCAACTTATTCATGTTTATGATGGTTGTAATGTCCCAGGATCACAGATCATCTACTGGGACTTTCTAACAAGCAAAATCAATGGGGAAACCAGATTCACTTAACAATAATGTTACTAACTACATCAAGAAAGGTCATAAATTAGGGGCAAAACTCACTTAACAAATGTCTCACTTGGCAAATGAAATTTTAGGCATAATCGTGTCAAGGACTACCTGTAGTTAAATAAGTCACAAAATAAGGCAATGCAAGCCTTATGATGCTGTCACCATAGTGTTAACAAGAAAACTATTCATGGATGTGTCCACAAAATAACCGGAAGCCCAAAGAGATTTATCTTCGTAACTGTCTCAATTGAAGTTGCAGTTTGTTATGGAAAGAGAAAGTTAATGAACACCGTTTGGTATTTAGCAGAAGAAAATGCCAGGAGCTGTTCTCCCACCTCTCAAACTTGCATAGAACAAAAGTTTCATCATTAACATGTTCCAGTTGCATATTTATAGCCACTCCACCAAAACAAAACAGATCAAGGAGTGGAATAGATTCCCAGGAGGTAAGTCTAAAGCACTCAATTCTCATTAGTTTCAGGGAAGAAGAAAGGAAAAGATAATCAAGGGATCATCCTGACATAATACTGTGATGTAGGAAGAAAGGCAGCTTTAACAATCAGGAACTAGAACTTTTTTTTAACCAGCGTTATCTCCTTTGGTTAAATTATTAGCGTTCAAAATGGAATGTGATGACCCGGGGTGTGGTACAAAGTCAGATAATCAGAAGAAGTCCCTTTATTAGCTCCAACTTTGCCCCCGATGTACTCTTTGCCTTCTGGGCTCAAGAAAAACTCTCCCAGGAACACCCTTTGGCTGCACAGAATCAAGTCCAAAATGTGGTCAACAAAAACTGTAACTATAAGTCCAATCAGGGCAAGATAAGGTAATGAGTCCAGCAGGGCAAGAGAAGGAATTCCAGACGTGAAGGAACTGCAGTAAAGGATTTCAATTGGAAGGATTTCAAGAACACAGATAACCACAGCCAACAGAAGATAAACTCACCATTTGTTCCCAGCAGATGCCACACTCAGCTTGCATCTCTTTTAAACTCTCATTCCCAGCTGTGACTAATGAAGGGAATCAGGGCCCTTTCCTCCCCCATAAGCCATGCAACCAACATTGCTCTCTCCTCCATTCCTTTCTGTGTGCCCTAGAATGAAGAGGGGATGGGCCTGAGTCTTCCTCTAAACTCCCTCTCCCTTGTTCCACCACTTCCCTGCTCTGCCCAGCTGGACTTTGCCCTTCCCCAGTTTCCTCCACAGCCAACAGAGCCACACTCCCACTCTCTGTCAGCTGTTTGTCTTCCTCCTTGGATTCAGACTCCGACAGGGGCATAACATGGGAGTTTTCCAAAATGACCTGTTTATCCTCACAGAGCAAAAGTGTACTGTTGCAAAGAGACTTCCTGAATCAGATGCTACAATGCCTAAGATGGAAGGAGGTATTTTAAATACACTTTGAGTAGTATTTTGGTTGACTGTAGATCAATATCCAGAAGATGGCTGGTACACTGCTAGGCATGGATTTAGAAAGTCCTCCGACACTCCAGTCTCTACATGGAAGAGTTTAGAACATATGTCCAGTGAACTATTAGTACTTGAGAGCTTGGGAGAGCCACACACAGCCCTCCCAAGCTCTGGTTTCACTGGCAGAGGGTTTCAGGAGGCTGTCCTAGCCAGAAATGGAGATTGGGAGCCCATTTTCACTGGCAGAGTGTTGGGCAACTACAGGGGCCCCAACATGAGTGATGTTGAGCTGGCCACGCCCATCTTGGCCACACCCATTCCAGCCCCCCAAGGTCAAACACAACCCTGAGGCAGCCCTCAATGAAATTGAGTTTGATACCCCTGCAGTATATACTGACCAATTCCCAATGACTCTGAGGAAATTACAACTGCTCTGTCATTATATCTGTTCTGCAGGCTTTTCCAGCTGTTTCTGCTTTGAAGGCACATCTGGAGGTCTATGAAATGACCCTTTCAATCACTTTGCCCAGTCTTAAGAAGAAAGTTGGGGCTGTGACTACAATCATCAAATCGCTCATATTCTTTTCAGATTGAGTTGAAACATCTGGTGGATGCTTAGATGAACATAGGATTATAATATTGATTAATCAAACCAAGAATTGAAATGACCAATAAAAGCAAGAGGAGGAACTTCAGACAATTATATACCAATATCTATAGATTTACAGATATGTCATGCATGATTAATAACTTCAGAGAAGATATTTTTCCCTGTAGGCAATACCTGTGAATGTTGCTTGTTTTTTCTCCGTATAGACTGTAAAAACAAGCAATGACATATTCTGACTCCCACTTGTTTGTTCTCATTTGTGTGTTTCATTTCCTTGATTTCAACAATGGGATGGATCAGAAAGATGTAACACCCTAAACACTACAAACTACTTGTGGCCAAACATGACAAACACAATACATCAGCTCTCTACCATAATTTCACTCAAAATATTCTTTCTAGTAGGACCATACCTTGTCTTGATGTACCATTTGCATATCAGTTACCTTTTTCTTCCTCCTCATGCAATCCACACAGATTCTTACAGATCAGGAGAAAACATTTCACTTCCCAGATGTAAGAACTGGGTTTTTTTCTTCTGTTTATGATCTTTAATTCCTTTATTCTGGGTGGAGTCAGGGCGACTAAAAGGAGCTAAGCATTTACTGGCCAAATGCCCTTCTTAATGCCTATGCAGAGTTCACAGCAGATATTTTCTCTCTGATAGAGACACATCTGCCACTGCCTAGGATTTCAACTTTCAACCGTCCAAATGAGAGATGAGAAACTTCACCTATAAGTCACCACACCACTCAGATATGGGAATTGCTTATCCCATGGGAAATCATATATTCGTGTCACCAAGTGGTATGTTTAGAAGTAGGCCCTCACACATACGGATTTACTGCTTGGCCTTCCCAGCATTACATTGTTCTACTAACAACAGAGAAACTAATGCATTTCAATTGCTGAAGGGGTCTTAAAACCTGTGAGCTGCCTGGATAGAGAGCCACATAAAATTGCGCTGAATCTCCCTGATAGTAGCAGGACTTAAGGGTAATAAGTGTATTGATACTCTGTAGACTTGTAGAAGATGTTTGCAGTGACAGTGCAGAAAGGACATACTGAAAAGTGCAGTTTTAATCTCTCAGCTGTGATTTCTCACTGTATTAACTTACAAAGCTGAGGAGCGGCAAACAGCTGTGACTGGAACTCTGCCATTTACTCAATAAAAACTTAATAGCTTCAACATGCAAGAAGGTTGCAGCTTTGATTAGAGGGGTGGGCTGGATGGGGGAATGGGAATGACAGGTCTGCCACCTTGGTGCAATGCTTACAATTTTATGTTGAATTAGCCTCAACAAGAAAATGCATAGACATCTTCAAGTAGCTTTTGGGCTCAGCAGGATTTGTTCACTTTTCTCTAATTTTGAGTGGCCACCTCATTTCAGGCTGATGCATGCAGAACAATTTATATCAAGTCAAACAGCTCATGCAGATTGTCTGTTTACAGTTCTCTAGGCCTATGCTGGTGAATTCTCTCGGCATGTATGGGTCTTGAAAAATCAAGGGGAGAGATCGGGGAAAAAAAATACTAAGAGAAGGAAACTCTCATGTGTTTTACTTGTTTGCTTTCAGATAATGGAAATGGTGGGCCAATGAAAAGCTGAATAGACAAATATTCAGATATTTCTGCTCAATTGTTATTTTATCCAGGACGCATGACACTCTTCTCAGCTCTGATTCAGATGGGGCAGACCTCAAAGGTGAGAATTGAACACCTGCAGTACACAGACATTGACTCAGAATCATAGGAATAAAGGTCTAATATTTAAACCTGGGAGGTAGCACATATAGAGAACAAGACTCTAGGGAGATGATAGATAGATGATAGATAGATAGATAGATAGATAGATAGATAGATAGATAGATAGATAGATAGATAGATAGATAGATAGATAGATAGATAGATAGATAGATAGATAGATAGATAGATATGGATGGATAAATGGATAGATGGATGGATGAATAGAAAGATGGATATGGGTGGATAGATAGGTAGACAGACAGACAGACAGACTGTAAATCAAGGCTGTCAAACTCAAGGCCCGTGAACCAGATGTGTCATGTGCTAGGCACTCCCACACCCATTTTAGTGAAGGAGAAAAAAGTCATGATTTGTCATGTGACGATGCTGTGATGACATGAGTTTGACACCCTTGCTGTAGATGATAGATAGATAAATAGGTGGATGGATGGATGGATGGATGGACGGACTGACTGGCGGACTGACTGACTGACAAGGAGGCGGGTATAGACTGGCAAGCAGGCAGATATAGATTGGCAAGCAGGCAGATAGTCAGACAGACATAATCTTCCTAATGCTATGCAATTAATATACTTGTCTAACTGACTTGGGTTTTATTTGAGAATTCAGCAGAGGACAGGGAAAGACCATATTTGCTGTACTGTGGCAAGGAATTGTTTTGTTTTATGTAAACTTAAAAAAAAAAAAAGAATCCTGCATCACTTCTATGGGAGTATCAAAAGAGCAGACAGAACAGCAGGGCATGGAATCTGCTGGCATTCACAATTCTCTGGTCAAAAAATCTGCACAAAGCACTAATTTACAAAATATTGGTCCTTTCACAAAGGAAAAAAAAAGATTAATTTACATTTTAGGAAAACACGCCTATTACGAAAAGGCTTTGTTTACGAAGAAAAGATGCAAATGGTTAGCAGATGGAGGATTTTGTAATAGTTGTTCCACCACCACCCCACCTCCTTCCCTTGGACCCGCAATCTGTACAGATACTCAAAAATGGATGAAAAAACAACAACAACCACTCTCTAGCACTGAAATGGAATGGAGCCAGCCTTCTTCACTGCAGCAAGATGAATAGCTCTCAATGCACTTTCCAGTTTCCTTTTGTCTTGTTTATGCTGCATACTTGTTTTAGTTCCTTTGCTATGCCAATTTTCCGAAGCCAAGAACACATGAGACCTCATTGTTGGTCATAGGTCTGGACTGATGGGAATTAAAGACCCAAACTTCTGGAGGACATCAAGTCTCTCGTTCTTCTGAGCCATGACTTGGTCCTTTTTGTGCCAATACCTATGGCTGAGTAAACAGCAGATGAAGGGAATGGCAATGGAAGGAGACCAGGCTATTTCCCACTGAGGCTGGTAGTTTTCTATTTCAACCACTCTTGATGGACAACTGCAACTTGTCGTGGCTGATTTGATTCAGCACAGAATGATGTCGTCCATCACCTCTGGAGTGCAACCCAAGTATTAAATTCTGCTGCTAATGCATAGTTCAGTCTTGCTGATGCCCTAACCATGCTGAGTTTTAATGAGCAGAGTAATAGTAGCCCACTGTTTAACTCTGGAAGGGGTCAGCTCATCAACACTGTGGTCTATGGTACTCATCTAAAACAAAGAGGTGTTAAAGTTTCAGAGGCCTCCCCTTTGTAGCCAAGCTAATTTGGTGCTCAACATCTGCTTAAGTCATTACTGTATCCTCATCAGAATAATAAGTAGCCTCAAGCTACCCTCAGATTGAAGATTCACAGTCCACATCTCACTGCTCCCTCTAGTCCTCTGGGGGTACAGATCAGCACAGCAGCTCACTCCTTCTGCTTTGTTGTGCATAGTCTGTGCCAACACACTCCCCAAAAAGATGCAGGGCCTAATGAATTGGCTTTAATGGTCCTCTTACCCACTTAAATGGCTTTGTTTTAATTGGTTGTGCTACTCTATGTCCAGAACTACACCAAAAAGTTCATGGCATACATGCTAATTGTCCCTTTCTAATTACTGCACAATGTGCAAGGTCTGACAGAGCAATTTTGGAGGTGAGGCTCCATCGTTAGTAATTCTCTTTATATTTAATTTTATGAAAAATCACTACAAACGTGCAGCATGGATGCAACAGAAAGAATGTCTATTTATGCAATCTAAACATATCTTATACACAGCAGAGTTTTTGGTTCCATTAAGTTTTCCTTGCAGGCTTCCAGAATTAGGGTACTTCCAAGCAGCAGCAAACTCAGCTCTTCACACGATCCCCTAAGTGTACTTAATTTTAATGGATCATCTCTTTGGAGCTGAACTTAACTAATTCTTTACCTTCATTTACCAGATGAAAAGAGGAACAGAGCAGTAAACATTTAGAAGCCCCCGGAATTCCATACATGCAATTTCCAGTTCCATACACAAGAACAAATGGAATTTTCCGAAAGAAAAAAGCAACCAAATCATTGAAGAAAAATGGCTGTTGACATGAGTTTTCACAGCTCTTCTGACTTTAATTGCAAAAATTCATCACTGGCAAAATGTCTATGGCTTGCCTCCCAACAGAGAAAGTCAAGGGAAAGATCCCATTTCTATTCTGACTAGCTTTCACTGCTAGCTATTAGTTTCTCAGTCTGTTTAATGTCCCCTCAAACTATCTGGAGTTTTCTATGTGCTTTAGGGTATCTTCATAACAAAATTGAAAGGTCTGTGGCTCCTCTAATATAATAAGGGAGGGGGAAATGAATGCAATTCTTATGAATCCCATTGGCTTCTACGGTATCCTGATGTGGTCTTGGGATTATGCAGTTGTTAAACAAACCATATAAGACTGATAAGCAACAGAGAAACAATTTAATAGAAAAGCAATAATTCTCATAATACAGAAAAGGTTATTCCCGCAAAATTAAAGGAATCCCTTTTCTTTAGAAATGGTACCATTGCACCTAAAATCTAATACAAATGAAATTCAGGGGTGCAATTCAACCAGTGTAACAACTGGTTGTCAGCATTCCAGAAAACCTCAACTCCAATCAATTTCTGAGACAGACATCTTCTCAAAGGTTCCTTTTATTAGAGTAGTAAGCTGGCACATATGGGGAATTCCGAATCTGAAAGTTCCGGGTTTCCTTTCAATAAGTAAAAAGTTACAAATCCACCCCTGCATCTGTTATTGCATCACATGCCCCAATCACCATCCATCCCAGCTTGAGACGTCCCCTCAACCACTCCTCAGCCAAGCACAGATTTAACATGACCTTGACTTAGAAGAAGAATGCTATTATGACTAACCACATATGTGGAGTTTCCTCCTCCCTTTTTCCCAGGCTCAATAATGTGGCAGTGAGGAAGCGTCTGGGTCTAAAATGGCTTCCAAAGCTGACACTGGTTCAGTGAGTGTGCACTTCTCTTTGCGCACCCGCAGAGCATTTGCAAATGACCTTCTCCACCAATCCCTGTCTGTTAAACAGCTGACATGTAACAATCCACTGTGCCGCACAAATCAGCTGAGCTTAAAAAACAAGATATAAAGCACGTCCTAGAGCCAGATGGTGCAGGTGGGACAAACAGCTGATCGTCAGAGCAAACCAAACTGGTTCGCTCTCTGCTGATCCTCAGAGCTACCGGTTCACCCAAACTGGGACTAACTGGTAGAATTCCACTTCTGATGAAATGTATACCTTTGCTCTGAGATGCCAATGGCCCCTTTTAAAGGAGGTTTGCACATGGCAACATTTTGAGGAATTTCCAGGATCTTTGAAAAACATCTCTAAAACTACTGAAATTGCATAGAGATGCTTGATTCTTTCTGATCTCTGTTTCAGATGGGAAGGCCACCTCAGAGAGAAAATTGACCCAGCCTTGCTGAAGTGGAGTTGACTTAATTCAGAGAATCCTATGGAATGCATGGGATTTCCCCATTTTTAAATGATAGTTATGGCAACCCAGAAATTATTTCAATTAGATTCAAACCAATGCTATGTTTGCTTGAAGTCAGCCTTTAGTGATTCACTACATAGTGTTTGGTTTGCAAGGTTCTAGGCCCCTTAGAGCAGCATTTCAGGGGGGAAACTATTTTGAAAATAATAATAATAATTCCAAAACAGTTTGCAATAATATATCTTTAGAACAAACACATGAGGACTAGATTCAGCAGTCCACCTGCATTTAAAAGACACAGGCCACTCCTTTGAAGACAACAAAGTCCATATTTTAAGCAGAGAGGATAGCTGGTTTGAAAGAGGGGTCAAAGAGGCCATCTATGTCAAAATTGATCAGTCCTCTTTCAACAGAGGGGAGGGATATGACATCATCTATCTCCCAATCTACAACACTGTCCTTTCAACAGTTCGAAGAAGGCTCCACACCCATTTGCACCACTCAGGTGACCCTGAAGATACAGATAAACCTCCAGGTGATTTTAATGACCCACTAAAGAATGCAAATGTCCAGCTGTCTGCAAGGAGTTCAAATCCTTCCATTACCCACCATCCAGTCAGAGCTGAAGAAACTTCTTGGATGGGGAGCAAAATGTCTTCAAAGAAAAACCAGAAAGTCCAGTTGCCTCTTGAAAAAAGCATCTCTGGGACAACCGTGACCTGGATGACTGAGAATCTCCATAGACACATATATCTAGATTTTTTTTCTCTCCCCTTATCAAGATATCTGACTTCTCTCTATCTCTTAAAATGATGAGTCAAGATTTCCTTGACACACACAGCTTCATATACTATCTTCCTTTAATGGGGAACTGCAAAAATCATTGCTAGTTTTTGCTTTGGACTAATTCCAGCAGGAATGATAATATTTATATTTAATCTTCTATACCACAATTGCATGACTACTAGGGACCATCTTCATTAAGCATCAATCGGCAATCAAACAAACAAGAGTATATTAAAGCATCATTTCCCAGTCTGCAGGGTTCCAGTAAAGGAAATAATAAAGTGCAATATGAGGAACAAGAACTACTTTAAGAGGAAGAGGTCTAATTAAAACAGGGCTTAACAACTCTATGGATTAATTGGGATCCAGCTGAGAAAATTAATCCTTTGGGACTGAGATTACTCCCACTTCAATCTACTTTTATTCTCAACTACAGGTTACGTGATTCGTGCTTTGCTTTTGGAGTTGAACTGAATAAAGAAGGACTTTTATAAGAAATTTCCATGTTATATTCCAATAAATATGAATATTGCAAAATAGTTAAAAGAAAGTTGTTCATATACCTTCACAATTCTGCCTGAGCAGTAACTTCAAGGGTATATTTTACATTTTAGTTTAAGGTATTATAGAGAAAAAGAAAAACATCTCTGAAAAAAATGGAAAAAAAAAATCCATGAAATAGTATAAACTAGCCATTTCTGTCTAATCTAATCTCAGAACTATCTAATCAGTAAAAGTCAAAATCAAATTATCATTTTTGCCACCTCAAACATAAAGTCCAGAAATGGTTTCCAGGTAGAAAGTACTTGTGTTTTTTTTTCCCCTTTTATCAAAGCAATCAAGTTAGCCATCTCTGCTAATTCCATCAGCTATTGCAATTATTCATCCATTGTGGGAATTAAAGTGTCCTTCCATTTTTGTGCATAAAGTAATCTTGCTGCCATGAACATGTATAACATCAAAGTTGCAATTTTTTTCAGAGTCTATTATGCAACCCCCCCACCTCCACAAGTCTATTATGTAAAAAGTTGAGGTTCGATGTTATTTCTTATTCTACTGCAACCAAAGGAAGTTGGAAGTCAATGTGTTTTCTTTCTTTTTCCCTTCTTTCTACAATTTTCTCTGTCCTTTTCCTCCCCTACTTTTCCTATCATTTGCTTTTGTATTTTATATTTTAAAGTAGTAAAAGGGAAAATAAATTCTGAAAAATAAAATAAAAGAGTAATTTTTAAAAATCCATGAATTAATATTTCTTACGCTTCCTCTTGCCAGTAATTTACAACAATTAGTACTGCTTAACTTTGCAAGGATAAAGATTGAACTTGAAATCTGCAATTTAATTTCACTGTGAGTAGAGGTCGAACACAGTTTCATATTGTACCTTAAATGAACATTTTAATTGTGCCATTTCCCCCTGTTTCTTGTGCATCATCTCAAGATATCCCCATCTACTACCAAAAAAAAATAAATAAATGCATTTTTGGACATTTCAGGAAGCATTGTGGATAATCAAAATATATTGGAACACTTGGAAATATTATACATAATTAAAATTTGATCATTTTTTTTAAAATGCCTATCTAAAGAAGTCAACATTGGAGACTAACAATAGTATATGGAAGAAAAACTTTGTATTCTATGCAGATTATCATATTCAATTACCGCTTGTCTGCTAGTAAATGCTTCTACCATTCCCAAGGTCAAAGAATGTTCATATAGTATTTTAGTCTGGATGGTTCTACTATGATAGGAACTGCTCGGCTTTCATTTCTGAGAACAAGTATCTGTAAGGGCTCCAGAAAAATCCACCTTCGTTCAAATCAAAAGTCTCTATCCGCATCTCAGAGAATCGTAAATTGATTTATTAGGAGTGGCCATGTTGGCGTAAGATGGATGCAGCCGATACTAAATTACACCTGGTCTTCCCCCCACCCCCTGATGTGGCTTCTCCAATGGGACACATCCATCTCTAAGAGTCATCCATCATGCTCTCCAATAACCTTCTTATGCTCCAACCATTACTGAGGCATTTCAAGAATGCCTTGTTTTCCCCCGCTCCCTTTTTCTGGCAGCTAAAAAGACCAAAGGGTTATCTCTTTAGTTGACAGTATCATGGTTTAAGTTCTGTTCCTCCTCCTCATCTTTTAATGAATCCATAATCCCTTGTGGGGTGGAGTTTGGGCAACTGAATGGAACTGATTGATTACTGGCCGAATGCCCTTCCTGTCGCCAATGCAGAGTTATATGCATCAGTTATACCCTCATTATATCCAGAGAGGGAAATATCTGCCTTTACCTAGGATCAAACTTATAGCCTCCTGGTTGTGAGGCAAGAGTTCCACCTCTAGGCCACCGCACCACTCAGCTTAAGTTCTGCTCATGTGTGCTGCATCCATCTCTAGATATTATCCAAGGAAACAGGTACTACTTTCTATATTGAAACCAAAGAGTACTAACTCCAATAGAAGATAATCTCTGCAGCTCAGCGTTGGACTGTGGAGTTCTTGGTGCTGTCTGAGTTTGTTTGCTTGCAGATGTTTTATTATCAAATTAGGCAAACTCATCAGTTGGAGTGAATGTACTGATGATAAGTGAGTGTACTCATTTGAGTTGATTATGGTACCTAATGCGGCATCTACAAGCAAAGAACCAAGGTCTGAGAACACTTCAAACCCCACAGATTATTAACTTTTCAAAAATAAAGGACAATAACTGCCTAAATTTACTGAATCTTCAGGGCAAGAACACAATTAAAAAAAAAAAGTATTTACTAGAGCCTTGCGTTAGAAGACAGGATTGTTAAAGGCTCAGCACTTGTGGATACATTCTGTAGGCACTAACTCATGAATCAATAACTATCAACAAGGCTTTTGCCAATGTACTGAAGCGTTAATGAGCTCAGATGAGACACACAAACTGGTTCAACTGACAGAGTTGTCCGCCTGAATTTTGTTAAAAACATTGGGAAGGAAAAATAATACACCATTACATTTATCAGTGCATTCAATTTTACGCACTCAACCTCTCTGGGCTGTATTCTTTTACGTAGTTAAACAACAATCTTGTATATCTCTTTATATTTATCTACCAATGCAGTGTTGCTGATGTCATGAGATTCTCCCACAGTGGTGAGGCACTGGATGAGTCAAGCTATTTTATGTTGTGATTCAAAAAAACAAAAGCATCTATTATCTGTGTCTTTTTAAGAGGAGGACAGATTGAATGTTAGATAAATAAATACTCATATACTGCCGAAGTAACTAGGTTGATAGTTTGGAGGGGGAAAGGAGCAGTATGGAAAGATTTATAATATTGCTGGAAATTATTCCTTATCCCTACCTTCTGTTCAACTCTTTCCAAGTTGGTTGAGTCATCTGCCTCTTGTGGAAATAACAGAATAACAGAGTTGGAAGAAAGCTTGCTCAAGCAAGAGACCCTATATCATTTCAATGGCTGCCCAATCTCTTCTTAAAAACCTTCAGTGTTGGAGCATCTACAACATCTGGAGGCAAGTTGTTCCTCTGATAAATAGTTCTGTCAGAAAATTTCTCCTTAGTTCTAGGTTGGTTCTTTCCTTGATTAGTTTCCATCCATTACTTTTTTGTTCTGCCTTCAGGTGCTTTGGAAAATAAGTTGACCCACTCTTTTTTTTATGGTAGCTTCTTAGATATTGGAAGACTGCTATCATATCACCCCTAGTCCTACTTTTCATTAAAATAGACATACCTAATTCATGCTACATGTATGTTTAGTCTCCAGTTTCCTAATCATCTTTGTTACTGTTCTCTGCACACTTTCTACAATCCCAACATCTTTTTACACTGTGGTGAGAAGAAACTGGATGCAATATTCCAACTGTGGTTTTACCATGGGAAAGTGGTATTAACACTTCACATGATATTGATTCTATACCTCTGTTAATGCAGCCTAGGACTGCATTGGCTTTGTTTTGGCAGCTGTAGCACACTGCCAGCTCATATTTAAGTGATTGTCCACCAGGACTCCGAAATTCCTCTCGGAGTTACTGCTATTGAGGCAGGTGGACACTTGAAGGCTTGATATAAATCACTGAATGTTTACCTACGTTATCATGATATAAATAACTGAGCCTTTATCTAAGTTATGGTATGACACGCTGCCCGTTGATGGGCCAATCCCTAACCCAAATGTTAAGGAAGAAGAGAAACTGAGAGTTACATTTGGCATCTGGAATGGAAACCATTCAGTGAGGGAAATGGATAAGAGAGAAGTTTCAGATCTTAGAAAAAATATAACCCATCAAGAAATATAATAGGAAACAAGTTACGCAGATGTTTCATTTATAGATTGAGTCACATGCTTAATAAATGAAACAGCTATATTTATTAAGTTAAGCCAAGTATCAGTCATAGGGATATTGTTCAGCTCTGGGGCTCTTGTTTAAAAACTCACAGAGGAGAGGTCACAATACACCAAGTGACGCACTGTTGCTAATACTGTGCTTAAATCAGAACAACCCTATTCAGTTGTTCTGCACTTGATGGGCTCCAATTCTATTGTGTATAATTACTAGAGTATTTCCCCATCCGAATATCATGTTCATATTTACAAAGCCTCACCTGCAGCCCTTTGCTTAACATTAAAAAGACACAGTTGCAGCTGGTTGGGAAATTGTTGCAATTCAATACACAAGGTACAGTGTGCGTGTGTGCATGTGTGCTTTTGTTTGTGTGTGCAGTCCTTATGAATTCAGCTGGAGTTGCAAATGCTAATTCACGTGATGTCAGAGATTAAATCTGGGTTTCCTCTTTGGAAAAAAAATCCAGAAAATATTTTTTGGGAGATTGGGAGATTATGACACCCTTATCAACAATCTTGTCAGGATTATCTGGATTATGTTCTTCATCCCTTGTTTTGTCACTATGGAACATCTATGGAGATTCTCGGTCATCCCAGATCATGGTTGTCCCAAAGGAGCTTTTTCAGGAGGGAAGTTTCAGGACTTTCTAGACTATGGAACAAAATGGCTCAATACAACTCTTTAAGCCAACTGAATCCAGTTTAACAAATGATAGAGAAATATCATGTAATGATGTGTGAATCCATGCACAGATATATGCACATTCCTACATATATACATATCCATCCATCAAACATACCCTGCAGACAAATATATATCTAGCATGCTTTTCTGTTTCAGGAAGGACAAAAAAAATCATTACTGACATAAGGGAAAAAAAGAATAAAGGCAGGAAAAGAAAACCTTTTTACTACGTAACTCCATAACTTTCTGTCCTCACTAATCATTTTATGTTCTCCCACATCTACCGTGTTCCCCCCCACCAAAAAAAATATTCTGTCTTATATATATATATTTGCCACCAAAATAGGCACCAGGTCTTATTTGGGGGGAATATCATCCATGACTAGACTCACTTGCACACGTCACCCTGCCCTCCTTTTCACTGTCAGAGGCCTTCAGGCACTTCTTCTTCTGCAGCCAGCAAGGTTTTCCTGAAGGCCTCTGCAGTCAGTTAGAGAGCTCCAGATTGATCTGGAGTTTTGTTATCAGCTACAGAGGCCTTCAGGAAAGCCTTGCCGGTCTTGCTGGCTGCAGAAGAAATGGGCAGGGAAGGCATGTGTCGGCATGTGTCAGTCATGGCTACAAGTCTCCAAAGGTAAGTAGTAGGGCAGTCCCAACTCCCCCATCTGCACCCTAGCTTAATTATTACCCGTGCACTCTGCAGTGGGCAGGATCTTAATTAGGGCTTATTTTTTGGGGGGGTAGGGCTTATATTTGGCACACATGTAAAAATTGAGCTAGGATTTACTTTCAGGGTAGGTCATATTTTTAGGGAAACAGGTTGTATATAAATTAATATACTGCCTTCTGCTTTTTTAAAAAAAAAATTGCTCATTTTTTTGAAGATGTCATCAGTTCCATCCAACCACAACAATCTTATCCTTTCCTTTCTTCTCAACCCATTCATTCTTCCTTCTTATATTTATTCTGCGGTTAGCAATAGCAATAGCACTTAGACTTATATACCAATCCTAGTTAGGATCGAACTCTAGACTGTAGGCAGTGTTTGCCTGCAATACTGTGCCACTAGGGCTTAGTTCATTTTCTATGACCAAACCAGTTTGGTGCATTACTTATGTTAGTATTTGGGGACAAACCCCCAAGCAGAGTATGCAGCAGCAGTCAAGCCAGGCAGCCAAATGAGAGAGGCTGGGCCCAAGAGTATACACACACTGGAGACAAAACACTGTTTGTTGTTTTAAATAGTTGTTTAATCCATTCAGATTGTAAGCATTGTCAATCAGTCCATATGTCATTCACAAATATATCCATCCAGTAACTTAGTCCATTAACTAGTCAGTACTATGTCCTTATCTGCTTGTAAATCTTCTCCTCCCGATACCTTTCTCTCGAAGACAACGCTGAGTATTCACAGGATATCAGCTCACCAAGGGAATAGTCATTTTGTTCAGCAGAAACGGTATCCAGCACAGTAGCCAGCAAAACAGTATCAAGCAGACGTCTCAAACAGGAGTAAGCAGCAGGCAGGCAGAGAGCAGAGAGACCAGGGCCAGGGACCAGTGCTGTTATGTTTCTCTTACTGCCTTTTATTGCTGCTTGCAACCGCACCCTTAATTAGCTAATTACATTGCAGTTTGGTGCTTAAAGCTACAAACACTTAAACCTAGGTTTATATATTTATTCACCCAAACTTAGTTGGTGTATACATATACCCAACAACTTTTGTACCATCCAACCTATTTTATATCCCAAGCACATATCTTCAGCACCCATTTATCACTGACCCAAACTCTTCTTGCTTTCTGCACATACTTTTTAAATACCCCATTACTACTGCATTCAATTTACTTTTATGTTTCTACTGACATATCCAATTCTCATATCCATATATATATATATATATATATATTTTAAAGTGGGCATTCGCAGATTGCTCTGCATAGACATTTTTGTTTCTTTTGATGAAACATCAGAATACACAATAATTATGGTCTTTCCACCAGCATTTCCATGTCTCTATCACTTCCTCACTTTTGAGCACCTGTTCTAATTGTCCACAATGTATGTAAAACTTGCAAGTGCTCACTCCATTTTCTCCATCTAAGATAAATACCTTGTATGTCAGTTATAAATTCCATATTCTTGGTTGCATCTCTGTAGCATTCAGCTGCAAATTCTTCGGATTCTCTGTCAACAAGGCGCCAATGTTAAAACAACTTTCATACCGCCAACCAACAGAATCATCAAATTACCATGAACATTCCTTTCACGTTTATCAGGATACACTTTAAACAACCAGGGAATATCATGTATCTTTTCTTCCAGATTAATGATGAGCCATTCACAAAGCATTTGTCAAGCATGTTTTTATTTTCCACCATCAAAAATAGAAAATCAGAAAACTAAGCCTCAATCTGAATCCAAAGGCCCATTTTGCACAAGGGCCAACCATAGTAGTTTTGGGCAAGTTGACAAGCATTTAAGGGCCATTCCCACTGGATACTCCCGGTAGCTGATGATACGCAGAACCCTACCTTAGATCTTGGAGGTAAACTACAACATCTATGATTAGAGCCTACCAAAAGTTTTATCCTGCATGCATTTGTTTAATTTTCTTTGAATCTGACCAGCCATTACGATGACTCCTCCACACACACACACACACACAGTTATCTCTCCAGATCTCAGCTTGGAGGAAAATGAGCCAGTTCCAGACTGGAGGGGTGTTGGGGTCCAGTTCTGGAGAACCGGTAGCGGAAATTTTGAGTACTTCAGAGAACCAGAAAATACCACCTCCCACCCCCATCTATTCTCTGCCTCCTGAGTCCCAGCTGATTGGCTGGATCTTCTTTTGTTGCCCTGCACAGGAGAACGGACCTGGAAAGCAGGTTAGTGGGGTGGGGGAGAGAATAGGATTTTGCACTAAACTTCCCCTTGCCATACCTACCAATCCATGCCCACCAAGCCAAGCCATGCCCACCAAGCCAGGCCCACAGAACCGGTAGTAAAAAAATATTTGAATCCCACCACTGATCAAATGCCAACTGCAGCAGGACAGCTCTGAGGCTTTAGGTGGAAAAAGCATGCAGCTGGAGCCCATCCATGATGAGGAAGAGGAACTGCTTTCTGCAATTGATCCAGCAACACATAGGTCAGAGAAAAGGCAAGATCAGAGACGATAATCCAGATTACTCGTGGGGAGAAAGCCTCTCACTTCTTGAAGGGCTGCACCAGAAACTGTCTATTTAGCACAGTGCAGAGAGGGAAGTGATGGTGGGAACAACACATTCATTTCCTCTGAGCTGACAGCTGGAGAAAGAACTGGGGAAGCATCCAGGGGAGATATCACAGTCAGACTTTTTTTTTTTTTTTCATTTATCTAAGATGAAATTCAAGGATTTACATGACTGGGGGAAGATGCATCTAAAACAGTTGTTACGGAGGAAGCTATATGCAGGAAAATAATTTGTGCAAACTTTATCATGCTTTTTGGATGCACTGAAATAGTTTCTTATTACTGAGGGCCACACTTTGATAGCAACAGCATCAGTCATGCCAGTATTTGCTAGGTTTATGCACTATACTAACACACTCCAATCAATATAAAACTATAGTATTGATTTCATTTACTTGACCTGTTAATATTATTTCCACCCTTCTGATATGCAGAAAGTAGCAGTGGGATCCACACAGCATGTGTATCTTCATATAAATAAATTCCTGGATTGATTGAGATTTATCTAACATATTTCAAGATTTGCAGGTAAACTGTAGACATGGCCTGCTGGATGTTTGAATTCCCAGATCAGATGATTTGCCATCTACACTGTGTTTGGGCCAGAATGATTAGTAAGTGATAATGCTCATAAGTTATCTGTTAGGAAGATGTTTATAAAAATCCCGCCCCCCCTTTTGCAGAGAGTTCAGAAGCAAAAGAGAATGAATGAAATAAAAGACTTTAAAAGGTAGTAAAATATCATCACCTTGGCATCTTCATCTTGGTTGTACATACCATGTTTCCCCCAAAATAAGACAGTGTCTCATTTTCTTTTGGGTGCCAAAATAAGGACTAGTGCTTTTTTTTGGGGGGGGGGGGGAGTGTTTGTCTTTTTTTTTTTCATGTGTGGGAGGCCCACTTCTGCTTTTTTTGTGGTGGGACAGGAGGCCACATGGTGCACAGTGCTGACACCATGAGGAGGGAGGGTGGAGCTGTCCCATGGGCCCCACACTGGCTTATCGTGGTGGCGCAATGGTTAGAATGCAGTACTGCGGGATACTTCTGCTGACTGCCCATTGCCTGCAATTTAGCAGTTCAAATCTCACCAGGCTCAAGGTTGAGACAGCCTTCCATCTTTCCAAGGTTGGTAAAATGAAGACCCAGATTGTTGGGGGCAAAAGGCTGACTCTGTAAACTGCTTAGAGAGGACTGTAAATCACTATAAAGCGGTATATAAGTTTAAGTGCTATTGCTATTACCTCAGGGCCTCTGCAGTCAGGCTACCCACACCCCGACACCTGCCTTACTTCCCGGCAGTGGCTTATTTTGGGGATAGGTCTTGTTTTGGGGGAAATAGGGTAGTAGCAATTGTAGAAGTACTGCAGCAAGAACAACCGTAAATGCAAACATGGAGTTTTTATAATTGGTCTGACTTAATGTTTTCATGTCTTCATTTCAGACTATTATTCAATTTGAATGAGTGCATTAAAATGGGGATCCTGTCAGCATTAGCTTCTACATTGCATTCCATACCCAACTCTAATAAGAACAACGGCTTCAGCATTTCTCGATCAGAGCACAGGCAGAATGTGGATTACATCCAATTTTTAATCAGCTGTACAGATGGGTTTATTTCACAAATGCACAGATGGAAGTTCCTGAATGCCTGACAAGGTGTAAAAACTGTTCCCGAGATTACAAAGGGACAAGAAAGAAGCTGGGGGAAATTATAATTAGTCAGGTCTCTGCCTCTTAAGAGTTGATTAGTTCAGAACTTAAATTTTGTCCTTGGTGTGCACAAACCACTTTGTGGAGCAAGGGAAGAAAAACACATATCTGATTAACAAAGAAAACGGGCTGGAAATCCCCCAAGAGCTCCTGCAATCTTGCAAGTATCTAACTCATTATCGTTCTTCATATAATTCCCTCTGAAACTTGCCAAAAGCATGATACAATAAATTCAGCCAACCAATCGCCAAACAAATTGCAATGTTTTCTGAAGGGATTTGAAAAGGAAGGATTAGCAGAGGTTAATTTACAGATAAAATACTGAAGGTGCTCATTAAAAAGATGGCGTACAATTTCCAGCGGAGAAACTAAGATTGATAATTTTTCTTTTAGGGGAGCTTTTTGAAATTGTATCAAAACAGGGCCTACCTCCATAATGTGTAAGAACATTCAGTCAGACTGAATTAACTCACACACTCACTCAAGATTGTACTCCATGCATTTAAGGAAGCACTAATTCTATCTCAGAGTTTTATGGTGTTCATAAATATTTTTTAGACTACGATCGTCTGCAAAATTATATGAGCATAGCATCCACTGAGCTCAGTGGGGCTTAAGTCCAAGTAGATGTGAAGATAATAGCCCTGCTGGTGTCTCTTGTTCGTGCCAAACTACAGTTAGAAATATACACTTAGATGGACCACCTGGAGAACTGGCCTGCAAAGGATTTTTTAGATGAGCAGAACAATTCAAAAATGACATTAGCAGAAAATGAATGAAGACTAAAAGCAAATATGTGCTGTGGAGAAGAAGGAAAGGAACACATTTTCTGCAACCTCATAAAATCTCAGGTCAGAGATTTAGGTTTGTGGTCATAGGTTTTCCTGATTAAGGATTTGATGTTGCTTTCCATTGCCTTTGTATCTGGTTCTCCCTGAATTTTGTGAGCTGGAAGAATCATGTCTATTGGCACTCATAAAATATGACTTTTATGTGGCAGATATACACTGCAGACTTTGTGCTTCTACCCAACAACATGCTGGGCCAATGGCCTTGAAATAGAGATGAGCACTGCCCCCTAAAGTAAGTTTTGACCTGCAGAGTAAAATCAGCAGGGACTCCTTTAGCTTTACTTTCTTCTTACTTAGATCCTGAGGAGAGATCTACCTACAAGTATTCACTGGTAATATGGCTGAATTGCTATCCAAATGGTAAGCAGTGTAGGAAGTCAAAGGTAATCTCCAACATTTGCAAATCAGTTCAGAAAATTGACCATCTTCAGATTCTTTGCAACCTATTTGGATAAGGAAACATCTGAAAGAAAACCAAGCTCAGAGAGCACCAAGCACCCCATAACTAGAATTGACAACTTTCTGTATATTGTATGTTTAGATCTAGTGGTGGGATTCAAATATTTTTACCACTGGTTCAGTGGGTGTGGCTTGGTGGGCGTGCTTTGCACTCGTGCACACACTTTGCATGCGAGTACACACCAAACACACACTTTGTGCAAATGCAGAGGCGTTCCAACTCACCTCTTGCGAGCCTGCACTCTCCCTTTTGCTTCAGCAGTTGCCGCATGGCACTCTGGCGTGCCATGCAAAGCAGCTGCACTTCAAAAGCAGGGAATAAAGATGACTACAGGAGCCTGGGCAGGCGGGTGGGCCCAACAGCTGAGCAGTGGAGAGAACTGGTTCGGTGCTCATTGCTACTGCTGGCTTGGCAGAGCCGGGCCGAACTGGTAGAATACCACCACTGTTTAGATCACAGTTCTACTTAAAGGGTGAATCTCGTTCATTTCAAGATGGCATATTCTTATCTCAGTGGGTATTGAGAACGTATTTCCTTCAGAAAATGCACCTAAGGAACACAAATAATGTGTAGCTCAGTATTTCCCATCAACATAACAGTGACTGATCATTTACAACCACTACTCAACCATCTGTCCCTTTGAACAAATATCTTTTACACCACCAACTTCTCACCTGAGGCTAACAAAAATGTTGCTATTTGCAGCTTAGGCTGAGAAAATTAAAACAACAGTCAAGAACATCTTTCTAGTTTTAAGTCAATTGAAAGGAAATCTAATCTTATTTCAGATGTATCAGTTACAACTTTCTTCCCTTAAAATCACTATAAAATATAACAAGGATTATCTCCTCTCCATAAGCAGGTGACAACATCAAGGCTATCAATTTAGTCAGGTATTTAATTTTGTTTAATGAAGGATTATCATCATCTGGTCCACATTTGAAGTAGATGACACCAGCTGCTGGGAACAATACCTTTTGCAAGTCCAGGAACAGGCTAGCCAGCCACTCCTTTCAAAATTTCACTGATCAAGCTAGCTGCTAATTAGAGTATCTTGCAAATGAGTTTCCTCTGCATTCAGAATGAAATGTGGTAGATAATCTAGGCAAAAAGCTATCTGTCTGCCATCAAAAACATTCCATCCAAATTGAGTTTGGGCCAAAGGAGAGTTGACTCCCATTGAGAATGTGTTCAGGTTTCTTGTTCCAGCCAGCACAAGATGGGAAAGTGCTGGACAGAGAAGAAAAGGAGAAAGAGACAAGGAGGGAGAGGGAGAGAGGGAGGGAGGGAGGGAAAGAGGTAGGGAAAGAGAGAGAGGAGAAGATAAGAGACCAAAATCACAAAGATCTTAATCTTCAGAAAAGCAATGGTTTCTGATTATTCAATTATAGTTATGTATGCCTGTTCTGAAAGGACTTAGTGGCTCAGTGGCTAAGACACTGAGTTTGTCGATCAGAAATGTCAGCAGTTTGGTGGTTCAAATCCCAAGCACCAAGTAACAGAGTGAGCTCCTGCTACTTGTCTTAGCTTCTGCCAACCTAGCAGTTCAAAAGCATGTAAAAATACAAGTAGAAAAATAGGGACCACTTTGGTAGGAAGATAACAGCGTTCCGTGCACCTTTGACATTTAGTCATACTGGCCACATGACCACGGAGATGTCTTCAGACAACACTGGCTCTTTGACTTTGAAACGGAGATGAGCAGTGCCCCCTAGAGCTGGAAATGACTAGGGGAACCTTTATATGCCTGTTCTGTATTGACCAATGTTCATAGAAACTAGATGAAAATCCATAGCTGTTCAGATACATATCCCCCAATACTCACATCTTTCCAGCAGAGTTGGAAACATTCTTGAAAATCCATCTTTCAGAAAGGCACCAATACTTATTTATTTAGCATATATCATATCGTACTGGATTGGACTTGCTATATTAAAATTTTGCCTAGATTAAAAATAAAATAAAATGTGAATGCTAAAAAGATCTATATTCAAACACCTGTGTCTAGGCCATCTAACCATTGAAGTGCAGCATCGTTGATATGGGAAAAAAAATCAGATACATGAGTGATATATGCCCTGGTTATGATGTGATTTGCAGTTTGACATAGGACCCAGGGGAGAATATTATACCCGATTTATATAATGATCCCCAGAAGACACCGTGTAAGGTGTGAATCCTATTTAGGATAGGATTGCTGACATAATAGTTCAAAGCCTGGCATTTTTTTGTGTGGAATCATTTGATATGTTTTCTTACATCTGGACATTCAGCAACCCATTTGGCTTTCCATTGGGAATCAATGTTAAAGTTTTTGAGCAGATTTTGTGCAACCAACCCATCGCTGAACACTGCATGAGGGAAAAAGCATAGTACACAAAATTGTCTGCTACAATATCTTGCCTGTCAATGACTTCTTCAGCTTCAACTACAATAATACTTGGGCAAACAATTGATACAAACCCAAGGTAAACCACTTCAAACTTGATTGTATAAAATATGACCTCAGCAACAGAGTGGTCAATGTCTGGAACACCCTACCAGACTCCATTTTTACAGCCTCAAATCCTCACAGCTTCAACCTCAATCTGTCTACCATGGACCTCACCCCATTCCAAAGAGGTCCTTAAAATGGGTGTGCATAAGTGTACCAGCGTGCCTACCAACTTATTGTCCCCATTTATCTGTATTTACTTCCTTTGTTCTTGTTTATTTCCATACTTATACTTGTTATCTTGTACATATTTGACAAACAAAGAAACAAACAAATAAATAAAACAGCCCTGGTTCCTTACAAGAGATGATTCTTGCAAACTACTACTTCTTTTTGCTTGCTCAGCAACTTCAGTTGCCTCCAACCTCTGAAATGTTTTCAGTTCTAAATTTCTTACTGCTTTCTTGCTGGGGTTACCTGAGATCAGAGCAGGGATTCTCACAGGATGTTCAATTCCCATGCTAGATAAAATTGGATTGGTCAATTGCCGGATAACCACCATGAAATCCCCTGTGTGCTTACAGAGATGGTATTTTTACAGAGGGAATTTCAAACCACATTTGTCTATCATTTTAAAGGATACAGGGTCTCTGTGGTGACAATTAATTAGTTAAGGTTATAAAAATGAGCAACATTTGTTCCAATTTAGACCTAGCTAACAAATCATTCTCTTGGCCCGATTCATGCCCAGTTCAAATAGGAAGGGGAATGTGTGCTTTTAAAAAAATAATAATTAGGGTGTTTAAATCTGATAAATTATTTTTTATTATTTTCTTTTTTTCAGGAATTACACTACAATTTTAATATTGTTTCTTACTTCAGAATAATGGGAAACTGTTCTTACCAGCAGACCAGAAGAAACTCTGAGAGAATTTGATATCATTTCTTCATAAGTTGAATTATTAAGCTACTTTTGATCTCAAAAAGTCACAGGGATCTTCCCTCATTTGACCCCCAAACCCACAAAAATGGGAAGGAAATTGGCTAACTGCCCAATATTAATTGGTGGTCTCTAGAGTCATATGGAGCCTTGAAAATGAGTTATTATCCAAGATCCGATCCACTAAAATAGAAATACACTCTAGAAATAGACTTTATTCCAGTAAAGTCTAGATTTCTAGAGTTAGACAAGCAAAGGAAACCAGAGCTGATATTATGCCACAACAACGGTATGCAGTTTATGTGATCCTCATACAGTGCCAGCAAAAATCCACAGCCATCTCATACTTATTCAAGATAAATTTTATTTTACTTAAAACAAACTGTCTTACATACCTACATAATTACTATGGTCTACTTTGTGCTAAGCAACAGAATGAGTCATTGGGGTTCTTTAGTGTATACATAGTGTGTCATTTGTACAATGCACATATACTTCAGGAAGCAATGGGTATTATTCTAATTAAAATTTAGAATAGACCAATCAAAATATTTTTAATGCAAAAAAAACAACAACCCCTGAATTACAACACTCAGGGTTTTTTGCATTCACACAAACACAAATACACGAGCAGTGTGATGTCTTAGTGGTTAAGATTTTTTAAGTGAAATTTCCTAACAGTGAGAACAATTAAACAGTGAAAAGTCTTCTAAAATTGAGGGTACTCCATTACTGGAGTCTTTTAAGAAGAGACTGGATAGCCATTTGTCGGGAATGGTATAGGGTCTACTGCTTGTGCTAGAAAACCTTTAAGATCCCTTGCAACTTCGTTATTCTGCTATTCTAAGATGTTGGGCTTGTTGACTGGAAAGCTGGCAACTCAGGTTTGAGAGACCTGAGCTCTGCACGATGGGGTGAGCTTCCATTCCTTGCCTCAGCTCCGGCCAACCCAGCAGTTCAAAAGCATTGCAAATACAAGTAGATAAATAGGTACCACTTCAGTGGGAAGGAAACAGTTGGTCATATGACCATGGACATTTCTTTGGACAGCGCTAGCTCAATGTTCTTGAAGATGAGCACCTTCTCCTATATCGGCAACAACTAGCAGAGTAATATCTGCAGGGACTCCTTCACTTTTACCTTTTACACACACACACACACACACACACACACACACACACACACACACAGAGTGTATGATTGCAATGCTTGTCACTTAAGGGAATAATAAAGATGGTGCTAATCAAAGAAGGATGATTTCAAACTTAACTTTCAAAAAAAGATGTCCTGTTTTTTAAAATGATAAGCAGATTTCTCTCCTGTGCTGTTTCCATTCATACCAACAGCCATTCTTTCCACAGGAAAGGAAAGGAAAAAAGAAAATTTATAACACTCCATCCCCTCCTTGTCATGCTCGTGCCTAGTTTGAATGAAAAAACATTTAACATTTCCTGTTTCCTTCTGCCTGTTTTACCTATCCTCCTAATGGGATTTGCTTGTTGCTGGCTAATTAGTTCTGTTTTCCTATACAACCATCTCAAGTTCCCTACAGACCAACAGAGCTATTTCTCACATCCTGCAGAGCTAGACTTGGTCTGCTCTAACGGAATAAGATCCCTAGGTGGCCAGAAGATGTCAACGATGAGAAAAATCTTCTCCTGCCAATTGATTCTGCTTAAAAAAAGAGCATATTCTTGTGCAGCCTTCCAATGAACATTTCACATCTGGACATTCCCAACACTGGTGAAATAATGGGGGATATTAAAGCTATTGCATATCTGCTAGTAAATACATTGCATTGCTGGTTCAAGAGGCACACCTGGAACCTTCTCCACTACATCTGTGCACATATATAAGCACCCCAAGGGGGAAAATGTTTTAAGATCAAGGTGCCCATGCACCAAGCAAATCTACTTAACCAAAATGGAGATGCTTCCAAGAACCTGCTTGACGTCCCAAAGCTGCTTTTCCAAAAGGCAACTAGCCTTCCTCCCCTTTGAAAACCTTTTGCTTCTCCTCCAAGTTCTTCTGTACTGGATGAATGAAGCCAGAAGGGAAGAAGCTTCTTGGATGAGAAGCAAAAGGTTTTCAAAGGAAAAACAAAAAAGCAAAATCAAGAACAAAAACAAGCTGCCTTTTGGAAAAGCAGCTTTGGAATAAACATGACCAGGATAACTCAAGTCCCTGAAGCAGTTTGTCCATCAACAAACTGCTTCAGGGACTCAACAATTTAGCCTTCTCTTTATGTGAACATTGCGAGCTTGTAAAAAATGCTAAGATGGGGAATGTTAGAAGAATTAGGTATATGATATAGGTTAGTATGATGTAAGAATAGAGTATTAAAGTAAAAACAATGAATATGTATGAACTATAATGGTTATTGTGTAAGATATGTACACTCAGATGACACACTGTTCAAATGAAAGATGGAATGTTTGTATAAATAAAATAAAATTTTTTAAAAAAAAAACTTTCTTGTTTGAAGTCAATACAAATGGACACCCTGAGATGGGATGGACAGAAGGACAGACAGCTATTGGTATACAGATAGTCCTCAACCACAATTGAGCTCAGGACTTTTGTTGCTAATCTATTGTTGAAATATTCAGATTCCCCCTCCCCAAATGCTTCAAAAAGAAAGTGGTTAAAAGCAGCATGCCACCTTTTTATACGTGGCATATCAAGGTGAGGCTACAGGTCAGTAAGGACTTTTTTTTTTTTTAAAAAAAAAGATGTTTCAGTTTAAGTATTCCCTGGGACTGATTAGTAACATTATACATAGTTATATTTCCACTCTAACAAATTTCCATCGAAAGGTAAAACGAAGTTTACAATAGCTCCAGGCACTTGGTAGATTAGCACTTTGTTGCATATTAATGAATTACTCCTTGTGGCCAATTGTTATGCAAATTGCTCCTGTGTCAGAATTTATAATAATATTTAGCTGAAGATAAAATACATGAACATCTAAAATTAAAAACAAAATAAGGCTGCCACAACAGAGCAAATTAATCAACTATGTTGAGCACACAGTTTACAATTATTAAATTAGTGTGTTCCATTCTGATTTTGCACAGTGAGACTCTGGTATTTATAGTCTTAATAACAATTTAAAGTGTGTTTGTGTGTATGTGTTCCTCTATATCTATCTATATACCTACCTACCTACCATCTTCTGTGTGGTTTGGATTGTGCTTGTCTGGGAGAGCGCTGGCCTTTTGCTCCCCCAGATAAACACAATCCAAAGAGCATTGAAGGTGTCTTCTCGAATGGGAATGAAATGTTTTCAACCAAATTACCAAGCTCGCAGCTCAAACCCACAACATAACTACCGACCCGAGCTACTTATATTCAAAGACATTGAAAGTGATCATATTTTAACTGCTGTAAGTTAGATTTCCTGATGCTATTTTTATTCCGTATACCCTTTCTGTGGATATCAAGAGAAGATCCCATGGAGATAAGATCTTCATCTTTTCAAAATCACTTTTGTGCTGAGGAATTCAAAGAATTAACTAATATCAAGACAATTGTGAAGTACAGAATTAGCTTCTAATCCCACTGTAAGTTTGTTCTGTTTAGGTATTATCAAGGTGATGTGTATATTTTTCAAATGGGATCAACCTTGAGATACAGTAAAGCCAAGACTAAATCTCACTTCTGCGTAACAGAAAATATACAATTAATTATGGTGTCAACTCCTCAAGAACAAAGTGAGATGCTAGCTAAGGTAAAGACACAAAATAGATGATTTTCTCACAGAACTGAAGTGTTTTTTTTTAAACTTTCTTAACATTAAAGTGGGTGTGGAATGACATATACTGTGCAATAAAATACATTTTAAAACCAGCATATGAGAAATAAAAGCACGATGGAAAGCCACTTGACCCTGATTAACAAGACAGTGACCCATGTCCTTCCAATGAATTTTGAACTTTCTAATTAAAAAAAATCAAATCTGATCTGCTATCAAAGTAAGTTCTCACAAAAATATGGTAATCAATATCAGGTGGGCACTTAGGTTTCCACAAATATGAAGTTAAATATTGAATATGGAACTTACTGTTAAAGGGCAATCCTTAGAACAAATTCTATCTAACTCATTTAATCAATAGGATTGACTGTGTGTTGAAGCACCAGCAGGTTTTTAGCTTCCAACATCTAGAGTAAAAGGGATGTAGAAGACATCTGCTGATGACATTCCATCATAAGTGAAATGAAGAATATATGAGCACCATTTCCTAGGAAGAAGGAGAGATGAGTAGAAAATAATTATTTATTTCTCCCATCCATCTTTTAACCAGTGGAGAACAATATGAGTATGACAAGTGCTGTCTCTATTGCCAACTGTGATCCTATTTTTTGAGAAAACCTATAGAGATTGTAACTTCAGGCTGACCTTGGAAGCTGTCAAGCCTAGATTGGAAAATACTACTTTAACACTTGTGTGTGAAACAAGCTTGAATCATTCATGGAGTAGAAATGACATGAAGGCAGTGTTACATCACCATGGCAGGGAAAAGATGGAATCAATCCATGCTTATGCCATGGCTTGATGAAAATTGGAAAGGATCCATAATCCCCCAAAGATAGTAAGATATAAATTGAAATTATTTTTCCAGCCCTGGAAACATTTAAAATCAGAAAGTCCTTTCAATTATTCATTTTTCCTAAAGAAAAAGTTTTTAGTTCCTTGGACACAAAATGCCATCCTGAGAAAATTCATGCGGATCTCTATTCAGGAGGATTTCAACTATGGTTTTCTTTACAGAATAACAGAGTTGGAAGGAACCTTGGAATTCTTCTAGGAAAATCTCCTGATGAAGCAGGAGACCCTATACCTGTGATGGTGGATTTGGGGTTTTCATGAGCTGTAAGCCATAATCATACAATTATGACAAATCACGGCTTGAACTATCTTGCTTTGCATGCAATGAGTCTATCTCATATATTAGTTTCACCTTTTAAGTTGCATTACTGAAATAAATGAACTTTTGCACGATATTCTAATTTTTTTGAGTTTCACCTGTATGTTGGTTATTTAATATCCTATTAACACCAGACAAACAATCAAGCAGAAAACAATAGTATAGCCACAAAACTATCAAGGACAAAACCATACCTCACCCAACAGTGGCAGGGCAAGCAGCGCAAAATGTAATCATCAAACCGGTAGTAATACCGATTGAATCCCACCCCTGGGATGGAGAATTGACTGCATGGTAGCTTTGGTCCCTTCCTTCTGGTCAGCTGGAAGAACTGAGCGGCTCCCACATCTCTGAATGCTTTGAGGGCCACAGGAGAAAGGTTTATCCTGCAGCAAACTTCCAAAACCCTTGAGAAGGATCAAGGAATGGAAACACTAATATGTGAAAGGACTCTCCATTTTTATTCAAGCCTGTAAGGGTGACCTACATAGGTTTGATGACTGTAATAATAAGGAAGAAAAATAAGCATGGCAAATTCCATTCCTTCACTCACTTGTCACCCTTTGTCTTTAAATTTGTCTCATGTCATCTGGCTGCGAGTAAGAACTTTAATCAATCTTCACTAAATGGAGATAAATGCCAGTAAATCATCCAGGGGACAGATAAGCTATGCTGGCACTAATGGTTTTGTCTTCTTTTAGGTCACTCAAAAACTCATTGTCCTTGTTCCTATAAGTTCCTGCCTGGAGATATTTAGCAAACAAGACATTAAGACTTTATAAATGGCAAGAAATTTAGCATAGCTTGGTCCAAAATCTGTCCCTGCTGCTTCCTAAGAAGAAGGGTAATAAAATTGTTTATTGGGTAGTATACCTTGAATTGGCAGAAGCAGATATTCTATAAAGGCTTACCCACCTCTATAGATCTATTTACCATTCCTTCTTAAGCCTGGAACTTCCTTTGTAATAATACCCTTCAAACTTCCTCAAAGTTTATTAATAACACATAATACATTACCACTTCTTCAACCAACCTCACAAAGAACCCAGTTTCAAATAGTTTTAGATTTTATTCTCAATACAAAGAAACTTTAGGAGCACATTTCAACTAGACTTTTTTGAGTTTTTAATGTCAAGTCTGAGTTTTGGAGAGATAATCACTGCAGGACTTTCCATGGTGTGTAAAAAAAGTGAGAATTAAATTCAAATCAGAGAGTGATTTCATAACTATCATCTGATTTATAGCAGTTGTGTTATAAAACCTACAATTAAAAATGTTGTTTCTTCCAAACTAACCCTCTTTTTTTCCTTTTTAGCTTTGCTCTTTTTGGTCTTCTCCCCACCAAAAAAAAAAAAAAAGGATATTATAAATCAGAAGAAACAAACGTCTAGCTTATAAGGGAGGAGGAGGAGGAGGAGGAGGAGGAGGAGGAGGAGGAGGAGGAGGAGGAGATACTGATGCAAATTATCAATCAAAGCATATAAGTGGTAAATTATACACAATAAAATGCCATAGCTATCAGAAAATTTTGCATCATTTAAAGTTTTTAAAAATCTGCAAGATGAAAGTTCTTGCTATATAAAGCAACGATAATCAATAAACACATTGACTGATAGCATCTATTTCTACTGGTCAATTTCTCCTACTAATATAACTCAAAATGTGTGGCATGACGGTTTTGTTAGAAAGCAGATCTATGAAGTTCTGTTTCCATAAAAGTTCACTTGATTTTCTGAAAGTTGAAGAGAGGAGAGAAGATAAGTAGTTTCTGGAGGATTTGCAGATTATGCTATGAGTTTATTGACAATGTATTTTCCCAAATACAGGTCAGCTTACAATTTGAAGATGAAGTCTCAAGAGACCAAACTATGATTAAATTTCCAGTGACTGAATGTTGTAGATTGCAAACTCAGTTGGGCCATAATGCTTGCTTTCCCCTTGACTTAATAGAAGTAGATTGTGGTCTACTTCCATGCATAGAAATAGCCAAGGTGTATGTAGGGAGAGCCTATTTTTCTCTAAAGGGTCTTTTCAGCTATGTATTTTGGCCTTCCATGAAATGTCTCTGCTTCACCTCTTTTCACTTTTGTTATGATTTAATCCTGGAAAAACAAGGATCTTTGATAAGAAAATCATGAGGACTAGGTCAGCTTTTAATCTGATCTTCTCCTGAACACAAGATCACAAGTTCTCTGGCTTCTGAAATGTCAGGTTTGGTACTTATTTCCCAATAAGTAGAAAAACGTAAAAGTTTCTTTTCTTTGCTTTTTCCAACGACATCTTCCTCTATTAAATATGAAACTCTTAATATTTCCTACTACAATAGATGATAAAAATAATTTTCTTAATCTGAATCAGAACAAAAAATCAGTACTCACTTTTGTGCCATTATGTGTGAACAAATAACACTTCAAGAGGCTCTCTTAAACAGCATAATACCAATACAGAAGCATATATGTTTGTGCACAATGAACAAGCCTACAAAACAGGCATCAAAATAAAACCATTTAAATGTATGAAACTTTATATGAATTTGAAGTTTGTTAAAACAAATGTGACTTTTCATTTACAGTTAAAAAAAAAACTTTCCTTAACATTGTACCACTAAAATTCTCCTTTGGGTCAATAATTCCTAGTATTTATTAACAGAAATCGTAATCCTCCTGGTGTGTTAATCATGGTTGTGGCTGAAATTTAATTTTTATTATAAGATAAGTTTAGCATTTTTATTTGCATAAAAATACCTCCTTCTCTTTCAAGTGCTGGCTTGAAACATTTTCTTTGCCATTCACAGATGAATGCATAATAGTGTGTGTGATTTTTTTACAGTGCTTAATTTGTGTCCAGCTTAACTCTATGTAGGTTTATGTTTTTTTTATCAAAGTCAATAGAATAAGAATCTTTACTCTCTTTCTCTCATTGATCTTGGTGCATTGTCAAGAGTCAAGATACCCATTTTTGTTTGAGACACCCTTTGAAGATGAAAGTTGAAATCCTGTTAAGAAAAAGTCAGTCTAATCCTATGAATCCTTATTCAAAAGTGAATCCCTCTGTGCTCTATAAAAAGTAGATGGAGAATAGAGCCTTCTCACCTTAACATTCTGACTAACAATTGCACATAATTCCTAACTGAAAAGTGGTGGATAAATTATGTGCTTAATTTTTAATGGTAACCCATAACCACAACATCCATCAGCTCTACAAGCTTTTTCATTATGATATTAGCCCTCAGAAAAAGCAACCAGAAAATACAAAGTCACTTACCTAAAACTGTATATGAAGTATGACAAAGAGTGTTTGTATACTCTTGTATACTGAAGCTAACAAATGCTTCTTCAAAGGCTTACCAAAATAATGGAAAGAAATAAACAATCTGTTTATCTGAAGTTATCACAAAATTATTGACCAGTTTGGCTGGACTGTATCAATTTCCCTCTCAAGCATATAGTAACATGTCTCTTTTTATATGGTTCTATCAGGCATCTGAACACTCAACCGACAGGTTCCTCAAATCTTATCTTAGATTGCCTGCAAGCAAGAATGGTGGGAACTACAAAATGTAGAAAATGTAGCTGATTTGCTTTAGAATTCAAACAAACAAGCACCTGTCACATAAAACCCAGGACTTAACAACTGTCAGTAAGGAAGACAAAAAAAAAAGTTTGGATAATGGCCATGGCAATACCAAGAGACAACATAAAAGAAGAAACAGAACTGGAGGAAATCACAAAATACAAAGACCTGCAGACAGTGATAAAATGACTATGGCAAAAGAAAGAAAAAAAGTACCAATAGTAATAGGCACCTTCGGTGTAATCCTAAACATCTGGAACACCTCTTGAATACTATTGGCATTGAAAAAACAAACAAACCCACCACTGGTCAATTACAAAAGGCAGCTTTACTTGGAATAGCTTAAATCCTAAAATAATACCTTTAATACCATCAGATAACAATACCAGCCTATCTCAGGTTCTTGGGAAGGACTTGATAGGTAGATAAATATGAATCCAGTGTATACATCTGGCTGACTGTATGGACAACCATAATAACATAGAACTATTTTTCTACAACTTTCTTCATTATTTGTCATGTAGCTTAGTGATGCTGGTTGAATTTATGGCAACAATAATTCTGATTTCAATTAGATCCTACTAGTTCCCTTGTGTCTCGTTGTTTCGGAAAAGGAAAGAAATCAAGAAAGACAACCTCTGATCTGTTCCTAGAGGTACAATTGCCACGTTGGCTAGAGAGACGGCCACAGAGGTGAAAGAAGTCTCTTAATGAGGCCTCATAGAAATGCTTGAAGATGGACCATTACAAACCACATTTGTCAGTGCCTTTCTCTCAATAATGCTTCCTCATCTAGGAAAAATGCAGACGGAAATGTCTTTCTCAGACATTTGTTTGCATGATTTGGGAATATTCGACTTACTTATCTCTAAATACTGCAATTCATTCTGGTTTCACAGTGCAAAGCTCTTCCATTGCAAAACTAAGTACATAGTCATGAAGATCATAGTCTTAGAAAAAGAACAGCAAAGATGGATCCATTTAATATTACGCAAAATGGTGGATCACCGTTTATTTCATCAGCTGCCTGGGCATCCAAGGAAACAAGGGCCATCGTGTGAAACCATGGCTTAATTGCAAGGCATGAGGGGGTCAACCTATTTTCCAAAGCACCAGAAGGCAGGACAAGAAGCAATGGGTGGAAACTAATCAAGGTGAGAAGCAACCTAGAACTAACAAAAAATTTCCTGACAGTTAGAACAATTAATCAGTGGAACAACTTGCCTCCAGAAGTTGTGAATTCTCCAACACTGGAAGTTTTTAAGAGGAGATTGGATAGCCATTTGTCGAAAATGGTATAGGTCTGTGCTTATGTAGGTGGTTGGACTAGAAAACTGCCAAAGTTTTCTATTTGGGCTAGAAAACCTTCCAGTTTGGTTATTCTGTTATTATATCATGCCATTTGTGAAATGATGGCACAATATAATAGAATAACAGAATTGGGAGGAACCTTAGAGAGCACCAAGGAGCTGTCATTTCAACCATGAGTTACAAATATTCTTCTTTAATTGTTCTATCCTATCCTATCCTATTCTATCCTATCCTATTCTACTCCACTCCACTCTATTCCATTCCACTCCACACCATTCCATTCTTTTTCTATTATATTTTATTCTTTTTCTATTCTATTCTATTCTTTTTCTATTCTATTTTTTTTATTATATTCTTTTTCTATTTCATTCTATTATATTCCTATTCCAATTCTAATTCCAATCCCTACTCTGTTCTATTCTATTCTATTCTATTCTATTCTATTCTATTCTATTCTATTCTATTCTATTCTATTCTATTCTATTCTAGCCTATTCTATTCAGCTTTTGCCTCATCTCTATTTTTACCCAACCATGGGTATAAATACCTCGAGAGAGATCACCATTTATAGAGACAAAAATTCTGTTTAAAATCAAAATAAAACAACATGGGTAGATTGCCGCTGCTAAGGAAGAATGAAAATAGAACCGGCAATAAGATCTCTCTCTTTTTGTATCAGAAAATATCTGCATTAGCTGAATTCATATGAAACATGAAATAGAGTAACTTGTCTTCCTCTTGGGGTTGTGCTTTATTAATCTTTTAGTCTAACTGATGAGATAGATAGGATAACAAGAAACTCATTTCATCATATCTGCCGGGAATGTAAAACTGAGGTGAAACTGGGGACAAGGAACAGCTTGATTTGCACTATAGTCATATTGTAGATGAGTCCTATTCAAATATTTCTAGGCAGGGTTAGAAAGATGCCCAATTTTAGCAATACCACCCACTCATAGAATGGATACAGATTAAAAAGGAGTCCACTATTTTTCTGGCTAATTGCTTCCACTGCAAAAGTGCTGTTAGAAAGTTTTTTTTTTAAGCAATGTACAATTTCCTTCCTTCCTTCCTTTCCTTCCATTTCCTTTCCTTCCCTCCCTCCCTCCTTTTTAACTTCCTTGCTTCCTCCCTCCCTCCCTCTCTCCTTTTTAACATTCGTCTTTTCTCCCTCCTTTTTAATTTCCTTCTTTCCTTCCTTCCTTTCCTTTCCTCCGTCCTTTTTAATTTCCTTCCTTCCCCCCCACTTCCGTTGCCTTCCCTTTCTTCCCTCCCTCTCAAATTCCTTCCTTCTTTCTTTCCTTTCTCCCTCCCTCCCACCATTTTGACATGACATAATATAAGTCTTGGCTACAATGTGACACAGCAAAATCTAAGCAATTAGCCCAACAATGGCATTCTTTTTGCATCTGGCCTATTTCTTGTCTTTATTATGAATTACAGTACAGTCAATGGTCCATAGCAGAGCACATGAGCTGAGTTTAAAAAAAAAAAAAATCCTGCTATTTGAAATGTTAAGAAATTGTTGCAAGTAGCATGCAAGTTTCTTAAGTACTGTAACAAACTCATAAAAGAGCGAGAATGCACCAAAATTAGGCTAGCCTGCAGGCAGAAAAGTAAGACAAGGACTTCTTGCAAATTCCAAGTATATAATGTATTCTTATTCTCATTTTTTTGCTGCAAGCATAAACCTTCTAAGGTATGTGGTAGGCATGGGTAAAATTTTATTTTTTTAAAAAAAATGGTATATTCACACCATTGTTGCACGTACCTATTAAAAATCCCATTTTGAACAAATTCATGTTTTTCAAATGAAACCTTACAAAACAGCCCACAGAATCTATACCGTGTCTTGAAAAATCTAAGTAGGTGACTATATTGACAGATTCCTAGTCAATTGTATCTATTTGTTATTGTGCAATTATTCTATTATTTAATTCACACAACTATCGTTCAATGTTTCTTTGACGTTTCAGAAGTTATAAGGATGAAGGAGAACAGAATCTTGTATTGACAAACAGTATGCTTAATAATGTCCAATGGATGCAAAAAATTGAAACTAATTATACAAATAAGTAGAAGTTTAAATATGGGAATAGATAGCTATAGTTGGAGAAATGACCTTGAGGTAGATTTATTTATTTTATTTGTCAAGTGATTATAAGATAACAGGTATAAGTATAAACATCGTTATGAATACATGAAATGGATACATATAAGAAAAATAAAAGAAACAATAGGGCAGGGATGGTAGGCATGTTGGTGTGCTTATGCACGCCTCCTACAGTCTCAATAGTAGACAGTCTAAGGTTTTTGAGGTTTGGGGAAGAAGATAGATGATAGATGATGGATGGATAGATAGATAGATAGATAGATAGATAGATAGATAGATAGATAGATAGATAGATAGACAGACAGACAGACAGACAGACTTATTTTATAACCCAAGAGGGCTATAACATTTTTGTTTTAAATTCCTGGGAAGAATATAATAATAATACAAACAGACTCAGGTTATCTTATCTGATTCACTAGGATAAAAAAGTGATGGGGCCAGAGGCTAGCCAGGTTTGAAATATTCTGTTTTTAGCTTATTTTATCGATGTTCCTGAGGGAGTCTGTTTCTTAATCTGGTCAACTTCATAGGGCTGCCAAAACGGAATAGAGATAAAGTGAAATTAATTCTCAGTATTGCTGATGTATTCCAATTTGCAACTCGACCTTGCAATTTATTTGTTTACTATCACTATTTCCAAGTTACTGGATAATCTGATATTACATTAAAACAAAAATAAACCATAAACGTTTTGTTCTCAGATTCAGCATTGCCATTCAAAAGAATAAGCTGACTGCTAGCTCCTTGCCCCAATCTCAAATTCATTCCTGGGACTGCTTGCTCTCATCAAATCAAAATAAATTATTTAAAACAAACAAAGCAATAATATGGAAAACATGTCACACAAGTCAAATCTTTTGACTTGTTCAAGTGCTATGAGTATGAATGGCAAAGCGGGGATAGATTAAAGAGATGGTTCCATGCATGTTCATGTCTCTGGAAAAGCAGATTGTTTTGCAGCTCGCTTTAATCAGGGAGGATTCAGCTGGTATGGACCAGTTTGAGAGAATTGGTAATTCTGGCAATAGTTGGCCCCACCCACCCATCCCGTGCTAGTCTGTCCTATATAGAAATTTCAACTATAGATCTTTGTGGGAGACTCTCTCTCTCCCTCTCCCCATGTCTGTCTGTCTCTGTGTGTATATGTGTTGGGATACTATGGAAAACAAACAACATAAAGTGGCTGATTTCATAAACCATAACAGATAGATAGATAGATGATAGATGATAGATAGATAGATAGATAGATAGATAGATAGATAGATAGATAGATAGATAGATAGATAGATACATGAAGAAAGCATTCAATCTGTTCTGAGAAAGTCTACTTGATTAAATGTACAAAAAAGGGCTCTTGCTGTTTTTAAAATTCTATTTTCCCTCCTAATTTCTGCCATTAAAAACAGCATGCTAAAGTTTATGAGGTTCTTTCTTGACCTTGATAGCTACTTGAGGCTTGACAAGATGTTCTACTAAGCTCTTGGCAAGGTTTCGTTGACTTTTTTCTTCCATGGCATGAGAAAAATGATATATGTGTAACACAGTGCTGGAAAAAGTGATCAGAAGGGGCTAGATTATAGTAGGCATGGAATCCAACGATTTTTTTCAAATCCTGTTTCTTTTCTAAATTTGGTGTGTTCAGAGTGACACCTGTGGGATGGTTGGTTCAACCTAATTAATATCCTAGAAAGACCCGGATTCTAAATTTGTCTTTTTTATATATAGTTGGAAGAATGATAGAAGAAATAAAAGACTTTAATGAGAAGACATATTTTAAAAAAATACTTTAGTAATTTCTGGATTTAAGATACAATCTCCTGTCTTTGGAAGCTTCAAAAAAGTGATTAGTCACTTTGTTTTTTTTTTTTTTTATCATACTTTATTCTCTACAACACTTGAAAATTATTTTACTAACTTGCACTCTAGAACCATTTTTAAAATAATTTTGAAACATGGCCTGGAAAAATTGTAAAAAAAAAATAAAAATTCAATGGTGCCCTATTCCAGCATGCTCCCTAGAGGGACTCCTGTCTTAAATGTTGATGCTTTATTAATTATAGGATAAGGCTAAATAATGTGCCCGGGATCTGACGAGGTTTTGGAAAGATTTCCTTAAAGAGCAAGAAGGTTTTATACACACTAAAAGCTCAGATTAATTTTCATTTGTACATGATCCTTTGTACTGTATAAATACATCTTTGGCCTTTTGTGTTCCAGCAGTAACATGATTTAATCATTTTTTTTTTTCAATTAAAATTGGGGTCAGGTAAGGTTATCACTACAAATGGGTACCTGATTGAGAAAGTCAAGCATGTTTTTAAAAAAAAATCACCCAGTTTTTAATATCCTTTTCAAAAGACAACGTGCTGCTTGTCTGATATTTGTGGGCTTGCAAAATCTCTGATGTAGGGCAATTTGTGACAGCACAATTAACATGTTAATCACCTTTGTAGCTGGCTTCATGCTATGTGATCTGATAACAAGCTGGGGAAAAGAGAGAAAGAAATCAACAATCAACAATGACTGAAGAAGTGGAGGAAAATGTCAGTTTAGCATTTGATCAAAATGGCCATCTTCTGACCAACACAGCTTTTTAAGCATTGGTCAATGCTCCCTGATCTTAGAATAGAATAGAATAGAATAACAGAGTTGGAAGGGACCTTGGAGGCCTTCTAGTCCAACCCCCTGCCTAGGCAGGAAACCCTGCTCCACCTCAGACAAATGGTTGTCGAACATCTTTTTAAAAACCTCCAGTGTTGCAGCACCCACAAAGTTGTTCCACTGCTTAATTGTTCTAACTGTCGGGAAATTTCTCCTTAGTTCTAGGTTGCTTATCTCCTTGATTGGTTTCCATCTGTTACTTCTTGTCCTGCCCTCAAGTGCTTTGGAGAATAGCTTGACTCCCTCTTCTTTGGGGCAGCCCCTGAGACATTGGAACGCTGCTATCATCTCACCCCTAGTCCTTCTTTCCATTAGACTAGACTTCTTCTCTCAATGTCCCAAATTAAAAACAAGCAAACCAAGCATGCAAAGTAAACAAAACTAGACTCAAAACTGGGTTTATAAATTGAACAGTATGAAAATAAATTACTCTAAAAAAGCTAAAATCATAAGACTATGTCTGATTTACTTTGGGCATGGCATGCATGCAAATTCATTTGAGAAGGCAGTGATGCTAGGAATGGTTCGTGGAACAAGAAGAAGGGGCAAGCAAAGGACAGGCTGGCTTGATAACATCAAATCTGATACAAAGTTGAGCATTTAATAATTGAAAGAAGGTCTACTTGGCAGGGTAGCATGGAGAACATTTTCCACGAGTCGGACATGGCTAAATCATGTAAACAACCAAAAAATAAATAAATTGCTAGTGAATGCAGATGGTGACTTTGGGTAATCTAAGCATAGAATCACAATCCTCGGAAGGAAGAACCTGCGTGGAAAGGATTTTAACACCAAATGTAGAGGGAGGGAAGGAGAGAGAGGGAGGGAGGGAGAGGGAGGGAGGGAGGGAGAGGGAGGGAGAGAGAGGGGGAAGGAGGGAGAAAGAGGACTTTCACTTGTTCAGTGTGAGTTTATTCCAAGTTTATTCTTAATAGGTTAAAAAAAAACACATGTCTTTAGAAAGAAGGAATGCAGCGAATAAAGAAACATGCCACAATGTCAGCTACCCAATGAAGGAAAAGTAACGTACAATCAAAAAAAGAAAAAGAAACTTGTCCTAGATTACTAACTAGGTTGTTCTAGACAGTTAAATGTGCTCTGATTCATTAAACATGCTCTAATTTGCTGGCTGTTCCTTTTCCTTGTTTTGGCACCATACATGGCTTAACCTATGTTCAGTTCTGGCATTCATTTTCAGTTCCAAAGTTTTATTGTGAAAGTTGTTCTGTGCCTCTCTCTCTCTCTCTCTCTCTCTCTCTCTGTGTGTGTGTGTGTGTGTGTGTGTGTGTGTTTGGAAAGGGGAAATCCTGTTGAGAACAGGGAGCATACATCTCCCCTAAGCAATGAAATTAAATGTCATTTAATCATTATATGTCAGGGGTGGCCAGGAAGTGATTTCAGATCAGAGCATTTGTTACCAAGAACTTGAGCTATTTTCAGGACTTCCTGTCTCATTAGATTGCTGGGTCAATTTCATAAATGTTTGACCAAGTCATTGCTTCTTGACATTTCAACGGGGGGTATTTGCTGAAATAACCATTGCACAAATTGAGTCAGTAACCTCGCTCTGCTTGCAGATTCTTACATTTTGCAGGAAACTTTTTCCAAAGCCAGATGGCCGAGATACAAGTAATGATTCTGACTTTTCCCTAACAACCGGTTGAAGGCACAAGATTTCCCCCAGTTCTTAAGGAGTTAAAAGACTTGTTGCTCTTAACAAAGCAACTCTTTGTACTGAAACCGTGGTCAGTGCAGCTGGTGGACAAAAGATGGATTGTTTTAATTGGGCCCTGGCAACACATTTTGGGGCTTAAGATTCCTGGTCTTCTCTCTGCCTCCCTTAAAAGTTCACTGACAGCTTATTCCTGCTGTGATTGTCCTCAACAGCTATAAATCTCCAAATGGCTTCGAAAGTCTGATAAGAAATTGGGCTCCAGATGAACACTGGGAAAAACAGATGCATGCTTACAATGCAAGCATTTTGTTGATTGCATCGTTTTGCTTTTGAAGCTGAACACCACCATGCAGGCAGCACAAAGGCTATATTCTTCGGCTCTGTAGAGATCCCTAAACCCGTCTAATGCTCTATAGTTACAGTACGTGTCTTTTATGTCTTTCCTAATTCCTTTCAGATTTGCATTTTTTTGCTCTCTTGCTCTCCATGCTGGATATAGATGTAGATGAAGACAAATATAGTTCTTCTATGCTTCTTTTTAATGACTTGTCTCACCTGCTGATGCTGGTTCATGATCGTATTCAAACAAGGCTTAGATCTGGTGGTACAGGAATATAACATCAGACAGCTTTAGCGGTGAAAAGCTTAGTGTTCTAAATCAACACCATGTCAATTATTTTTTTCTTATTGCTTTCTACCCTGCCAGATATTACTTGAAACTTCAAAACCAAGTGACACTCAAAGGTGGGCTGCTACCAATTCGTGTGAACTGGATGTTAATTTTACACCTGGTTTGCCAAACAGGTAGTTGCAATGACTGGCTGGCCCTGCCCATCCCACCCTCCCCTCCCAGGGGTCTCCATGCCATCCATTTTGGATCCCAGGTAAGTGCAGGGTCCACGCAGAGGCTTGGGGAGGGTGAAAAATGGACCTCCTGGAGGCCCCGGAAAGATTGAAATGGTCTCGTTTCTGGCCTCCAGAGAGCCTCTGGAGCATGTGGAGGGGGAAAACGGGCCTCCTAGAGGCTCAAGTAAAGCCTCCAGAGCCCAGGGAGAGCAAAAATAAGCCTCCTGGAAATTCAGGAAGGCTGGAAATGGGCCCTGGGATCCAGAAGCTCAAGCCTTCGGAGCCCAGGGAGGGTGAAAATGCTCCCACTCCTGCCGTGGTGCAGGAGGCCAACTAGGCCATACCCACCATGAACATGCCTACCTACCAACCAGGCAGAGAACCGGTTGCTATGTTTTTTTGAAGCCCACCCCTGGTGACACTTCACAAATTTTCTGGGTGAAGAAAACCATAGTGGAATCGATACCATACTCAGGTGCTTGTAAATCAAGCTCCAATTCTACATGTCTCATGGAAGAGTTGGTGCAGGCCAATCCCTGGCAACAATCTCATTGTTCGATATTAAAAGTATAGTCTCTTCTTCAAGTCAAACTCAACTCCCAAAGACTTTACAAACACACCAATGGAGTTTCTACCAGGAGGTCTCCCATCCAAACATTAACCTACTCACACTTAGTTTCTGATCTAAGACAAAGCCAGTCAGGAATTGCCATATGATAATGTACCTGAATATATAGAAACTGGATGGATACTACAGGCAGTCTTCAACTTACAACCAGTAGTTTTATGAGTGTTTGGAGTTATGACAACCTCAGAATAGTTGCTTTACAGCCTGTAAATCATAAAATGTCACACACACACACCTACACACGCATACAACCACATTTTGGGCATTTGGCAAATTGGCTCAAATATACAGCTAGATTCAATGACCATGAATTTGCAACATTTTTGCTGGATATCAAAAGAATGGACTTACTTAATGGTCATGGCGATTGCTGAAGGAAAATGTCAGAAAAAATAAATCCAATCTTGTGGGTGTGCCTTGATTTACAACTGCAGTTCAGGTTTCAGGTCCCAATTATGGCTTTAAGTCAAGGACTACTTGTACTATGGCTCTTTCTTAAACCAGCTTTACATTTCCTGGGGCATAATTAGGAGAGCATTAGATAGTTTATCTGTCCATTTCATTTACTAAGATGTAATCAGAGCTATATTGCCCTGTGTCAGAGCCAAGAGAAGATAAGTTCCACATCAATGCTGTAATGAATAAGTTAGCCAATGAAGTTCCCAGTCCCCATTCCATCTCCCATCTCATACCTCTCCATTTCCTCTAGTAAGGCTACACTTACTTAATATGAACCTAGATGATTACTTGAAGTAGGCACTCTGAATATAGTTTTGTGGGCAATGCTGCTACATAGTCATTGATTTGTCTTGATCATTGGGTTCGATCTCATTGGCTATCCAAGGCTGAACAGCAACAATTATATTGTGATTGTATTTACTTTAATTATGGATTTCCAAACAGCATGACATTTACACTAGAAATATTTTGTGTTGTGAAAGGAAGGTAATGGCTTCTGTAGCCTATCGGTTTTAAGGGGTTTGTTTTGCTTTGTTTTAATGGCACAGGAGAAAAAGAAATTCAATTCATGTTTGACATCAATGCTTTGTTGAAGATCACGGGCAAAAGTGTTGATTATTTGTAGCAGTAATGACAGTTGCAAGGTGGTATGGATTCACAGATGCAGAATTGAAATGGTGGGAAAAGTCAAAGCTGATTCTTACAGAGGAAGACAAAACTGGACAGAAATGAGGATCCGTAAATGTTTTGCTTCTGATTGTCTTATAATGGCTACCACACATAAATGGATTGTCATGGAGGAGCAGGAATACTGAAGGCATTAACATCTGCTGTTGGTAACAAACAGCTCATCTCGCCTCTGTTTTGTGCCTTACTTTTCTTAAACTGATATTGCAACAGTATGCAAATGTACCCTTGATTTTTAGATCATGGATTGTCAGGACCTGCCAAAATTGGATAGACAAATCCCATCCATGGGGATTCCTAAAAACCAGCTAAAAATAATTTGTTTGTAAAAGTTCTTCCTGAAAAGAACATGTGTTTTTGATAGGAAGAATTGTGTTTTTAATAAAGGAACAATCATCTTCTTTTAACAACCCCATAATCCCTTGCGGGGTGGAATCTGGGGGACTGAATGGAGCTAGCTGAGTGTTTTATTGGCTGGATGCCCTTCCTGCCACCAATGCAGAGTATTGTTCAGCAGATATATTCTCATTGTGACCAAGAGAGAGAAATATCTGCCTGTACCTAGGATTGAACTCACAGCCTCCTGATTGTGAGGCGAGAGCTTCACCTCTAGGCCATGTACCACTCCTTTAATAAAGGAACAATGGTACCATGAAAAATCTCTAGTTCTGGAAAAGACCTATTAAACAACAAGGAAAAAAAAACCTACTTCAGATAAATTAGCATTTCCACGAGGCTAACTTGGAAGATTCCCCCAGAAGCTTCCTTGTGCAAAATGAAGGAATTGATGTGCTAACGAGACAGCCCTGTTATACTGGTCAAATAACACACTGCTGTCAGAACTGCACGAGTGATTGACATGTTTCTAAGTGCAACTCATGGTGGTAGCCATTGTCTGTAAGGCCCTCTATGGCTCAGAAACAAAGTATTTAACCATCTTTTTCCAGAAAGCTTCTGTCCACTTAGTTTAAAGAAGAAGAGAGGGGGAAGGTAGGGATAGGCTGCTACGGGTTTGCCCAGGTTTAGTTGAATCCGTAATGTTGTGACCAATTCAGCAAACTGCCAAATCCTACCCAGGGATGGCCCCTCCCACCCCACCCTCTCCCACGTCACCCCTCTCTTCCCAAGAGTCTCCATGTGGCCTGTTTTGGATGCAAGGTAATGCAGGGCCCATACGGAGGCTCGAAGAGGGGGAAAAAACAGGCTCCCTGGAAGTTCCGGAAGACCAAAAACAGGCCAATTTCTGGCCTCTGGAGGGCCTCCAGAGCCCAGGGGACACCTTTTCGCTTTCCTGGAGGCTCGAGGAAAGCCTCCGAAGCCCAGGAAGGACAAAACATCCCCTCCCCATTGTGGTTGACTAGGCCATACCCATCATGGCCATGCCCTCCCAGCAACCGGGCAGAGAACCGGTAGCTGAAATTTTTGAAGCCCACCCCTGGGTGAAGGTCCTCACTTATCTTGAGGTGTGATTAAGAGACAGCTAAAAAATGGCATTCTCTCTGGAGGCTGCCCTCCTTTAAAACATTATGTACCAAGGGATGGGTAGTTGTCGTTTTTCAGGGCATTTGGAAAGGCATTGAAAATCTAGCTGCTTTGGGAGGCTATCCAGAATTTAAGCAATTACAATGTTTTGGTAAAGAAAGAAGCATAGCTGCAGCTGTTGATAGGGATAATTGATTTATCATTATCTTATTTGGTATGAATTCTATTCCTCCAGCACAACACTGAGGGTCTTTTTAGATTAGAGTAATGTATATATTTTTGATGCTTTAGAACAAGCTCACAAGAGAGGCTTCCAGTCCATAATCAATGACAAGTTCATGATTTAATATCCAGTTCAAAATGATGTAGGAAAGCAGCTTTTTTTTTAATGTTTTTAAACTGTTTTCATGCTGTGAGCCTCCCAGGGTTGCTTTAGATGGCCTGCCACATAAATCTTTAAATAAAAATGTTCTGTTATCTGCACAACAACTTGTGATCAGACTGAAAAACAAATCATGCAGTTATTAAGTAAATGGAGAAGTATGTACCAGTTTCCCCCGATTGTTTTCAAAGGACCATACTCATCTATAAGAGAAAGAAAGTGAAATCTGAAATAAACTTCAGAATCCTTCATTTCAAGATTCAGCAACTATTTCTCCATAAGATACATGTCACATACTTGGCTCAGTTACAGTAGATTTGTTCTTATAGTATCAAAACCTTAATGATCTAATTTCCAACATTTTTTTTTTCTTATGAGGAGATGGCATTAGCCACCATCACTATATTTCTGACACTTTGTCAGATACTGAAGTGGAAAAGTGAAAACAAGATGGAATTAAAACCTGATATTAATATGCCTAGAAACCGCTTTAATAAATCTCAGGAGAATACAGTCCAAAGTTTGAACTTCTGTGTTTGTATCTTCCTGTCAGGGGCAAGCAACCCGAGCCACATATGAACAAGCTAAGTCAGCAAGTTATTTTAAAAGATTTCCCAGACTGCTTGCCTTTCCCTGGGAACAGGGAAATAAGATTTCATGGATCTAGGGGGAAGAGGGGTCAGATTTATGTCTCTTGTGACTATGTAAGGAATCGAGGCTAAATCCTCACTTGACCTCACCTCCAGTTTGGCTGGCAGTTTCCCACCACTTCCTTCCTAGGCATGCACATGATTTGACTAGCTAAATCCATGCAAAGGAGGATTTAATGAGCACCCCTTCTTGTGAATATCATTGCTCTTCATGTCCTTATTTTCCCATGATAATATACTCTGTGTATGTTCAGTTTAGTCCCTCTCAGCAGTAAGCATATGAGAGAGTGGCATGGTGGCTTAGTGGTGAAGATGCTCATTTCACACTCAGAAGGTTGAGAGTTCAATCCTAGGTAGAAGCTGATGTTTCTCTCTGCTAGGGGACAAAGAAAAAAAAAGTGTGTTGTGAACTCCACGTGGCATAAAGAAGGGCATCTGGAGAGTAAAAGCTCAGCTCCATCCAGTCACCCTGACTCTACCCCAAATTAAGGGATTACAGAGTTATAAAAAAAGGGAATAATTAGTTTATGAAAAAAGTACCATGAAGATAATGGGATGATCACCTTCACATTTGCACCTTAAATTAATTTGAGACCATATTTTAAAAGACCAATATTGTCTTTCAGATGGTGGCGGGATAAATTTCATTTACTGAACAGATATTCAGGAACTTCTAGTTCACAGAGCTTGCCAGCATCTAAAGGAAGTATTCCCTTCTAGTCATGAATAAATGTCTCAAGTCCTATCTGTACAAAGAAAAGGTGATGTTCCTATACTGGAACTGGGATTTCTTAGTGTCTGTTGAATTAAGAAAGAAAAAAAATCATATGCTAAGAGAAGTATTGCTTCAGGTTCAAGGAGTTATGAGTTCATATCTGGAATCAATTAGTCTCCAAGGCATGAACATATATGTATGCATATTTGTGTGCAGTGGTGGGATTGGAATAACTTAACAACCAGTTACCTGGCTAGGGAGACATGGCTGGTTGCTCATGTGACTAGGTGGATGATGTTACTCATCATCCAGCCCCACCTCCCACCCAATCACTTCAAAGGCAGAGGTAGGATTCAGCCAGTTGAGGCTAATCCCACCACTGGCTGGCCCCGCTCCTGCCCATTTTTCAGCCTGTTTTTGGCCATTTAGGGGGCATTTTGGGGGTCCCCAAATGGTCAAAAACAGGCTGAAAAATGAGCAGGGGCAGATCCAGGAAGTGGGATTTTCCAGTTCACTGAACTGCGTAGAATCTTAACTACCAGTTTGCCTGAACCAGTGTAAACTGGCATCAGCCCACTTCTGTTTGCGCATATGCATATACTCATTTTACTAGACCATTCTTTATAGCATCAAGATTCTTTCAAGTGGATTATGGTGATTCCTGAATTTTTGGTAATGATATGAATTCATCTGCACAATGGAGCGTAGAGGGACCAGGAAGGGGGTGCCTCCCTTCCTGCGGAACATCATCCCTGCAGAAATAAAATTGAGCTTATCCCCCACCTTGACACTCTTTTGAAAGACCCTGAAGCCAATGGGCCTGAGGACCCCAGGGTGACAGAAACCATCTAGTAGTTAGCTTGATTATTGTCATCAGAGGAGTGGGACTTCATTGTCTTCTGCATTTGGGGCTTTACTTCTATAAACTGGCCAGAGTCACTGCAAGATGAGCAGCCATACACTTTTTATGGCAAAAAGAAATAATGAACATGATGATGATGACCTGATTTCCATGTGTAGACCAGTGGTGGGATTCAAAGTTTGTTTTTTTTACTACTGGTTCTTTGGGTGTGGCTTGGTGGGTGTAGTTTGGTGGGCATGGCAGGGGAAGGTTACTGCAAAATCCCCATTCCCTCCCTACCCCACTAACCTGCTTTCCAGCTCTTTTCTCCTGTGCAGGGCAACAAAAGACCCAGCTGATCAGCTGGGATTTGGGAGGCAGAGAATATATGGGGGCAGGGCCAGTCAGAGGTGGTATTTGCCAGTTTTCTGAACTACTCAAAATTTCTGCTACCAGTTCTTCAGAAGTGGTCAGAACCTGCTGAATACCACCTCTAGTATAGACCATATTTCTAGGGTTTTTTAATCATCTCTCATCCAACCATTAACACAGTTTAACTTTCCAGCTGCTACCTAGCTTGGTCTTTTATGTCACATTTCTTCAAAAAGTTTATAAAAGAATCAGAGTCCATTATAATTAATCATCAAAAAAGGTATGTAGTGAAAAGACAGAGAGAAGGAGAGATGAATAAATGCAACCCAAATAACTACCTATCCTACCTACTCACATATTATGCTTCCTCTGTGAGTAACTTATTTATTCACACATTTTGTTGGTATGAATCACGGATAATTACAGACATGTAAAACTAGTGTGTCATTGCTAGTTTTTGTTTCTGGTTTTTTTAAAGTGAAAAACATACCCTATGATTTAAAGCTCTTTAGCTTTAATAGGCTCAGTACAGTTTATTATTTTTCCTTTCTCATTTCATTAAAATTGAGTAGATAATAATGCAGCATTCTGAGCCATGTTTGTGCCCATAATACATCAGCCTCAGGATTTCTTCATGGTGTTTCATTTGCTCTGAATTATTAAAACACTATTAATTTCAATAAAGGAGGTTGTGTCTTAAGACTAATACGTATACCAATAGAAAGTAAATAAATACCTCTGATTTGATAACTAATAGGGGGGAAATTATACCTGAATTAATTGTATTCCATCAGGGTTTACTTTGCATGTAATGATTTCCTGAAACGATATAACTTCTCACACTGTTTTTGATGTTAGACAGGAAAAGCACTTGAACACAAGAAAGAGTAGACAGTACAGACATTCCTTGTGACAAATGCATATGTTTTTAAGAGCATTTTGCCACAATATACATCATTCAGATGGAATGAGCCAAAAGGTAGAGGTAATTTGTGCACCTTGATTTGACTTAAAGTATTTATCACATAGTACCCAGCCTCTTAACAGTTTCCATGAATAAAATTACCAGGAATGATTAAGGTGCAAAATATATTTTTTGTATATATATACATATATATATATTATATATATATAATGTATATATATATATATACATTATGTGTACACACATGTCCTTTTCTCTACTTGGCTTGTGTTTTGCAACAGAAAAAGGGGGGAAGGAAGGAAGGAAGGAAGGAAGGAAGGAAGGAAGGAAGGAAGGAAGGAAGGAAGGAAGGAAGGAAGGAAGGAAGGAAGGAAGGGACTCTTCAGTTGAATCTGAACTCCCAGTTTTATTCAGTTTTTTTATATCCCACATTTCCTCTAGTAATTCAAAGTGGTATATCTTCTCAAGCCACATACCTTGGTTAAGGAATCTGGGATCAGAGACAGAGATAGACACATCTCAAAGCCATCCATGTAAAGGTAAAGGTAGACTTAAATCAAGGTAGTTCTTCCCTAGAGGTGGCTCCAATCTCACATTACACTTTTTCTTTTCTGCAAAATGGTTATCACTGTATAGAAAACATGGGAAAGATCTGATTTTGGATCATGCCAGACAGGCAGAAACTAATTGGACATATAGGGTAGAGGCTTTGGAGAATTGTAATTTACCAATATCTGCAAAGTATAGGTTATCTCCCTTGGTGTACAATCTGTGTTTACCTTTAGCTCATCACATGAAGCTGTGACCCTGCATTGTACCCTATAATTGTCATTCTCACAATGTCAGTGTAAGAGCTTTTGGTGAGTCTAAAAAATAAAAATAAAAATGAGTGTCTCAAACCTACATTCAATAGAAGGTGCCCTCATTGCAGGCTTACAAAAATGTATTCTGAGTGCAGACTTTCTGGAAAAAATAGAATCAAAGAGATCTCAACTTAAAGAGCTCGTTAACAAAGGAGTTGTCTCAAAGGTGCTGTTTTCAAGAGGCAACTGGACTTTCTGGTTTTTCTTTGAAGACATTTCACTTCTCATCCAAGAACCTTCTTCAGCTCTGTCTCTGATCTCAAGACCTGAAGAAACTTCTTGGATGATAAGCAAAACTTCTTCAAAGAAAAAAACAGAAAGTCCAGTTGCCTCTTGAAAACAGCACCTTTGAAACAACCATGACCTGGAGGACTAAGAATCTCCATAGGCATTTAACAAAGGAGTTATCTATCACAATTCTCAGCATTCTGAACTCCAACATCTTGGCTTTAAAGCTTATTAAGAAAGACAGTGAGAATCTTGCTTTCTTGATTGTGCTTTGCAACTAAGGGTCGGAACAGCCAGAAGCCTAAACAGCATTTTAAATTCTGTCTATCTCTTAACTTATCATTCCACAGGATTTGGAATATACCTTAGGTGGGAAGTCCAACTTACCAGCTGTTTAAAAGATTTCTTCTACTGCCAACTAAATCCACCAGGGCCAAAACATGAAAGGAACTCATCAATTGAGCAAGTGTCCCACTAGTAGTCATGCCTGCAAAGTCTGCAAATAATACAGCTGTATATGCAGTTTTCTTCTGTCAAATTTAATCTATGCCATCAATTATTTTGCCTTATACTTCTTCAGGTTATTAAAGTTCAGCTTCTAGACTATCAAACATACAGTAGACCATAGGCTAAGGTTTCTAGTGAATTAGTTACATGACAACCTTTGCCTTTGTTTTCCTAGAGAGGCAGATAAATTGCAAGGGCTGGGATTAAAAAAGTCTCTATGACAAAAAGACAAAGGTCTTCGACAGCATTCAGGTCACTGAAGACCTGCAACTATTTGAAGCATTCATAAGACTCCTGCTGCCTAGAGTGACACAAGTTAAGTATAACTGTGCAGCTGCTACAGAACCAGAACAAAAAAAAAACATTCAGGGCAAAGTCTATCAACTTCATCACAAGTAATGAGTTTATTAATAGGCTACATATCAAACACAAGGCTGAAATGTGGCCTTCTGAGGTTGACATATAGCTGGGAAGACAATTGGGGGAAAATGTCCATTTTACAGATAGGAATCATTGGCTTCAAAGATGACATTTTCGAGCAAAGAACTCAAGTTAATGAGAAGGTGAAGGAGAGAGAGAAGGAGGAGGAGGAGGAGGAGGAGGAGGAGGAGGAGGAGGAGGAGGAGGAGGAGACGACTATGCATGATTACTATTTTGATTCATTGTGTTGATGATGATAATAAGGATTTATTAAACCTGTTATCCAGCTTTTCTCCAAGAACATGAAATAGCAGATAGGACTCTCTCTTACCATCCTATTCCCTAAACTTGGAAGAAAACTTTAGCTGAGAGATACCATCCAGCTATAGATCATCTACTGAGCTTCAATGACTGAGAATTAACTTGAACTTGGGTGTTCCTCATGTTATTCTTTGGTTTATTAGACTTGCATCCCATTGTGTCCAGGAAGTCAAGGTGACTCCACTCCAACCTCTTCCAACCTCACAGTGCAGGAAGTCCTTGCCTAGAACCTTTGTTGCCATATTATGAGCACATCAAAAAAAGAAAGAAAGAAAGAAAGAAAGAGAGAGAGAGAGAGAGAGAGAGAAAGAAAGAAAGAAAGAAAGAAAGAAAGAAAGAAAGAAAGAAAGAAAGAAAGAAAGAAAGAAAGAAAAGAAAAGAAAGAAAGAGAAAGAAAGAAAACACAATCACATATTTTCTCTGTGTTTCTTCTCCTTGTTTACATCAGGCAGCAAAATGTCCTGCCTTCTGAGCAGCTATTTTCCTCTAAACAAAAAGTTAAATTAGGACAACAATGGATCACCACCTCATCCTCCAACCTCCCCTCACATTGTGTGTTCCGTTTGAACCAAGATATTACATGTGTTAAGGGTTCCCTTGCCATTTTCAATTGCCATTATGGCTTCAGAATAAATTAATAGCTAGACTGGAATAATGTTTTATCAGAAATGTTAGAAAAGAAAAGGAAAAAAAAATAAATTTGCTTAATGGCTCATTGTAAGATTTACTGAATACTTTTAATTTAATTGATTGAAATCATTTGTATTGGCTGGCACAGTTAAGAAGGTATCACTGCATTCATTAGCTGTCAGGTATCATACACTAAATCTTTCCCAAACAAATAAACCTTTTTTTCAATTACTCTGTTCTATCAAGCTTTCCTCCATGCCATTAGGATGAAAAGAGATCAGCCAAGGAATGGCCTTTTCAAAGCGCTGGTCAATGATATTTATTAGAAGGAAGTTTATGGCTCTGCACAAACATTCTAGGAAGAAATCTGCTTTTAGACACCATCTATTTATAGACAAATTTAGGATTGCAAACCTCTTGCCATTTTCTGTGATTTGTTCTATATGGAAGGATAAAATCTGTTGCACTTGTAAGGCTGTGAGAGTCTGCATTTTCTTGGCAGTGGTACCCAAGTGTTTTTTTTTATATCTTTTTCTAACTTTTATTTATTTGACCTCTCCTCTATTGTCCTTGGATTTTTGGTTGCTTCCCAACTAAGTCTTAACCAGATATGATTCAGCTCAATTTTCTGATATGAGCTTAAGCCAGCAGAAGCTATCACTAGCTATGCCCATTGTACAGGTGAAACTAAAAAAAAATAGAATATCGTGCAAAAGTTCATTTATTTCAGTAATGCAACTTAAAAGGTGAACCTAATATATGAGATAGACTCGTTACATGCAAAGCAAAATAGTTCAAGCTGTGATGTGTCATAATTGAGATGATTATGGCTTACAGCTCATGAAAACCCCAAAATCCACAATCTCAGAAAATTAGAATATTGTGAAAAGGTTCAATACTCTAGGCTCAAAGTGTCCCACTCTAATCAGCTAATTAAGCCTGCAAAGGCTTCCTGAGCCTTTAAATGGTCTCTCAGTCTGATTCACTAGGAACCACAATCATGGGAAAGAGTGCTGACCTGACAGTTGTGCAGAAAACCATCATTGATACCCTCCATATGGAGGGAAAGCCTCAAAAGTTAATTGCAAAAGAAGCTGGATGTTCCCAAAGTGCCGTATCAAAGCACATTATTGGAAAGTTATGTGGAAGGGAAAAGTGTGGAAGAAAAAGGTGCACAAGCAGCAGGGATGACCGCAGCCTGGAGAGGATTGTCATGAAAAAGCCATTCAAAAGTGTTGGGGACTTTCACAAGGAGTGGACTGAGGCTGGAATCAGTGCATCAAGAGCCACCACACACAGATGGATCTTGCACATGGACTTCAAATGTCATATTCCTCTTGTCAAGCTGCTCCTGAACAACAAACAACGTCAAAAGTGTCTTACCTGGGCTAAAGAAAAACAGACCCGTCCTCTTTTCTGATGAGAGCAACTTTTGAACCTCATTTGGAAACCAAGGACCCAGAGTCTGGAGGAAGAATGGAGAGGCACACACTGCAAGATGCTTAAAGTCCAGTGTGAAGTTTTCACAATCTGTGTTGATTTGGTGAGCTATGTCATCTGCTAGTGTTGGTCCACTGTGCTTCATTAAGTCCAGGGTCAATGCAGCCTCTACCAGGAGATTTTGGAGCATTTCATGCTTCCTTCTGCAGACGAGCTATATGGGGATGCTGACTTCATTTTCCAGCAGGACTTGGCACCTGCCCACACTGCCAAAAGCACCAAAACCTGGTTCAATGACCATGGGATTACTGTGCTTGATTGGCCAGCAAACTTGACTGAATAGAGAGAATCTATGGGGCACTGCCAAGAGAAAGATGAGAGACATGAGACCGAACAATGCAGAAGAGCTGAAGGCCGCTATTGAAGCATCCTGGTCTTCCATAGCACCTCAACAGTGCTACAGGCTGATAGCTTCCATGCCACGCCGCATTGAGGCAGTAATTGCTGCAAAAAGGGCCCAAACCAAGTACTGAGTACATATAAATGCTTATAGTTTTCAGAGGTCCGATATTGTTCTATATACAATCCTTGTTTTATTGATTACATGTAATATTCTAAATTTCTGAGATTGTGGATGTGGGGTTTTCATGAGCTGTAAGCCATAATCCTTCACAATTATGACAAATCACGGCTTGAACTATCTTGCTTTGCATGTAATAAGTCTATCTCATATATTAGTTTCACCTTTTAACTTACATTACTGAAATAAATGAACTTTTGCACAATATCCTGATTTTTTGAGTTTTACCTGTGTATGCCCCAGAGCCTGCAATCATGTCTTTATAAATTTCATGGCTCAAATAATCCACCAGATGTGATTCCATGGACTTATTTAGCTTCAGTTATTGATTCTGATGTGCTTATATTACACATATAAAGAGACAATAATCTAATGGGGGAAAATCCTTCTTGTTCATGGTAGAAAAAGGCTCTTAAATCCCTTATGCTTCCATATAAATCAGGAACTCCGATCCACAAAACTGAGGATAGGAACATTTCTTGGAATTTCCAGCTTTGTCAGCACTACCAAAGCATTATCAAAGCACAAAAGAAACTCTGCAACCTTTCATTGGGTTAATGCAATGTGTTTATATGTATGTATTAAAAAAGTAATCTGTCTTTGGAGTTTATTTCTTGAAAGTTAAGCATGGACAGCTCAGTTTGATACTTGATAGAGAACCTTAGTTGTAAGCTGCAGCAGAAAATTAGAAAACCAACCAACAAACTTCCTGGGAGAAACTAAAGGCAAACAATCTCTTTTCCTACCTTGACATGTTTATAGGTTATTAGGAAGTCAATTGAAAAATAAGTTTGTTTTAAGTTCTGTTTTTCTTTCTCTTCTCTTTTGCAAGCATAACAACATGAGTTTTCTTCATTTTCCTTACAGAAGCTTACAAACCAGACTGAAAATGGTAGACATAGGCAGAGAGACAGAAACAGAGATAGAGATGATACAAACATAAACCCCCCAAGAAGCTTCTAGTCTTCTGACTGCCTTCAATATACCTATGAACAACCCAAGTATTCATCTAAGACAGGGGTGTCAAACTCAAGGCCTGCGGGCCAGGCTTAGATCAGGCACATGAAGCCAGACTGGAAACAGCAAAGGACTAGTCTGCAGTGCCTCTGCTAGAGAAAATGGAGCTTGGGGGGGCTGCACATGCCCCTTGAGCTCCATTTTCACTGGCAAAGTGCTATCAAAAACTAACTAAAAACAAAACAAAAGAAGAAATGTTTCCTCTTTTGCATTTGAGCATGCAAGAAGGGACAGGAAAGGAGAAAAGGAAAGAGGAAAGAGAAAGGAAAAATAAGGAAATATGGGAAGAGGGCAAGGAAGGAAACATAAGGAAAGAGGGGAAGGAAGAAGAAAGGAGAATGAAGAGGGAGGGGAGGAAGGAAGGAGATTATGAGAGTGAGAGTTGTGGTTTGCCAGCAGCAAGTGCAGATGGTTGAGGTCTTGGAGACCAAGGACTCAGATGAGGGGCCTCCATGTGATGCAGATGGGGCCAGGACCATCGGGGTGGAACACTGCCTTTGGAGATTGTGGAGGCTGGTAGCAGAGATGAAGAGGTCTCCCAGGAGCCTGTGACCAATGTGCACAGAGCTGCTCGAAGGAAAGAGCAGCTGCAGCAGCACAGGTGACTCTGGAGTAAGGCTGCAAGATAATGCTACCCCCCAGGAGATAAAAGCCAGCTGAGAAACTGGAGTTCTTTGCAGGAAGCAAAAAAGTTTTTGCACTCAAACCTTGTGGACATTTGGAATATCTTGTTTGGTGTTTGGAGACTCTTTCTTTTGAAATATTTCATAGTAACTTTATCTAGTGATCTTGCCAGCCATGCACAACCTTGTCAGGGCTCGTTCTTATCAGAGACAATTAGTTTGAAACAGTCTTTTAACCGTGAAGGACCGTAATTCATAAAGAATCATTAAAAGGTTTAGCTGTTGCTTCTGTTTTGTGTTTGTTTCCTTGGAACAAGGCTTGGGTCAGAACAGTGAGGGAAGGTCTCAGGAAGTCCTGCCTTAGCACTTTGCCCCCTCCCCCCAACATGAGTGACATCGAGCTGGCCATGACCACCATAGCTGTGCCTACCCCAGCCCTCTGAGATCAAACACAACCCTGATTCAGCCCTCAAAGAAATTGAGTTTGACACCCCTGATCTAAAAGAGTTGAAATCATAGTTTGAAGGCTCAGAAGAAGAAGAAAAAGAAGACATACCATGGTGAGTTTTGCCAACATCTGACGAAATTCACAACATATAAAATCCCTTTCAATTATCCACTGAAGACCCTTTTCATTGACTGTTGTCTCTTTTTGACATTCCTGATCTACATCCTTTAAAAAAAAAGAATCAAGAGTGTAGATAAACTGGGCCTTTAAACTTCTAATGTTAAAAAAAAACCCACTACCCTATTTATTGCTGGTCACAGAAATCAAAGCCAGGAAAAAGTTACAAGCAAAAGTGGATTGTTATTTCCTCCTTCCATCTCTAACCACAAGCAAATACACTAATGCTTATCTGCCAGTTTTCAAAGCCATGTCAATCAAAATACTTTGTTCATCATCATCATCACCATCACACAAAAGGTGATGCTATTTCAAGGCCAGAAAAATGCTGGTGACCTTCTACCATTGCACCATAGAGGGTATTTTAACTTACTGCACCTGTGTATGGTTTGCCAATTGAACAATGGCAGATAGGACAGCACTCCAGAGGGTTAACATCATTGCCCAGAAGATCATTGGTTGCCCTCCAGAAGTGGGATTCTTTTTTTTTTTTTTACTATCAATTCTGTGGGTGTGGCTTGGTGGGCGTGGCAGGGGAAGGATACTGTAAAATCTCCAAGTCAGAGGTCGTATTTGCCGGTTCTCCAAACTACTCAAAATTTCTGCTACAAGTTCTCCAGAACTGGTTAGAACCTGCTGAATACCACCTCCGTTGCCCTCTCCCCTTTTTGGAAGAGTTTTAGAGCTCCCACTGCCTTAAGAAAGTTCAAAACATTCTCAAAGATCCATCTCATCCTCAGAACCCCTTTTTAAACTATTACTATCTGGCAGATGGTACAGGATAACAAAAACAAGGACAAATAGATTGAAAAACAGCTTCTATCCCAGGGCAGTAACTCTATTGAATTCTACTCTATAGTGCAATATTAATGCAATATCAGGGGTTCTCAATTCAATGTATAGAATGTGAAGGATGTGTGTTTGTGATTGTTTTAGAGTTACAAGGTACATTGAAGATGCCATTTAGTTTCACTGTGTGAGGTATTGCAATGACAATAAAGTACGCTGAATAGGTTTCTCTTTGAACTAGTTACACTGTTTTGTAATATTCATGTTTGAGTTTGTCAAAGTCCCAAAGGTGCTTTTTTTAAAAGGCAATTGGACTTCGCTTTTTTCCTTGATGACATTTCACTTCTCATCCAAGAAGCTTCTTTAGGACTTCTTCTGAACTGAAGAAGCTTCTTGGATGAGAAGTGAAACATCTTCAAGGGAAATAAAAAACAAGAAAGTCCAATTGCCTGTTGAAAAGTCTAATTGCCTGTTGAAAAGTCCAATTGCCTGTTGGGGCAACCATGACCTGAATGACTGAGAATCTCCATAGAGTTTGTCAAAGGTACCTGAAGCATTACTGTCTGAAGGTAAGATATAAATTCTTAAATGGCAAAGTTCTACATACAAAAGCAGTAATTGTCAGTGAGAAAAGGGTTGTCTCTATTGCCCAGAAATCCTTCATCTAATTGACGTCCATCCATGTCATTCCTTTAAGTAATTGAATGCACGATGAGAAATGGAACCAAAACATTAGCTTAAAAAAGAGAGAGAGGAGGAGTAATGTTTATTGATTCTAGAAGTAAAGGTAAAAATTTTGACTCTATGGAATGGTGTTCTTAGCCTAAACACATTTGTCAGAAGACATTTCCATAGTCATGTAGCTAGCATGACTCTTCCAGTCTATAGTGCCTTCACTATGGTTTGTAGCTGGTCATGACTACATCCAACTGGACATGATGAGCCATGGTGGCGCAGAGGTTAGAATGCAGTATTGCAGGTTAACTCACTGCCAGGAGTTTGATTCTGCCCGGCTCAAGGTTGATGCAATCTTTCATCCTTCCAAGGTCAGTAAAATGAGGACCCAGATTGTTGGGGGCAAGATGCTGCCTTTGTAAACTGTTTAGAGAGGACTGTAAAGTATTATGAAGCAGTATATAAGTCTTAAGTGATATGCTATTGCTGTTGCTGTTCTACTCTATTCTACTCTGCTCTACTCTACTCTACTCTACTCTACTCTACTCTACCCTATTCTAATTGCAGTAGTAGTTGGAATGCAGTATTTCAGGCTAACTCTGCTGACTGCCAGCAGTTTGATCCTGATTGGCTCAAGATTGATTCCATCCTTCCAAGATCAACAAAATGAGAGCCCAGATTGTTGGAGGCAATATGCTGACTTGCTAAACTGTTTAGAGAGGGCCGTAAAAGCACCATGAAGCAGTATATACTGTAAATCTAAAGGCTATTGCTTCCCACCCCATCTTACCTCCCCAAAACCAGCTTATCAGCAAAGTCTGGATTCTCTTCATAATGTCATTCATCTTTTCTCAACGGTTTCTTTCTCAGTGCAGAGGCCTGAATAAGGACTATAAACAGCTGGGTTCGATGCCAGCATTCGCCTTTTTGGTACTCCCAGCTAATATAAATTTTGTATGATGACTGTCTGCACATGTATACATCTTTGTTTTAAGTATGCATCAGTTATTTTGGAAAATCACCAAATGATAGCCCAACACACATTTTCTTTCCACAATAGAAGCACATCCTTGGTCCATATGTTGTGCTGCCTACGTCTACCTATTGTCAGTCTCATGGCAAACATAAAATGGTTGAATTCACTATCAATTACAGGTTGGAACAAGTTTGATTTCAATTATAACAGGAGAGCAAAAAACAGCTGGGAAATCCCCCAGGGGAAAAAATGCAAGAATCAAGGGGGGGTGAAGGGTTCATTAAGCACTACTAATTAGGGACAGATGAACTTGAGATATAAAACACATCTTGTTGCTGTGCTTGCTTCACTGCGATGGTTTCAGTACAGCACCTAGTTGGACTGAAGCTACCTGAATGTTGATATAATTGCCACTTCATTTGTAGCTGTAACAATTGGCCCAACTTTTTAAAAAGTGCCAACAGAAATCAAACACCACCACCACATCAACCAAATTAGTGAACTTCTGCTTGCTGAAATTCTACTCAAATGAGACAGCTGCTTTAACTAGAGACTTCTGAAAGCTTGAGTCAAAGTAAATAAAATAAAAATGTTGCAAAAAATACTTTTAATTACAAAAGTGTCATGCAATGGGAAAAAAAAATCTGCACTAGCTTTCTGAGCTGGTTTGCAAGAATCACTCATGTTAGGAAAATGTGTTATTGTTTTCTCCATAGACGGAAGATAATGCACTCACGAGGATTTTGATGTTCTGCAAAGAGATGTACCTGTTCTAGATCAAACCCTTAGAAGAATCATTCTCAATCTGCTTGTTTAGTATACCCTCTCGATCTTGTTGCATTCTCATTGGTTAGGAGTTTAGAAAGTTATGGTCCCGCACATGGAAATGTCTTGAGAATCTTAGCAAACCATAGGACTCAAAAACCATGAACATCAACACCATACTACTCAAGTCCATTACATGACTGCATTGATTTAATTGATTTCAACAGCTCACGAGTGGTCTCACCAAGTTGGGATTTAGCCCATTGGTTCTCAAGCTGTTCAACAGGCTGGTTCTAAGGCAGGGGTGTCAAACTCACATTGTCATGTGACGTATCGGGACTTTTTTTCCCTTTCACTAAACTGGGCAATATGTGATGCATCCAGCCCACAGGCTGGGGATTTGACAGCCCTGTTCTACTGTAAAGCAACAGTTCTCAAAAATACCAGTGTTATGACCTCCTCAATTGTGATAGATGAATCTAAGTCAACTCCCCACTTTCTCCTGAATACAGCTATACATTTCCTTATGTTAAGTTTGGAGCAGAAATAAATAAACCACTTTGAATAATTAGGTTTTAATCCAGAGGTTGCCAAACTTTGTTCTCCACCAACTGACCCATGAGCTTGTGTTGGTAAAAAGGAGAAAACCCAGAACCTGTTTTGCGGAAAGTTTTGTCTCCTTTTCACCTGCATAACATAAACAGATTTTGATCTTGGTGACACAATAGTTAGAATGCAATACTGTAGCTAATTCTGCTGACTTCCAGCTGCTAGTAGTTTGGTAATTTGAGTCTTACCTGCTCAAGGTTGAGTCAGCCTGCCATTCTTCACAGGTTAGTAAACTGAGGATCCAGATTGTTGAGGGAAATATACTGACTTTGTAAACCACTTTGAGAGGTCTGGAAAGCACTGTAAGCTGTATATAAGTCTAAAGTGCTATTGTTATTGCTATTTACTCCCCTATATATTGAGGACCAATGGGCTAAAGACCAAGTTAGTTTCCTAGGTCAGGGGTCAGCAACCTGTGGCTCTGGAGCCACATGTGGCTCATTCATCCCTTTGCTGTGGTTCCCTGTTGCTAGCCAATTGATAGGGCGTTCAGTTATGACAGGTAGAGGGAAAAGGATGCCATACTAGGAGGAGGCTCTGTGGTGGGGGAACCAGACTTCTGGTTGGCTTGAGAATTGAACAGGGGGCTTCCGGTTAGGACCTTTGCAGCTCTTTGAGTGTTTAAGGTTGCCAACCCCTGCCCTAGGCAGTAAGTAATGCATGTGCCAAAATAGCCACCTGGAGTTAATGAACCTAGAACACTTCTTAAAAGCATTTTGGGGGAGAGGGGGTAATTAAAAAGATCGAATGGCAGCCACTTCTGCATGATTGAAACCTCACTTCTTTTTTTCTTACTGAGAGGTGGCAGATGGCTGCCATAATAGCCAGCTACTAATTCTTCTTTTACCACAAAATTATCGGTATCGAGATTACAGGCTTGATATCATCTTTCTGGTTCCCTTTGAAGTCACCCTAGCTCATTGTATGAACATTTATTGGCAAATAATTAAAGATGCATTATGTTTATATAGGGGAGAAAAGTCTGTACTTAAAAATCTACTCTCTGGAGCTCTGCAATAAAACAGTATGGTCTTTTAAGTATTGTGACCTATAAGTGCAAGAGCATTGTGAATGGGAGCGTCAAAGGAGAGGTTCAGATGAGATAAATCTGAAAGCCACATTTGAATGTTTAACTTTTAGGTGGTATTTAAAAAAAAAAGAACATAAAAGAGAAAAGAAGGAGCACAGGGGAGGAAAAAATATGTTTTTGCTGGCATGCTGGCACATTGATGTCAATGGAAGAATATAGTGTAGTTGATAACTGCCATCTTGACATAATAGCCAGCTACTAATGTTTCTCTTGCCACAAAATAATCAATATACAGATTACAGGCTTGGTATCAATTCAGGCCTTGGTATAGAAGCTAAAACATATGAAGAACAGTTGCAGGAATTGGGTATGCCTAGTCTAGTGAAAAGAAGAACTAGGGGAGACATGATAGCAGTGTTTCAATATGAAGAGGCTGCCACGAAAAAGAGGAGGTCAACCTATTTTCCAAAGCAACTGAAAGTAGGAAAAGAAGCAATGGATGGAAACTAATCAAGGAGAGAAGCAACGTAGAACTAAGGAGAAATTTCCTAAAAGTTAGAACAGTTAACCAGTGGAACGGCTTATCTTCAGAAGTTATGGATGCTCCATCACTGGAAGCTTTCAAAAAGAGACTGGACAGTTACCTGTCTGGAATGGTATAGGATCTCCTGCTTGTTCTAGAAGACCTCCAAAATTCCTTCCAACTCTGTTATTCTGTTATCATTTTCCTGATTTCATTTGAAGTCATCCTAGCTCATTGTATGAACATTTATAGGCAAATGATTAAAGATGCATTACTTTTATTTAGGGGAGAAAAGTCTGTACTTAAAATTCTACTCTACCGAGCTCTGCAATAAAACAGCATGGTCTTTTAAGTATTGTGGCCTATAAGTGCAAGAGCATCTTAAAAAGTGGCATGAAAGGAGAGATTTCACGCTACCCTTTAAGATAAATCTGAAATGACTGAGATAAATTTGAAAGCCACATTTGCATCTTTAGTTTTTTAAGTAGTAATTTAAAAGAAATAATAATAAAAGAGAAAAGAAATGAGAGGGAAAAAAGACACTGTGGCAGCAGGCTGGGACACTGATGCCAATGTAAGAATATAGCGGGTATTTAAATTTTACCCACTGAAATTTCTAGAAGAATAATCTTGATTGTTTTGTTTCAATCCTGCTGCATGCTAAAAAAAACATTCCCTTGGTTAAACACAAAGCTTTCAGTGAGTGCATTGTGTGGAATCACCTTTATACACTGATGGAGTGCAGTTAATGGCATCTTAATGGGAAGATGTTCTCCTTAAACAACTGCCATATTATTAAGAACAGTTCTCTTTAAAGGATTGCAAAAATTCACTTCCAGGAGCTGCTGGAAAGTTCTTCCTTCCTCCCCTTTCTCCCTGTTATACATAAAATATGGAATATGCTCCATTGGAAGCTCAGCCTGGCCCTCACATCTTTTTATTTTAATTATTTAATGTTGGTAAGGTAAAACTTTTCCCCTGTCCCATGGTTTCCAACTTTAGGGAATGGTGCTCATCTCTGTTTCTTAGCTGAGGGACCCAGTCTTTCTGTGGCCAGTTGGCCAGCATGACTGTATGCCAAAGTACATGGAAAGTACATGTTTCATACCTCAGCAATATCTATTTATCTACTTACATTTTCATACTTTCAAACTGCTTGACTGTTTTAAGACTTGTGGACTTCAACTCCCAGAACTCCTCCTCCAGTCATGTTAGCTCAGGAATTCTGGGAGTTGAAGTCCACAAGTCTTAAATTTGACAAGTTTGAAGACCCTTGTGCTAGGTGGACAGGAGCTGAGGCGAGTATTGGGAGCTCACCCTGTTGCATGGCATTCAGGTCTCAAACCCGGGCTGTCAGCTTTCCAGCTGACAAGCTCAACATATCTTTAACTGCTGAGCCACCATACATCTTATTTAATGGTGGCAGTGATTTTAATGGCTACATGTTGTGATTGTTTCCTTGTTGATGGATTCAAGACATGCCTTAAGGAGGTAGACTCTCCTCTCACCCCACCAAGTGAAATGATTCTTTAGTACTACTTTCTGCCTTAATTTTGGAGGAAACATTCAATATTTCTGGACACATTTGGAAATATTTCCCCATATAAAACTGTCAAGCAAAAACTTGGATCTTCAGGTAGAAGCTTAGCTTAATGAGTTATTATATTTGTGTATCCTCAGGTCAATATGATTAGTGCACCTATAAAGCCTCAGGTCTTCCTTTTGTATATCAGCAGGGGTAGGCAACTTGGAACACATCTAAGTATAGCCAGGAAAACTACAGTATATTGCCTTCATTATTCTGCATAGCTCTTCAGATCTTTCCACTTTCCAGATCAAACCACTGACTCTGGGGGATCCAAACCAATAAAACTGAAATTTAACATGGTGACACCATGGGAAGAAATGCTTCCTACCTTGAGTTGGTAAGAAATTAATTAGAAACAAACTTCAACAGGTATATACTGCCTATTTGAAGCTGTCCTTTAGGTACTGAACAGTTTTACTGGTGATTGCAGAGAGATTCTTAACATTTGTTGTTCATCTCAAAACACTTAAAATATTTGAGTCTAGCAACATGAATATTACTGATTTGTCATTGATTTATTCTGTTTGTGTTAGAAGAATACAATCTCTGAATGCTCATGGCTCCATTGGTGCATTGCCATTGCTACTCAAATTACTACTTCCTAGGATTTTTTATTTAAATATATTTTTTCCAATCTAGTGTCGAGCCCTTCTTCTTCTTCACCTATGTTCTGGAAGCCCACAAGATCTCCAGCCACTGACTTCCTCCCTGCCTTTCTTTCCTGAGCTGTGGTGGTGCAGTGGTTAGAGTGCAGTACTGCAGGCTACTTTGCTGCCTGCTGGCTGCCTGTAGTTTGACAGTTCGGATCTCACCAGCCTCAAGATTGACTCAGCCTTCCTTCCTTCTGAGGTGGGTAAAATGAGGATCCACATTTTGGGGGGCAATATGCTGACTCTGTAAACTGCTTAGAGAGGGCTGTAAAGCACTGTGAAGTGGTATAGAAATCTAAATGCTATTGCTATTGCTAGTCATTCCCTTTTATAAATTATTGTTTTGGTATTGACAATAATTGATTGGTTCATTGACTGACTGCCATCAATTTGGTATCAATTATTGGCCCATGTGTTCTCCAGATGTTCTCCTGTCTCCAACATGGTCTTTCAAATCTTCCAATAGCTCAACCATCACTATTAAGATGAAATCCATCTGTCTTGTTGCTAGTCATCCTCTTCTCTTTCTCCCCATCTTTCCCTGCAGTATAGATTTCTCAATGAAGCTGGCTCTTCTCATAATGTGTCTGAATTAGAATAGTTTGAGTCTGATCATGTGTGTCTCAGATAAGATTGATTTTTTTCCATGATACATTTCTTTGCTTCCTTGGCTGTCCTTCGTATTTTAGACTTCTTCTCCAAGAACAAAATTTAAAAGCATTAATACTCTTTCTACCCTGCTTCTTCAAAATCTGACTTTTGCTTCTATAGGAGGAAAATGCTCTTATGATTATGATACTTGTATTTTCAAATGGCATTTGAATCTGATTTCCAAGAGTTTCATTGCTACCCTACAAATGGAGTATGTACCTTGACTGGAAGCCATTGCGTAAATTAACACTGTGTTACTTAATAAATAAACTTTTAGGAGTTTTACCACCATAAGACAATAGTATATTAATCTATTGATCAAATCATGAGACGTGTTGGCTTTTGTTTTTACTCCCATTTATGTTTTAAAGGGTATTGAAAACACAAATATGCATATATTTGGCAGCAAATAAGTTAGTCATTTTCTGAACAATTAGTGATCATATAAAGGTGTGGCACAGAATCCAGTACAGACATTGAAGATATTAAGCTTCTGTGTCTTTATCATTTATTATCCTAGCAGCAAATGAAATGACTATAATAGAGTGAAATCATATGGGAACTTAAACCATTCTGTCTGACAAGCTAGACAGCACCAGAAATGAAGTGATAAATTATGGGACTAGCTCTCCGAAGTGATTTCTTCCTTCACTGATTCTTTCCGTGATTTATTCATTCTCTGATTGGTTACAGCCACAATGGGATCAGATTCCTTCAGTAAAGTATGCATTGGATCTATGGATTTATATGGATAATCAAAAGATCAGAGGAGGAGGAGAGGTGGTTTAGAGGGAACTCTATAACTTTAGTTCTAGAAGAAAACATTAAAAAGATTCAGTGAAAATCGGGTGTGGTAAATGAATATTTAACCTGCATTTTTCTTCATTTCCTTTAAACTTATTCCAGTAGGCTAGGTTGATTTATTTTTTAATGCAGGTTTCTGGTTTTTTTTTTTAACCGACTCCCCAGACAAAAGAAAGTAAATGAATTTAACAAATATCGCAGGAAAAGGCACTTGACAATTCTGTATGAATGGTGATAAAGAGATTACAGATAAATCCTGGAAACATAATGGAAAGCACTGCTATGGTATAAGTATGCCAGAAGAATGACTATATAAATAGAACAAATGAATAATTAAATTAATAAATTTGTTGGATAACCAACTACCTTCTTTTTTTTGGGGGGGGGGTGGTTAAAAAGAACAATTTATTTTGTAATTATTTGCAACTTGTTCTTTGTTTATGAATGCAAATGCATTTCAGAAAGGTAGTTGAGCAAGATCAATTAATATTTTACATTTCCTGCAGGAAGATGGAATAGTATGTGAGAAAGACTTTGATGGACAGGGCAAATAAATCCTGGCTAAGAAATAGCTAGATAAGAGAGGGTGCAGCGTTCAGCTCCATAAGGGGAGGAGGAATAGGCTCAGGAAAGGACTGTCAATAAGTTCTTGGGACATAAATGGGATGGGGAGAAATTTGTACTTTCAGATTTGCAATATTCTTTTTTAATGCAGCTTTACAATAAAGTAGAATTAGTTCATCCAGTTATGTTTCCTGTCTAATCTGTTTGGAAAAACTGACAGGATAGCAATAGCACTTGGACTTATATACTGCTTCACAATGCTTTACAGCTCTCTCTAAATGGTTTACAGAGTCAGTTTCTTTCCCCCAACAATCTGGGTCCTCAATTTACCAACCTCGGAAGGATGGAAAGCTGAGTCAACCTTGAGCCATAAAAATGATTGAAGGCTTGATTGAAAGATTGTGCAACATCAAATCATTTGCAACATCGGCTATTTTGACCCTGTCCTGTTTGATTGCATAAGATTTCAGAATAAAATTGCCCCAATCACTTCTTATTTCAAAATCATATGATATTTTGTTGCCCAATAAGTTCCCTAATTGTATCTGCATATCACACAGTTTTTCTCCCCTCCCAATGAATTACCAAAAAATAAATAAAAATGACAAGCTATCTTAATGCACCCTTGCGTATTATAATGTGCTCCAAGAGAAGCATACCTGTTTTTCAGAGTTGCAAACAAAATACTTCTGTTATTACTGTACAATGTTATGTTAGATAGACTATTAATCTAGTTTTATTGCCACATCATTGCTCACTTCCTCAAAGGGATGTGCTCCAGAAAGAAGTTTATTTATATCTACTAAGAGAATAGTAAGAATGTTAAGAATATTCTACCAAGGCAACATATGGATATTGAAGATATTGAACAGTACTGGACAAGATGGAACCTTGTGGTACCCCATTACTTACTTCCCTCTTTGAAGATGTAGTACCATTAAGGACTACTCATTAAGTGTGGTTTGTCAACCAGTTACAAATCCATCTATCCCACTTTTTTTTTCTAGCTTACCAAGAAGTAGGTTGTGGTCTACCTTGTCGAATGCATTTCTGAATATAATATGTCCACAGCATTTCACTGGTCTACTAATTTAGTCACTATGTCAAAAAATGAAACAAGATTGATTTTAGCATGATCTGTTTTTAACAAACCCATGCTGACTTCTAGTTATTACTTTACTCATTTCTGACTCTGCAACCAAGACACACGGTATACATTTTGAAAAGCAGTTATCGTGAAGGTAAAAGAAAGCAGCAGGAAGCACATTCAGACTGGTAAGATTCTGTTACTATAGCTTTGCAATAAAAGTAATGTTGACTTATAAAGCATTGGGTTTCTGGTCTGATTTACATTGAAGAGCTGGCAGATTTAAAAAGGTAAACACTTGAGGGAACAACTTTCATATTGTTGAAAGCTGAGTGTGGTAACAGGCAAAAACACATTATTATCTGCCTCATAGACAATAAGACTGATAAATGTGATCCTGCAAGAATATAACAAAATCATCTCTATCACAATCTATACAAAACTAAGGCAATTACAGTCACACTTCAGTTAATTCCAACACAGAAAGTTCATCCTCAGGCTCATAAATTTGCAAATTAATCATTTATGGTCCAAGATGCAATGTCTTCTTGACAATAACATTACAATTGTGAGATAATCAATTACTTTGTTTTAAGAAAGAACTTTTGCAAATATTCACTGCACAATTAAGTTTGTTACTAAGCTATTATAAATCAGCTCTGACCATGTAAAGCAGAACTTTATAATAAGTTGTGATTAATGCAGAAAACTATTTGTGCCACACTACTCCATGCTTATAAATGGCTGAAGCTGCTATCAAAATTCTGTCAGTTTCATTCAAATATAATCCTATAAATTATAGATGAACAGCCCTCTATTAATTATAAGAAATTTCTAATCAATAGAAAATTACTGCTGAGCCCTGTTGTTTTTTGCTCACCATTATAAAGGGTTGGTTTTGGATGTAGCCACAGTTGTAACTTCTCAAGCTTGTTCAGTTCTGGATTCCAAAATTAGGATCATGGGATCATAGAACTGGGATAGCTCACAAGACATGAAGTCCGAGCCACTAATTAAGGCAGGAATCCAAAATGAAGCCTCAGTGAGCCACCAAGCTTTGCTTGAACATATCCAGTGAAGAGGAGGCCATCGCCTGTCTTCTCTACTCTTATTTGAAATTATCTATCTATCATCTCTATATCTATCTTTCATCTCTATCCATCCATTCATCTATCTATCCATCCATCATCTCTATCCATCCACTCAGCCATGAAAACAGATATCCTTTGTTTTGTCCCTCCTCTGTCTTTTCCAGTCTAAACGTGTTCAACTTTTTCACTTTCTCTTTAGAGGAATCCATTTCTAATCCTGTGGAGACAAGAACTGTTACTTCCAGTGGCTTATACATCATAATTCTGTCTTTTTTGCAACCACATCACACTTCTAGCTCCCATTTGGTTGTGATCAGCTGAAACTGAATATGCAGTCAATTAGTAGCTGAAGTAACCCTTAAGTGCTTCACCAATATTGATGCATCCTTTAGAAAACCAAAACATGATACAGAGCTTTTCTCATATTGGTTATAGGTCTTCAGTATCCATTCTATATATCTAGGAAATGATTCTCTTCCTTCAAATTATGTGGTATACAGCACTCAAGGCAAATAATGGCAGCATGGTATCAAAGGCAGAAATTTTCAGGATAAAAGAAAACATCTCCAAGTCCTAACAGTACAATATAAGTATAAAGGTGAAGATCACTAATTTTACACCAGTTTTGATTTCTTAAGATCTTCCTTTTGCCCAATGATAAGGCTGACATCTTTTTTACAGCTAGTTATCTAAACAACTTGGAATGCTTGTATCCATCAAAGGTAACTTCTGATCATTCTGGACCCAACTTTACTTTCCTTCAAAATAGTCACTGACCAAAATGACTTGTATACCTTATCAAAAGCAAATTGAGAAAACATGTCTACATTAAAAGAGGCATTGTAGAGGGTAAGGAAAATTAATTTAACACAGATGCAGGCTTCATTACTTATGAAAAGGGGATAAAACAATTTTCAACGTTCAAGATTAAGATAATATTTGAAAAAGATGCAAGCAGAAGTCTTCCTATTTCATTGGAGTATAAGAAAGAGAAGACACAGGATAATCAGACTTGCAAAATTCTCTTGCAATCAATGTCAATGGAAGTAGTGTAGACTTCCTGTGGAGTTAAATTCAGGTCTGGTTTTGATATATGAGTATCAATACCAAACTAGTTTGAACACTGAGCAGTTAAAAACATGATACAATATAATATTTGAAATTAATAAAGAAAAACATATTAATGAAACCTCTTCAAATTTAAGCTTGGTTTTGATGTTGGGGGCCACAACATTCATGCATGGGCTTCCCAACAGAAATACATGGAGGACTGTGTCTTGATTAGTGAGAACCTCATGGGAGGATGACGGAATAGAATTAATGCTCTGGGCAAGATATGTTTAACTTGTACATGTTTTAAATTTATATTTTATGATATATATTTGTTTTAAGAGAAGTGGAGTGACCTAGTGATGAAGACACTCACCACCCTCTTGGAAGGTTGAGTTCAATCCTAGGTAGCAGCAGTTATTTCTCTCCTCGGGAGCAAAACGGGAAAAAAAAATGCTATGGACTCCATGTGGTGTCAGAAAGGGCATCCGGCCAGGAAACGTTGCTTCATCCAGTTGCCCCAATTCTACCCTGAATTACAGGGTTGTAAAAAGGGAGGGTTTTTTTTTTATAGTACACCTTATTTTAATTGTGATGCGTCTGACACAAATAAAGAAAGCCACCAAGTAAATGAATTTGTAAGAAAGAGACCTATAATGGTTGCCAAGGAGGCCTACTTGTTTTGTGCATTCCACACAATTTGCATTGTCTCCAGGATTTGTATAAGAATTCAATTAGCCCTAATGGCCTTATTGTCCCCATAGGAAAAGTGGGAAAATAGGATTAGATTAATTGACAAGGACATCTAGCAGATTAATGGCTCCAGGTGGGAGCTAAATTGGATGAAATACAATTCACATGCCCTATTTTTAGGGATCACCCTGTATTGATTCTGGCTCATTCTTAAACTAACTGGGTTGGGTAGATTTGGCTGAAAAGATTGCATGAATCCCAACCTAATCTCGGAGAATCTTAAAGGCTGAAATGTATAAACAACAATTACAGGAATTGGGTATGTCTAGTTTAATAAAAAGAAGGCCGGGGGGGGGGGGCAGGGGGGGATGACAGTAGTTTTCCAACATTTGATGGGCTCCTACAAAGATGACGGGGTGAAACTATTTTCCAAGGCACCAAAAGTCAGGACAAGAAACAATGGTTGGAAATTAATCAAGGAGAAAAGCAACCTAGAACTAAGGAGAAATTTCTTAACAGTGAGAATAATTGACCAGTGGAATGGCTTGCCTTCAGGAGTTATGGGTGCTTCATCACTAAAGGCTTTCAAAAAGAGACTGGACAACCATTTTTCTGAAATGATATAGGGTTTCCTGCTCAATCAGGGGATATGATTTGAAGACCTTGAGGTCCCTTATAACGCTATTATTCTATGTTCTATGTTCAACCATGGCTTCCTAACTTATCATTCCACGCAAACCGGAACTATTGAGATTCATTTAATAGACACAGTTAACAAATATTGGCTTAGTGTTGATATGTAAACTCAGGTTAATTGTCATTGTACTGGCAAACAAACAAACAAAAACCTCATTTGTATGTCTCCTGAAAAGTAAAGAAGAATTTCCTCACCTAATAATTTCCAAAAATGTTGAACTATACTTTTCATCATTCCTACAATACAGTATTTCGCTTCTCAAAACAGTGACGTGGCTTCATGTTTTCACCTGCAACAATCCCTCCATTTTATATTCTAGTCAATTTTTAAAGGATAAGGATCTTTTATTAATAATCGAAACAAAGACGCAATATCTGTGTGACATGTTTGTCCAGCGAAAAGGAATCAGCATTCAAAGATATAAATATCAGATTTTTTTTACATCAAACCCTGCTGTCAGCTCCTATGAAAAGTCACAAGGATTTCAATGTTCTTCTGTGAACATCACTTTTCTTGAATTGTAGATGCTTTGTTTTTATTGAAAAACTGGTCTTGAAAGGAACTTCTGACTATATTCACTAACAATATTCTCCTGTGATACTAAGTCTGAAGTTAGCAACTACATTGGAAAAATTCCCTTGTTTGCCAACTTGTCTCAATTCTTTCAAAGAGAATCACTATTCACTCAAGTCCCAATAAAAGAAACTCTCGAAATCATCAAAAATAAATACCAACCACCCAAACACCTCATGGAACTAACAAAACACTGCTTAACCAACACATATTTCATATACAAAGGGCAAAGATACAAGCAAATTGAAGGAGCCCCCATGGCATCACCACTCTCACCCATCATTGCAAACCTGTTCATGAAAGAATTTGAATCCAGAGCCCTAGCCAATGCCACCCACAAACTCAAACTATGGCTAAGATACATCGATGACACATTTGTGATTTGGCCCCATGGAAAAGAAAACCTAAACAATTTCCTAACACACCTAAACAGTACACACCCCAAAATCAAGTTCACCATGGAAATGGAAACAAACAAACAACTACCATTCCTAGCTGTACTAATCTACAAAAAAACAGATGGCACACTAGGACACACCATATACCAGAAGAAAACACACACCAACCTCAACCTCAACACCCAATCCCACCACCACCCAGCACAGATAAACTCGGTGGCCAAAACACTAATTGCCAGAACCAAGCGCCTGGCAGACAAGACACACATAAAGACTGAACTATGCACCCTGACTAAAGTACTGACAGCTAACGGCTTCCACAAAAGCAAAATCACTGGCTTGACCCACAAAAACACACTGAGACATAATGGAGACCTAGAAGATGAACAGACCTATGAAACAGCTCTCCTGCTCTACATAAGAGGTACTACAGAAAAAATCAGTAAGATACTACACAGGCATCACATCAAGACTGCCTTCAAAACAGACAGAAAAATAGCAGCCATCCTAAGAAACCCCAAAGATAAAATTGACCTGGAAAATCAAGGCATATATGAAATCCCCTGTGCATCATGCCCAGCCACATACATTGGACAGACCAATAGAAGAATAATACCCACCTAGATGAACACAAAATTGCAGTAAAAAAGCTGGAAAACACTTCCTCACTAGTCCAACAAATGAAAGCCACAGGTCATAGCATCGACTTCAATGGCACCAAAACCCTAGCCACTATAGAAAACTCCAGCTACAGAATTATCAGAGAAGCCATAGAGTTTGATAAAAGACCTGAAAGCATGAATAGAATCGATGACTCCACCAGACTGTCATTTATCTGGAAGCCTGCACTCTCAAACAAAAAAAAAAATTCCACTCCACTAGCCAGGCAAACACCTGGGCACAAACAGACTCCCCCTGATACCTCCAGCTCAAACACAACCCAACCAGGCACCCAGTAGAAACCTAGCTTCCTAATAAATGATAGCCGTCCATTTACTTGGAGCCAAGCTGCACTAAAAACCTCCAATACAGGAAACACAATGTTGCCAGCCAATCAAGACAAAAAAAGCTACAAAACAGACAGAAGATATTAGAAACACCAATCAAGCAGAACACAGCAAACTCCAAGACCAATAAACACAGACCAAGGCTCTCAACCAATCAGGATGAAGAAAAAAAACATTCTGGCACAGCAGTAGGCTAGCCCCAAATTTAAAACTGAAACAGCTGTGAAAGTCTGACTTACAGACGAACACAGTACAGAGGCCTGATGATGGCAGATGAGATTCTGCTGAAATGTTGCTACAACTTTAAAAGCACAACTATAATGACGTGGGAAAATACCCGAACAAAGCTGAATACCACACACACACACACACACGCTTCTTCTTTATCCTATAAGGTACAATTAAATTAAATTCTTGAAGCTAAATCATATAATTGTGTAGGGCTTCAATAAAAACATCCTTAATAAACTTTAAAAAGAGGGGAGGTGCAGACCTATATTTTTCATGATTTGGTAACTATCTTATTGATTGATTGATTGATTGATGGATGGATGGATTAAATGAATGAATTTATATTGCCACCTATTCACCCATGGCGACTTGAGGCAGCTTACAGAATGTAAAACCATATTTAAAATTAAAAACAAACAAACAATAAAAGCTAATAAAAAGAATCAAATAAATTAATAAAGTACAATAGAACAAAATCTGGAAAAAAAATCACCCTCAGCTCCCACCCTTCTGCCCCGATGACAGAAGATCAACGAGCCATTTAATGGGCTCCATCCCACTCTGGGTTCCCCAGACCCGCTGGAAGAACCAGGTCTTCAGGGCCTTCCGGAAGAATGTTAGAGAGGGAGCCATTCTAATCTCTGAGGGGAATGATATTCCAGAGAGAGGGAGCCACCATGGAGAAGGCCTTCTTCTGGGTCCCACCAGGTGTATCTCCCTCAGCGATGTGACCTGCAGCATTCCCTGCCTCCCCGCTCTAATGGGTCAGATGTGACTGGCAAGAGACATTCCCTCAGAAAACCTGTCCCAAGCCATAAAGGGTTTTAAAGGTGACAACCAGCACCTTGAATTGCACCCAGAAGCAAATCGGCACCAGGGTCTGCACAAAACCATGTGGGCATTTTGCACCAACTGGAGCTTTCTGAATCTTTCTGAGTGTTTCAGGAAAGAAGGAATTGCAACACAATTAGCAATAATAATTTAGAGATGATGACAATCATCCTCATCGTCCTCATCATCCTCATCCTCCTCATCATCAGAAGGTGGTATGGGAACATTTAAGGCTTGGCTTCATATAAATAACTCAAAACATTATATGAACTTGTTGTTTTTACTGCACAAACAACTTCACTGGATTCCAATTAGCCTGACTCTCAAGATTAAATAGCAACAGCACTTAGATTTATAGACCACTTCACAGTGATTTACAGCTAAACAGTTTACAGAGACATCATATTGCCCACAACAATTGGGGTAATTTTACTGACCTCAGAAGGATGGAAGTCTGAGTCAACCTTGAGCCTGGTGAGATTTGAATTGCCAAATTGCAGTCAGCTGGCAGTCAGCAGAAGTAGCCTGCAGTACTGCACTCTAACTACTGCATCACCATGGTTCTAAATATAGAACTAAATATGGTTCTGAAGAACAGTAAAGGTCTGGAATACAAGCAAGTAGAAATGATGAACCTATATGGTCAACAATACAAGATAAGGAATCTCATTATCATTCCTCTAAGTTAAATATTGATTTCTTTAGAATTGGGGTATTTTGGGGAGGGGGTATTGGATAAATATCTCTTTTTTTCCCCAGATTGAAATATGTTATTCCACCCCTCATCTTATCCCACAACTCTGTGGCATGGGGTAAATATTCATCCCAAAATGACAGAAGGACTTTTGATAAATGAAATGAACATTAAGCAGGGTTTCTCAAAACTATTAATCTGTGCTTTCTGTGAAGTATTAGGAAACTAATACTAGATTTGAAAAGTATGGCCAAACTTCTAGTTTGATTATTTTCTTTGAATGTTCTTTACATCTTTAGTTTTCCACATGTTTGAGAGTGGGTCCCAAATGTGTAGTGGCTAATAACAACAATAACAACAATAACAACAATAACAACAATAACAACAATAACAACAATAATAATTGTGGTTGTGGTTGTAGTTGTGGTTGCTGGGGTGATTGTGGTGGTTGTGGTGGGAAAAAAGAGAAACAGACCTCAATTCTCAAGGACACAGTGTTGAAGTGACCCTTGTCAAAGTTTGAAAACAGTTTGGAAAAACATTTTCTCATGTTTTTCTCTAATTAATTCCACCCACTCCCTTCCATTCTGGAAATATCTCTTCCATTTTGATTCTGGAAAAAGTCCTGCCATTCCTGATAAATCAGGTTATTGGATGTGTAAAATTATTTAAGAGAGCTGGTTACTATCCGCTGGAGTTCATAGAAAGAGTCAAACTCATCACTTCCTGTAGGAGACATTCAGTTCCTGACAGTCAATAAAATTTAAGCTATTATAAACCGGATTGCCTAAAATAAATAAACAAAAAGTTCAGCTTGCTAATCTTCCTTGCCTCTTCTGCTTATGTTTCTTTCTCCTAGGCTTACACCAGCAAAAAGGTTTCAGTGGAAATGCCAATTCATGTAATACAGCGGTGGGCAACTATGGCCCTTTTATGACCTGAGGACTTCAACACCCAGAATTCCTAAGGCTGGTTCAGGAATTCCTGAGGCTGGCTCAGGAATTCTGGGAGTTGAAGTCCATAACTTGTAAAGGAGCCATTGTTGCCCACCCCTGATGTAATAACACCTGCCCCATCTAGAAACACAAGGGGGCTTTGCAAGAATTTCTCAGCAAAATAATACATGGAAAGTGAGAAGGAGAGCGGGAGGGAGAACTAGAGAGAGGGAGAGAGGGAGGGAAGGAGAGAGAGAGAGAGAGAGACAGAGAGACACACAACAGAGAGAAGACATTACAATATCTGCAGGTTGGGTGATATGTTGTATTCCAGCAGCAAGCGACTTAAGAATGATTGCTCTCTTCACCAATAAAATAAAAGCAGATTGAACTTCTGACCTGCACATAGTAATGGAAAGAGTCTGAGGGAACTACAAAAGGAAGGTCAGTCTACAGCCACTGTTGCAACTGGCTTTTCTTTTTCCAGCCTCAAACTTGTTTTCAGCTGACTAATGCAATATATCAGAAACCTTTTTCTTTCCATGTTATGGCTTCCTTCCACAGAAATTAAAAGCCTTTTTTTGACATCCTGCAGCTGAGGAGCAGAAGAATAACAAATCATAAGAATAGCGTGTGCAGGTAAACTGGAGGGATGAGAGAGTCACCTTCTCCCTGGTTGGCCTTGGATTGATGGTCTCCAAAGGTGGTGCTTTCTTGAAACCGAACGTGTGAATAAGACGAATAGTATGAGGGGTCCTTGATCAGGGGTTGGATTCGGACCGGTTCAGGTGAACCAGTAGTTCCAGCAATCAGTTGGCCCTGCCCACCTGCCTTTTCCCTAGTTTGTCCTTTGTTTCCGTGTTTTGCAGCTCAGCGGATTGCTGCTAGTCGCTGTTTTAGTAACCAGGGCTGGAGTAGAAGGTCAGTTTGAGAGCTGAAAATGGGCAGTTTTCAAACACTGAGAATCACGTGCTCACCGAACCGATTGTGACAATGGTTGAATCTCACCACTATCCTTGATGCTCTCTGAACTTGGTTGTTTCCTTGCAGACGTTTCTTTACCCAAACTAGGTAACATCTTCAGGGCTACCTAGGATGGGTAATGAAACTTTTTGCCAGAAAACAACCAAGCTCAGAAAGCATCAAGGACCCCTCATTTCAACCCTGAGCTGCAAATATTCTCCCTCATTGGAACAATACAGTATGATTGCAGGTATTTGCATTATACAGGTAGACCCTCCAATGGATTCCTGCTTCTTTCTATGTGGTCTGACGAATAATAGCCTTTTGGAGATGCTACAAATACTCTTAGATAATCAGTCCATAATGAGTTGAGTAATATTCTACTCACTGTCCCTACGCCCATTCCTCATGATTCCTAATCCGGTCTTGCGTTGTGCGCCGGAACTCATGCAGGATATATAATTCAAAGCTCTATAAAGGATGCTAAAAATGCAGGAAAGTCAGCCAAGCTTGGGAACATAATCCTGCTACTCAAAGCTGACAATTCAACACATTAGAGCATGAGGCAACAGTGTGAAAAAACCAGGAGTCTGAATTGTTCTTGGAAATTTTGTAAAGCCTGTCTTTTAACTATAACTGTAGGGCCCTTTTGTACATTCTACAGAAGCCCTTCCAAGTATTAAGAGAAAGAGAGAGAACTCTTTCAGAGGATAAAGAGAACCCTAACATGACTGTCCTCACCAGCTTCTCTGAATAATGTGGAAAGTCTAGCCAGAGTGATTTGTAACATTGTGTACTTAAATATGTTTATGGAATTCATCTTTGCAAGTCCTGATTTGCTGCACCAACAGACCCCCTGAAAATTGGGGAGAATGGGTATACAGAGAACAGAGGGGCGCCACACTTTTCTTTTCTTTTTCTCAAAGGCTTATTTTTTTATGTCTTTATTTAACCTGCTTCTTACTGTAGATGTCTCTTCAAGTAAATGATGACTCCTGGAAACTACTTGGACTAGTCCTTGAAGTTTTTCTCGCTAAGATTTCAGAAGTGGTTTGCCATTGTCTTCTATGTAGGGCAGAGAAATTGAATGACTGGCCCAAAGTCACCTAGCTAGCTTCGTGCATATGGTGGGATCAGAACTGAATATATTTGTTTCTAGCCTTAACCCCGGGGGTGTCAAACTCAATTTCACTGAGGGCTGCATCAGCATTATGGTTGCTCTCAAAGGGCCAGTTGCATGCAAGGCTATGATGACTAACAGCAGCCAGGTGGGCATGGCTGGGTGAGCATGTAAAGGTGAGTGTGGCCAGCTTGACAAAGCTTCCTATGTGTGCACCCAGGGAGTACACACCCAGGTCAGGGTGGGCCAGGGCTGAGGTGGCAGGAGCCAGCCCCTCACCATTTCCAGGCCAGATCTAACCAAATCACGAGCTAGATATGGCCCGCAGGCCTTGAGTTTGACTTGTCTGCCTTAACTGCTACACCGAACTGCCCCTCTGTCCTGTTTATTATACCCAGGACATTCTTCACTTCCTTCCCCTCACAGTCCAGGTACTTCTCTTTCCATAATGGAGGAAAACACAGTGCTAAGTTGCAGGCAAACCTAAGTAAATTAGATTTTCCTATCAGCAAATTAGGGGGTGTTTATGGCTCAGTGGTTAAAGAGACTAGTGGATTACAGGAAGAGCAGTTCGGATATCCAGCCGTTGTACATCGATGGTGTTTTGGTAGAACTGGTGGCAGAATGTACGTTTTTAGGTATCTCCCTGAAACAAGATCTAACATGGGGGGCAAATATTTAGCCCTAGAAAAAAAAGGCTCATCAATGACTGTATTTTTAAAGACTTTTAAGATCACAACAACTGCCAGAGAGTCTGTTGGTTGCCTTTTATCGAAGCTCTATAGAGAGCATTTTATCTTATTGCCTCTGTGTGTGGTTTAGGAGTTGTATAGAGGCGGAGAAAAGGGCACTCCAAAGAGTGATAAGAACGGCACAAAAGATCAGCGGATGTTCTCTTCCCTCATTGGAGGATTTGTATAACATGGGATGTAGAAGGAAGATACAAAAGATCTTGAAAGACCCTTCACATCCAGGCCACTCGTTGTTTGAGATCCTACCATCAGGAAGACTATATAGAGTGCTGAAAGCCAGGACAAGTAGATTTAAACATAGCTTTTACCCAAGTGCTGTGATCAGGTTAAATGCAGAGTTATGAATCTGGTGGTCTTAACATATATATATCCTGGTTGCACAGTTTTTAACTGTTATTTGTTTTACATTGTTATTTGTATATGTCTTTTGGTGTTGTTTAGTTGTATGTTGTGAAAGAGCACCTTATTTCGTTGTTCTCAGGTTTCTGAGTACAATGACAATAAATTTATCTATCTATCTACCAGTGGTTAAAGAGACTGAGCTTGTCAGCAGACAGCTGATAGCTCAGGTTGCAGACCTAAGCTTTGTGCAATGGGGTGAGCTCCCATTATTTGCTCTAACTCCTGCCCACCTAGCAGTTTGAAAGCATGCAAATGCAAATAGATTAATAGGTACCACTTCAGTGGGAAGGTAACAGCATTCCATGCACCTTTGTATAGTCCTTCTGGCTACATGACCATGGAAATTTCTTTAGACAATGCTGGCTCCCTCAGACAAGAAACAGAAATAAGAACCATGCCCTAGAGTTGGGCACGATTGACAGGGATATCTTTACATTTATCAGCAAATTATTTCCTAAATGAAGCTAGTGGTTGTGCTATTGTTTCATTCAAGCACCAACCCGAAGAATAGTTTCTTAGAAAGAATTACAGTCATAAACTTAGCGTTTCTCTTTCTTTACCCATTCCTTCCCCTTTATAAAACTATCTGCTACCCAACAATCCCTCATATGGAGGAGGACAAATCTCACATGCCTTCTTCTTTTTGTCTCAGTACAAAATAGGTGTAGATTTAAATCTGATTTTTCTGTCACATTAAATCCCAAGAATAATAAGAATGATCCAGTTTAGACCACCATCTCAGCTGACTGCTGTCTCTTTCCACAGTAGAGAATTAATGGCAAACACATCAATAGAGGACTGACATTGTTGCATTCTGTACTGTTAAAGTCAACTTTGAATTATCTTGTAGTCCTGGAGATCACATGTGAATCTGTGTAAAGTCCAGGCAGCACTATGGAAGTGACCATTGTCATCTTCTGGGTTATTGTTCAACTTCCTATCCCAAAGGCGCTTTTTCAGGAGGCAACTGGATGTTCTTGTTTTTTTTTTTTCTTTTGGAGATGTTTCGTTTTTCATCCAAGAAGCTTCTTCTTTGGCTCTGACAGAATAGTGAGGAATGGAAGGATTTATATTCCATGCAGACAGCTGGTCATTTGCATCCTTTTAGAGGGTCCTTGAAGCACTTGGAGGTTTATCCTCAGGGTCACCTGAGTAGTACTCCCAGTTTCTGTAGTCTGCAATTTTTCCTCTGGAAATCTGGAAAAATAAGAAAGTCCAATTGCCTCCTGAAAAAGCATCTTTGGTACAACCATGACTGGGATGACTGAGAATCTCTACAGACATTCCACTTCCTAGTTTTCCAGGAAATTCAGGACTTCCTACATGATGTTGCACCTCAAAGTCAGTCAAAATCAGCTAGAGGTTGTGCTACAATTTCAGGGACTGTGATTGCTATTTAGTGTGTTCCATATCTTTCTAGCCTGAAGATTTATTTATTTTTAAATCAAATTTAAATATGTATTTTTAATGCATTTCTAAATGCATTTTTCATCAATCGGTATAATATCACTTTTTTTCCCATTTAGCTGAGAACTGTGCATCCAACAGATACCTTAAATTCAAATCATGCATTAGCCAAGAAAATTCACAAATTCAAATCCCACAAACAGCCCTATTTATCATCATTGCTTGCAAATTAAGAGTCTACATTTGCACCAGTGTTTATCAAGCACTGCCAGCAGCCAATGTCATCCTGTCACTGAAACTGAATCCTGAAGTGCATAAAAATGCACACAAAATTGGAAACTAATTTGAAGTTATTATTTCCCCTGAAGATAATCAAAAGATATTCAGAGTGAAAACCTTCTAAGCAATAAGTCCTCCAGAAGAAGCAATCTCTTACCATATAATTCCAAGCTACAAAATAGCCATCTTTGGGTAAAAGTCAAACTGAAGCTATCTATGCAGACCTTGCTTTTCCATATCTGATACAGTGAGATATAGCAGCTGTTTCTGCAGGAAATGGGTAAAAAAAAAATCAATATGGAAACACATGTGCAAAGAAGTCAATGACCAGCAGCAAGGCCTGGTCATACTATAAAAAATATGTTGAGACTCTAGAAATAGAGTGCAGGGAAGAACAATCAGGATGATTAGGGGACTGGAGAGTAAAACATATGAAGAACGGTTACAGGAACTGGGCATGGCTAATCTAGTGAAAAGAAGGACCAGGTAGGACATAATAGAAATCTTCCAATATTTGAGGGGCTGCCACAGAGAGGAGGGGGGTCAAGCTATTTTCCAAGACACCTAAAGGCCAGACAAGAATTAATGGATGGAAACTGATCAAGAAGAGATTCAACCTAGAAATAAGGAGAAATTTTCAGACAGAGAGAACAATCAACCCATGGAACAGCTTGCCTTCAGAAGTTGTGGCAGCTTCATCACAAGAAGAGATTGGACTTCCACTTGTCAGAAATGGTGTAGGGTCTCCTGCTTGGGCTGGGGCTGGACTAGATGACTTACAAGGTCCTTCCCAACTCTACTAATCTGTAAGGAGGGTGATGGACTCAATTTCACTGGTGATAGATATAGAGTTAGAAGACTAGGATCAGGTTGGAGACACATTTTCATGTGGTTCTATCAATGTGGTTGCTAAGAATCGGTGCTGATCTGGCACAAAAATCAATCCTCAATGGAAATACAAACACACCACACACACACACACACACACACACACACACACACACACACATACACGTATACATATACGTATACATACATATATGGATTCTTATCTGAGATAATAGCAACAACATAAATTATTTTGTGGGTCTTGCTGCATATATGTGCACATGTGCAGTACAACATATTTCTGAGTGTATGGATATGCTTTAAATTTAGGGGAGGAAAACCATAGATAAGTTTTTGCTTTTGTATTCTATTTCTGTCTGGCCATCTAGTGTTACTATTTTGTCCTCATAATACTGTTGATACCTGTTTGTCATTTTCATTCCCTCCCTTGGCCAGTTTAATCTCTGTGAATGGCATTAAAAGTCAAGCAGTCACTACTTCTTTAAGATCCAGCTTTTCCAGTGTGTAAAACATTCTCAAAAAGCATTAGAATACTTTGATGATTTTGAATTTTAAATTGTAGCATGCACACATGTCCACATCACACAAACCTGTGAAAAACAATTGAATCTTTCATTGCTTGCTTACATATCACACAACATCTTTCATCTCAGCCTGTAGAGCAAGTGGTCAAACTGCCTAAAAAACCCCCACTGAGTTTGATCTATGATTTTCAAAACATTTTCAAGGGTTTCAATGGATTTTTGCATTTTGCAGTCAGAAATGTGATTTTTGTCAGTTACAGCAAACCCAGACTGAATTCCAAGAGAATAGTGCAACTGATGTCCTATTTTTTTTTCTAGAACCATCAACCAAGCTAGAGCAGGTGTGCTTCCTGTTGATTTCCGGTGATTAGCCCCTAACAAGATTTAGGGAACCATAAAAGGATTCCTTGCATCCTTAATCACGGAAATTTAGGCATCCGGCATGCCAATTTGTTGCCTTTCACTAGCAAAATGGTCCTTTTTTAAAAGTGAATCTATCTATATATTACTCAAACTCCACCATTTGTTTGTAACTTTTGGTTGGGTGAAACTGGGCATGAATACAAAAGTGCTTCAAATGGGCTAGTTTAAAGAATGTGTCCAAAATTTGGACCCATTCCTCCAGCCAGACTGAAATTTGGCAAAGGTGTAGCTGCTTCACCATCATCGTGGTAGTGTGATTGCCGTTTCCAATACTCCCTGCCAGCTTCCCACAAGGAGAGTCAAAGGGAAACCTGGCAGGAAGTTGGAAGTCACTTCTGTTCCCATTATGCTTTTGCTCATCTGCTGTCATTTTGCTTCTCTCTTTAGGCAATAAAATATCTATGAAACAATGTCCCAACAGGTTATGGGTTGTCTAGTGGATGGATGTGTGTGTGTGTGTGTACACCAGTGGTGGGATTCCAAATTGTGCACTACCAGTTCTGCGTGCTTCACTTTGCACATGTGCTTGCACTCAAAGATCACTTTCCACATGTGTACAGCACTCAAATATCACTTCACGCGCATGCAGAACTCAAAGTTTGCCCTCAGTGAGGTGAGCTGTTTTTTTAGCTCAGCTGAGGCACTGCAATCTGCTCTGCCACATGAATCAGCTGAGCTAAAAAACAATGGAATATAGGATGGGAGAGGGTGGGTGTGGGTGGACGGGGCCAGTCAGAGGTGGTATTTGCTGGTTCTCCAAACTGGTCAAAATTTCTGCTACCGGTACACCAGAACCGGTCTGAACTGGCTGAGTACCATTTCTGGTGTACACACACATACACACACATAGACACATCCATCCATCCACTAGACAACCTGCAACCTGTTGGGTTATGTGTATGTGTATATATGTATGTATACAGGGCTGCGGTGCCTCACATGATAAGGCACCGGGCCTGCACACCACTGAAGTCGGCAGCTCGGCAGCTGTGAGTGAATAAACTGCAGAGGGACAAGTAAGGAGCCTCCCCCAATTGCCTGCATCCCACAGGTAAAAATAACACCACCAGAACAAAAATCCTTTTGCAGAGGCAGGCAGCCACCTCAGTGATCCCTGGCTAACACATGCCATACACTAAACAAACATACAAACAAACAAACATACACCCATACACACACACATATCAGATACTTAAAAGCTGAGGGTTCAGCAGCACAAGGAAACAACATCCAGTTGCCGGCGATCACCACACCAACCAACCAAATAGGAAAGCACCACATAAACACCACACATAGAATAACCCAAGACACATATTTCAGTAGAGACAAATTCCTTGAAGATTGACTTCCAAGTCCGAAAGCTTGGAAAATTAAACCTCTGTTCTCAGTGACTGATCCAGATTGAATCATGACCCAGATAATCAACATTATCCTAGGACGCGTATTGTCCTAGGACACACTTAATTTATTTTTTAAAGGAAGGAAGGAAGGAAGGAAGGAAGGAAGGAAGGAAGGAAGGAAGGAAGGAAGGAAGGAAGGAAGGAAGGAAGGAAGGAAGGAAGGAAGGAAGGAGAGATTTCTTCAAAGCACCTGAGGGCAGGACAAGAAGCACTGGGTGGAAACTAATCAAGGAGGGAAGCAACCTAGAACTAAGGAGGACTTTCCTGACAGTTAGTACAATTAATCGGTGGAACAACTTGCCTCCAGAGGTTGTGAATGCTCCAACATTCAAAGTTTTTAAGAAGAGATTGGCTAACCATTTGTCTGAAGTGGTGTAGTGTTTCTTGCCTAAGCAGGGGGTTGGACTAGAAGACCTCCAAGGTCCCTTTCAACTCTGTTATTCTATTTTATTTCATTTCCAAATCTAGAAAACAAAATAGACCCCTTATGTATACCACTAGTAACATGGGATGGGGATGGAAGGTGGGGGATAGTATGCTTCAAAGAACTCAGAGAAATCTTCCTCTTCAAAAAGAAAATAAAAAGAGAAATTGCAACCTGCTGAGAAAGTCCTGAAGTGCTTAGGCAATAGTCTAATGAGAGAGAGAAAAAGAGAGAGAGAGAGAGAAGAGAGAGAGAGAAAGAAAGACCAAAATGCTATGGCTCTGAAAGAACTGATGAGCCAGCAATTTAGCTAACTGCATGATTGAACAATTCATTTGCATCAGATTAGCAGATAAACGCTATTTTTTTCCATGCAACATCGAGCAAGGGTTGAAGCAGAATGGAAATCTATCCTTCATAACCAACAAGCAGTGAAAGAATTGTCTCCATCTATAGAAAAGCAGATGAAACCGAAGTGTTTGCCACATAATTATAAAGAGAAAAATGGGAAGGAATTGATAAAAACTGGGTTGTGGTCCCTGAGTCACTCTAGAATAGGGTGTCAAATTTGCAGCTGGATGTGTCACGGTCTAGGCTGGCCACAGTTTAGCGAAGGGGGGAAAAAGTTGTGATATGTCACATGATGATGTATCATCGTGAGTTTGACACCCCTTCTCTAGAGATCTGATCCCTTGTTGTTTCACTCACAAACGTTTTTTAAGTGCCAACAATCAATGAAAGGATTGGTGGCAGCTGTACCTGATTTTTTTTTTAAAAACAATTCTTTATAATGAAAGACTATTCTCTGAATTTCTATAGTATTTTGTGGTTGTTTCATATATAACCTTTGCATTTTTTAATGTTTAATTATAACAGCTTACTAAAATATCTCTGTTTCCAGACCCAGTAATATTCAGAATGAGGTTATGGGACAATCCATATTCATTCATTCATCCATCCATCTATCAATTCATCCATCTATCCCCCATCTATCTCTCTTTCTCATCTTATTTCTATTTATCTATCATCCATACATCTTTTATCTGTTTATCCATCTATCTATCCATCCAGTCATGTAGCAAGATAGCATCTCCTGTCCAACGGGGTATGTAACACTAGTAGATAGTGAATATCTGTCCTATATTTGAGATTCTTGATTTGATTTGATTTTTTTGAATTATACCAATGCAAATATTATATACAAAAGTAGCACAGACCCTGACAGAAATAAAAACATCTAAGAAATAGGATAGTTACCATTAGAGCAACATGCCTTAAATTAGCAGCAAAAACCCTGTAATTTAATCCAAAGCAAATCAAAGTCAAAACAAATTCAGTAGGGAATTTAAAGGTCTGGGGCTTTTGAAGAAGCATACAGCCATGTTTTCATTGGGTTATATGACTCATCATAATCAAGCATTTAAAAACAACAACTGTCACTTCTTGGATAAATCACCAGAAGTTAGAATCAGCAAATCTGCTAAGTCATAAACAATATTTTACAAATCATAAATACTAGATTTACATAATGAGCAAAGCCAGAATCAAATAAATCCTGGTACAATACCTGAACCCAATCTTTGTGAGAAACTAAATTTGAAGATAATATTTATGCTCTTTCAGCCAACAAAACATCTGAACATTTAAATAAAGACAACATAAAGACAACAATATGTAAAGACATTTTCCCCAGGATGACTCTAGGGAAGAAATCAAATAATTATGAATTTTTGAAGAATTTTCTTTCCACAAACTGGCCTCTGCCATTGTTTTATTTAATTTAGCCAATTGTTCATGATTTCTCTTTCTGATAAACCTGATGGTACTCTTCTCCACTCCTTCAAAATGCAATATGTTCTATCTGAAGACTTATTTATAATGATGGTAGTGCTTGAAGAAAGGTTTTATAGGCATCGTATCAATAATAATACCAGTCCATTTAATCAGTCAACTGTTTCTCCAGAGTGGACAATGGAGTTCCTCAGGTCAATCTCACAGACCCCATTAAACAAAATTTAGTCATTATTTGTGACCCCGCTGGACAAACGTAAAAATCAATTAACACCTTCCAGACTGGGCTTTATATCTATATATCTACTGGCAGAATAGGATTATCTGCAACCGTTAGATTCAAGGAAAGTCTTATTTTATTTTATGCTCTCCATTTTTGCACTCTGTCAACACACTTCCTCTCACTGCTATCACTTCCAGCCACACTATAGCTAATCATCACAACATTTTAAGGCAATATAAACATTTTCTGTCAGCTAGCGGGAATCCTAATCATTATAGCTGTTAGGAGACATTGCTTCCAAATCTCTTGAGGAAAATTGTGATCCTTTTCAAGAAATCTGAAAGACAGTTATTCTGCACATGAACTACACAGAAGTGGAAATTTTGATTTTCTGGGTTCTATGTCTTCAACAAGGTCAGATAAGCTATAGCTATTTGATGGTCACATGAATGTTCTTCCTTTCTCATAGGTATATTAATGTATAATGTTCTAACTGTTTTAAGGCTTGAGGTTCCCACAAAGTATTTGTTAATTTCCAAACTTTTCATTAATTTATCTGGTCACAGCTATCACATTCTTCCAACGTTCTAATGGAAAGAACAGTCAGTTAACATTGTCATTTTTATTGCTGTTGTTATTATTTCCTGAAGTGTGTATATTCTAGAAAGAGTACAAAGAAGAGCAACAAAGATGGTTAGGGGACTGGAGGTTAAACATATGAAGAATGGTTACAGGAACTAGGCATGACAAGTCTAGTGAAGAGAAGGACCAGGGGAGACATGATAGCAGTGTTCCAATACTTGAGGGGCTGCCACAGAGAGGAGGGGGTCAAACTATTTTCTAAAGCACCTGAAGGCCAAACAAAGAATAATGAATGGAAACTGAATAAGGAGAGATTCAAGCTGGAAATAAGGAGGAATTTTCTGACAATTTGAACAAAATGCATAATGCATTAAAAATGCAATATACTTTGGATAAAAAATAAATAAAAATGAAAATCAATATCGGTGATCTATGTGCGTACCTACACAAATATTGGGTGGATGATGGGGAATGAATCAACCTGTAGAGAACCACATTGTACTCTGGGAGACCTGGAGAAGATTCTGTTCCTCCTGATGTCATCTTCTGAAGCAATTTCAGAAGGGTCTGGTCTACTATTGAAAACCAGAGAAGTTTGTGATTCCTAAGCTAACTCCATTTCAGACCTTGAAAATATCTTTCCAGTTGGAATGATCAGAAAGAAGTTGACTTCAAGATGAAGAATTTCAAAAGCCACTTTGCTGGACTATTACCGTTTGTGTACATTGTTGATTTTGATCCTAATTATAAGAGTCTGAGGCAATTTCTCATTCTTACAAGTAGTACAAAAATTTTGCTCTTTTAATGCCTTTAAGAAACTCCCATAGGCGTATACTGTCATGGATTATCATGGAAGTTGAGTTTTTAAAAAACAACGTGACTATATACTCTTATTATCACAATTTCACGTGCTTTGCATGTTTACTAAGAGAGACACTACTAATCTAACTCCTGTCACTTTTAGGAAGGAAGGCAGAAGCACTAAACTCATCTGAATCAGTTTCTTTTGCAAAGAAAATTAACTATTTTTTTCCAAATTAAAGAAAGCTTTCCAGTGCAAAGAAACCTAAATTGCTTGATTTTCATATAATTAATATTACTCCTCTGGGCCCTGTCATATAGGAAAGAGAGGATCATAATTTGGTCTTCAGTTTAGGCAGTAATATATGTGGAATAATATCAATACTTTTTCAGTCTTGGTTGGCTACTTGTTAATACTGGAGTCATCCCCAGATAGAATTTATAAATGTGAAACCCAGATTTATTAACCACATTTTTAATAACCATATTTCATTTCATTTATTTCACTTCTGGACTGAGGACCAGAAAATGGAAGCAGATACACAGCACTCTTCTAAGACCAGAAACTTGGTAAAAAGCTTGCTATTTTCAGCTCCACCTTAGCTAAGAAACTTTCAGAAATATCACAGGAATATTTGATGCACACTCAATCATTGTTTTTATTGCTTTTCCTGCTAGAAAGGATATTGAATATTTGTAATCAAAATTCAGATGAATATTCCTTTAGGAACTTTGAAAGAAAATGCACAATTGAACAGTAGGCTTCCTCTCTACTCTCATTCAAAAAAACAACATCTTTCTAAATGTCACAATGCTCTTAAACTTCTCTATTTTTTTAATATTTTAAAGTTCAGTTATATATTTATACTTTAGTGCCCATGAAGAAAGCTTTCTGAGGAATGGGTTTTAATACTTGCAGAGTTATGCCACCTGCCTGCCATTAGTTTTTGTTTCAATTACACTTTTATACATTCTTTTTCCCCCTCTATACTTAAGAAGCAACCCATAAATTCACCCCTGAATAGTGTTGCCCTTAGGAATCAGCTGCTTATAGGCTGAGATCAGGGTATAGCTGGATATACAGTTTTCTCTACCTACAGCAGAGTAGGTTTCTTTTTCTTTCCTTTTTAAATCCAGTGAAGCACAGCCTTCAAATGTAGGGGAACTGAAGAAGCTTCTGGGATGTGAAGCAAAATGATTTTAAGAAAACATTGTGTTGTGGACATCCTGTAAAAAGTGCTCGTCGGGTGATCTATTTTGATGTACATCCTTTGGAGCCCTGGGGCAATGAAAGAAAAAAAAAATGTAAGAAGGGGAAAAAATAATTCAATATCTGTTTAGGGGCCAGGAAACATGCTTTTAAAATATTTATTAGCAGTGAGAATAAGTGTTCCTTTAGAAGATTCTCCTTTTATGACTTATTTTTCTTCCTCTCCTTGCTTGCTTTAGAAACTAGTTCAGGGTTTCCCATGGTGGTAATCATTCCTCCCCATCAATAGAAATGTCAGAGACACCTCCTTTTCAGTTGGATTTCTCTGTCCCTCACCTACTTTTCAGGGATCGTGGAGAAAGGAGGAAGGGACATCTTGAAAAGAGATGGCAAAGAAGGTTGTAAGGAAAGATCCGAAGGAGAAACAGGGTCGCAAGACAGACTACAAAGAATTATAGCTCCCAGGAGAAGGAAGCTGTGGAAAATATTCTGAACAGAGGTCAGCCTTTTTGTGCTGTCCACAAATGCCCAGAAACTATTCTGTATATTTCCATTGATCACTTTTTAAAAGGAAGAATATTTAAAAAAAAAAAAATCATCACAATAAGTAAAGGAATGCTTTCGAATTGCAACAGTATATATGTATATGTTTGTCCATGTAGTAGATTTACTTTATTTATTTATTAAATTTATTGCCTTCTCACCTTACCATGGGATAACACTCTACACTGATGCATGTACATCTACATAAAAATTTACATTTACATCTTTCTGCTTCTTTTTCTACTTCTCTTCCATCTCTCTCTCTGTTTCTCTCTCCTTCTATCTTTATCTGTTCTATCTACTCATCTCTATCTATTCATCTCCACAGGGGTGGGGTGCAAATATTTTTACTACTGGTTCTGTGTGTGTGGCTAGGTGGAAGGGCTAGGTGGGCATGGCCATGTGATTGGGTGGGTGTGGCTTCTCTCCTTTTTTGGTTCAGCACACCCCGCACTCCATTTGTTGGCCTCCTGGGCCTCAGGGAAGCCTCCTGGGGGGCAGCCCAGAAAGACAAAAAATGGATCATGGGCGGGGGGGCAGCAACCACCCACTGCACACACCTTTTTGCCTCCTAGGCCTCAGGGAAGCCTCCTGGGTGAAGCTATAAGACTGTGAGGGGGATCCCAGCACAGCTGATCATCAGAACAGCTGATCATTGGGAGGAAGCAAAATACCGGTTTAGCCAAACCGCTAGCTGTTTTCTTACTACCAGTTTGGCTGAATGGTAGCATTTTTTACTGCTGGTTCACTCAAACCGGCCAAACCAGTATAACCCCACCACTGCATCTCCATCTCTCTCTTTCTCTCTCCATCTGTCTCTTTATCCATCTCTCTCGATTCATTTCTCTATTCATTTATATCTATCTATCTATCTATCTATCTATCTATCTATCTATCTATCTATCTATCTATCTATCTATCTATCCATCCATCTCTCTGTCTATCTATCTATCTATCTATCTATCTATCTATCTATCTATCTATCTATGTCTCTCTATCCATGTCTCTCTTTCTCTCTCCATCTTCTCTCTCTATCTTCATCTCTCTCTCTCACTCTCTTCATTCTCTCTCTCTCTCTTTCTCTCGCTCTCTCTCTCACACACACACACACGATGCAAAATGGGTACAAAAACTGTAAAAAGCTAATATAACCAGCAACTGAAGATTCCTCACCCATTTTCACTTATGAGGTGTATCAGAGCATCTCAAATGCAATCACCTTTAATACGTTTTCACTCAACAAGCTCTTTCTAAATGTCTGGGTTGGTACATATCAAATTGATCAATCGATCAATCATTCTCAGGAAATGTTAGGAGTGGCAGAACACTGTCTTTCAAGCTCATTTGAGGTCAGATGTAGGATACACTTTTAATAGTTTTGTAGGATGCCTAAAACTTTTGTTATTGTAGGGGAGGAACAAAGAAAAAAATCTACAGCCAAGTCAGAAATCAGTCACAGAGACCAGCAAATTGTTTTAAGCAAAGCTCAATTGTTCATTTCATAAATACATGAAATGAACAATTGCTGCCATTCTTCTTTCTTGATTAAGTGCAACCTCACAGGAAGATCATCACAAACTTTAGCAAAGACCAGTTCATCCAATTTAAGGAACTGGCATTGGTAGATCTGAGATTATGAATAACTCTTGTTAAAATGCTTCAACAGTATATCAAACCGTTTTCCCCTATGAAGCTGAAAAATATAACCTTTGGTAGCACATAAACAAAGCACACTTCATTGTTGCAAACTTTTTTCATGCCAAGAAAACCTGTCTTTGCAAAACCTCTTTGCAAATCTTTAAACCTCAAGAATATAATTCACAGCCCTAATGCTAGCTTTCAGGGAAAAGACCCTTGAAATTTATTTTCCAAACTGTTTAAATGTGTTGTCACAGGTTTACTGGTTGTCTTCTGCCTGTGTGAAAAAATGAATTTATAGGATATAATGTTTTGTGGGAGATAAAGTGCAATATTGCATATTTTGCAAATTCTTAGCCATTTTAGATTTGTTCACACAGCAAGTATGAGGGTTGGGTGAAGAGCATAGAAACCTAGAATCATCTTCTAATCCAATCCCTTACCCTTATACCACCCCGGAGAAATGATTGTCCAATATTTTTTTGAAGACCTTCAGTTATGGAACACCCACAACTTTGGCATATAAACTGTTCCATTGATTAATCATTCTCATTGTCAGCTGTAGTTAAAAATACAATAGAAATACTCAAGAGTGGAGCGATAGTTATTTTTGAAATCAAATCTTGAAATGAAACATTGTTTCCATGCTGTGCTTTAACTCTTGAAGAAACTATATTTACTTGGGTTTCAAATATTATTGTTTGAATAAATACTGAGACTTGATTAGTTTTCTTAAGTGGCAGAAGACATGCAAATTAATGAACACATGGACTGACCCAGACAAAATTGCTTACATATTTCCACTATTTCAGCAAACACTATGTATTTTGCTTTTTGACAAAATGTAAGAGGGCACAATGTAAGTGATTGAACTTTGACTTATATCATAATTTAAATCATCCAATTGTCATAGTGAATTTATTTTCTTCATGATATCCAAAAAGATTTAGTTGCTGGTTATCCCAAAAAGCTAGTTGCTTGATGTTTTTGGAACAGTAGATATTGAAAATTAAACTTGGACACTTTAAACGTGAAATATGTGTTAGCTAGTAACATCCGGTTTCTCTACCATGCATCGTTTATTTTTCCATCTGATATGTTAGTGAGCTTAAGCATATGACATAGTGAATATTTGCAAATCTGTTCTGAAGTTCAGTAGCAAGATTGCATTGCTAGCAGCAATGATTGATAATATCACGAGACCAATATCCAACCCCACTTATTCAATGTAGAAGTGTATTAAAAGTTCTTGGATTCTAGGAGAGTTGATCTCAAAAATGGTAGTTGTGATGGATAGGATTTGTAATAGTTTAGCACACCAGGATAAAGAAGCTTTCAGAATAGAATAAAAAAATATAATTCATAACACATTTCACCTATTAAATCTGCTTTTGCAAATTATCCCAGAGGTGAAATGTCCACCAGTGAAAAACCTTCAATAAATAGATATTTCAATTTTAACAATGAAGAACCTGAATATATTGGTTATAAATTTATTTTAGGAGAAACAAAAGGGTAATTTATCCTTGTTCAAACCACCTAAAGCTTTTAAAGAGAAGTAATAAATATTCCTAGGAAATGGTTAGAATTTCTAAGAGATTTTCATTGTATCATCTCTTAATTGAACACTAGGAACCTGCTGTGGATTTAAATAAATAATACATATCACCTGTGCCAATGTTCTAAAAATATTTTAAATAATGCTTTAGATATATTCTGCATCTGGGAAGCCACATAAACTTATTACAAGACATTATTTGAAAGAAAAGCAAGTTTGTGTTATTTTTTTTTTTCATAAAAGAACTAGGAATTGATGTACAAATATACATAATTCAGGGTGGAGAGAGGTGTAAATCCCAGGTGATTTCTTAAACAACAAGTATTTGGTGTCACATTTCTATGCTATATAATTTTGTTCATTCATTAAAGAAAATGAAAATATCCTCTTAGTACCTTTAATGTTATCTACCACAATATGTGTTCTGACCTAGCCTTCACAAAATCAGGAAGCAGACTTCTTACCCCAACAAAACCCTTTTTTATGAGGCTAATGTGAATTCCTATCATTCACATCCAGCAAAGTCCCAGCAAACAGTCTTTCAAGGGTGAATTATAACCACAGATCTTATCAGGCTTGGAGAGCTGCCAGGCCGATAGCTTCCAAGCACAAGAAAATACTTAGCAAGGAGTCTCTGAGAATCACAAACAAATATTCACACTAATTAAACAAACGAAATGTCTCCTGGAAACATCACTCCTCTTCAGCTCCTCTTTATTCCTTATGGGTGGGGCCATTCCCCGTCCACCTGTGCTTTTACTCTCAAGTTTCACCTTGTTCCTTAACTGTTCCCTTCTCCTGGCAGCTCTGTGCATGTGCACATCAAGAACAGGCTCCAGCTGTTCTTCTGCCCCACTGATCACTGACTCCAAAGGCAGCTGATAACTGTCAGATGGCCCTCTGCCTCTAATGTAGAGCACTCTTCAGAGCCTTCCTCAGACTTCAGGACTGGCCCACGTTCCTCCCCAACCTCCTCACTGTCCGAATCTGCCACCAGCTCCGCTGGCCACTGGCGGGCCACAACAATAAGGTTAATCAATTAAATGTGTTGGGGAGATCCAGAAAGAATTGCATTAAGCACATGAATAAATTAGATTATCCTGTGTGCCCAGTAGTTAAACTAGACAATTTTAATTGTGTTTATTTGACATGAAGAATGGATGTGTCTACAAGCTTAATTTTTGTTTTGTTTCTAAATTTGTTCTTTCATTTTATTTTTCCTGGGATCCACAACTGACTTTATACATTTTATATATATTTCTTCTAATTTAGTCAATTTGTACATATTTATCAGGGAATTCCAGTGGTGCAGATTTCCATTTGATATGTGACCTTAATCAATAGTAAAATGTAGTATGCTTTAAAAAATAAATAAATTGGAGAATGGCACTGTATAATTTAGAAAAGTGAAAATATTGATGTATGACTATGATTTGATTTTTTTGAGAAAAAGTAAATTAAGGCAAAGAGTCACTATGCATGCAAGTAGGTCTCCATATATACAACTATTTAAAGTACAGACAAGACTGACCTTTCCTTTGAAAATCTCCTAAAATTAGTCCAATATTATTTGGATAAAAGAGAAAAGAGCTAACATGCAGAAGAGAAACGATGAGCTCTGAAAATTAATTTCAGTGTGTGGATAGCAGACTGAGTAAATACAGCTCTCCATCACTTTTTAAAATATGTATTTAAAATATAACTTAACACATGTCCCTAAACTGGAGCCAAGCATGCAGATTGGTCTAAACCCAATTTAAGAAAATGTTAAAATTATCCTTTGATGTGCTTCTTCCTTAAAGTTTTGTAAATGATCATTCTACTCCTGTGTATATGTCTGCCTTCCATGGCACTGATTTCAAAGAGTAGCTAACACATAAATCTAAATCTAACCCCTTTTATTCAGCTTTATGATAGAGAAGTTGAAGTTTCTACATTTTTTTTTTAAAAAAAGCAAAACTAAACTAAAAGAGTTTAAGAATCAATGCTGGGAAAATGTTCAATGGGATTTGTGGGTATATATGTTATGCCAATTACTCAAGTTGGAGTATTCTAGTTCTTGTTCTTTCTTCTTTTTTACAACTGCATGTTATAACCTGACTCATAGTTAAAATGTACATTTTGGAATTTTTGGTGTATCACTCATTACCTTTGTTCAATAAAGGTGGGAAAAAGATTTGAAAGTAGCGAGATGGCTCAGCAGGTGCACAAAATGTACACACAAATAGCATAGCACTTAGACTCATATACTGCTTCACAATGCTTTACAGCCCTCTCTAAGCAGTAGCATATTCCACCCAACAATCTGGGTCCTCATTTAGCAGAAGGATGGAAGGCTGAGTCAACCTTGAGCCTCTCAGAATCAAATTCCTGGAGTAAGAAGTAAGTTAGCCTGCAGTACTGCATTCTAACCACTGTGCTTCCATGGCACATACAAAGGGTAGATGTTATTGATAAATGCTATAGCAAAAAAATATTAATATGTTTAGAACAATGATAAAATGCTCATCGCTTCTGTACATTGCCTGGAGGACTTACTGATGCCACTCTGCTCAATACATCCTACATTGCCTGGAGGACTTACTGATGCCACTCTGCTCAATACATCCTAGTACAAAATAAATAGCACAGACTTTTTCCCTGGGGGTGGGGACATTCATTTCATTACCGTTTGGGGTCCCCCCTTTTTTTTCTTCTCTTAGACCAAATGCCTGGGGACATAAAGACCATCATCCTCTACAGAATTTATCATTTCTTCAATGTCCCAATTTTCTGTGTCTCCCAAAGATATTGAAGGGAAGAATTTAGAAGAGGGATAAACAGCTGAGAGGCTCAACATGTCTATCTTCCTCAAAAACTCGGGGCATTGTTTCAAGATTATATCTTCTTTGTGACTATCAGGGGTGTTCAATTTTGAATCAAACTTTGGACAGATCTCCTTGTTCACTTCATGGGACAGTTGAGACTCAGGAAAGGGGTCAGAAATTGGATAACTTTTGGATGGAGAGAATGTGCTAGGATACGTTATTTGTTGTGGTTAGTCACAACATCTGGCTAGCTAATAAAACTGCAACCATCTCTTTCTCCAAAGTTTTTTTGTTCCCCTACACATATTCATTGTTTTTGTCTTATGAAAATCTGGAAGTGTCAGGGTGTGAAGGAGCAACTAGATTTTTCACTTGGAATATTGCATTCAGTTTTGGTCACCATGATGTAAAAAAAGATGTTGAGACTCTAGAAAGAGTCCAGAGAAGCGCAACAACGATGATTAGGGGACTGGAGGCTAAAACATGAAAAGAAGCACTAGTGGTGACATGATCTCAATGTTCCAATATCTCAGTGGCTGCCCCAAAGAAGAGGGAGTCAAGCTATTCTCCAAAGCAATTGAGGGCAGGACAAGAAGCAATGGATAGAAACTAATCAAGGAGAAAAGGAACTTAGAACTAAGGAGAAATTTCTTGACAGTTAAAAGAATTAATCAGTGGAACAACTTGCCTCCAGAAGTTGTGAATGTTCCAACACTGGAATTTTTTAAAAAGTCATTGGATAACCATTTGTCTGAAGTGGTGTAGGGTTTCTTGCCTAAGCAGGGGGTTGGACTAGAAGACCTTCAACTCTGTTATTCTACTCTAGATAGAAAGTAGAACTTGAAGACCAAAGTGGTTCCAGTGGTGAACATATAATCCATGTTCCAGTGGAACAGCTTGCTTTCAGAAGTTGTGGGTGCTCCATCACTGGAGGTTGTGAAGAAGAGATTGGACAGTCACTTGTTTGAAATAGTATAGGTTCTCCTGCTTGATCAATGGGCTGGACTAGAAGACCTCCAAGTCCCTTCCAGCTCTATTCTGATTGGCATACATACATACATACATACATACATACATACATACATACATACATACAATGTATATATGTATGTATGTATGTATGTATACACACACACACACACACACACACACACTTTTTTGTGGATGGTGAGTACTTTTAACAAGCAGATGAACTAGAGAAGCTCATGTGAAGGCAGGACTAGAGTTACAAAGTCCTAGGAATCATTTCCTTTAACCTGGCCCTTCAGCAATATTTTCTGCCTGCAACTTTTTAGAGCCAAGTTTGATTCTTAAAAGTTCTCTTGCAGGAGTAAGGGAAAAGCAATTAAAGTGAGGCAACAGGTTGGTTATGGATGAATGCAAAGCACAGCTGAATTTGTTGTGTGGGGGAGAAGGGGGACAGAGAAAGAAACCTGAACACCCAGAGCAAATTCAGCAGAAAAGGTGCCATAGAAATTAATGGCTGCAGAGAACAGGGTTATTGACCTCATTAAAAAACCCAGTAGCAAATATCTCTCCAGATTTTTTTCACAGTTTGCGTCTGCCATTCTGTGATAACTCATCTCTTGTTGGAGGGGTGGGGGAAGGGAAAAAGTTGTTGCAGCATTTCACACCAGCCTCTTGGGGTGGGGGTGGGGGGTAAAAATAGGTCTCCTGTACCTTTCAGTGGTTTGTTGGAGAGGAAACAGCACACTAAAATCAATCAATCAATAATCAAGTTTATGTTACTAAAAATATTTGTCTCCTACTTCTCCATTATTAGATCAGATCAGAGAAGATTCTCAAGACCACTCAGCACCGATGCTTCCATATGAGAACAGCAGGCTCTTTAATGTAGTCTGTCAATCTCAATTTTTTCAAAGACATGGGATGTAGCCTCCTCTCCCCCAAATTGAATAGAAAGGAGGAGATGGCTTGGTTGATCCCCACAATTTGTTGGGGGTGAGTAAATCCCCCCAATTTAACTATCAACCAGGTCATCTGTCAATGACTTGATTTTCCTGCCTACCAGGGTTTCAAATAGAGATCCTTCTCAGTGAGCAAAATTCTCCCTACTTCTATCGTGCTTCCATTGAGAAGAAAAACAAACAATGTTTTAAAAGCTGTTTGTACCCCATCCATCTCCCATTCTTGTCCATTCTTGTGTCAGGTTTTCTTTTCTTTATGGACTTATTTGACTTCAAATCTTGGTGAACCGAGCTAGAATACACTATTGAATTATTCAGATATTTTATTGCCCTGTTTATTTTTGGACCACCACTTTTTCATACCGTTTCTTCACTAACCCTACATTTCATTTCCTGTTTTATAAACACAACTGTTGTTTTTTTCTCTTTCCCTGAAGTTCTGCTCCTATCCTGAGATTTTTTTTTTAGATTGCACAGTGATCGATAGGAAAGCACTCCAGAGGGTTAATGCTATTGTCCAAAGGATCATTGGTTGTCCTCTCCCCTCTTTGGAAAAGCTTTATAGCTTCCGCTGCCTTAAGAAAGTTCAAAACATTCTTAAAGATCCATCTTATCCTGGGCACCCCCCTCTTTTTCTCCAAACTATTACCATCTGGTAGATGGTACAGGATAATAAAAACAAGGACAAATAGGCTGAAAAACAGCTTCTATCCCAGAGCAGTAACTATATTGAATTCTACTGTAGAGTGCAATATTAATGCAATATCAGGAGTTTTCAATTCAATTGTATAGAATGCAAATGATGTGTGTTTGTGTTATATTTTTATAGTTATAATGTACACTGAAGATAGCATTTAATTTCATTGTATGAGATGCAATGACAATAAAGTAAACTAACTCAAGTTCTGAAATATAAGGAATCTGAGATAATAGCAATAGGATAAAACTAATTGACTATTAACCTGATATGTGTATCTCTCTCTGTGTCTCTCTCTCTGTGTGTGTAGAAATAAGAATATTATAGCTCAACATTTAGACAACCATTTAACCTTGATCACAAAGACTCATATCAGTTTGTATGACTATGACTAAAGAACCAATTAAAAGGCTGAGAATGAACACATTCCTTGAAATGTTCTTTTGACATCTGTTTTACTAACCTCTTTCCATAAGCCATTTTTTATAATCTGGTGTAATTGAACCAACATTCTTCATCAGTAGACAAATTCCAGACATTACCAATAATAATTGGCATTTTCAGTTTTAAGTCCTTTGCTCCCACTTTATTAACAATATTAAAAATATTAAACCAATATGTAACAGCCAAAGGCCTTTGCCAAATCCTATGTGTTAACATGCCTTCAAATTTATTGTGTCTGTAATGCATAAAGGTAGATTAGCACCCTGTTGCTGAATCTGAACTAATCAGGTGTTTACTTCCTTTCACCACAGTTTTGTTTCAACTATGCTACATCAGTAGGGGCTTCTTATAAGGGACAGGATTTATCTCCCATAATTGCAGTACTACACAGTTAGCCAATTTGTTAGAAAGCTTTATTGCTATCTTTCTACGATGCTGCAAAAGTGTCCTCCAAGCACACTTCCACTTTTTGTAGCTACTCAGCTGACCCCAAATCACCCCTGATAGCTTGACCAAGGTCTGAAAAATCTTTGGCATAGTTCTGAGATTTGGCTAAAGACGTCTCTGGTTGCTATATTTCCCCCAGCCTATCTGTGGGGCTGCATTTGATGTGATGTATCACATGTTCTGCACATTTATTCTCTTCCATAAAGTGTTTTGATCTGAAGCTGCATCTATCAGAGTCCTTAGATTAAAAAATTATGCAGCTTCAAGCAAGCTTTTTTTAATCATATGTTAACAGACGCATCGAACAGAGAGGTATGCCAAACAAACAGATTGCATCTCATACGTCCAGAGGCAGTCTTTTAATTTCACAGAATGGGTAGGTCCAAGAATTGCTAACCGCAGCCAGAGCCAATAAGCAGTAAATCTTCAATAAAATCACAGATTAAATCAAAATGAAACCTGAAGAAATTGGGAGATAAAAGACATTTTTTTTTTGATATCCAATGGATGGACTTTATTCCCACTCAGCCTCTGTGGGAAAGTAGAGGGTTTTTTTTTTTCTCCCACTCTCACAGTTTATGTGTTTTTGGAACAAAGCTTTTAGAGAAAGAAATCTTGCATTATTATTGCACACTATGCACTTAAGTAGCTGAAGCATAGTAGCATTATTGTCTTTTTTAAGTTTAACTGTATTTATTCATTATTAAATGAGGCCAGTAGTTTATTATAGAACCATAATCCCAAAGCAGGTATTTATTTGATATCTTGGCACAAACAGCATCAAATGGAAAAATACCTGGGATTTTCAGTAGCTAACAGTTCCTTCAATAAACATTTGCAATGTCAGTCTGAAGTATTGGAAGACCTGACTAAGCAACAGGGATTGTATGCTGTCTAATTTTCTGAGAAGGCCAATCAAGGCACGTCCATGTCACCAACAGGATAAGAGTACCATGTTTCCCTGAAAATAAGACCTTATCTTATATTTTTGCCACCAAAAAGGCACCAGGTCTTATTATGGGGGGATGTCATCCACTGACTAATGTCACTTGTGTGCATCACCCCCAGCCTCCTTTTTGCTGTCAGAGACCTTTAGGAACTTCTTTTGCATCTGGTAAGGCTTTCCTGAAGGCCTCTGCAGCCAATAAAAGAGCTCCAAATCAATCCTTAGCTTTGTTATCAGCTACACAGGCCTTCATGAAAGTCTTGCCAGCAGAAGAAATGAGCCGGCAAGGCAGGTTGTCGGGGTGTGTGAGGCCTAGCTACAACTGTCCAAAGGTAAGTAGTAGCACATCTCCATACACCCCCATCTCCACCCTACCTTAATTTTTACCTGTCCGCCTTAGAGTGGGTGGGATCTTAATTAGGGCTTATTTGGGGGGTAGGGCTTATATTGGGTACACATGTAAAAAATCAACCTAGGACTTACTTTCAGGATAGGTTGTAATTTCAGGAAAACTGGGTATGATTTTTTTTTTCTTTTGTTGGATGGATTGGAGAGAATAAAATGTGGCGTTGTCCATTAAATTTTGTATTTTCATGGACCCCAAGTGAAGTATGATAAACTGAAGGGGCTCTGCAAAAGAGGAGCTAAAGTCCGATGCAAAGGCCAAGGAGCCTTTTCCAGATAAGCAGAGGATGGGAGATTGCCCATATGTTCTCCATGTGGAAAAACAAATTGAAATGACAAGTGAGGAGAGTGACCTGGGTATTTTATTTTCCTTACTTGATTTACAAAAAAAAAAAAAAATGCTTGTTAAAGCCTTGAAGAATTCTGTGGGATGGGACAAAGAAGAAATCAAATCTAATCATACTCCTGTGTTTGAATGAACTAAGGATTAAGATAGTACAAAGTTAGTTTATTTGATCGAAGTTAAAACAAAATATATTGTTTCTTCTGGCAATCCTTTATGAACGTTCTGCTGATACTAGAACTGAAAAAGTTGATGTTTTGTGGATTTATTTTTAAATAACTATCACAATATAGTATAAAGAAATAATTTTTATTTCTAGAGTCAATACATACACAACAAATTAAGTATGATTAAGATTGGAAGTAACTTCCTTATATATTTATTTTATCTTCTGTCGTTATACTCTTATATTTTTCTTTCTCTCTTTTTCTTTTTTTCCCTGCATTTTTACTACTCTTTTCTTTAAATTTAATATGCATAATAGTTTACCCTTACAATCAAAATTCTTAATAAAAATTATCTATCAAAAGGAAAAAAGAAATAAACAAATCCATTGACTTTTCTTCCTTCTCCTGCTGCTTTAATTGGAGGAAATCTCCCTAGACACCATTTTCCTATGCTGGTAGTAATGCAATTAAGAATAAATGAATGAATGAAATTGCATGGTCATCTCAATAAGGACCAAAACTCCAACAGCTTTGGCTATTCCAAGTACAATTCCCGATGTTCTGAATCCATAGATATCACTTATGATTTTCTTAGTGAATCTTTTTTCATAACAAAAATCTTATTTTTTATTCTAACTATCCATCAAAGCAACAAAATCTGGATCTCACTACATTATTTAGCCTGTTTAACATCATGCCTTGTTCTAAGACACACTTAGTGTTTCCAGGTCCTCTTTTCCAAGAGACCCAGAATCACAATTCCTGGATTGTGTTCACACTGAAAGCCTTAACCCTGTATCAATCACCACGGTGTTTCATTCTAATTTCTGTATCACAAGGTCCATGTCCCTTTTTCTGTGGCTTCCTCCCTTGTGACTAAATTCTGATTTCATAATTCCAATTTCTACGGTACCTTTTCTATTTTCATCACTATTATTTATGATCGCTCAGGAATGGCTCAGTTCAGAACAGTAGAACTGTCACTTATCCTAAAGCCTCTTCACCTCTCCTGTTCTCCTGCTCAGTGTGCCATTTTCTTCACGAAGAGTTGCCTTTCAGCTGTCAGTGGGAACAGCAAAGATGTCCTTTCTTGATAAAACTATGCCTGTGGCACACAGTTCCTCCATACAGCTAATTAGCAGGAGGGAGGCCAGTACAAGGTTCAGTGGTGTCCTTCAACATGGCTGCCAACACTGACAATCTTCACTTTACTGTCATATTTTACTTCACACTCAAGGAAAGTTGAAGCTTTGGAGAGGTCTATAAAGAAGGTACCCATGTGGACAGATGAAAAAAACATAACACAATTACAGAAAGCAATCTTCCATGCTAGGAAAACCTAACCTCTCATTATGGGTATGTATCTCTATATTGAGATACGGTGCAGGTAAATTGCTTTGACTGGCTAGCCACCATTCCAAAGAACCATTCTTAATTCATTTGAACAAGAAAGCAGTCAGGTAAAAAATAGTGATGCATTATCTTCTAGAGAAGCTCAATCATTATAGTAGACATTAAAGCTGAGACTTATTGTTGTTTATACCAATAATCTGTAAATTGTCAATACTGATTCATGGACACTTGAGCCAGGTAATAAATCTCTATTGGACAGGGCAGAGGAAAATAAGTTCAGATGCAAATATCTTTGGCTGTCACAAACATGGAATTATAACTTCTTTTTCACCAAAGGGCAGAAAATAGTGCAGCTTTAAAAGAATTGGGCTGCAGCTCTCCACATTGTATCTCCACACATTTCATGTCAGAAACCACATCAAATTACAAAAACTATAAGCACTACCAAAATATTCCCAAAAGAATTGGGTAGATTTTTTTTTTATGGATAACCTTTGTTTAACAGCATGAAAACCACTTTGTTTGCACAACATCTTCATCATCATCATTTTACATTTGTTTTGGTATCGAACAAAGGGATAGAACTATGTACACATGATTGCAATTTTCTTTCTTTTTCCCTTTGTGAAAAACTAAATGCACAGGTATTGCACATACAACAGCATCATAAATCAAAAGCGAAGACTGTCAGGAATTGTGTGTTTATATCAGCTGAATTTTAGCAATCCACATCGGGAGCATTAGAGCAAAGTGCAACTTTATTGAAATTTATAGGCGTTCTGCACAACTTTGACTGGCTCTGATCTTTGGCGCTCTCCTGTCCATCATCTCAAAGGCTTTTCTCAGGCTCATCTGCTTATGGATACAAAATAGAATTCTGTTTGCAAGATCGCATGTTGGCATATCATAATGGTAGATATGGAGGCATAAGGGGAAAGGACAGGCAAGCAGGTTTCTATAAAAGCCAGAAATAAAAGCCAGATGCCTTCCTGGACTTCAGCTTTGGTTTGCTAGATGCAAGCCTGCTATACCATTAGCATTAGCATTTAGACTTATATACTGCTTCACGGTGCTCTACAGCCCTCTCTAAGTGCTTTACAGAGTCAGCATATCGTCCCCAATAATATGGAACTTCATTTTACCCACCTTGGAAGGATGGAAGGCTGTGTCAACCTGGAGCCTGGTGAGATTTGAACTGCCAAATTGCAGGCAGCCGACAGTTAGCAGAAGTAGCCTGCAGTACTACACTCTAACCACTGTGCCACTGTGGCTCTTATAGACTATGAGCAGAGGGAGCTGATGGAAAGGGGGGAAACTGAAACTACTCTCTGAGCCTTCCTGAGACATCAGCTCATCACCCCAAGGACAGAAACCTGGGAGGGGAATGCAATGGCTCACCATCTAGCCTACTGATGAGGGACCATTACCAAAACAATTCTTTGAATGTAATTGGACAGTAGGAAGATAACAGGGAGGAGGGACAGTAAAGCGAAAGTTAAGTAGGAAACCTTTGTACACAAACCTTTAGTTATGGCTTTGCTGTACTATAACCACTTGGCTATTAGCAAAAGTATGACTTTTGCACAAATGGAGTCGAAGGACTTTCTTTCCTAAGAACCCAAGTTGGGGCAGGTATGACAGCCCAGCTGAATGATCAACACTTTTCTCCCATTGCTGGCTCTGTGTGTGTGTGTGTGTGTGTGTGTGTGTGTGTGTGTGTGTTTCCTTAAACCAAGAAATGCTGAGAGTTAACCTACTGTAGAGCCAGTCCCTGGGGAACTGAATTTTCTTCCCCAGTAGGAATGTTCTTCACCACGTACTTAGAGGCTGCTGGGTTTTAAGCAAGGAACTGACCTCAGAAGTTCTGAACTGCAGCTGTTGCAAAAATATTTCAGTGTCCATTGAAAAAGGTACAAAAAGAAAAACCTAGCTTCCTATAGTTCCTAGATCCACATTTTTATCCAGTTTTAGTTAAAAGACACAGCTATTTGAATAGTAGCAATTAAGTTTGATGTTCCTTTTACTTGAGAAGTAATTGGAATATAGTTATCATCCAATTTCACAAAGGGGCAGGCAGGAACGTAATTTACTATATTTCTTTAGCCAGCAAACCTTTCATTCCATAACCAGATGGGGATATCTATCTGTCTGTTGTACTTCATTTCATGAGTACAAAATGCCAACATCTAATGTCCAAAATGTTCAGTTTTAACCAACCCATAACATTTGTTTTCTTAAACATGTTTTTAAAGAAATGTCTTAGATTCTGGCAAAAACTGTTCAGGCATAATACCATTTTTAAAATAGAGCGTTTACGTAAGGAAAGGAGATGATATTTGCGAGTGTAGCTCAATTTCTGATCAATCAAATACAGGTAATCCTCGACTTACAACAGTTCATTTAGTGACCGCTAAAAGTTACAACGTCACTGGAAAAAAAGGGACTTACAATCATTTTTCACCCTTATGGCATGGCAGCATCCCCATGGACCAAGATTCTGGATCAAGATTCAGATGTTGGCAACCGACTCATATTTATGACAGTTGCAGTATCCCAGGATCATGTGATCAACATTTGAGACCTTCTGACAAGCAAAGTCAATGGGGAAGCCGGATTCATTTAACAACCTGTTATTAACTTAACAATTGCAGCGATTCATTTAACAAGTGGCAAGAAAGGTTGTAAAATGGAGCAAAATTCATTTAACAAATGTTTCACTTAGAAACAGGAATTTTGGGGTCAATCGGGGTCATAAGTCAAGGACTCTATCTACATGTTTCTTGGCATGGTACATGGATTATGATTGCTATAATCTTAACTTTTTAATATCTACCTACCTACCTATCTATCATATATTCCTAATATTCTTTGCATACTTGGGAATATCTAATCTCAAATCCATTCTTCCTTAGATATCTGCAACTTAGAATTCCTGATGCTTCCCATTCAAATGCTAATCAGAACCAACTCTGCTTCAATCAATCACTCAATCAATCCTAAAACCATATTACTAGGCATTAATATGAATATTTTACATATTATTTTTCTCTGCATGATAATAATTACCAATAACCAATTACCAACCATTGAGATATGGGTGGGATAAAGTCATGGATTTGTCTTTCAGGTGGTTTATCTCTACAACAAAAGAAATGAAAATTAGAAGAATAGCTGCCTTTAGGTTCTGTCAAAACACTGGCAAGTAGGATATGCCCTTTCATGGGAATCCTTAAGAATAATAATAATATTTTGTTTTTTTTTAAAAAGAGTCTAGATTTAGCCCTGGAAAATAGCTTTGGTGTAATTGCTTGGATCTCTCCAAAATTCCCAAGAGAAACAGATTGGGGGATAATACTAGAACAATTGAAGACAACAATTTCTCGGTGTAACCAAGTCTGCTAATTGAAACACACACTGTTCCATGCCACCCTGAAGGCCCATGAATTAACTCTGACATGGTGAACTTGCAATGTTTTCTGGAGAACCAGTATAAGAAGTTTATTCCTAATTATTTTTCCTTTCTATAATTGTTTTTCTTTTTAATGCACAGCTATATTTTACCTATATACAGTTAGTGGCATTTTCTATAAGGTCTTTTAATCTTAATAACATTGCCAGCATGATGAAAATGATTCAAATCCCTGTGGAACTTCTGCCCTTAGCAGGAAGGGTTGATTCAGAAATGCAAAATGCTGCTAGTTTATCTTTCCTACTTCTTTCCACCATAAAGTACATGGTCAGCTTGTTAAAATAACAATTTGAAACTTGTCACCTCCCATATATCAAAGCTGCTATGTCGCATTCAAAAAAAAAATAAAAGTTGAATAATATACCCGTTTTCCTTTCTCTTGTCCCTTAATAGTTGTACAGTAATTCATTTTGTACTTAGGGGCTTCAGTTAACAAATCCAAAACTCAATCTATCTTTGATCAACATTCTATGTTTTAAATGTATGGCTTTAGTTTGTGACTGCTCTGAATGAAAAGTTTGAGAAATAACAAGTTTTTTTTTTAACTCTCTTTGGTTGCGGGTGTTTCTTTGGGTGAGTTTTCTACCCTGGCACTTTGGAAGAAGGGAAGATGAAAATGTGTTATTTTGTTTATAATGACTATCAATCATTATTTTAAAATATTTCAAATTCTGTTCACATCTCATCCATCTTATCTCAATATAGCAAACTAAAAGGGAGATCAATGATAAATAGATTATATAGATGATACATGATAGATAGATAGATAGATAGATAGATAGATAGATAGATAGATAGATAGATGATAGTGATAAGGAGGGAAAGAAAGAAAGAAAGAAAGAAAGAAAGAAAGAAAGAAAGAAAGAAAGAAAGAAAGAAAGAAAGAAGATGGAAGGAAGGAAGGAAGGAAGGAAGGAAGGAAGGAAGGAAGGAAGGAAGGAAGGAAGGAAGGAAGGAAGGAAGATGGAATAACCAGTATTGTAGATCATATTGTGAGAAAAATCAGAGTTGGTTTATGGTAGTGTAGCTCCCTCAATCCAAAAATGTTACTGTTTATTTTACTGTGATTTTCCATTTCCAAATGAAAAAAGGTATTCATTGACATCAACTAAAACCATGAACTGAAGCTAAAGAAAAATGCAACAGATGATTCATTTTATTAATGGAAGAAATATCTGAGAGATAAATATCAAGATAATAATCTCACACATCCTTATATCAGATCCTAAACTCATTTATTTCTGAGGCATCGTGGATAGGATTACTAAAAGGTTGGGACAGCTGCTCTCCAGATAAAACAGAGATCACAAATGTATTTCCGAGAGAATAAATATGGTATTTTATTGTATCCTCTCCAAATTTCCCTTAAATAAAATAAGTAGGTTGCCACCTTCTCTTAGTAAAGAGTTATTTCCTCAATGAATCAGCAACCACTTTCCCTACTGCAGTCAACTCAATATATTACATTGCTAAAATTTGAACCATTGTTCTCTATGGTTCACTATTCATAAAAATGCAGTTGATGAACTGGCTGTATATATATTTTCCTTTTCTATTGCTTTCTCACACATTTATTTCTGCAAAATATTTCTCATTTTTCTCCAACACAGACTTGCATTGGTAAGGATTGTTTCTGTAAACTGCCTTAACAATATTTAAAAAGAAAAAAGAAATCAAAGACTTGAGAATAAAGCATGTAAAATGTTGATCTATTTCTTCCAAAGATATACCATTTCTTCTAATCAAGCTGTTAAAATATAACAGCAATAGCACTTAGATTTATATACCACTTCACAGTGCTTTACAGTCCTTTCTAAGTGGTTTACAGAGTCAGCATATTGCCCCCAACAATCTGGGTCCTCATTTTACCAACCTTGGAAGAATGGAACGCTGAGTGAACCTTGAGGCTGGTGAGATTCGAACTGCCAAATTTCAGGCAGCCAGCAGGCAGCAGAAGTAGTCTGCAGTACTGCACTATAACCACTGTGCCATCTCAGCTTAGTGGCACTTTTTTTTTTTTTCATAAAACATAATAAGAATTCTAAATTTCCCTTTATAAGGTAGTCCTCAACTTACCAGTGTTTCTTTAATGACAGTTTAAAAAAATCAGATATTTTGGTTCCTAGCAAATGTAACCTGCTGCAAGATCCACCCAAGAGTACAGCAGATACTGTAGTAATTTTAAGCAGTGATTAAGATATTACACTAGAAATTAGGAAACTATGAGTTATGGTATTCGTTAGGCATAGAAGCTAGTTCAGTGACCTTGTATTGGATCAACATGTAGATTAAAGACTTATAGTAGATTAATTTTGGATTCTATCCATAGCACATGAGCGTGAACTGAATGGACTTGCAGTCTTAAGGCAGACAAATAACGACTCTGTATAAGATTGTAATCTCATGGATAATGTGATAGATGATAGATAGATAGATAGATAGATAGATAGATAGATAGATAGATAGATAGATAGATAGATATAGACAGACAGACAGCAACAGCACTTAGACTTATATACCACTTCACAGTGCTTTACAGTCCTCTCTAAGCAGTTTACAGAGTCAGGCCCCAACAATCTGGGTCCTCATTTTGCTAACATCGTAAAGATGGAAGGCTGAGTCAATCTTGAGCCAGTAAGACTTGAACTGTCAGCAGTCAGCAGAATTAGTCTTCAGTACTGCATTGTTTGTTCCACTATGATTGTTTGTTCCACTATGATTGTTTGTTCCACATTGATTGTTCCACTATGACGATAGATAGATAGATAGATAGATAGATAGATAGATAGATAGATAGATAGATAGAGAGAGAGAGAGAGAGATAGAGAGATAGATAGATAGATGATAGATGATTGACAGACAGGTGGACTCTATCTATCCATCTATCTATCTATTTTAGCTTTTTTCTTTCTTTTTCCTGTTCCATTTTTAAGTTATTTAAAAGGCGTTTAGGTTGTTCTTAAAAAGAAGAACAGGACTCTTTGGCTGCAATGATACTGTTGCTTGGTTACTTCTTTCAGCATTGTATTTACGCTGTTTTCATTTCTTTTCCTTATGATTTTGGGACTTTACATTTATTAATATTGAATCTATCAGTGTTACATTCAGTCCCCAGAACTCTAATCTCTTTTGGTTGCTGTGCAGCCTGATTTCAATCCCTAGTGTATTTTAACAATTCTGTTGTCAGATGAAAATATTACCACAGTTGGGTTTATTCCAAAGACTCGTCCAGAAGAACAGCTATATAAATCAGATATATGGAATGTCAGGGGACTGAGGTTTATTTGGTTGGAAACTGAAAATGGAAAAAAAAAAAAGAATCTACATAAGATAGGACCATAACACAGAATGTCATTGTTTCATGATTCTTATCCACCCGGTGGGGAAAGGAGAGAGAGAAAAGATACCAAATAAAATGCTCTGTTATATCAGAAAGAGGAGATATTAAAGGTACAATTTCCTGCCTTATCATATGCATATTACCAAACTCCTCTGAATATGTTGCAGTAAACACGCAGCGCATTTAAAATACCTCTGCAACACCTCTGTATAATTTAACACTACCAAAGCATAACTCAGTTTGATAACTCAGCCAACTTTTGAGAACTTCCATTGCCTACCTTCAATACATACATACACAAGAAAGAGGAGGGGATGGAGGGGTGAGGAGAGTGGGAGTGAAAGGAAGAAGTAGAGGGAGAGAGGGAGAAAGAGAGAGAGGGGGAGGGAGGGAGGGAGGGAGGAAGAGGGGAGGGGATCTAACAAAGCTATGCCTATTTCAAAGCTTCCAGAACAGTTAACCCAGGAGAAAATAGGAACCAAACAAGATGTTTAAGCTGCCCCCAAATTATATGATTGTAAGATTTCTAATGTTGCGGAAAACTGTTTGGAAGAGTTAGCCCTTCGCTAGTAAATTGGGAGACTGTATTGTTATGTTTCACCCTGCTCATTTCTGCAATGCCTTGACCATCTCATCACATCCAAAAGCATGGGAACACATTTATTTGACACAAAAATCTTGGTTTTTGGACAACCATTTGTCTGAAATGGTATAGGCTTTCCTGCCTGAGCAGGGGGTTGGACTAGAAGACCTCCCTTCCAACTCTGTGAGTAATGGCTTGAAACTGCACCAGCCATGAACACAGTTTCTATTATTCATCAGCAAAAATAAAATTAAAAAAGAACAACACACAGTTAACCTGAAAAATATCCAGATGATACTACAACACCTGGTTGCAAGTCTTGATGTTCATCTATTCTCCTGTTATGCATTCATCATAAATAGGAAGGATTCTTCCCTATAGATACCCATACCATAAATGCAGAACTGTCTGCAGGTTAATGAGAACCTTTGGTGCAGTATTAGCAAAGTAGGGGGCTGAACTTTCTATGGTGATACAATCTCATCATTTGAATGAAAGAGCTGGAGGTCTGAAGGCATGAAAAATTGAGCAAAGAACCATGTAGACAGTGGCCATATTCCTGTAACGCAAAGAAGACAACATCACCATGAAATCACTATCAATTTGCACCCTATGCTATCTATTCATTCCGTTTCCCACATGTAAAAAATGCAACCCTTTTTACAGCTCATTGATAAGTAAGGAGCATTCATTGCACAAAACTGATCAAACCTACATGACACAAATTAGTCATCTCTTGTCTACAAGTGGTTGCTGATTTCTTTAATCTTTATTTTCCTCGCCTCGATGCCCAGCCTCTTGAGCCCACCAATGGTCTGGTACAGTGTTGTTAATTCTGCAATACAGGATTTTGCGGGGGGAGGGGGGAATTGTGTAATTAAGAATCGAAAATCTTTTCCCATTTCTCCTGAAGACATTGTAATATACAAGTAGATCCTGCTGTTTGCCACAAAGCTTGAAAGAAATCCGTGTTGTTGTTTCTTTAAAAAAAAAGGCAGAGCAGGTAAAACAGAGGAAAATGAAATGTAGCTTCTGTTGTTTAACTAGGTGTGTGTGTGTGTGTGTGTGTGTGTGTGTGTGTGTGTAATGACAACCGTTTGTATCTCAGGCCCAATTGCTAAGCTTGTTCATTTCAATTGCTTTTCTTGAGTAAAGCACTCATGGCCGGTGCAGTTTCAAGCCATTACTCACAGCAGGTACTTTAGAAACAATTTTTGATGGGAGAACCACAATTTGAATTCTTTGGGCCATGTTATTCTTGCTGGGCCTAAATGGCTCATGACTGTTAAATCAGAATTTTGTTCTACTAGGTCAACTTAATTGCATTTAAACCAAATCTCCTTCCAACTCTCTCCTCCTCTCCCCTTGACAATGGCAATGGCCGTGCTATTTCCTGGCTTGTTCCTTTCCCAGATTCCCTGCTGTTATTGCCTTGCTGAAAATCCATTTTGTAGAACCGAAAAAGAAATAAAATAATAATAAAAAAAGGTATACGGGTGGGTAGAGGAGAGGAATGAAAACACTGAAAGGTTTTAAATTACAAAAAGGGGAACATGCCTCACAGGTCACTGTGATTTTCCATTCTGCACCTTAACATTATGTTTAAATAAATTGATGTAGGAAATATAAGCATTCGTAACGCCACAACGAGCTGAATACAAATGCCATTTTAGACCAGAGGCCTGCCTTTGGACTAATGTATAAAGTATTAAAGATAAAGGAATTGGTTTGGCACTTGCCATACTGCCTTAGTTAACACACACAAAAACAAACACAACCGCACTACAATAATCACATTTCAAGTAATGTAAGTAGTGGATATATACAATTAGACATTCATTTTATCATTCTGTCTTGATTCTCCTCAATGTATATAGAATTGCATTGATTCTTCTTTGGCTTTTTTGTATTCGTTTATCAAAGTATAAAATACAGAAGTACAAAGAAAAAAGAAAATAAGGGAGGAAAAGGAAGAGAGAAAAGTGTAGGGTAAAAGGGAAAAGAAAAAAATATAGAAAGCATTGACTTCTGATTCCTTTTGGTGTAGTAGAGTAGTAACATAAAACCTCAACTTTTTATTTTTATATAATAATATATACTAGCCATTTCTATAACAACAAACTCAAAATCAAAGTTTCATTTTTTTCCACCTCAAGAACAAAATCCAAAATGGTTTCCAAGTAGAAACAAAATTAATTGTGTTTTTTTTTCTTTAATCAAAACAATCAGTTTAGACATCTCTACTAATTCCATCAACTTTTGTAACCCATTCATCCATTGTAGAAATCAAAGTATCCTTCCACTTGTGTGCATAAAGTATTCTAGCTGTTGTCAACATAAATAAACATCAAAGATACACATTTTTTTTTCCAAGTTCTTTATCCATTAAATCCCAAAGAAAATCCTCTGGTTTTATCTCTATATTCACTTTCAGAACCTCCTTTATTAAGTAATATTATTAAAATATTACCCCAATATTTCTTTGCTATAGAATTACACTGATCGTTTACAATTTGAGTTTTCAAACTAAAGAATCAATGAATGTCATAATCAACGCTAAAGGGGAAACTGATATCTTTTGGGAGAAAAATCTTCAAGGAGCTTCAATAAAAGTAGTGAAATAATGTTCTTGAATGTTCTTTAATCTTGGTGGTCCCCAGGTTCAAAACTTAATTTCAAAAGGGATTTGATTAAATCTCCAAATTAAATTGATTATTTAGTCCAACAGCCAAAACAACTTGTCTTGTCTAATTTGGGGGGTTTCTGAATTGATTCAAAAGCTTGTACAAACACAAAGAAATTCCCAACATCAACTGAGAAGTCAACTCATTAGGCAAATCTCATTTGACTGATTGGTGTATCTTGTTTATTCCATTTGTTTCCTTTGAGCTAAATAATGAGCTAAGACTCAGGAAAAAAAATATAGATCAGTGGGTTCAATTTAACATATTCAACTTATTCACCCCCTCCCTATTTTTAGTTCCTACATTACATCAGAATATAAGTGTTTGGCATTGGTATCCTAAAACCATTTATATTAATTGTGTTTTTTTTTTACCTTCTCCTTCTCTGTCCTTCAATGCGGATGTTTCCTTCTCCCAGTGAAATAACAACCAACTTTCTTTTTCTTTTTTAATGTTTCATTTCTCATCCAAGAAGCTTCTTCAGGACAATCAACCAGATGTTCAGACTGGGTTTGGCATTTTTGTCAGCCTATCAAGTCCTTACCAAGGACCTGGGAAAGGCAAATCTGGATGTTTGACAGTGTTACAGATCTCATTGCAGGATGGAAGCAGTTCCAAGTAAAACCACCTTTTGCAATTGACTGATGGCGAATTTGTCAATGCCAATGATGGTGTTCAAGTGGTGCTCCAGTTATTTTGGGACTGCACCCAAAGGCATCTATTACTACTGGTACTACCACCTTGGGTGCAATCCCAAAACTGTTGTTGTTGTTGTTGTTACTGACCAGCATTCTTAAGATTAGCTAGGTATTGCCACCTGCTTCGATTTGATTTCTTTATGTCTCCATGAAGTATCGTTATATCTGGAACCATCTCTGTGCCCTTACAAAAATAAATAAATAAAAGTTGGTAATATCCTGTTTTTTGATAGAGAGTTCAAGCTGTTTGCCACCGAAGGATTGATTAGATCTCTATCCAATAAGTTGAAATCATCAGTTTCAAGATTTTCATGAATCTTGTTATCTGCATTTTTGCTACCTCTTATATTGAGTATCCAGAATGTGTTTTGAGCATCTGCCATTCATATGAAAGAGAAAAGCAGGAAACACACATTGCATTACAACTGTTTCTGGATATTACAGGAAGAAAGTAGAAATATTCTATGAAGAGACTTGACAGAAAACAAGGTTACCTGTAAGACATTCCTTAGTTTCCTATGAGGTTGGGGAAAATATTATCCAAATTGCATTTTTCAATTTAGCTCGTTATAAAAATGTGATCAGAATCAAGCTGACATTTTTTCCCTCATCCTTCTGAAAATAGCATTAATTGTGTCCCAGTCTGTTAAAGCTTTATTGACTAAGCCTTAAGTATGTTTTTCTGTTACTTATTTCTGATGCCTAGGTCTGGTTAATCAGCCTTTAAACATTTCATCATCTTGCTTATCTTTTCCCGACTACTATCAAAACTTAAGTGTTATTATCAAGAATTTAAAGATATGTGTCAAGCTGCTAAAAATGTTCCAAAGAAAGAAAATAATGCACATTTGTTATGTACTTTGGATGTTGAATTGGGCAAAAAAAAAAAAAACCCTAACTAATTTGCCCCAGTTGAAGGGAAAAAATCTCTAACCTGCAAAAAATGAAATGGAAACATAAGTACGGTGACAAGCTTGAACAGCACTTATGCTGTTGCAACCATTATCACTTCTCAATTTGCCAAAGAACCAGGTGGGAGAGGAGGATGAGATGGAATGCAAGCTCCAGAGTTCAAGAAGATGAGCCGTGAGAGCCAAGGACACATCAGTAGGTATTTGCCAAGATCAGAAACTTTTTTCTCATTACAATACAATGACACTCAATTGGACAACTTGACCTGCACTAATAAGGCAGTGGGGATCTATAGTGTAATTATGTATGTTTGCACAGGAATTAGGTAGAACTGATTTTGCCTTCATTGGTGCTGAAATGATGTACTCCATAAAGTTTTGCATTCAGACATTAGAAGATCTCAAGGGTGCTTGCTTTGTTTGAGTTTGTCACTCAAAATGCTGACATACAGTTGGTAAAATGAAACAAAAAAAAAAACGTCAAATGCTATTTAGTTTAGGATTGCTTTTCTTTGTGCATTAACTGGCAAAATGTAAGTAATTTGAATTTCATGGATTTCAGCAGAAGGACTAAATATATCTCTCTTCTACTTAAACTTGTAAGCCCATTTACTGAAAAGATTAATAATGTACCTGAAAATATATTCACCAGTGGTAAATATATTTACAACAGATCTGAATATGATACATCTTATTAAGATGAAGAGGCTGACTTTATACAGTTTTAGCAGTTAAGCAGGATCAGTCCTGGTTAATCCTTGGCTAGGATTCTTCCATGTAATTCAGGGTTGGGATTCAAATTTTTTAACAACCGGTTCTGTGGGTGTGGCTTAGTTGGTGGCCGTGGCTTGGTGGTCATGTTATTGGCTGGGCATGGCCAACTCAACATCACTCACATCGAGGCACGCATCTCCTCGCGTGGCCTCTCATGACTGTGGGAATGCCGCAACAGTCGTAAGTGTGAAAAATGGTCATAAGTCACTTTTTTTCAGTGCCATTGTAACTTTGAATGGTCACTCCACACAAGCAAAGTACCAGCAAAGGAGGGAAAAAAAAAACCTCCAGAGATGTTCCTGAGACAGGAAGACTAGTCCTGCCAAGAATGTAATAAGGGTTAATGGAGAGGCAGTTTCTGTAAGCAACACCAGAATGTTTCCTTCCTGCCTTCCTTAGGTCAGTAACTTCTTCTAACAACCAGTTCTCCGAACTGCTTCGAATGTTAATAACCGGTTCTAGCAAATAGGTGTGAACTGGTATCCCACCCCTGATGTAATTCCACTGCTACAGAAGATATGAGTAGGTTTTAAAAAGTTTAACAGCAACAATGCCACTTTTGCATTGTTCCCAAGAAAACTACATGTCTGCATTCGTAAAGTCCCTGAAATCCAGACTCAAATGAGACTTCACTTTATTATTGCATATCTTTTCTGAAACACGATAGTTAATTAGTTGTTTGATTATGATAATCAGGAAAACTAATCACTGCAGTCTTGATGAAAATCCAGTGATTATCCCAGGAGAAAAATGTGTTGACAGACCATTCCCATTGTGGTGAGGAAGAAAACACTAAAGACAGTTAAACGTTTGCCAAATAAGATGCACATTTTTTTTTTTTTTTAGTTTAAGCAGGTCTTTTTCACCTTGTGCTCTTGAGAAAAAGCAGAAAGAAAGAAAGACTAGCAATGACCAGCATAAGTATCTGTTTGTTTAAGGCAGAAATATTTTGTCATTCATATCTTTTCTTTCCTCATTGTAGAGTTGAAACATGCTAACTTTTGAACGGTTTAGAATATCGGAAGCCCGTATGATTGTATGAATATCATGCCATAAACCCAATGATACATGCCTCAAAGTTGAGCTGTTTATACTTCACTATTTATTTTTAAAAAAGAAGGGAAAATGGAGGGAAGAAGACTTCAATTTGTAATGTTTAAATATTTTTTTTCCTTGTTATTCCACCATTGGATTTGTCCCAGAAAACTGTTTGGCAGATGTTCAGCTTAATCAGCTGAAGGTCCCATGAATATCCCTGTTATCATGGATCATTTGAGCTCCTGGATTTAATTTCGGCTTGGTTCCAAATTCCACATTGGCTTTGTAGAAACTATTATTCCTTCTGTTTTCATCCTCTGGATGCAATGTGGGGGTTATAATACTCAGTTGCTTTACTTGGCTGCTAAAGGTATCACTCTGGTAATTATGGAAAGCATGAGGATGGGTAGCAATGACTAGTCCGTATCAGGTCATTCTGAAACTTGATTATGGCTTCTTAATCACTGCACTGGATCCAACTGATGAGAGTAGGCACAATATCTAAGCAACATGTATTCCCTATGACCTAAGTACTTATTACCATAATTTTAAGAGAACATTTTATTTTCGAAATGCAAGGTTCATTTGTTTTTGTTTTTTTTTAAAAATTCAGATAGAATACTAAAATCAATTCAGCATCACCTTTATGAATAGCAACAAACTAAATCCTTAAGCATTCATTTGATGGAGAAGTACTGTGAGTAAAGGGGAATTGCAGGAAATGAAATAATAATGATAATAGATACCTCTAACACCATCAAATGTCAACATCTGCTTATCTCTGGTCCTTGGGAAGGACTCGCTAAGTGGATAAAAAATACCCAATCCAATCTGAACATCTGGCTGACTGTGCAATGAACCATAACAGTCAATTGCAAAAGGCAGCTTTACTCAGAATGGCCTACATCCTGTGACAATACCTTTAACGCTATCAAGCATCCACATCTGTCTATTCCAAATCCTTAGCCAGGACTTGCTGTGTGGATAAAAATTCCAAATCCCGTCTGAACATCTGGCTGACTGCACAGTGAACCAAAATAACAACACGGCAACCAAAGTCCTGATATAGTCACATGTTAATAGCCTTTACCCTGTGAATCATCTAGTAATGAATGTGCCCTAGGACCATTACAGGGAGAAAGACTAATTCTGGCATTTCCCATAAGGCTACAGCTTTGTCAATAACTAGAGATTCTTTCTCAGATGCCCAAGTTTATAATGTCTCATTTCTGTTTTTATTTAGGTTGGGTTCAATTTTCAAGTGTGGCTGGCATGGTGAAAAATCACAAATTTTGCTTGAAAATGACCCATTGCTTCAGCCTGCTGGAACACAGGCTAATGATTCTCTGCTGTATCTCTCCAGGGCTGGTGTTTATTGAAGACAGAGCAAACCTTAATACAGGTAGTCCTCGACTTATGACCACAATTGAGCCCAAAATTCCTGTTGTTAAGTGAGACATTTGTTAAGTGAGTTTTGCCCCATTTTACAATCTTTCTTGTCCCTGTTCTTGAGTGAACCACTGAAGTTGATAAATTATTAGCAATAGCAATAGCAGCTAGACTTATATACCACTTCACAGTGCTTTACAGCCCTCTCTAAGCAGTTTACAGAGTCAGTCTGTTTTTCCCCAACAATCTGGGTCCTCATATTTACTGACTTCAGAAGGAAGGAAGGCTAAGTCAACCTTGAGCCTGCTGCGATTTGAACTGCCAAATTGCAGGCAGCTGGCAGTCAACCGAAGTAGCCTGCAGTACTGCACTCTAACTGCTGCGCCACCTCGGCTCATTAACCCGGTTGTTAAGTGAATCTGGCTTCCCCCTTGACTTTGCTTCTTAGAAGGTTGCAAAAAGGGGATCGCATGAACCTAGAAAAATGCAACCACCATAAATATGAACCAGTTGCCCAGCATCTAAATTTTGATCACATGACCACGGGGATGATGCTGCAAAGGTTGTAAGTGTGAAAAACAGTCCCTTTTCTCAGTGTTGTAACTTTGAACGGTCACTCAACAAACTACTGTAAGTCAAGGACAACCTGTAATGTCATAGAAATTCCCAGGGTTGTGTGAATGGGATAGGTGAGCACGTGTGTCCCCCAGGGCCACTTTCCCCATGTGTTTCGCTTTATTTTCCTGTTACAAGCAGCTGCCAGACTTTGTGACTATCAAACCTGGCAGTTGAAAACTTTTCCCCCATATCTGCCAGAGGCAGATGATTGGAAATATGCAAATCACTTCCAAAACATTAACTGTCATGTTCCCAAATGGGCTGCCGATGAAGAAATGACATTGCTCGCTTCCCTCGGCAACACCACAAAAAGTCATTTTCCTGGTCTGCTCTGTTGAAGCATAATTAGAAGACAAGAGGCCACAGATGTCATTGGTTTAGCTTTCTTCTGTAACTGTGGCTCTTGAGTTCCATGTTCCCTGGATTTGTAACTGCCAAGCAAAAGACTCTTTTTCCTCGGCTGATTATATTTCAGCCTCCAAAGCTACGCGTATATTCAAAACATCCATACATATGAAACAATGTTTTTGTTGTCCCAAAGGTGTTTTTTCAAGAGGCACCTGGCCTTTCTGGTTTTTCTCTGAAGACGTTTTTGCTTCTCATCCAAGAAGCTTCTTCAGCTCTGACTGGATAGTGGGGAATGGAAGGATTTGTTTTTCTTGTAGACAATTGGTCATCTGCATCCTTTTAGAGAGTTACTGAGGCCATCTGGAGATTTGTTTGTGACCTCAGAATCACCTGAGTGGTGCAAATGGGTGTGGAGCCTTCTTGGAACTGATAAAAAGACTGTGTTGTAGACTGGAGATAGACGATGTCATATCCTTCCCCCTCTGTTGAGAAAGGGCTGTTCAATTTTGACATAAATTTTGACCCCTCTTTCAAACCAGTGGTCCTCTCTGTCAAAATATGGCCTTTGCTGTCTTCAAAAGAGTGGCCTTTGTCTTTTAAATGTATATGTACTGCTGAATCTTGTCTTGATGGGACACAGCTAAACCTCCAGGTGGCCTCAACAACTATCTAAAAAAAATGCAAATGACCAGCTGTCTGCAAGAAGTATAAATCCTTCCATTCCCTACCAGCCACATGGAGCTGAAGAAGCTTTTTGGATAAGAAGTGAAATGTCTTGAAAGAAAAACCAGAAAGTCCAGTTGCCTCTTGAAAAAGCACCTTTGGGAAACCATGACCTGGATGACTGAGAATCTTTAGACATTTAGCTATGTGTTCATTAGGCTATTTTATTTTTTTTTAAAAAATACACATCTTCTTTAAAGCATTGGTATATTCCTAACACAAATCTCTGAAATTCTTGAAGTATAAGGTCAAACTTCTAATAAGTTGCAGTGTTTTCATTCCATTCCACAGAAGTTATTTTGAAGATGTCCACTTGTGAAGTTCCAGGCCATTGGGGTTTGCAGCTTTGTAACCCTTTTTTTTTTTAGCAATGGGTGAAAATATGATGTTATACTTCTAATCTGTAAAAAAAAACATTGGGGAAAGGAAGACAAAAGATATTCCCTCCAGTATCTATGTTCAATGGAATAAAATAAGAAATGCATCAAAGCAATGGAAAGGTAACTAACATTTAATCTGCTGATTCTGGAAACAGATGAAGAAGTTCACCCATAAGCAAGATAGAAGATAAAACAAATACCAGAATTAGGATTAGGACTAAGGGCAACATGATAGCAGTCTTCCAAACTTTGAGGGGCTGTCACAGAGAAGAAGGGGTTTGATTTATTCATCAAAACACATGAGAGGCAGAACAAGAAGTCATGGGTGGAAGATCATTAAAGAGAGGTCCAATCTAAAAATCATTCAGAATAAAACAGTCATTTCAAGCAAGCAGACAGAAAAAAAAGGACTCATCCTGGGTTCAAAGAAAGATCAAAGATATTTCATCATCTACTTATTCAAAATGTATACGGAAGTTTGTATACAAGTGCATAAGTATATTTCTTTCTTCCATTCAATTGTGTCTGATTCTCAGAGTCCCAGAACAAATTTCTGAAGTTTGCCACTAACTCCTTCTTGTACAAATGTCTAAAGGGTTCTTGGTGCTCTATGAACTTGGTTGTTTTCTTGCATTTGTTTCAATTATCTAAACTAGGTAACTTCATCAGTGCTACACATATTTTCCTCTATCAGAAAGGGACTGGATAATGTTACCCAAGCTGGCTCTGTGCTTGAGGTGGAAGTGAAACTCTTAGTCTCCCGGTTTCTAACCTTATGCCTTACCAGCTATACCAAACTGTTTCTCTGTCTGTTTCTTATTTTCAGGATTTCCTTCCCTTTTTCCCCCTCCCCCTCTATCCAGGTCAGGGGCCGGCAACCGTAAACACTCAAAGAGCCACAAAGATCCTAACCAGAAGCCCCCATTCAATTATGGAGCCGAGCAGACTCTATGGCAGTTCCCCCACCATAGAGTCTCCTCCTAGTGAGGCGTCCTTTTTCCTCTACCTATCCTAATCAAAAGCCCTATCAATTGTGGAGCTGACTGGCAACAGAGAGCCGCAAGAGAGGGATGAAAGAACCACATGAGGCTCCAGAGCTGCAGGATGCTGGCCCCTGATCTAGGTACACAATGCTGTCAGTTGTAAACATAGAGACCAAACTGCCTCAGTATTAAGGCTGTGCAAAGCACTTGAAAAGTGTGCTTCCCTCCATTGAAAGGATGAAACCCTTTTTCTCAGACCATGAAATCAGTTGCATCCTTCAGGTCTGGAATGTGTGTATGGATATGTACATGTAAGCAAACTGATGCAGCTACAAGACATCAAAGCATCATATGTGAGTATCACCAGATGTTAAGGAGAGTCCTATTGAAATAAATTCTTAAAAACCAGGTTAGAGAAAACCTACCACTAAAACTACCCGCATAAAAAATTTAAATGTGGAAATGAATATCCCATCTTTTCCATAGAAGCTTGTCTTGAACTCCCTGCATTTACTCTATTTTCTCTTGTAGGGGAAAAAATGTTGGTAGATAAACACTGCCACATGCTAATGCTTGGAAAGTTTTGAATGTAATTGACTGTCAGTGATATGATGATTTATAAAGCAATCTGCTGCTTCGTCTGCTGCTGAAGAGAACTCTAATTTGCTTCTATTGTATTAGATATTATTAACTTGACAATCATGCACAATTTTCCAGTTGGGTTTTCATTCAGGTTAATAGGACAAATAAACGCTATTTTGCATTCCTTTCTAATCCGGGTCCAAAAATCAAGTGGAACACAAACATATATGTGCAAAAAAAGTTTCAAATTTCTAGAAACGGTTTGTTTCATGAGAGGAATACTATTTGGTTGATGCAGATTTTAATATTGCAGATCTCAACTATTTCTAGAGGGGTGCTATCTATGTCAGAATTAATGAATCAACATCCTTCAACTATTCTAGATAGAATAAAAGGGATGTGGGATAAATATTGTCCATTTTGTTTAACAAATGGAATTGGTACCAACAATACTCTTAAGTTTTCAATGTGCAGAAAGCCCTCGCCTTACAACAGTTCATTTAGTGGCTGTTCAAAGTCACAACGGCACTGAAAAAAGTGACTTATGACCGTTTTTCACAATTATGACCTTTGCAGCATGCCCATGATCACATGATCATAACTCAGATGCTTGGCAACTGGTTCATATTTATGACTATTGCTGGGTCCCAAAGGTTAAGTGGTCTCCTTTTGCAACCTTCTGGCAAGCCAAATCAATGAGGAAGCCAGATTCACTTACCAGCTGGGTTACTAACTTATCAATTGCAGGGATTCACTCAACAACAAAGGCAAGAAAGGTAATAAAATGGGGCCAAATTCAAATAACAAATGTCTCACTTAACAACAGGAATTTTGGGCTCTGTTGTGGTCGTACATTGAGGACTTCTTATATGCTTATGCTTTAATTTTGCTTCACTACAAGCTGTAAAGCAAAACCGTGTTGAACTCATGGAGGTCTATATATAATCTGGAACAGAAAGGAAATTTTCCTGCCTATGTCCTCCTTAAAGTTCAGTATAAAGAAGACCATACTAGTGGCAGCAGGTATAGCAATCAGCTCTAGAATTGACAATGAAGATATTAGAATGGTAGATGCCTTGGGTTTTTTTTAGGATCAAGCATCAATGGTAAAAGAACAATCAGTCAAGTGATATACACAGACTAGCACTTGGTAGAGCAATCACAAAGCTCTATCATGACTATCTTGAAAGTGATGAAGTTGTGACTGTATATACCTACAAATATCAGAATCATGCAAGACACAGTATCACCTGGGCAATCTATAGAAGTAGACTGGGAGGAGGAGGAGGAGGAGGAGGAGGATTGAAGCCTGTCAACTTTGGGGGGAAGACTCTTGAGATTATCATGGACAGCCAAAAAACAAACAAACCCTCCCACACATAAAGACATAAATCAAATCAATATGGGATTCTTACATGAAATTCAAACTATCAGATTCAAATTATTATATTTTGGACACATTACATAAGGAGAAAGCTTCCTTGAAAAGTCTGCAGTGCTGGGAAACGTAGAAGGAAAAGAAAGAAGAAGACAACTAGGCATAAAGTTGTTGGATTCAATTACAATGGGGATGCAACATCTGAAGATCTGAAGGGCCATTTTGGGGCAGATGTTTCTGTGGAAGGTATATTCATGGTTATATTCATTAAGATATAGTCATTAAGAACAGACATTGACTTAATGGTAAATTATCGATCAGTCAATGCTATTTTTTCTCAAATCTACCTTAGGAATGTTATCTGCAGGAATTCTCATGGACTTGATTTAAATCTTGGACTTGATTTAAACTTTGAGGACTCATGATGTACCTTTCCCACTGTTTTTGCACTTGCCAAAGAATCTGAGTCTTTTCTCTTTTAAAAACAAAAGGAAATACACACTATTTATTTCTCTGAAAAGTGGGATGCAAAGGACCTTTGAAACAAGTGTCATAAATAGTGAAGAATTATTTTAAAGTTTTGAGTACGCGCCATTTGCACAGTAACTACAGTATTTATAACAACAACTTTTCCTCCAATTTCTATAATAATAGAAGATTAAAACACAGTTCTAATACCACTGCATGGTTGCCACAGTTAGCTTGCTGGAAGTTTTCTTCCTGTCCACCATGTTTCACTTTCTAGCAATTCACAACTTGCCAATTCATTCTTATCACTTCAGTGCACTGGGGGATTTAGCAGTGTTTGTCGTTAACTTCAGCTACTATCTTGGCAGCAGAATAAGCAAAATGTGTTTTGTATTACTCTCCTCCTTAGATTTTAAGAAAGAAAAGGTGTCAGGAACAACCAAGTCACCAAGACAATATATACAGTGCAGTATAGTGATTATGGTGTGGGAGCTACACATTGCTTGCAATGTAAAACATTCTTTCCCCTGAGAGCTTCCAGACTCCTCCAAAGACTATAATCCAGCTCTTCTTCTAATGTCATCAAAGAAGAAGTAGACTATTCTACTTCTTCTTCTTTTTTTTTCACAAGCAAAAGATACCAGACTCACTGTTAGCTTCCTTTGCTCTGTGGGAGCCATATTTAGACTAAGGATTACCTCAGACAGGTTTCAGCAGATTAAGCAAACTATAAAAGACAGCTCTGCTCATAAAGAAAACAGTAGGCTGTGATCGGAATGGCAGATACAATCCGAGGCATCAGCAATAAAGAGCATATATTTAAACCAGCATGAGTTTCAATCCTTTCGGCTGCTCTAATTTGCTTGTACAAATCCTTAGGCTCCAAAAAAAAAAAAAAAAAAATTCCACCCACTCCGTCCTCTGCACTCTTCAAGGGGAGATCTGTTACAAACTTCATAAATGAAGCTGCGTTTACTTGCTTGCTTGCTTGTTTTTTGTTTTGTTTTGTTTTTACAGAGGTTAGAGCTGAAAATTAATCCCTTGGTCACAAGTAAAAAATACCCATGCTGCCTATCACGCTTTCTTAGGGGGATTCAGAGTGGACGCGAAAGCAATCTGAAACATTAAGGTTGAAATCAATTAAAAAAAAAAAAAAGGAAAGAGTGAGATGAAGCTAGGTCATGAGATCAGCAGAATTACACAAGCTTCAGCTTGGTGGAAGGCATTACTTCGGACAGCAGTGGGGGGATTAGTTTCCACATAAATAATAGTCCAACTTAGCGGTTGTCAACTCTAGAGTGAACCTGGCTGAAGCCATTTTTTGCTGCCTCATAGTTGCCACAAATCCTGAGAGGTGAGAGGGAAAAGGGAGGGGGGAAGTAGATAGATTGGCTAACAGTCAAAACAAAAAGTTTTCCTGTGGGAACCAAGGTCATCTCAACAGATGGCTGCTGAAGAAGGAGAGGAGAGACCAAGCAGCCCGCCACCTATATTAATTGGACAATGCGACCAGTGACATCTGGGAGGGAGAACTTTTGTTCTTTTAATTAGGTGTAAATTGCAGGAACTTTTAGAATTGGTTTTCACTGGCTGCGCTGATATGATGTATCCAAAAAAACCATGTTCTTTGAGGAATCTACCTGCCTTGGAGTTCTGCTTTTGATGGGTGTGTTACTTGGAACACAGTGGTTTGGACACCGATATTCAATTAGGGGGAAAAAATCATATTATTTACATCCGTGTTGGACAGCTGATACAACTGAAGTAAAACTTGCTGTAAATTTCCTCCAAAAGAAAATAATACTCATGAATCAGTTGATTTAATTTAGAGGGGTTTGATAAGTAACTTACTGCATTGTGTTTGTGTGCATGTACCTGATTTATGCAGGGAGAGCGGAGAGGCAAAGGTTTAAACAAAGTTTAAAGAAGTTTGCTTTAGATTGGCAAATGACTGGTGAAGTAAAAATATTGTAAATAAGTACTGTATTTCTTTAAATAATTTCTATTTAATCAGAAGCAAGCTACACGGAGTTCACTGGTGAGGCACACAAACAGGATGACCAAAGATTGTAATTAAACTCCCCATTGGATACTGAGATTACAAAAAAAAGAAAAGAACAACATTTTAATTAACATGAATGCATCCAGGATTATTGGAAAATGTCACATTCTTCTCCCCCTCCTTACACACACATGGGGGTGGGGGGGGAGGAAGACAGGAACATCCAAGTACCACCAAAAGATAAGACTGAAGAGCCAGCTCCATGCCATCAACACATATGCTCTTCCAATCATTAGGTACTCTGCCAGTGTCATGAGGTGGCTAAAAGAGGACATAGAATCTGCTGTTTCAAAGACCCAGAAATTTCTCATAATATATGGAGGCTTCCACCCCAAGTTGAACACTTAGAGACTATACACCAGTGAGTGGGAGGAATCTGGTGGATGTCAAGGCCACTGTCCTGGATGAAACCCATAGCATCCAGAAATACATCAGTAAGACAGCACCTAAAGTGAATTCCTGAGAGAATAGCCTGATGTTCTCTGAAAAAGCAGCTGACATGGAAGGAACATCAAGCAGATGAAGGCAAGACAAGATGGGATGTGCCATCAACAGACAGCTGAAGTGGCAAATAATAGGAAATCTGACCAGTGGCTGGAATGGGCTGGACTAAAAGACAAGACTGAGACATTGATCATAGCAGTACAAAAAATAAAATAAAAAATAAACATCAATCCATGGAAATAATAGTTTACCACAGCAGACAGGATTTGAGGTGCATAGAGGCCTCGGAGACACTCCAATTTAGAGAGCAAGGGCCTGCAAACTTGGCAAGTTTAAGACTTGTGGACTTCAACTTCCAGAATTATTGAGCTAACATAATTGGAGGAGGAATTCTGGGAGTTGAAGTCCACAAGTCTTAAAGATGTCAGGTTTGTAGACCCTTAATATAGAAAGAGCAATGACAAAATGCAGGCAGGAGCAGCATGCAGCGAACAACACAAGAAGTAGCTGGCATTGTGTACAAGAAAATCAGCACCCTGTGTGGGCTCAAATCTCAAATCTACATGAGAAATCCCAGATGGAGAAACCACTGAAATCCTGTGGGACCTACAGATCCAGGTAAACAGGCAGGTTCATCCCGGCCAATTAACTACGCATTGTGGTAGTGGACAACAAGAAGAAGACAGTGGGGGTGATAGATGTAGCAGGAACAAGCGACAGCAGCATCAGGAAGAAAGAGGATGAAAATCCAGAGAAGTATCAGACCCTGAAGGAAGGACTAGAGAGGATGTGAAAAGTGTAATGTATATCTCTGAATTGATGATGGATACTTGAATATTTTGCTTTCCACAGAAATATAGATTTTATTGTTACATATGTCTGCAAGATCCCAGCAAATTGTAGGGAATATAGCAACTATAAAAATCAAGGAAATACATAAATATGTAACTTGTGCCGGTCTGCAAATTTTGCGTAGCCATTAAGCCTGACATGGAGCTATTTGGCAGATGCACTACTTCGGTGTTAAAATAGAAAAAAAGGTTTGCAGTTTCAAATTAGCCTCCCCTCCACCCCTTAATTACTTTCTGTGCTTCAGAGGTTTAGGTAACTACCAGAGCTAAGCAAGCAATGTATATTTAGTACATCTGAGCAACCTCAGCAGACTGGGATAATATCAGAGAAAATACATCGAAAGTAAACCTATATAACATGCCTTGGACTTTGAATAATAAGAAAATATCGAAATTCTGAGCCAAGTGACAAATGGGAAGTGTTACACTTGTTTTCACATGTATAACGAAATGCAGCTCTGATGCAGCAATGCGATAGATAGATAGATGGATGGATGGATGGATGGATGGATGGATGGATGGAAGGATGGATAGATAGATAGATAGATAGATAGATAGATAGATAGGTGATATAGGTGATATAGATCATATAGATGATATAGATATAGATGTGTGTGTGTGTGTGTGTGTGTGTGTGTGTGTGTATCTTGTCTCTCTGTATATGTCTTCTAATGACCTTTTTAATCCCTTACACTGGGATAGAGTCTGGGCAACTGAATGGAGTTGAGTGTTTACTGGCCGGATGCCATTCCTGTCACCAATGCAAAGTTTGCAGCAGATAATTATTCATTGTGCCCAGAGAGATAAATATCTGCCATTACTTAGGTTCAACCTCCCAGCCTCCTGATCGTGAGGCGAGAGTGCCATCTATACGCCACTGCACCACTCCATGCAGCAATGTTTATATGTTTCCAGAAATTGATTATATGAATTACCTACAGCAGGGGTAACCAACCCCCAGGGCATGGCCTATTGCCAGCCATGGCCCATTCGGAACGGGCTGCACAAGTGGCGGGTGAATAGGCCTCATGACTGATGGGTCCATATATAACTGATGGTGCTTTCTCTGTTCGATTCCTGGACTACATTATTTTTGATGGATGAGTCCAGGGGTATCTATTGACTCTGGCATGCCGTTCCTGCATTTGGATCCAGGTTAATAAAAACTGTCTTATGATGCATTAGTGCTAACCCAACACACTCAGCATCCCAGATCGTTTACAAACAATTTTGTTTGTCTGCTGTATGTATTGAAAGTACAGGCAGGTGAGTGCACACATGTGCACAGTTCCACTTTTGCAGGTTGAAGCATACATATGCAAAGGTCAATTGTGCAACTGGTGTGCATGCATGCCTACCACTTGTGCAAATGGAGCTGCACACACACGTACACACTCACCTGTCCCTTATGTGGAAGCATCACCTCTTGTCCCCCACCAGTCTGCAAAGCTGGAAAGTTTGGGGACCACTGATCTACAGATTCACCTATAGAGGATGTAATACACATATTTATGGCATCACCTTTAAATAATCCAGTATAATATTACCACTAAAAACAGGAGTGTCTAGGACTTTCTCTGCCCTTTCAAATAACCAAAGGTGACCAAGACAGTAGGTAAGGCTCAAGACAAATGGGTTCAAGGTAAAAACTAGCTCTCTCTGAGTTTCATTTAAATTTCTATGAAAATTGAAAATTTGTACCAAAAGAAAAAAAAAGAAAGATCTACCATACACTGGTCAGTAGTGGATTCTCCTGTTGTTGTTTTTTAATGGTAATATTGTACTGGGTTATTTAAGGATGATAATATTATGGAATACATTCCTGGTAGAAATTAGTCCTAATATTTGTCATGTTATTGCCTTTGCGGTGCTTCTGAATTCCTTATCGAGGCTTCTGAAATATTCTGAAATATTCAGTTGCATTTTCATAACGGGACACATATCTTTGCTTCACTTCCTAAGAATAGATACTTGACCATTGAACAAGCTCCAATATTCAATGGCTGAATGAGACACCTATTCCTGGGCTGGTAAGGAGGGTAAATAAGGGAACAGTTGAAGGGTTGGTCCAGGAGATGTGTGATAAGATTAGGTTCTGAGAAAGTGAAAGTTCCTTCTGGACATTTTTTTCCTGAAGACATCCATACCATCCCTACATTTTGTACATATGTCATTCCCCAACCCCACCCCACCCAAAGCTTACACTAGTGTTTCTATTTCAACATATTATCCCCTTGCCTGAAATGTTATTTCATGGGAGAAATAAACAGGCTGGGTTCCTGGAACTTGCCAATATTTTGGGATTTGAAATATCAAAGCAACTTATATGCTAATCCACCTGTTTCTTGAATGGCTTTCTTTTATTTTTCAGTTGAACTGCTCCTGCTGCTCTTAGTAATGCTACTTAAAATGCCATTGGTGTGTATCATTGCCTAATCTTAGCACTTGACTATAAAGAGGAAGCAGTAGTGGAATGAAAATTTGTCAGTCTGAGCAAAGGAAGTGCAAAGATACGTTGTAATATTGGCATTGGTATTTTCTAAGCCAGCTAGACTTTATGGAGTAGGTTGTATATAAACCCATGTAATAAGTGAATACCAAATGAACCTAAGCTATAAGGACAAGCTTTTCTGAATCATCCCTTTGGTGATAAGTGGTTTTAGAAAATGATCAGACTTAGCATGGGCACTGAATGAAAAATAGAATATTATATGGTAGATCGGAAAAGGCTAAGGAATTGATCGGGTTCTTTAGGATTCAAAGGGATTCTGCCCAAATATCAATGTTGGATTGATCATTTTAGCACTCTTGTATGGAAAATTACAAGTTACATTTTAGACCTTAGAATATATTAGGCACTGATCAAGTGAATATTCCTAACAGTCCTTATTATTGTGTAACTTAGAAATTTGGTGATGGAAATGGGGAATTTTTATTCTTTGGGAGTCTATATGGAAACTGTTCATAGAGCATGAATGTGTGTGATTCATGTGTTTAATAATGTTTTCTTTAACGAACTGGATATTTCTAGACTGATTTGAGAAACTAAATCAAACCCAATAAGGCTTTTAACATACATTTGCAAATGCAAAAATGCATTTTCCCCCTAGACTAATCTGAAAATCCAAATCCAATTGATAGTCCAAATTGAATTGTTCAACTTCGGTTTGGACAATCCAGATCAGATCACACCTAGTGATTGTGGATTTCTTTGCTTAAAGAATGTAAAGCAAATTAGCACTAATGCATTGATCGATCAAACCTCATTAAACTGATTTCTCCTTCCCTCTCTCTTCTTTGTAATCGTCTCTCAATTTTCCCATTAAACTCCTTAGGGAATACACTTAGCCACAAATGAAGCCTCTGACTTAAACTGCATGAATCTGTTGTACTGTCATGTAGAAGGGGAATGACTTTTTAGATACATCCAACTGCTTCTGACACACAACATTCTTCAGTATCAAATGTACAGTTTGCAGGTCAAAAGTGGTTCAGCCATATCTGGATGGACAGAAACGCCATCTTACATTGAATTTATATTTGAAATTCAGAAGGAAGGTGAAGTTCGAAAGACTGTGAAAAATCGAAAGACTTCCAAGAAAAGGCCAAGTTTTGAGGACATATAAATTCTCATGGAAATCATGCTTATCTTAATCAGAGTTGATATCAGAATAACAGAGTTGGAAAGGACCTTAAGGTCTTCTAGTCCAACCCCTGCACAAGCAGAAAACCCTATACCATTTCAGACAAATGTTTGTCTAATATGTTTTTAAAAGCCTTCAGTGTTGGAATACCCACAACTTCTAGAGGCAAGCTGCTCCACTGGTTAATTGCTGTCACTGTCAGGAAATTTCTCCTGAGTTCTAGGTTGCTTCTCTCCTTGATTAGTTTCCATCCGTTGTTTCTTATCCTGCCTTCTGGTGCTTTGGAAAATAGGTTGACCTACCCCACTCCCCACTTTGTGGCAGCTCCTCAAATCTTGGACACTTTATCATGTCACTCCTAGTCTGTCTTTTCACTACACTTATGTCAAACAATCTAAGCCTCAGAGCTCACCGTAACTGCATTGCCAAAAAGGCTTTAAGAATTGTTAACTTTATTTTGGGAAGCTTCTTCTCTGGCAACATTGAATTGTTAACTAGGGCATACAAAATCTTTGCCAGACCAATTCTCGAATACAGCTTGTCCACCTGGAATTTATATTTTATATCGGACATTAACACAATTCAGTGGGTTCAGAGGTATTTCTTGAGGAAAGTCCACTCCTCCACTCATTTAATTCTTTATGCCTCCAGGCTCAAAATTTTGGACAGTCTAGAACTGTACTGCCTGCGGTCCGATCTAAGCACAGTTAACAAAATTTTCTGCCATAACTTCTTGACTGTCAATGACTTCTTCAGCTTCAATCACAATATAATACACGGGCAAACAACTGATACAAACTCAAGGTAAACCACTTCAAACTCGATTGCAGAAAATATAACTTCAACAACAGAGTGGTCAACTCCTGTAATGCTCTACCCGACTCCGTTGTTACAGCATCAACCCTTAACAGCTTCAACCTCAAATTGTCTACTGTGAACCTCACCCCATTCCTAAAAGGTCCTTAAATGGGGAGTTCATAAGCGCACCAGCATGCCTGCCATCCCTGCCTTACTGTTCTCATTTATCTGTATTTACTTCCTTGTTTATGATCATACTTATTCATGTTATCTTGTACATGTTTGAGAAATAAATAAATAAAATAAAGATGAACCCAATTCCTGCAACTGTTCTTCATATGTCTATTTTATTGCTCTTTTCACTTTTGTATTCTTTCCAGAATCTTTACATCTTTTTTTTTATAATATGTTGACCAAAACTATATGCAGTATACTACATGTGGTCTTACTAAGGCTTTATAAAGTCGCACTAATACTTCATGTGATCTTTATTCTATCCCTCTGTTAATGCAGCCTAGGATTGAATTGGCTTTTTGGGCTGCTTCCCCATACTACTGGCTCATATTTAAGTGCTTGTCCATCAGGACTCAAAGATCCTTCTTGCAGTTATTACTATTGAGCCAGGTTTCACCTAATCTGTACCTGTACATTTGATTTTTCTTGTCTAAGGAAGATTATGCTCAAGAAACAGCATACCTAAGGACAGTGATGGGTTTCCAAATTGTTTCCTACCAGTTCTATGCATGGTTCTATGCACGCATGCTTCACAGAGGGCTCAAAGACCAACCTCTGTCAACGCTGCTAAGCTGATCTGTTTTTTAGCTCAGCTGAGGTACTTTTCCATTTCAATCTGCTTTTCCATTTGAATCAGCTGAACTAAAAACAAACAAAAAAGGGAATATAGGAGATGTAAAGGTGGGGGCAGGGTGGGTGAGGCCAACCAAAGGTAGTATTTGCTGGATCTCCAAACTAGTCCAAATTATACCAGAGCTGGTCCAAACCAGCTGAATGCCACCTCTGATTAAGGAGCTATAAAAGTATGGCGTCTCTAATAATCATGGTTCTCACATAGCTTGAGAACAGAGGAAGGCTAAGAATAAGTTTCCTGACTGATGGGCCCATGCATACCTGATGGTGCTTTCTCTGTTCAATTCCTGGACTACATCACCTTTGATGGATGAGTCCAGGAGTATCTATTGACTGCAGCATGCCACCATTCCTGCATTTGGCTCTGGGTTAATAAAGACTGTTGTATGATGCATTAGTGCTAACCCAACACATCCAATCCTCCCCACCCCAGATGTTTAAGAACCTTTTGCTTGCCTGTTGTTCATAATGAAAGTAAAGGACAGATTTCTGCAAAACCTTCTGACGAGTTTCTAGCTTGTGATTACAGAGGTGGTGCAGCTGTGCGTTTTGCTGAGGAAACGTAGGACAGCCAGTGATCTGTCATTCATTGCTCTGGTGTTGCTCGGCATTGAGTTGGTTGTAGGTTTGATGAGAAATGAAGCATTTCAAGAACAAGGCAGGTCACACATGCTAGTCTAAGTTTGGCTGAGGAATGACAAGAAAGGGGATTTTGAAGGATTGAGAATCCACACCGATAAAGGAGACAGCATTGATTTTCAGGACAGATAAAAGAATAATGCATTTGGTTCCAGACAACAATATATGGTCTGATTCAGTTTCTGCAACAATACTTCAAACTTCAGATTATACTATCCAGTATTTCCTGTGGAGGAGAAAGCCACCATTTTTTTTTCTTTTTTGATAAGCTGGGCCCTCTTGCCATCCCAAGATAAGCAAATTACTCACTTGTCTCTCTGCTCCCTAGCATTCCGCTTGACAATGACAATGGCACTGCACCTGTTAGTGTGATGGACAAGTGATTGGCAGCCTGGTATTTGCTGCCTTCTATAAGACATTGGCTATTATTACAATGAGGCACAACAACCTGAGAGTCAGCAAATAAGAAAGTTCCGCTCAGTGGAAACTTGGAGAACAGAAAAAGCAGAGAGAGAGAGAGAGAGCACTCTGCATCCTTCTTTGTTGAAATCCTGTTTGTGATGCACTTGATTTCTCTATTTTTGAAAATCCTCCAGGTTAACTTGAAGTCACCCAAAATTCTTCCCTTTTTCAACAAAATGGAGAATTATTTATTTTATTTTTTACTTATTTTATTTATTTATTTTTGTCAATTGCTTACAAGATAATAGGTATAAGTAAGAACATGAATACATGGATACATATAAGAAAAATAATAAAAATAAAATAAAATAAAATAAAATAAAATAAAATAAAATAAAATAAAATAAAATAAAATAAAATAAAATAAAATAAAATAAAATAAAATAAACAATAGGACAGGGATGGTAGGCACATTGGTGCGCTTATGCATGCCCCCTACAGACCTCTTAGAAAAGGGGTGAGGTCAATAGTAGACAGTCTAAGGTTAAAAGTTTTTGGGGTTTGGGGAAGAAACCGCAGAGTCAGGTAGAGTGTTCCAGACATTGACCACTCTGTTGCTGAAGTCATATTTCCTGCGAGAAAGAACACTGTAAATTAAGAGATTGGTTGAGAAGGAAAAACAGAAAAGCAATTCTAAAAAATGTTTATTCCTCTTCTATATAAGACAAATAAATAATACATGAAAATCATGTCCTTAAACATACTGTTAGATGCTGTCGCCCAAAGAATTCAAAACAATGCATCAATAGCAACAACTAAGCCATCACAACTTGAATTTATTTATTTTTATTGATTGATTCAATTTCTGTAGCCACTGATCCCGGTCACTGCCACTAACATCAAATATTTTTAAAAGCAACAGGTCTCAATTTTCATTTAACAGCATATTTTCCATAGATCAATTAATAAAAGATAGGTGATAGCTAGCTAGCTAGCTAGATAGATAGATAGATAGATAGCTAGATAGATAGTTAGATAGATAGATAGATAGATAGATAGATAGATAGATAGACAGATGTTTGATAGAGAGAGAGGAATGGAGTGAAGTAGAGTGGAGTGGAGGGTAATGGAATAGGATAGGATAGGATAGGATAGGATAGAATGTACAGTAGAGTAGAGTAGAGTAGAGTAGAGTAGAGTAGAGTAGAGTAGAGTAGAGTAGAGTAGAGTAGAGTAGAGTAGAATAGCTTTATTTTGCCAAGAGTGGCTTAGAGACACAAGTAATTTATCTCTGGTACAGATGCACCCAGTCAAAACTACAAAATATGTGATCAGATAAAGAATTATTTCTTTTTCTTTCTTCTTACTACCATTCACTTTTTACTACTTGACCATTTGGAAAAGTAAAAAAATGATTTCAAGGTACAATTGTCTCTTTTCCAACCATCAATTGTTTAGTAAACCACACATCACAATTCTAGCACTTATGTTTGCAGTCCACAAAAGGAAATATTTTTTTCCCTTTAGCCATATGTCCCATAAAATTACAAATTAAGTGCATGTGAGGAGGTCAATTCTGCAAATTTTTTAAACCAAACATTTTTGTGGAGGCCGGCCACTTGATGGTTAATAATAAAGCTGACAATACAGTAGATTTATTCAGATTTCCTGTAAGGGGTATTCTGAGCCCATCCTTCTGCTAGCAGAAATTAAGCATCAACTGGCAAAAAGGTGTGTAAAGGGAGACACTAATTAAGGAACAAAGTTCTATTACATCCAATCCTAGCTCAACCAACAAGACATTTTCAAAACAAATCTCCAACACATTGAAACCATTGGGACATTGAAGAACCGTTCAGCTTTTCTTTGGAGTTGAGAGAGGTTGGATTCACAGCACAGGATCACCCAGACAGATTTCATCTCATCCATTTTGGCAACCCTGTCTATGGCTCCTAAAATATTTCAGCCTTTCCCACTGAGTTCCATGGATACGAGCCATGGTGGCACAGTGGTTAGAATGCCGTACTGCAGGCTACTTCTGCTGACTGCCAGCTGACTTCAATTTGGCAGTTCAACTCTCTTCAGGGTCAAATTGACTCAGCCTTCCATCGTTCTGAGGTCAGTAAAATGAGGACCCAGATTGTTGGGGGCAGTATGCTGATTCTGTAAACCACTTATAGAGAGGGCTATAAAGCACTGTAAAGTGGTATTTAAGTCTAAGTGCTATTGCTACTTCTCAATGATTTCAGGCCAGGTGAAACTGAATCCAGCCTACACTTGGTTAGACTCTTGTATAATCTGTTAAACTTTGGGATCATCTGATAACCAATATGCAGAAGTTGTAGGATGACTTGCAACGATTACACATCCCATGGACTGATAAAATAACAAACAAAGAAGTTCTAGATGGCACCTCACCAGAAACATCCCTTGCAGCCAAGCTCACCAACCAGAGGCTGTCATACTTTGGCCATGTAATGAGAGCTGACTCACTCAAAAAAATCAATCATACTGGGAACGATCAGGAGAAAAAAGGAGAAAGTTTAGCCCTAATACCTACTGACTGGACATTATAAAAGATGACATGGGGATAAACATAGCAGAACTGAAGGAGCGGTGCGAGACAAAGGGTCATAGAGATTCCTGATCCATAGAGCAGCCAAGGATTAGACATGACTGAATGGCTGACAACAACAACATAGGATGACTTATTTTTTAAGGTCTTAAACATAGGATTACTTGGGATGACTCAGCGTAAAATCTTTCTCTTTCTTTCCATCTCCTTTCTAAAATGCAGATACAAAATAATGAAGGTTAGGATTGTAAACAATGCCACTAGAGTGTAACTGAACAATTTGCTTTTGGTGCAGTGTAAATTTAAATTACATGCCCACATGTCCAAGTGTGGGCATGTGTCATATAAGTGTGTTGTGTATGATATGTGTGTATGTTTGTAATATATGTTTTATTTGTATGTGTCTGTGTATTTTTGTTCCTGTTATTATTAGTTTTTAATTCACTGGGTCCCAACTTCTCCAGAAGCCAAATCAATTTGAAGCTACTCATTCAAAACCTTCTTAACAGCCAGTTCTAGAATTTGGCATGACAGATGCCTTGTTCCTCATTTCAGTCAACCGCAGGGAAGAAAACAGCCACAGAGGGAGTTTGAAGGAACTATTGAAAAGAAGCAAATCATCATAAAAATGCAATGCAGATAACAGAGCAGAGAGACAGTGAGTCTCCTTTATCATGGCTAATTATCCCACAGTTTGAAGAATATTTAGATCTTGCTTCAGAAAAGAAAAAAAAAAACACCACTTAGTTCTTTCTCTTATCTTCCACTTATAATAAACTAATAAAATAAAGGTAAAGGTTCCCCCTGCACATACGTGCTAGTCATTTCCGGCTCTAGGGGGCGGTGCTCATCTCCGTTACAAAGCCAAAGAGCCAGCACTGCCTGAAGATGTCTCTGCAGTCATGTGGCTGGCATGACTAAACACTGAAGGCGCATGGAACCTTCCAACCAAAATGGTTCCTATTTTTCTACTTGCATTTTTATGTACTTTTGAACTGCTAGGTTGACAGAAGCTGGGACAAGTAATGGGAGCTCACTCCATTATGCGGTGCTAGGGATTTGAACTGCTGAACTGCCAACCATTTTAATCGACAAGCTCAGCATCTTAGCCACTGAGCCACCGCTTCCCTAATAAACTAATATCAGAATGTAATTAGTATTTGTTCCTCCCTCCTTTTTTTATCATTCCTGGATTTCTGGGAATAAAGTTAGAAACAATGGAATTCATGTCTATGGAGATTCTTGGTCATCCAGATCATGGTTGTCCCAAAGATGCTTTTTTCCAGTCAGAGCTGAAGAAGCTTCTTGAATGAGAAGTGAAAGGTCTTCAACGAAAAACCAGAAAGTCCAGTTGCCTCTTGAAAAAAGCACCTTTGGGAAAATGGAATTTGCCTGACTCTTTTTTTTTTTTTTTGTCTTTCAGAAAGGAAGTCCATCATTTCCAAAGGCATCTAACACTTATCCCCACAGGAAAAGAGAGACTGAGAAAACACATTTTTAAGTCTTCCTAAAATACCTACAACTCCCACTTATGTAGCAAGTTTTCACAACTCAAGACTTCAGCCATAGGGATGACACCTCTCTTCGGCATTGGCCATAGTATACAAGGAAAACCTTTATAAGATGTTTTACAGGTGGCATTTTCCACTAGTAAGGCTTTCCAAAATGTTCAAAAGTCTACTCCAAATTGTTGGAAGGGCAAAGAGGCACATTTTTTTTTCACCTGTGGTGGACCTGCAATGTTGCAAAAACGTTTTGGAGACTGATCCAGACATGGGTGGAACAAGTGGTGGGAAAGTGTATTCCATTTAAGCCAGAATTTTTTCTTCTAGGAATAATACCAAAAGGATATAGGAAGGATTTAATTTATCTAATAGTACATGTGTTGATGGTGACTAGAATAATATATGCGTAATACTGGAAGAAGGAAAGCACATTGCCAGAAACAGAGATAAGGAAAATTATGGCCTGTGCAGAATTGGGCAGGTTTACCCTAGAATTAAAAAAAAACAAGGGGGAATCTGAGTACTATGAAATGTGGAATAAATTCTATCAGTGATTGCACAGAAGAAGGCAAGGTCGGAACATAAGTAGCTATGATGATTAGAATAATTGGTAAACAATGTATCAAACAAGAGGATTATAAATGGCGAAGTAACACTTATATATGTAAAACAATTGTAATGCCAGAATGGCTATGCCGTGTTGTATTCTTATAATTAAAATTAAAATACATAAATAAAAAATACAGAGAAGAAGGACTTCATTCAAAAGATGGTTCTCAGGTTCCTTTTCATAATCATGTTTATGTAAATTCACCCATTCAAGGGTATGAAATACAAGAGAGAAAATGTAACCAACAATTACTTGCTATTTGGTACCATCAATTCTCTCGCTGGGATGCCAAATATGTCAGCTCCTCCTTTGGAATTTTGGAGAATAGTAAGAAAGGGTAAGAGGATTAGATAGGAAGACAAATTCCAGATCAAATGAAAATGAAGAGCCAGGTTTATAGTCAATCAAAGAGAATATACTAAATGAATAAATTAAAGACACCCAAAGCTGCAAATAAGGTTTCTAGTGTTGTGACATGTTTAAGGGTCAAACATCATTGGTAGCTGAACTGAATTTAGTGACCTTTCTAGAAATCTCATTTTGCCTTCTCAGTTAAAAGAAAGCCAGATGTTATAGGTGACTTAAGGCAGAATTGCTCGCAAGGATGGAAATTATATACCCCCAATTACAATGAAATATACACAAAGTACTGTGTTTCCCCAAAAATAAGACCCCATCTTATATTTTTTGCCACCAAAAAAGGCACCAGGTCTTATTTTCAGGGTGTGTGTAATACACTGACTCACCTCATTTGCACATGTCACCCCCAGCCTCTTTTTCGCTATCAGAGAAATGGGCTGAAGTGTTCAAGGCCTGGATGCAACTATTCAAAGATAAGTAATAGGGCAGTTCCATCCCCCATCCCCGCCCCAGCTTAATTTTTACTCATGCACCCTGGAGTGGGTGGGGTCTTAATTAGGGCTTATTTGGGGGGTAGGTGTTATATTGAACACATGTGTAAAAAATCAAGCACTTACTTTCTGAGTAGGTTGTATTTTCGGAGAAACATGAATGAGAAACCTTTATTAACATAAATATTATTGTGGTTGCTAATTGCTTTATGTGCTTCTACTTTCTCTCTGATCTATTTCCCTCTTTTTACTTCATTCTGTCAGTGAAGAAGAGGAGGATGAAAAAGAAAGGAATACTTTCCCCTCTGAATTACTGTGATTATGAATTAATACAGGCATTATTAGGTCAGCTTGCCAAAGTGGATTAAAAAAAAAAACAGCACAAAACAACCCATGACACCAATTCTCTTTCCCCACAAACACTCCCCAAAGCAAGGGGATGTTCATTTTTGCACATTAAATCAACCTTCCAGCAAAGAATATGGAAAAACATGACATCAAGAAAGCCTCTCCATTGAACTAGGAAAAGAATACCGACTAGTAATTGGTAGAAAAGAAACATTTTCCAAACATATCTACCCCATTCAGAATTTAGGTGATGTTTAGATCATTATGGATATTATGTCAAGTGTCTAGTCCTTCAACTCAATCTATGTCTTGTCAGAGGCAATTGAGGTAAATCGTTGAGCTGATAAACCATAAAATTGTAAGGCCAAATCAATATTTTATGATGGCATAAAATCATCTTGTATTGGGAGCTGCCAATTACAGCCAAAATTTTAGGTGGCAAAGCCGCCTGCAAGTCTCTATGGAGATTGGATCAGAATTCAATCTCAGCAGAAAATTGGAAACAGTCTTCAAAATTTAGTTTAGATAGCTTTATAAAACACAATAGTTACAACTCTGGCCAGCATGAAACAAATCCCTGATGATCTTGGCTCTAAATATTTTCTTTGTGGATGAAATTATTGTTGATTGAATGAGTAGAGTATGGGATTGTTTTGTGAGTCCAAGTAGTGATGGTCCCTTTGTTACATGTGACCTGATTTAGCTTTAAGAAAAGACAACAGAAAAGGGACATGGATGAAATGGACAGGACAAGAAGCAAAGGGTAAAAACTAATCAAGGAGAGAACCAACCTAGACCTAAGGAGAAATTTCCTGACAGAACAATTAATCAGTGGACCAACGTGGCTCTGGAAGTTGTGGGTGTTCCAAAACTGAAGGTTTTTGAGAACATATTAGACAACCATTTGTCTGAAATGGTATCAGGTTTCCTGCTTGAGCAGGGGTTGGACTAGAAGATCTCCAAGGTCCCTTCCAACTCTGTTCTTCTGAAATCTATAAAATCATGCAAAAATACTAGGAATGATTCTGTTGTTTTAAAATAATGTATAATAGCTAAAATAAAGGACTCCTTCACACATTCAATTAACAAAAATGCTAAACTAGGACAATCTTTGGTCCGATGCAGCTGGGTTCTTCTTATATGCTACCATACAATAGTGCATTGTGAAAAGCACGGTTCACAATTCCTTTTAATCTATTTCACATTAAACAACAAAAACAAAACAGGGACATATCAAAAGACCTGCAAAATCAATCAATCAATAGGCTTGCCCTTAATTCATACCCCGCTTAATACTATATTAATGAAGTAATGTCTAAGCTGTTGAAGACATCTCCACTCGTATGCTGAGGATTATTTTATGGTTTGTCAGAAAAAAAAAATCCTGCAAATGAAACTTATAGGAGTAAACCACTAGTACATGAAATGGATTGAAAAGAGAAAGGAAAATCAGAAAAGCAGGCAGATATGAAAAACTCTCCCTAATATCTATGTCAATCAGTTTCTTGAATCTCAAGAAACCTCAAGCATATTCTTGGGGTGGTGCAGAAAGAACTTGAAAAGATTGTGCAAACTGAAAAATCCAAAGCATGTTAACTCCAAACTAAGGCATGAAAGAACTTTCCGTCTCATGTCCCATTACAATGGTCCATATTACCTTCTGCTATCCAAGAGTGAAATGTGCTAATAGCTTGTTGTCTATTAATCCTGACCATGTTCTCTGATCATCCAACCTCTCCTGTTCAAATTTGTTTCCAACCTTTCTGTGATTGAATCCGTAGCTATAAAAGCTGGTTGGTGCATTGTCATCAGTAAAGGTTGGTCTACTAACCTACTTTTGTCTCTTATTTTGTCATCAGATGCTTGCACGTAGCCCAACCTATATACTTCCACACAGTTCCTTCAGAGATAATGAATAGAGCTGCTGAACCAGAAGAAAGCAGACGCCTTTGAAAGCAGAGTGCCAAGCCTGTCTCTTTTGAAAGGATAAAGGACTGTGCAATTTGATAGACAGACACAGAGAGATAGGAGTGGGAAGTTCTATTCTTTTCCATTTCCACCCCCCCCAGCTTCCCTTTCCTCTCAAATGATTTAACTGGTCTGTCACTCTCAACTGAGTTTAAGATCAAGACTCATTTGCTTGGTCTCGAGATGGGGATCACTGAGAATGAAGCAAAGTTGTGCCTGCAAAAACCAACCTGAACCTGGAAAATGTTGACCTTATTCATGTGCTTAACTCTCTCCTACACATAAAGATGGACAGCATAAAATACCATGAGAGAATGATGCTAAATATTTTGGCTGCGTATTTCCTTCTGAGGTATCGTAGGTTGCAAAAAAAAAAGGTGTTTGGTTCAAACTCATGCAGAGAGCTCCATGGTTGACACTGCACAATTGATGTTTCTAACCTTGGCTGATTTTGAAATGTGATTTCATTTCAAATTTCCTCATTTTAAGCAAGGCATGGATGGCATATTCCCAGGAATGCCGTAACGGTAGGGTAGACTAAGCACTTAAGAAGAAGCAGCCATGGCAAAGGTCTTCCATAATGCTGCCAAGAAAACAATAATGGCCATTCTTTGTGGTCAACCCAAAATCAGCACAACACACATTACCAACACTATGACATTGAACCAACGATCTCAGTTTGAAGGTGTGATTAAATTTTACATATTAGGTCTTGCATTATAAGTATAATGCCATAGGAGCTGTCCAACAAATGCTGCCATAAGTTGAACACTTTTGCACAGTGTGAATCTACTTCTTCCTTTTTGCTATTTCGCTCAGACAGTGACTAAATGCTTGAACAGATGGAATATTGGCAGACTATTAAAAAAAGAAAAAAAGAGAGCAAAAAGAAAGAAATGTAGGGTTCTGACAATATTAAATGACAGATGGGATTCTGTGTCAAACTGAGGGTAGATTTTTCACAGACTGTGCCTGTTTTTCCCCTTCTAGACTGAAAGATAACCTCATCTGTGTTTCATAATAATTCTGCAGGGGAACATGAAGGGAACACAGGTGAGAGCCCAAATATGTGTACATATTGTATAACAACTGAAAAAGTGGGGGATCAGTGTGTTGTTCCATGAAAAAAATGAAATATCGGCAAGGGTGAGATTCTATTGGTTTGGACCGGTTCAGGTGAACTGGTAGTTCTGGTGATAATTTGGCCCTGCTTACCGACCCCTGCCCTTTTCCTGTCCTTTATTTCCATATTTTTGAGCACAGCTGATTCACATAGCAGTGTAGTTTGCCATGCATCAGCTGTTTTACTCATTGGGCCTTCAGCAGAAGGTAAGTATTACAGCTAAAAATGCTCTTTTTAAAATGATGTGCACACGCGTGAAGCACTCATCTGACGTCCGTGCGCACGCTCACTGAATCTATTGTTGCACCAGTTGAATTGCACCACTGAGTACAGGTAGTCCTTGACTTATGGCTACAGTTGAGGCCAAAATGTGTGTTGCTAAGCAGGTTAGTTGTTGAAAAAAAAAACACTTTTGTCCCATTTTAGGACCCTGCAATGGTTGTTAAATGAATCACGGTAGCTATTAAATTAGCAACATGGAGGTTAAGTGAATCTGGATTCCTCATTGACTTTGCTTGTCAGAAGGTGATAAAAGGTGGTCACATGACCTGGGACTTTGACCGCAGCTATCATAAAGATTTACCAATTGCCAAGCATCCAAATTTTGATCATGTGACCACGGGGATGTTGCAAGGGTTGTAAGCATGAACAACAATCACAAGTCATTTTTTTGAGAGTCATTTTTTATAATTTTGTCACTAAATAGTCAGTAAACAAAAGACTGTAAGTCAAGGACTACCCATAATGCTATTTCTGGAAAAAATAGGCAGGATGCTTTCTGAATGATCGTCTTCAAACAGTAGCAATGTCTACCAGCATCTGGAATGCTACACTAGGTTTATGTTTTGTGCTATCATCTCACTGATTTCTTGTAACTGTAATTGAGCTGATTTTGTCAAATCCCTAGAGTGCAAAGACGATGAGGCATACAAAAAGAACAAAATAAGTCAATAATTAACTAGCATTATTAGTGCATGATTATAATTAAAAGTCAATAATTAGGCATGGCTACTAGGGCCCTTTTCCCCACAGTGATTTGAAGTGCTATCTCTGTATGTGCCCGTCTCTGTGTGTTTGTCTGTGTGTTTTTGTGTATCTGTCAAAATATTTGCCCCATGGTGGCAATGGAAAATGAAAGTAACAAAAGCCAACTGCTGTTCTGCCAACAAGAACATAATCATCTACAGGAAAACAATGGAGATAAATAAAAAACACAAGCTTTCTGCATTTCCCCAGTGGGCCATGTTACCAAATGCCAACTGCACCTCAATAAATCAGTCAGAATAGACCTGGAAAGGATCTTGGAGGTCTTCTAGTCCAACTCCCTACATCATTTCAGACAAATGCCTCTCCATTCTCTTTGTAAAATCCTCCAGTGATGAAGCAGCCACAACTTCTGATGACAAACTGTTCCACTGGTTAATTGTCCCCACTGTTAGGAAGTTTAAATTCTTCTTAAATCCAGGTCACTTCTCGCCTTGATTAGTTTCCATCCATTCTTTCTTGTCCTTCCCTCCGGTGCTTTGGAAAATAAGTTGACCCCCTCTTCTTTGTGGCAGCCCCTCAAATATTAGAATACAGTGCTGTCTTGTCCCTTCTTTTCTCTAGACTAGTCAAACCCAAATCTTGCAACTGTTCTTCATATGTTTTAGCCTCCAGGCCCTTAATCGTCTTAGTTGTTCTTTGTACTTTTTCCAAAGTCTCAACATCTTTTTTGTAATATGTTGACCAAAACTGGATGCGGTATTCCAGGTGTGGCCTTACTAAGGCTTTATAAAGTGGTACCTCTGAAACTTCCTTCTGATTAAGTTCCTCTGTGACCAGCTTATTAAATCCATACAGAACACAAGCCTGACTTCTGCAATCAATACAATGCATATGTTCTAGTCATTCAGATAACCTTTTTTCTTGAAAAATCATTAACATTATTGAATCAAAAAACTATTAAGCTCCTTGGGAAGTTCATTTTTTTAAGACAATCACATCCTTCCTTCTTCCCTTTCCAATGGCCAATGTAAAACTAAATGATAATGGAAAAAATGGGGAGGAGAAGGAGGAGAGGAGGAGGAGATTTTACTCTTGCTTTAGGTTCTAATCAGTAAAGAATATACCATGGTCCTGAATAAATGCTTATGATGGTATTCCAAGATCTTATTTATAGCAATAAGTGGCCATCACATTTATACTTTATCTATGTTCCTTCCCTTCTCAGTAGGGTTTAAACAATTTCTAGCTAGTCACTTAGGTGATGGTAGCACCTGTGTGTGTATATTATACCTGTGTATAATGCTTAAGATACTGGATAGAATTAGATATTGCATAGGACTAATTTCTCCAGGAACTAAAGGTGGATTATTTAAATATGTGTAGCTTTAGAGTTTTATCCTCAATTCAACAATTCTGTATGGAAGGTTGGGCTGAGATGGGGTAACTATCTCAATGTAATTCAGGAATGGTAACTCTACTCAGAGTATGGTAGGTTTGATGCAAGGTCTCCCCGAACCTAGTCCAAATATCTTAAACCCTACAATATGTTGGTTGTACCTTGTTCTCCTAGTGGAACCAATAATTATGGATGCAGACATATATTATAAAAATGTAAAAACATAATTGTGAAGACAGCTGATATACATGGCTTCACATAGAAAACACATTGCATGGAATAACTTTAATTTCTGGACATGAAGGTATTTAGGCAGCCTGGGAGCTGTCTATAGAAAATAAAATGCAGCAGAACAAAGAATTCAGTACATTTATGGAAAGTTTTGGGGTAGCTCAAATGTAAGTAATAGGCAATTGCAGATAATTTTTGTTCACTACCGGTTCTATTAAAAGTTATCATATTCTACAGTTGACTGTATATTAAATGCTAAAGATGCAATATTTTCTGCAAGGTAGAATTTAGGGGTGAAGTGAATCCATATTTAAATTGAAAAAAAAACTCCTCAGATTTAAACTAGATAGTCCTAATGGACTAAGACTATTATTGATTGCCATAATTAAAATGCCAGGGAGCAAAGCAATTGCATTCTAACCCAATATTTCCACTCTTTAAATGAATAACTCTACAAAGCAATGAAAACATTATTTTCTCAAATTAAACTGTCCATAATGTGGCAACATAAAATACTTATTTGAAATGTGTTAGTGGAAAATGAAGTTATGTTGATTCCAAGATCATACTTCTTTTCTGAAAACAGTTCAAGTTCAGCTAAAGTCACCAAAAAGTGAAAACAAAGCAAACAAAACAAAGAGTCTAAAAATCACTTTTACCACCACAGCAATGCTTATGTTTTAAGGGAAAAGCCTCAACATCAAACAGGTAAAGGGAAATACTGCTATATATTGGGTTCAGCTAGTTTCTTGATCGTTTCATGGACTTGCAGTTCTCCTGACATTCTTATGGAAAGGATTCTAATCCCAATGAGCCAAGCCTCTTTAATAATAAGGAAGTTCTGGCAACCCGTGAGCCACAGTGGTTAGAGTGCAGTAGTGCAGGCTACCTATGCTGAATGCCAGCTGCCTGCAATTTGGCAGTTCGAATTTCACCAGGCTCAAGGTTAACTCATCCTTCCATCCTTCCAAGGTGGATAAAATGAGGGCTCAGATTGTTGGGGTCAATAGGCTGACTCTGTAAACTGCTTAGTGAGGGCTGTAAAGCACTGTGAAGTGGTATATAAGGCTAAGGGCTATTGTTAAGTGCTATTTGAGAGATTCACCTTTTTGGCTTCCCATCACCATCTTCACAACTACTGCCATCCTGCCTTCATATTCAGACTAAGGTGGAAGAAATCAGGAGCTAGGATAGGGTTCAAAAGCACTACAAGTTTATTTCATGCCACCTTTATACAGGAATTTGATCTACTAACAGTCAAGGCATGTTGGTCAATGGACTTCAATGGATTGTTTGAGTCAATGGACTTCAAAGAGAGGATGGATTTAGGTCTCTTATGTAAGAGAGGCATAGAGACTCCAAATTGATGATGCATTTAATATGCCTTTGAGCTCAGCCTGGTGATCGTCTACAGCTACCCCAGGTGAAGTGTGACCTAGGAATTTCCAGATCTCTGTTATCCATTATGTACAATGGTGGGATTCAAACATTTTTTTACTACCAGTTCTATGGGCATGGCTTAGTGGGCGTAGCAGGGGAAGGATACTGTAAAATCTCCATTCAGAGGTGGTAATGGTCGGTTCTCCAAACTACTCAACATTTCTCATACTGGTTCTCCAGAACTGGTCAGAACCTGCCGAATACCACCTCTGATTCTATAGCAACACTAGAAGAAATGTCCCAAAAGTGCTTCTGGGGAAGGCAACTGGAGTTTTTTTGTTTTTTTCTTTGAAGATGTTTCACTTCTCATCCAAGAAGCTTCTTCACCTGTGATTGGATGATGGGGAATGGAAGGATCCAGTCAGAGATGAAACAACTTCTTGGATGAGAAGTGAAATGTCTTTAAAGAAAAACAAACAAACAAGGAAGGAAGTCCAGTTGCCTCGTGAAAAAGCACCTTTGGGACAACCATGACCTGGATGACTGAGAATCTCCACAGACTTTTAACTGGAAGAAATGCAAGATCTGAAGAAGGTTCTCCATCAGGATTCCTTCTAGATATGGACTAGGAGGGGCAGTGATGATGAAACCATGGCTGAGAGCAGGTTTGGGAGCTCATGCCTAGCGGGAGTGTATATTCATCAACAGGTCCTGTTTTTTTTTAAATTATTATTATTATTTCTTAGCAGGTTGCAAGGCTATCAACTTTCACATTATTATTTTTTCCTGACAGAGAATAATGATAGATACAATCAAAAGGTGTTTTTTTTTCAAAAAAAGCAAAAGAAAAGAAAAAAGGCCTTCTGTGATATTCGGCATAACAAAAAAAAAGAAAATGAAACAATATCAACTCTGGAAATTGAACCTGGAAGATTATTCTGCCATCTCCACACAGACGTAACTCCCCATCACTCTCTCATCTCACCTGAAATGAGCCATTCGGTGGTGCTTTAATCAATTTCCTCATTGGGCTGAAAACAAGTTAGCTGTTCAAACTGGCTGAGATTTAAACAGGCATTATATGTTTTTCACAAGAGCACAGTATGCTGAGTAAATCAGAGCAGAATTCTGTTGAAACTATTGACCTAGAAGGAAATCTTTTTACTGTCCATAAAGTGTAGTATATGAGCCTTGCATTGATTTTTTTAACACAAAGAAAGAAATCACCTTGAACAAATTTAGCTACAAGCATTTTTTTTTCCAAAATATATATATACAGGAGTAAAGCTAGGATCAACAGAAAGAAACATAAATCACAAGGATAAGTATTGGAGACCAACATAGTTAACCCTTGTTTCAATATCCATGCTAGAATCTGCTTTCAATTCAGGTATCAATGTGGTTTTACTCTGAACTTTTCCTAGACTTCTTTTATTTATGTCATCAATTTTTTTTTGTCTTTTTATCTGCCTTAAATTGAGCCTTGAAGAATGGAATGAAGATCAAGTGAGGCAGTAATATCATGCCATAAAGCCTTAGTAAGACCACACCTAGAGTACTGCATCTAGTTTTGGTCACCATACTATAAGAAAAGATGTTGAGACTCTAGAAAGAATGCAGAGAAGAGCAACAAAGATGATTAGGGGACTGGAGGCTAAAACGTATGATGAATGGTTACAGGAACTGTGCACGGCTAGTCTAGTGAAGAGAAGGATCAGGGGAGACATTATAGCAGTATTTCAATATTTGAGTAGCTGCCACAGAGAGGAGGTAGTCAAGCTATTTTCAAAAGCACCCAAAGGCCAGACAAGGAATAGTGGATGGAAACTGGTCAAGGAGAGCTTCAACCTAGAAATAAGGAGAATTTTTTTGACAGTGAGAACAATCAAACAATGGAACAGAAGTTGTCTTTGGAAGTTGTGGGAGCTTCATCACTGGAGGTTTTCAAGAAGAGGCTGGACTGCCATTTGTCAGAAATGGTGTAGGATCTCTGGCTTGGATGGAGGTTGGACTAGATGACCTACAAGGTCCCTTCCAACTCTGTTAATCTGTAATCTGAACTCAGGTTCATGATCAATTCTAAGTTATCATCAACTTTCCTATATTGTTCTGTTTCCATAGACTCCACTTCCTACTTATTTTAAAATATGTATCAACAAAACCTGAATTCCCTTACCTTTTCTCAGGGAAGATGGGAGGAAACTCTCATAAAGGGGGAAAATGTGTCAAAAGATCAAAGAGTACGGTACACATAACTTAAGCAAGCAATGAAACTAGGATCTGTATTAAGTTAAGATATCCAGTCTTTAAACAATTACCTACAGAATATCAGACTAACAGTGTTGGGAGAAATCTTGGAAGTCTTCTAGTTCAACCTCATGCTCAAGTAGATAACAGATAATCAGAGTTGGAAGGGACCTTGTAGGTCATCTAGTCCAACCCCCCCGCCCAAGCGGGAGACCCTACACCATTTCTGACAAATGGCAGTCCAATCTCTTCTTGAAGGTCTCAAGTGATGGCGCTCCCGCAACTTCCAAGGGCAAGCTGTTCCATTGGTTGATTGTAAGCAAGAAACCCTATACTATTTCAGACAAATGGTTGTTCCATCTCTTCTTAAAAAACCTCCAGTGTTCCCAAAGCAAGCTGTTCTGCTGATTAATTGTTAAAAAAAAAAATAAGGAGAAAAATGTGGGAAAAGATCCAAGAGTACATTGTACATAACTTAAACAAGCAACAAAACTGGGATCTGAATCAATTTAAGATATCCAGTCTTTAAACTAACCACGTTGGCACAATGGTTAGTGTGCAGTACTGCAGGCTACTTCTGCTGACTGCCTGCAATTTGGCAGTTCGAATCTCACCAGGCTCAAGGTTGACTCAGCCTTCCATCCTTCCAAAGTAGGTAAAATGAGGGCCCAGATTGTTGGGGTCCATAGACTGATTCTGTAAACCACTTAGAGAGGGCTGTAAAGCAATGTGGAACATTATGTAAGTTTAAGTGCTATTGCTATTGCTATCCACAGAATAACAAACTAACAGAGTTAGAAAGGACTTTGGAAGTCTTCTAGACCAACCCCTTGCTCAAGCAGGAAAATCAAAACAGGTTAAACTTAATTTTTAAGCATTCTAGTTTAATGTCCCTTCAAATATTATCATCAACTTTTGATGTTTATTTTTGTTGTGATGATTGATGATCGCCAACATTTAACTCAATTTCCCCTATCTACGTTTGTCTTCCATTCCCAAGGACCTTGAAGAATAAAAGGGAGGTCAGTGGGAAATTCCATTTGAGATGACCATTCCATCTGGATTTCCATTAAATAAGTAGCAATTCTTCCAGAAGGACTAAAACATTTCCAATATATAATTTCAGGCAAAATTGGACAGCTAGTGTGATTTAGACATCTAGACATCATGCCCTTAAAACTCGTTATTTAGCCTGGAGATTCTGGGGGAAGCCATTGAAATTCCAGTGCTTAAAAATTAAGGGACAGAACCTCTAAACCTTTCATGTTTTCAAAGAAAAATCATGAGAACAGAGAGCCTGAAGGCACAAACAATTGGACATTGGCAAAACTAACTTCTGGTGCTTGTAATGCAACTAGCTCTTCCCAGTTTGAATATATCATAAGCTGTCCGGCTCCAGAAACTTCCAGAGAATGCAATAAACTGATAACTGAAAGCAATAGCTATGGCTCACTGCTGTTTAAATAAATCGCTGTCCTGAAATTTAATACATTCTGATCCAGTAAGAGGAATATTTTAGGAATATCTTTCACCTGTCTGTTGTTTTTAAGAGGAAGTTATGTAACCTGATTTTGGTCTTATCCAGCCAGATGGCCTTTATAAAGAAAGACTGGGGGGGGGGGGGAGGAATGTGTTTGGTTCATGTTTTTTTCCTATTTTAATAAACACAAATATAGTATGCACTTTGCAAGTGAATGAACACAGCAGAATACAATTACCTTTCTACTTTTACACATCTTTGAGTCTTGCAGTACAAAAATTAGGTGCCCAACACGTATATGTTACAGAAACTAAGCAGAAAAAGAAAATGTATCTCAAGAAATTGCTTACAACAATCCATCTGCTGCAGAATAGCACGTTTAGATATGTGTGTGAAAAATAATGTGTACAAATATGCAAATATTTTCACATGGACTTCCAAAACTGTTGCAGGGATGGAAGAAATTTATGCTGTGAATTAGACAGGGGTGGTATTCAGCAGGTTCTGACCAGTTCTGGAGAACTGGTAGTGGGAATTTTGAGTGGTTCGGAGAACCAGCAAATACCACCACTGACTGGAGATTTTACAGTATTCTTCCCCTGCCACACCCACCGAGCCACGCCCACAGAACCAGTAGTAAAAAAAATTGAATCCCACCACTGGAATTAGAAGAAAGGAATTCATCATTCTTTGTTAATTCCATCCTACCAGCCACCTGACAAACTGCAAAGTCAAACTGGACATCCAATATGCAAACTTAATTCTTTGGGTGGCTTGGCAGTCTTTAGTGGAGCACCACAAAATCTATCCAACTTTTAACAATATGCTGGAACACTTTAATATTTGGCAGAGATTCAAAGGGAACCATAGTTTTGATGATGCAGATTTTCCAGCGAGGTTACGTCTACACTGATTAATCCTGATCTACATTTGAGTTTTCAAACACTACAGGCATATTTTTCAGGCTCCCAATCCACAAAAGAACTGCATAAAAATAAAGGAGAAGGTCTCATCTCAGCAACTTCTTCTATCAATGTGTTTCTCTGAGTAGCAGACTGCCTTTAGTATGCTGTATCCTTACCACCTGTCTGCCTTGATAAGCTTAGCAGCACAATCTGTATCTGTCATCAAAATATGTTTACTTCACAACATCAAGTGTATCTTGCAACTATTTCCTCTTAGGAGCCAAGAATCTGTATAGCAAAATGAAAAAAAAATATAAAAAAACAATGACACTTATTTACAGAGTGAGCCTTGCTTTGCTCAGATTGGACACTATCCGAGGTCTCCTAAACTCCTCCATCAACAGAGCAAAAACAAGTGAATTGCTATTTTTTGGGCACTGTGGTCCTGAGGATCACAAACAGAAATTTGGAGCTGTGATTAGAAAATATAATAAAAAGATCCCTCATGACAGAATGAACTAATGATTTCATGAACATGAATCACAATAACACATGGGCAAACAATAGATACAAACTCAAAGTAAACCGCTCCAAACTCAATTGCAGAAAATACACCTACAGCAACAGAGTGATCAATGCCTGGAACACACTACCTGACTCTGTTGTTAATCCTCAAACCCCCAAACCTTTAACTTAAATTGTCTATCATTGTTCTGACCCAAACCCTTTTCCAATAAAACAAACAATAACCAAAGGAAACAGAAGCCTTTTAATGAGTCTTACGAATCCCCGGTTAAAAGGCTGCTGCAAACTCATTAACTTTGATAAGCACAACCTTGCCAAAACTGTGCCAGACTGCCAAGAATCACAGATAAGAAATATTTCACAACACAACAGTCTTCAAATACCAATGTCCACGAGGCTGAGGTTCAAAACATCTTTGCTTCCTGCAAAGAACATTCGCTTCACAGCTGGCTTTTACCTTCTTGAAGGAGGGGCCATTACCATGCAGCCTTACTCCCATGCTTTTGCAGCTGCTTTTTCCTGTGAGCAATCCTGCACACATGTGCACTTGGCACAGGCTCCTCAGGAACCTACTCATCACTGCTGCCAGCCCCCACAATCTCTGAAGGCAGCAGTCCACTCCCTAATGGTCCTAGCTCCTCATTTGAGTCCTTGCTCTTCTCAGCTGTCCACACCTGCTGCCGGATAACCACAACAATTGTGGACCTCACTGTATCCCTAAGAAGTCTGAAAGGGGCCATGCATAAGAGCACCAGCGTGCCTTCCATCCCTGTCCTACTGTTCCCATTTATTCATACTCAGTTATTATGGATATACTTATACCTGTTTATACTTATATATTTATATGTTATGTTCATACTTATATTTGTTTTCTCATATATGCTTGGCAAACTAAACTAAAAATAAAATAAAATAAATGTCCATGGAATTCTTTGATGGCAGTATGGAAGTGCTTTGACCTTGCCTTCTTCCAAGATATGAAATGCTGTTGGCGATACTATCATCAACAACAGCCCAATGAAACCACTGTGGGATGAAGGCACCCTACCATGCTGTTTCAGTAAAGGATGGTAGATGTTTTCATTTGAGAGACAGTGATGGGCCAAGGGAGGAGGAGGACCTGGCTCTCTATTCACATGATCCAGCCTCATAACCATTATACTACACAGGGTTTCTTTTTGACAGTATGTTTATGCGTGTGTAAGGTAATAGATGATATATGGAAAATAGATGATAGATAGATTCCAGATACGAGAGAGAGAGAGAGAGAGAGAGAGAGAAAATAGATAGATGATACATGGATGGATGGATGGATGGATGGATGGATGGATGGATGGATGGATGGACGGACAGGCAAGCAGACAGGTGGGCAGGCAGATGGGTAGTGCAGACAGACAGATGATAAAGACCATACTTAAGTCATGGTCTAACATGGCCCAACACATGTATGGAAAAGAAGGCATCAGTTACCATATTCCAGCTGCCATTAATTATGGATTTTCAATTCTGACTAACTTCAGATGGCTCACCTCTTGGATGAGTTAGCATTTATGATTTCAGTCCCAGTTACTGTACTTCCAGATGAAGAAGTCTTTGCTTTTTTTTCCTTCTTTTTTTTTCCTAAGTAGGTTTTATTTAAGCCTATCTGGGTTTAGCTATGATTGTATATTTATGTTCATTGTAGGCTAATTGGTATGTTTTAGTCTGTGTGATCTGGGGATTTCGTCAATGCTGGCTTTTTTTTCTACCTTAAGACAATGCCTTCCTTTAAAGGAATCTGGAATTTAGTTTAAACTGATTTAATTAATTAGCAGCACGAAAGGTTTATTTGCCCTTGGAGGCCCAGCTTGAATAATATCTGTTTTATATCTGCTTCCATGTTGCATAGTGTGTGCATAGTACACAGCATTTTCTATTGTGGGCTGCTTGTTTGACAGCAACCTTGTCATGTTCCCTTTCTTAGGATTGCTATTGGGGTCACTTAAAGAGGCTTTCCTAGAGAAACTTTATTTTTTCACTTAAACTTTTAAAGACCGTTTGATATTAACTCTCCTCTGAGTCTTTGTTCGCTGTAATTTAATAGTTTAAGTAATTTAATAACAATTCACTGCATTTGAGCTTCTCTAAAGAGACATTAGAAATAGTAATAGCAATAGCACTCATATATGGCTTCATAGTGTTTCACAACTCTCTCAAACTGGTTCACAGAGTTTTGCCCTCAACAATCTGCATCCTCATTTTGCCCACCTCAGAAGGATGGAAGGCTGAGTCAATAGCAATAGCACTTAAGACTTATATAGTGCTTTATATCCCTCTCTAAGTGGTTTACAGAATCAGTATATTGCCCCCCCTCCAAAATAAAATAAAATAAAATCTGGCTCCTCATTTTATTGACCTCAGAAGGATGGAAGGTTGTGTCAACCTTGAGCAGGTCTGCATCTAACTGACCAATTTCTGACAGTCGGCATCCAGTAAAATCCGCTGCAATACTGCATTCTAACCACTGTGCCACCGTGGCTCTGGAAATGTGTTCAACTTTTAAAAATAAATAAATAAAAACATACCCACACACGCACATACCGAGAGAGAGAGAGAGAGAGAGAGAGAGAGAGAAGGAGGGGGACAGGCTCACACACACATATTTCCTTCCGATTAAACACTGACAGCGATTGACTTTTTTTGCTATGCTGCTGTGCGCTTACTCATCATTTCACAGCTGAAAGTCCCACTAATGATGATTCATTTTGACCAGTCCATCACATCACGGTGAAAGATAAGTACTTTGAGTTTTACTGTCCCCAAACTTGCAAAATAGAGTGTGTAATCAAAGCAGAACACTGACATTTTCTCAGTGTTCTGCTCTGCCGCCATACCTTATCATTCACGGCAATATCTCTCCTAGGCTTCTGCTCATGGATGAAGGGAAGAACTGATTGCTTCAACAAGCCATGCATTGAGTAAATCTTTCTCTCTCTGTCTCTGTCTCTGTCTCTGTCTCTCTCTCTCTCTCTCTCTCTCTCACACACACACACACACACACACCATGCTCACTTGTATATTAATCTGGAAGGGTTTGTTGTGCATTAGCTATTTGTTTGCTTTTATTGGTTCCAATGAGTTGCCATTTGGAGCCTTGGAGCGACTTCAGCATTACGCTATTGCCAGATAAATGAGTTCAGGATGGAAGGCACGTTGTTGAAATCTTCTTGTGAAGCAGAAGGAGCTACAGCCCAACCAGATGGAAGCCCTATAACATTTGAGACAAATGATTGTCCAATCTCTTCTTTAAAACTTCCAATGTTGGAACATTCACAACTTCTGGAAGCAAGTAGTTCCACTGATTAATTGTTCTCATTTAGAAAAGTTCATCGAACATCTGCATATATCTGGGAAAGCTGCAGAAAACCCACCGTCATCACTTGGAGAAAGTTGAGCGAAAAGAATCATACTTGGTTTAAAGTAGCTCAATGAAGCACAGAACTACCCATTCCCATGATGACAGACATGTAAATGAGTTGGGTAACTTACAAGCGGAGTAAATAAGTATGTGGCAAAATAAATAAATGATCTATGATTCCAGCACAGCATGAATCTTCATTGTTTGGCACACTTTTCTGGATTTCTGCCTCTTTGCAGTCATAAAACTGAATCTGTACAGACCGACTGCATGTATCCTTATTCGTATGGAAATTAGACTTTCATCTTAATGCAAGTCTATCGAAACAAGCACCTGCCAGTAGACATTAAATGTGGGGCCACTGGGTTTATTTTTTGTTTTCATGAATTTGTTTCTCCAATAATCATAGGTTCAAATTTAGTATGATCCTTTCTCCTTCCTTCCTTCCTTCCTTCCTTCCTTCCTTCCCCTCCCTTCTTCTTTTCTTTCCTTTTCTTTCTTTCTTTCTTTCTTTCTTTCTTTCTTTCTTTCTTTCTTTCTTTCTTTCTTTCTCTTTTACTTTCTTTTTCTTTCTCTTTCTTTCTTTTGTCCTTCCCTCTCTCCCTGTCCCTTCCTCCTTCTCTTTCTTTCTTTCTTTCTTTCTTTCTTTCTTTCTTTCTTTCTTTCTTTCTTTCTCTCTTTCTCTCTTTCTCTCTCTCTCTTTCTTTCTCTTTCTTTCTTTCACTCCCTCCTTCTTTCTTTCTTTCCATCCCTTCCTCCCTCTGCTTTTTTTTCCTTCCTTCCCTCTCTCTCTCTTCTCCTTCTTTTTCTTTCTTTTTCTTTTTTCTTTCTCTTTCTCTCTTTCTTTCCTTCCTTCTCCCCCCCTTCTTTCTTTCTTTTTTTTCTCAAGAAATAGAAAAGCAAAATAATTTTTGATAAATTGAAACAGAAACGTGGAAAAATGCTATTTGTTTAAGTAACTTTTACCCTACTAGTATCTGCTTCCCTCTGTTCATTTGTAGTTGAATGAAGATAAATATAATAAATATCAACTAGCCTCCAACATTATACGGAATCATTATGAGTACCCTTGTAATTATCAAAGACATTTGAGATGCTTTAAAACAAATGAATTCTGCTGAGTTTTTAAAATGATTTAACAAACCCAAAAAATAAAAATAAAAATTCACCAGAGTGCATCAGTTTTCTTTGCTTTTGTAAGCAGAATTGAAAATACTGAGGCTTTCAAATTTTAGAGCTCAATCCCCCAATAGCTTTATAAAAAGCAATTGGTGTCACCAAGAGGCCAAAAGTCAATTACACACCTACTCAACTAACTGCAGATATGAAGCTCTTTAAGATTTACTTTTATGCGCAGTGCAGTAAGTTGCTTAACGTTACACTATAAAATTAATGTGGCCGATTATCAGAGCCCCCTGGCGTAACCTTCTGGGAACTTTATGGATTGTTTCAACTATCTTCCCCTTTCAAAAATTATGATAACAATGAATATTCGAGATGGTACAGGAAAGCAACTAATTGGGATTCAAAACACAACTTGAGGTTCCCTTAAAGGGTTGCATACAACCAACGGATACATCTGTTAAACAAGGAATGAACACCTGTATGATTCTAAAAAGTAAACAGGTAGTCGGGGTGGGATTCCACCGGTATAACAACCAGTTCGGTGATCGTGCACTTTGTGCGCGCACAACAATGATAGTATTTTACCAGTTTGGCCTGGTTCTGCCGAGCTGGTAGCAGTGATGAGCAACAGAGACCAAAACGGTGGTCTCTGACGCTCCGACCCACCCACCTGGGCTCCCATACCAACCTTTATGTCTTCCTTTTGAAGTGCAGCTGCTTTGCGCGGCACATCAGATTGCCACGCGGCAGCTGCTGAAGCGACAGGGAGAGTGCAGGATTGCAGGAGGTCATTGAAAATGCCTCTGTGCCTGTGCAAAGTGTGCATTTGGCACATGCACGTGCAAAGTATGTGCACGCACACAAAGCACGCCTAAGCCATGCCCACTGAATCGGTGGTAAACCTTTTTGAAACACACCACTGGAGCACGTGCGTTTGTGCTCTGCATTTTCAAAAGCTCTAATACTTACTTTCTACTGCAGCCTCTGTGAATAAAACAGCTGAACCACGGCAAACCACTCTGCCGCGCGAATCAGCTGTTCTCTAAACAAAGGAGATAAAGCACAAGAAAGACCAGGGGTGGGCGGGCAGGCCCACATGCTCATCTCAGCGAACCGTTTTGCTGCCAGCTGATCTTTGGAGCAATATGTTCACCCAAACTGGTCCAAATCAGTAGAATCCCAACCCTGCAGGTCGTCCTCAATGTGTGACCACAACTAAGCCCCAAATGTATGTTACTAAGTGAGTAACCTAGTAACGCACTGAGGCATTTATTAAGCTTGCTCCATTTTACGACTTTTTGTGCCACCGCTGTTGAGTGAATTGCTGCAGTTATTAAGTTAGCTGACTTTCCCCATTGACTTCATTTGTCAGAAGGTCGCAAAAGGGGATCCTATGATCCTAGGCTACTGCAACCGTCTATGAACCAGTAATCAAGAATTTTGGATCAGATGACCAAAATGGGGTCGTAAGTGAAAAACGCTCATTTTTTTTTTTTTTTTTGCTGTTATAACTTCAAATAGCCACTAAACAAAAGGGTTGTAAGGCAAGGACTACATGTGGAATAGGTTCACATGCAGCCAAATTTGCTAAACACTTCTGTGGGAAACAAAAACATAGGCTATTGATCTATCACAAGGGTCTTCAAACTTGACAGCTTTAAGACTTGTGGACTTCAACTCCCAGAATTCCTGAGCTAACATGAATGGAGGAGGAATTCCGGGAGTTGAAGTCCACAAGTCTCAAAGCTGTCAAGTTTGAAGACCCCTGATCTATCAGATTCAACAAGGCCTTGGATGATAGCAGGCCCCAGAACAAAGAGACATGAACCAAAGTTTTAGATAGTATGATTTCAAAATGTACCAGAACTATTTGTAATCCTGCTGAGCTGTTGCTAATTGTGAGACATGATTTTGCAAAGTATGTAGCTTTATAAATATATTTGGACATAGAATGATGAAATCACCATGAGCTATCCTTTCTAGAATTAGTTACTATCTCTGGACCTCACTGCAATGGGTTATTCATATAAGTAATGTTATGATGGCTATTCATGTTTCAAATTGCTCATGAAATAAACCTCTGAATCTTAAAGTAAGAATTATTGCTTCTGGTTTGTCTGTATTCCTCTTTTATTGGGATATTTTTATAACACTTCTTAAACAGTTGCTTGACTCCATGAATTTGACTACAGCCATCAACCATACAAACCAGATAAAATAATATTTCATTCTTTTAGAAGTACAGAAAAAAAGGTAATAAATTTGGTTTCACTCAGGTATGGAGTCAGAGAGTATCAATTTCTTCATTATAACTTGCCAAAAGTTAACTAACAATGATAGCTAGATTGCTTTCTGTATGGGAGGCAAAATGATTTTTTTTTTTTGTTTACAGTCACTCATTTTTTTGTTTACAGTCCCTAGTGAAACCTTATGAACTAACAGTTGGGCATAGAATGTTCTGATCTAGAACTAACTTTCTGGGTCTAGATGATGCTATGCCAAAATATGATTGCTATTCTCAGAAAAGAAACAGTTTTTTTTCCTCTCAAACAAACCAGATGTTTTCCCCCTCAGAACTTCAGACAAACCAGGGCAAATAGTATGTAATGGCATTTGAGTATGGAAAGATTTTCAAGCTGAAAATTCTTAAATCCAATATTTGGTTTGGCTGTTTTGTAAGTTGCTGTTTGGCTTGGATGTTTTCCTTGAAAGCAGAGCCTGCAATGCAATGGACAGGCTTCAGCCCTACTGTTTTTTAGGCAAGAGAAGATAAGAAAAAAAGATTTTAAAAATATAAGAGGAAGCCCATATAATTTTTGCATTGTTTGAAAGTAAATACTCCAGTCATCGATTCTTTTGAGTCAGCTAAAACTCTATTTAAGGAAGATTCTGGATAGCCAACACTAAATATTAGGAACTGATTATCTTCCATCAGTTGTCTGCCTCCAAGCTCTAAAAGTTTACTGCTTAGAACTCTGGTGAAAGGAAGACAAAGTTCATAGCTTTCATGTGCTTTTTATAATAATTGCAAAAGTTAATCACATACACTTGGTGTAATCAAGCATTGCTGAATATTCCAGTTTTTGTTTTAAAGGTTCTAAGCTCTGAAATGCAATGAGGAAAAAATAGCTAAATTATTTGAATAATAGTGTGTGCACTCTATGATACTTTAATGTGAAGTTTTGAGGGTGCATACAGGAAAAAAAAACAAAAAACTACAGAAGTGATCATGCTTTTCATTTGCAGAGCATCAAATGATGGCATTTGATGATAAATGAGGAAGTATATACAGTAGCAAGAAAACAAATAGGCTTCGCACCATTACTCCAAAGAATGTCTTGTCAATCATAACCTGAATAAAGTGAATCACAGAAAGAGTGGGGTGGAGGGAGGTTTAATTTTTTAAATATTTTTCCTCTTAAAAATCATGTTCAGCCCTTCTTCCTGTACTGTTTCCCTGAAAATATGACCTATCTTGAAAGTAAGTCCTAGCTTGATTTTTACACGTGCACCCAATATAACCTCTACCCCCAAAATAAGTCCTAATTAAGACTCTGCCCACTCCAGGGTGCACTGTAAAAAATTACTCTACATTGGGGATGGGGGAGGGGAGCTGCCCTACTGCTTTCCTTCAGACAGTTGCAGCCAGGCCTCACACACCCTGACACCTGCCTTGTTGGCCCATTTCTTCTGCAGTCAGCAAGGCTTTCCTAAAGGCCTCTGCGACTGATAACAGAGCTCCAGATTGCTACTGTTTGCAGGGACCTTCAGGAAAGACTTGCCAGCCTTGACGGCCACAGAAGAAGAAATTCCTGAAGGCCTCTGACAGCGAAAAGGAAGCCGGGGTGATGCACACAAGTAAGATGAGTCAGTGACTTCGTAATCTCAAATGGTCGCTAAATGAACTGTAAATTGTAAATCTAGGACTTCCTGTATTTTCTACTTTCTGAATTTCTTTACAATGTTGGAAATACCAGCTCATGATATTGGCAAGTGTATGAAAAAGAGTGGCTTAAAATTATCTTCCTAGGATGTCCTTCTTGTTCCTTGTCATGCCCCAGTATATAACTTGATATACTGTTGCTGTTTCCTAGCCCCCTCTGGTGGCTGGAGGGCCAAATATGCCCTAATATATGATTTTTATATACTGTTGTTGCTCTCTAGCCTCATCTAATGGCCAGAGACACAAATGCCAAGTTTGAAGCTCACCCCACCCCATCAGCCTGCAGTCCCAAAACAAGTGCACACTGGGAAGCCAGACTCCATTTCCTTTAGCATTTGGAGAAGGCAGAAGCACAAAGAAGAATCCATCTTAATCTGTGGCACATGGTCATTCAAGGACAAACCTACATCCCACACACAGAACATAACTGGTGAGATTTAAATTGCTTTTATTTATTAATTGCTATGTTCAGCAGTAACTCAGTACTGTCTATCTTGTATTTGCTTCTCATTGTACGTATCCCTATTTTCCCCAGTTTTACCATATCCCTTTATTTCAATAAAGCATTCAGATCTATGCACATGGTCTGTTTTATTGGAGGCATGTTGAGCTGTAAACAGACTAACATGTAGTGAAGACAGAACATTCCTGTTTATAGAATGCCATGTTTGTATTTCAAGAAATCTATGCAAAAAATGAGCAAACTGCAAACTGCACATTTTATTTTTCACTTCTTCACTTTGTGGATAGTTATTTAGCTCCTTTCTTGTGTCCCTAATTCCTCTAACTACTGTTAGCCTTCCCCATTCAACCAGCATACTTTTTCTGACCTCCCTGTCTGAAGATTGCCTTGAAAATGGCAAACGAAATAATGGGATAGCCGGGCAGAGCACAAGTCATCTTTGACTTATGTCCTGCCAAAAAGCAGGCAAAGTGAAAGACACTAGGGAACAGATAAAATGTGCAAGATCAAATTTGTAACAACATTTTTAATGTGGATAATTTAGATAATTGCCTATAAACATCATGAATCCAGAACTATAGCCTTGTTTGAAGGGCTTCCCAACCATTCTTCACTTCAAATTAAAGAACCCCGATGATTGTGTGTTTTCACTGGCAGCCCCTAATTATTTTGGGATGTCTATTTTTTGCATGCCTTCGAGCCCCATACCATCCTTTCTAAAGTGTGTTGACCAGGTAATTCATTTATTTATAAACAGAAACCTTTACTAAATCACTAAAGACCAAGTGGAATAAATTAATAGCAATAGCGCTTAGACTTATATACCTCTCCATAGTGCTTTACAGCACTCTCAAAGCAGTTTACAGAGTTGGCATATTGTCTCCCAACAATCTGGGTCCTCATTTTACTAACCTAGGAAGGATAAAAGGCTGAATCAACCTTAAGCCCTGTCAGGATCGAACTCCAGGCTGTGGGCAGAACCAGCCTGCAATACTGCATACTAGCAACTGCACCGCCAAGGCTTTTCTGCAAAAACACATCGTATTGTTGAATGTGTATGTATAAAACCGAGCAGTAAAAAAAGAAGTGATGATAATCAATAAAGCTATAACTGACATTAAATCCTAAATGATGGATGGCTGATTCAGCCTGGAGCAAGTTTAAACCCATTGACTTTTGATGGCAATTGAAATGGAGCAGAACCTAGTGATTTACTTAGAAATGACTATGGAAATTTCTGATGGTAAGAACTGCACACACTGATTTGGGTAAGTATACTCCAATATGGTCTCATGGAAGACTTTATAAGCAGATTTTCAGTCTATTTTCAATTCTTCCATAGTGGTTTTGTGCATATATTCCTTCTTAATGTTTCATTCATGCTGACTGATTGGGGTTGTTTTTTTTTCCACCACACAACCTAGAAAAGTGATTTAGAGCAAATAGTAGAGATGGGGTATTTTTATATAGTATTAAGGAAGTGGATATTGTTAGAGGAATATGGATCTACATCCAATTTTGGTCGTCACAATGTAAAAAAAGATGTTGAGACTCTAGAAAGAGTGCAGAGAAGACCAAAAAGGATGATTAGGGGAGTTGAGGCTAAAACATAAAAAAGAATGGTTGCTGAAATTGGGTATTAGTTTTATGACAAGAAGGACTACGGGTGACATGATAGCAGTGTTCCAATATCTCAGGGGCTGCCACAAAGAAGAGGGAGTCAAGCTATTCTCTAAAGCACCTGAAGGAAGCAATGGGTGGAAACTAATCAAGGAGAGAAGCAATCTACAACTAAGAAAAATTTCCGGACAGCTAGAACAATTAATCAGTGGAACAACTTGCCTCCAGAAGTTGGAAATGCTCCAACACTGGATGTTTTTAAGAAGAGATTGGACAATCATTTGATCAGATCAAATGAAAATATTAGTTATAAAGCTAACTGTGTTGTAAAAAAAAATTCAGGCAAAGCTATTTTTTGTTTTGAAGGTAAGTATATGAGCCCAAAGTCTTAAAATCTCATACTTTATTTTTCTGAGACAAAATGAACAGTTGCATTAGGTTAATTGTGAAATGTGCTACAGATTGCATTTGTTGTAACAATCTTTTAAAATTACACTTAATTTGACTCCTGTGATTTGACACAATATATTGTAATTCTGGTAAGTATTATTTGAATTAAATGTTGTACTTAGAAAAACAAGGAAGCTTTCTAATGTTACAGAAACTTTAAGGGCTGGTTTGGTTCCCTTTTCAAGTAACCAGCCCCTTCACAAAATAAATCCAATCAACGTTGATTTTATTTCTTTATTTGAAATATTACAATATATTGGGTATTTTGATAAATCCAAATATCCCCCCCCTCTCTCTCTTTTCCTCTCCCTCTCTGTCTCTCTGTGTGTGTCTCTGTCTCTCTCACACACAGAGAGAGAATTAGAGAAAATTTTAAGAGAACAAAAAAGTTGCATATATCCATTCAAGCAAATATAACAGTATACATGTGGAAATTATTAAATAAATAAGTAAAAAAGTAAATGCAACACAAGTGGGATTTTTTTTCACATGGCAAAACTATGAATCTTCATTGCAAAGAAGTAATATGGAAAGCAGGGTATTTGTTTTTACTTGAACTCTTCTTCAGTTTAGAAAGCACAATGGCAATTTTTCATTATCTGAAATAATAGACTGCTCGCAAAGTCTGCCTCCTAATCTCCTTTAAGTGTCAAACAGATTTGACAAATAGCATTAATTGTGTTGAGACAATGCTATCAATCCAAGGTTGAGCTCTTATTGTTTGCATGTTTCCTCTCTATGCTTCTCATACTATATTTTTAATAGGAAAAAAAAAGAAAGGACCATGATAAGCTTCTGCCTTACAAAGTAACACACATGTAAATATCAATTTTGTCATCAGGTGTATCCATAAAGGTTATTTCCTGCTGATCACAGCTTTATAGGCCGCAATAAAATATACCCCATCAGTTAGAATATAGGCATCTGCTATAAATATTGATTATTGGGCAGAAATGTATCTGCCTGTTTTTGAATTTACAATCCCCATGAAATCCTACACGGTTAATATCTAAGCACGGATTAAATATCCAAGAGCTTAGGTAGAACTTAGTATGTTGTATGTATTCTATAGCTTCAGTACCAACTAGTTACTGTTACTTGAGCTGAACATGAGTTATACAGGGCCAGAACTGGTAAATGCTTAGATGAGTGACATCCAGATAATCCAACTGATCTTTATCTAACTTCAAGCTGAATTTCACCCAACTTCAGTAGTCCCCCCATTCCACTCCAGGCTGACTTAGAAGTGGAAACAACCTGGAAGTAAACAGTGTGAGGTGAATGTATCTACATAGTGAGTATCTTTACTTATTCTCAGCAAAAGAGCAGGAGACCATACTGGCACACTTGCAAGAGCAACTGAATATCTTAGGTGTGATATGGATTAAATTCTCAGATATCTACCTTAACCTTTCACTGTATCTTCAAGCCATTCTATTATTTTTTTCTTCTCAGCTTTTCTCTAGTTGCTTTAGGATAAGAAAATATTGCTAGACTGGAGTTAGGTGTCATCAAGGAAGGCTGACTCTGTCAGGAACCAAGCTAGGAGATTCATCATTGAAAAGTGACCAGCCCTCTGATGGTGTAAGAACTTGTAATGTTTCAACATTGCACAGAGAGATGCATAAGACTTATCTTACGTATCTATATCCCCAGGGGTGGGATTCAAATTTTTTAACAACTGGTTCTGTGGGCATGTCTTAGTTGGTGGATGTGGCTTGGTGGTCATGTTATTGGCTGGGTGTGGCCAATTCAATATCACTCACATCAAGGCATGCATCTCCTCGCCTAGCCTCTCATGACTGTGGGGATGCTGCAACAGTCGTAAGTGTGAAAAATGGTCATAAGTCACTTTTTTCAGTGCCATTGTAATTTTGAATGGTCACTCCACATAAGCAAAGTACCAGCAAAGGAGGGAAAAAGAACTCCAGCAAAGTTTCTGAGACAGGAAGTCTAGTCCTGCCAAGAATGTAAAAAGGGTTAACAGAGAGGTAGTTTCTGTAAGCAACATCAGAATGTTCCCTTCCTGCAGGATTATAATCTTACAGGATTAGGCCAGTAATTTCTTCTAACAACCGGTTCTCCGAACTGCTTAGAATGTTAACAACCGGTTCTAGCGAATAGGTACGAACTGGTAGAATCCCACCCCTGTACATCCCCCATAGATAGCTGCCTGACAAGTGCTACAATTGATTTTTTTTTCCCTTTGGAAAATCTGACCATAATAGGACTCTTTCTGTCCTATTCTACATGTACTTCAACCCAAATGGAGAGGGAATTGAAGACAAAGTAGAGTCTTCAGGAATCATTGATCGATGATGGAGTTTCCATAGCTTGGAAGTTGGTAAGAGTTCTATAGAACACAGTTGGAGTTACTGTGGCAAAGACAGATGGAATCTGCCCATTTTGGAAACTGAAGCAGGTAGAAGCAGGAACAAGAGCATTATGCTCTTATTATGTATGGTTCTTATGACAATACTGGTTTAGATTCTAAAAAAAATAAAAAAAAACACCATATAATGTGTGAATGGAATAAGTATCTGGAGGAGCCACTTCAGATCAGACAATATGATCAATCTGTTCTAAATAGCAACATCATCTATACCCCATCAGATTGATTGATATTGTAAAAAGTCAACACCCACCCCCCTAGAAGAATGAAATATTTTGAGGAATATATATATATATATGCAGAATATTATATTTCCCTAAATGAGAAATGGAGAAACATGTTTTTTTTTAGAGGCAGGAAGCAGACTCAGTCTTTCTTAATAGCCCCCAGCAAATACTGAAGAGGCACCTTTTAGATTTTTAAAGGCAGATTTGGTAATCCATTAAAGACAGGATATTTTGAAATTCCCCACAGCAAAGTCTGAACAAAGGCAGAATGGTGGGATTAGCCCTTACTAAGTAGTCCTCACTTAGATGATCCAACACAAGACAAAGCCATTAAGCCATAATAGGAATTGCCCAACACCCTTTCAGAACACAAGCTCCTTCATTGCACTATCCCCAGAGCAGTCTAAACTTCAACCAAACTAAGCTCAGACAAACACCCAGGATTTTCATTTCCTCTTTTGCCTATAGAGCCAGTTCTGACCCCTACATAAGCCCTACATGACCTCATAGGAATCTGACAACAGCTAATAGAATACATGTTATTGCACAGGAACAGGAAGCTCGAGTGCACACCCCAAAGAAGGTATAACCCACCCCCCCTCTCAGCTCCATTTTGTCAGCTGCCCAGAATCACATGTGGTTGGTGGTCTGCTTCATCAATAAAAGGACCCTCTTTCCAATCAGCCTCCAAAATAATCATTTTATTTCCAGTGCCTTCCTCCTGGCTTGGAACTGAACCAGATGGATATTTATTTGCACAATAATAATAATAATAAAAAACCTAGCAGCTACTCTACAAGTCTTCAGCCATTCTATATGTTCCAAGCATCATCCTGTCGAAGCATTTAGGAATAGTTCAGCATTTAAATACACACACACACAAACACACACACACACACACACACACACACACACACACAAACAAACATTGTAGCTGCTGGAGCAATTGCAAACTATGAATAACAACAGTGATAAAGAAAAAAAAATATGTAGAAGCTTGATGTGTGTAACCATCCGTGGAAAAATTTAAAATACTGCAATAGTGTTCTTATTATGCTAACATTTTACATTATGCAAAGTAATACATAAATACAGAATAATTTCAGCCCTCTTCAGCATTTACTCTCTAATGTTTTATATAATGATTTTTCAGAGGTCTCCCACCTCCTTCCTGTTCTCACATACTTATCTGTTAAACTGAAGAATGTGACTTGAATGCTTTGGGAAATCAAATACTCTTCTCTGTCTCCTTCATGTTTAACTAACTGCTGCTTTTTAGACACACTAGCTCACCCATAAAACCGTTTCAGAATTACTATATTTTAGAGTCATTAGGATAATGAGATAAATGTTTAATTGCAGAAAGGAATGCGTAGGAAGAGAAAACCTCACAGAGGCCCTCCGCTCACAGGGATTTAAACGTGAGTTAATTCCAACCTTGAAAAATCAGCTTCTTCTGACGGATGTGGCCATTGACTAAAAGATGAATAGGAAGGAAGAGAAAGGATTAGAAACCCTACTTCCTTGGAATCCTTCTACCCTTATCTTTAGAATTCCCATGATAGTTTGCTTGTATTGTGACAGGTGAATGCCAACCCGTCTTAAATCTAAGATTTGCAAGACAACCATCTGCTTTGTTGCACTGTAGGGCACTAAATGCTGGGCAGCAAAAATAGGAACCATCTCCATGACATGGAAATGTGAATGCTGCATTGGATAGAGGAGGAGGAGGAGGAGGAGGAGGAGGAGGAAAGAAGAGGTAGTAGTAGTAGTAGTAGTAGTAGTAGTAGTAGTAGTAGTTTGCTTTTGTTTGCATTGCCCAATGTAACCTATCACTGCAATCAGTGCTACAGGATCATGGGTCTACTATAAATTTTGAGCCACTCCATATAAATTTTATGAGAGTTTTATCAATTTTATGACAAATGTTTAGGGGGGGTTATAAGATTATTTTTCTGAATTTTGTGAGATTTATGAGAGCCAATTTGGTCTCCCATAAGGCACCAGGCTAGAAAGCAGGAAGTGAGTTCTAATCCTGATGAAACCCAGCTGGGTGACTTTGGGCCAGTCGTATTTCCCCAGCCCAACTCATCTCACGGGATTGTTGTTGTGGGGAAAATAGGAAGAAGAAAGTGTGTTGTATATGTTTGCTGCCTTGAGTTATTTGTAAAATAATAATAATAATAATAAAGGGGAGGATACAAACAAATAAGGAGATAGATAGATAGTCAGACAGACAAACAGACAGACAGACAGATGATAGAGACAAAGAGACAGAGGCAGAAAGACAGAAATAGAGATGATAGATTTCAGGGTTCAATCTGTGTAAATGCAAAAAAACTACATTTCTGCTGAAATTGCCAGACAGGTAAAATTTACGTGTAAAAAGGTAAGCTGAAAGCAGATATGCTGAGTCTTAGACAAAACACAGATAGCAAAAGCACTTAGACTTGTATACTGCTTCACATTGCTTTACAGCCCTCTCTAAGCGGTTTACAGAATCAGAATATTGCCTCCCCAACAATCTGGGTCCTCATTTTACTCACCTCAGAAGGCTGGAAGGCTAAGTAAACCTTCAGCCTGGTGAGATTTGAACTGTTAATTGCAGGCAGCCAGCAGGCAGCAGAAGTGGCCTGCAGTACTGCACGCTAACCACTGTGCCACCCTGGCTAGATAGGTAGATGATATAGATAGATAGATAGATGATATAGATAGATAGATAGATAGATAGATAGATAGATAGATAGATAGATAGATAGATAGATAGATAGATATAAACAAACAAATACAGAGAATGTATGAATGCATGAACTAGGTTTTATGCAACAGATAAGTCTGTGGTTCTGACTTCCAGATGTAGCTCTCAATTTTGTATTATCTGTTTTGTAGGGGAACCATCCACAACAATAATTTTATATCCCTTTTTAAAAGGAATTCGGGGTACAGCTATGCATAGTGACTGTATAAAGGACAAAACTGAAAAGGCTGCAAATCTGAAAGGCATTCATAAAATGTAATACTTTATATTTATAACTTTGCTAAGGAAAAGTGAGAGCAAAATAAAGAAAAAAATCTACAAAAACCTCTCTCCTAATAAAAAAAATATTAAAAATTCAGACCATACATGTAAATTCCTTTTAAAACGACAAATTTATTTCCATATTTTTCCCATGAGCGAAAGACCAGTTCTCATTGTAGGGTAAGAGCTAAATGATGAAAATAAAGGATAAAGGTGATTTTTCTTGGGGAGGGGGGAATAAAACTAAAGGACCATATTCTGGATGCATGATCACTCTATGTGATCTTCGAATGGTTCTCTAAAATAAAACTGAAAGTAAGAAAAATGTGTCACTCAACATCAGGCAGTGAGCCCCCACTTCTAATTCAATTCCTTAACCATGCCAGCAAACTCCAGATTCTGCAGAATTCCCCATAGTCTCTTAAATCCTTTCCACCAGTTTGATGTGATTTTGTACCTCCACTTTATTTCTCTTACAAAGCCTTTAAAGTCATTAGTTTGCAGCAGAAAACATACATTTGGATGTATCCTTTAAGTAGTGGTGGGATTCAAATAATTTAACAACCGGTTCCCCAAGGGTCAGGTTGTCTGTCCTGGGAGGTGTGGGCCATCCCCATCCTCCAGCTCTGCCACACATGTGGGATGACCCTCCAGTGATGGCCAAACTGACCCTGGGCAAACTGGTTGTTAAATTTCTACCCTTTGTGAAAAGTCTGTTTACGAGGGTGCTTGTCTGCAAATTGGTCTCATAGCTGTTTCATCCTTTTGGATGCTGCTCCTTTAAGAGGTGAAGTTTCCGAGGATTGAGGACCGGGTGTGTGTGTGTGTGTTTACCACAGAGACAAGGAGTTGATGCTCCTGAGAGCTTGCATGAAAAAATGAAGAATTTGGGGGAAGTGGAGGCAGTGGAGGGAGGGATTTCCCCCTCCCCATGGAGTTGCATGCAGGGGGCGTTGGCCAGTCTGTGGGCAAAAGTGAAAGAGGCAAGGAATTAAGTTGGCAGCATGATCAAAACTGGGCCCAATGTAGGGTTACTGCAGGGTTAGTTTGTGCAGGCAAATTATTACACTCCCCCCACTATCAAAATGCATCCTGGGCACTGCAATGCAATGGAAAAACGGGCAACAGAGTGGCTGGCACAAGGGAAGGAGGAGGAGCAAGGAGAAGAAACAGGGAAAGTGGCCTTCTCCTTCCCTCGTGCCAGTCACTCTGTAGCCCATTTCTTCATTGTAGCACGTGCAGCACCCAGGATCCACTTTGATAGTGGAGGGTGGATAATTTAACAACCAGTTCACCCTAACCAGTGCAAACCAGCTGAATTCTACCACTGACTTTAAGGAAATGTCAAACTAGCGGTAACAAAATAATTCAAGATTAAAGTCTCAAGATTTATTCATCCATTTTAAGTGGGTTGTCAGCAGTTTGCACTTATTATATACTAACTAGGCACATATTTTTACATGGGTAATAAATAATACCCGCAGCCATTAATTCCTCAAAATGTACTTTGGAAGTATGAATTATGCTACATATTTAAGAAGTGAAAAAAGGAACTAGCACAGTCAGATCTGCCTAGTAACCATCAAGACTGAAAGAAAACAGCAAGGAACAATTGTCTCTCAATTCATATTAATAAATGTATTAAAATTGGTTGCAGAGTTTTGACAAGTATCTTACTGTCAAATGTGGAACTACCTAAAGGCAATTCATAGACCTTAGATTCTGGCTTCTTCAGCATAACAGGGATGATCAGGGCCAGTCTGTGTTTGGATTTGCTTATATACTAGTTCCCAGCAATTTTATTAGCATGAGAATTCTCTCATATAATACATTGTTTGGCCTCTCATCATCAACATCACCAATCAAATGATTCACCAAAAGCCTACAAAGAAACCAAACCCAACACATCTTTTTTTCTTTTTTTTTACAGAGAAGGCATTCTGGAAAGTCCTCTCCATTGGCCATGTTCAGCCAGGTCCAGTCTAACCAGATAATTGAAGGACTACAAGGTCTGACACTAATGAAGTCAAATGTCTCCAACCTGAACATTCAGCAGATACTTCAGCAAATAGCTAACTTACATAGACACTCACTTCTCTGCAGTCTATAGGAGTAGACTTCTCCTTCTGAAATGTTAATTGGAGAAGACCTCAGCACAACCTTGCTACACTGTTAAACACATGCAAGTTCCAATCTGGCAATCTGTTTTAGAGGAGGATGGTAATGAGAATGAGACAGACAGACATTTTAATCACTTACTGCTTTGCCTGTGTGTGTTATTAACAAGAAATCATAAAATATAGTGATACCTTGGTACTCAATTGAGTCAAAACTCAGGGAATTTGGAACTCAATGAACATGAAAATGTTGTCCCAGTACTCAGCATTTGTTTAGTACTTGACACGCAGTGACAGGAAGAAAGGGGAGAGCTGGAGAGAGTAGAGAGGAAGTTGGCCATGGTGGGAAGGTCACTGCAAAAGGAACGGGACAGCCACAGAGGGTGGGCAAGAAGTCAGCCATGTTGGGAAGGTTGCTGAATAGAGAAAAGGACATACAGAAAGTTCTTCCAAATATTACACAGTAAGTCACATTATTTGTTTGGGATCCATCCTTTTTTAATATTTATTGCACCTACTGGAACCAATTAACAGCAAGCATCTTCAGAAGTTGTGGGTACTACATCACTGGAGGCTTTTAACAAGGGACTGGACAGCCGCTCACCTGGAATGGTATATAGTTGGACTAGGTCCCTTCAAGATCCCTTCCAATTCAATTATTTTGTTATTCTGTTACCACTGTACATGTAAGTTCCAATCTGTCTGTCTGTTTTGGAAGAGGTGATTATAAGACAGACAGACATTTTAATAACTTCCTACTTTGGGGCATTATCTGATGTTCTACATGCTTCTCTGTTTATTAAAATGGAAATATCATTCCATTGGGAGCAAGGGATTGTATTTACTAACAAAATCACAAATGCAAACCCTGCAATAGAGTTTCCCCTTCTGTCAGGGGGAAACAATAACAAACTTTTTCACTACACATTCTGTTTTCCGCTCCTTAATTATGTAGAATGACACCAATAATCTGCTACAAACTGTTAACCTCTGGATTGACACCGGTACACTGACATACTCTGTCAAGCCATGTCTGAGTGTCACAATTAATCTAATCTGGCATATAACAACATAACTATCTGCCAGAACAAGATCAGGGTGTATTTAGTAGGGATGTGCAAGGCATTCAAAAGGGTACTTGGCAAAGGGCTGAGAGAGCTGCAACCTCCACAAAAGACTCTGTGGGAGAGATTTGAGGGTGCTCTCTGAGCTTGTTTGTTGGTTTGCAGATGTTGCCTTACCAGACAAGGTAACATCTGCATAGATTTCAGAGTTCAATCTGTGTAAATGCAACAAACTACATTTCTGCTGCAATTGCCAGACAGGTAAAATGGTTTTGCACATCTACGTGAAAAAAGGCAGGCTCAAAGCAGTTATGCTAAGTCTAGACAAAACACAGATAGCAGAAGACTTAGGGGGCGTGCATAAGCGCACCAACTTGCCTACCGTCCCTGTCTTATTGTTTATTTTTTCTTATATGTTACCCATTTCATGTATTCATAACTATGTACATACTTATACCTATTATCTCACAAGCGATTGACAAATAACTAAACAAACAAACAAACAAACAAACAAACAAATATACCACTTCATGGTATATTTACAGCCCTTTCTAAGCCATTTACAAAACCAGCCTATTGCCCCCAACAATCTGGGTCTTCATTTTACAGACCTCGGAAAGATGGAAGGCTGAATCAACCTTGAGTTACTCAGGATTGAACTGCCAAATTTCTGTTAGCCAGCAGGGAACAGAAGTAGCCTGCAGTACTGAATTCTAACCTCTGTGCCACCACAGATGCCTTCAAATTTTGAATAAAAATAGTTTGGTTGCCCTACTGAACTATTGCAATAAGTTTTATAATGTATGTTTCACAATGGCCCCTGTGGAAACATGTCACATATTCTTGATGCTTAAATGACCTCTCTGTTCAAACTATCCATTGTTTTGTGTCCAATACAAAGTAATAAGAGGATTTTTTTTAAAAAAAAATCAACTTAAAATAAGTTTTCATTATATGATTTGCATTAATCCATGTGCACAATATAAATCAAGGGTCTTCAAACTTTGCAAGGTTAAGACTTGTGGGCTCCAACTTCCAGAATTTCGGAGTTAACATGAGTGGAGGAGGAATTCTGGGAGTTGAAGTCCACAAATCTTAAATCTGCCAAGTCTGAAGACCCCTGATATAAATAATAGAACAAATAAATTTATCATCATAGATTAGGCATATCCATAACAAATAACACAGGTACATTTATATCCAGTTCCCCAGACTATATCATGGAAACATTTAGCCCTTTATATATTAGAAAAGTGGAAAAATAGTGGAACATTTTCACCTGTTGCAGCCTGATTTTTGTGTCCACTAAAGATTGGATGCCTTGAAGCTGTTCTTTGCAGCCACAAAGCTGTCTAGACCTGCAATTTCCTTGGAAATTCCAGGTATTCTCCAAAAGAACAATTTTGTGTACAGGTCTTAGACATTTCCCAAGGTGTTATTTCTGCATTTCCACCACCACCCCTTAGGTCTTTCTAAAATGGCTTGTCTAAAAATCTTGGGAAAGTAAAGCTTGATAAATGACAAATATGAGTGTCACAGTGAGAAGAGAAAAAAAAGTGACTTGTATTATATCTATGGAACTTTATCTATGGAACTTTAGGAAACTATTGGAAAACAATCTTATTCAGAGACATATTGATTGTAGTTAAAGTGTTTTAATTCAGCGAGTTTTGCTCTCTTTCAATAATCCAATGTGCTTTTGAACATCTTGTTACAGCCTATTGTTTACAGCATAATGGCATCAGTCATCAGAGCAATAAATTCCTCCCACCCAGTAAATAACAGCTGCTAGTAAAACAATTAACCCTTTCCTTGCAGACTCTCCATACTACCTCATTACTTTAATCAAACACTGATTAATTCACTATCTCAAAACTTACAACTTTTCTACCTCAGTACCTATATCAATGATTAGATAATCCATTTCTATAAAATAATTTATTCATGGTTTAATTGATTTATTGTTTTAATTGATTAGTGTGATTAGAGTGTTTAGTGCAAATGGTGTGATTACTGATTAGTTTAAAAGATCAAGATTCATGTAATTTAATTGATTAGTACAATTAGTGATTTAGTGAATTTAATTGAACAGTGTGATTAATGATTAGTGTAATTAATTGATTAGTGATTAGTGTAATTAATTGATTAGGCTGATTGTTGCTTAGAAAAATTATTTGACTAGAGAGATTATTGCAATTGATTGATTGGTGTGATATTGGCTATATCGATTACCCAAAATTGTTTCATTAAGTAATTTAATCAATGTACCATCTTAACAAACCTACCATGCCAAGAAAAAAATCCAATGCCAAACCACAACCTAAAGAGAAAGTAATCCCCACCAATGAACCACAAGACTCTTGCACATGCCTTAAATGTTATAAAACTCTAAAGGATAATGAAAATTCCATCAAATGTTCTCGATGTAACAAATATGCTCATCATGATTGTTTGGGATTACCCGAGCAAATGATTCAACACCTAGAATCATCCAATGAGTTTCCATATCTCTGCAAATCATGCAGACCCAAACTGGATCTGTTTGAAAGAGTTGATACCATAGAAACACGAATAACATCCCTTGACACCATAGTAGCATCCCTGGGCGCTTTAAAAGAAACATTATCCAACCTTGAAAAAAAAAAGACACAACGCAAAAACCTGAACATCCAATAGCTACAAACTACATCTCTACCCAACAACCACAACCCAATCCACAAAAAACATAAATCAGACAAATAATGATATCCCAATCGTCATCAGATAAGTTGTTGAGCGCAAACAGAAATGTCCAAACACAATCTTATTTGGTCTAGGGGACATCAATGACAATGATGACATCACAACTGTCCGAAACATCACCAGTGATTATCAAACATCAACCATCTCCCCTGACATTTCCCTTACTTGACATTTCCCGCATTGGCCGAGAGCTCAAAAACAGAGACAGCTCTGTGGCCCCACGCTTCTGCAGGGTCATTTGCAAAAATGAATCAAATGTAAATTCATTTATACTATAAATTCACTTGCGAAAAGCAACACCAACCATAAGAACCTCCATTCTCACCCTGACCTAATCAAAGCAATGTGCCCACTCCCGTGTACTCTGCACAGAATTCAAAAAATGTCTAGACAATGGAGAGAAGGACCTGTACGTTGACTACCATGCTGACTGTATCAAAAGTAAGTCACACAACCCGCAACTCAGCTTTAACCTTCACCCACAATCCTACTTCAACCAATCCACCATCACCCAAGACTAGGCACGCACACCCCTAACTACCTCAATTCCAACTACAGATGGCCTTAAATGCAAGCTACTCAATTCAAGAAGCCTTGTGAATAAAATACCTGAATTTCTCCTCTTACTAAATATGGCTAAATTTGACATCATATTTGTCTGTGAAACATGGCTCAATGCATCTCTTGCTGATTCCATTACCACAGTAAGAGGCTATCATGTTTACTGATCAGTTTGTGAAATTCGTAGTGGAGATGGTATTGCTATCTTCTATAAAAAGACCTTACAACTAAAAAACATCCAAGTTACCCAGGAGCTTGCTCTTCCTGAGACCATCATCTGTGAACTATCATTAAAGATTACATTTTAATTCTTACTATGTTACAGAGCACCTGATTATGACAATGAACATGTAAACAAGCTAAATTCACTACTAACATGGGCAACATCCTGCCCACACACTTTTATTTTTCTTGGTAACTTCAATCTACCTCATATTAACTGGACCCTAAATGAATGAACAACTGAACCCATACATGCAACCTTCTACAATGCTGTTACAAATCTGGGACTGGAACAACTAGTAACCAACAATACTAGATTTAACAACTGCCTCAATCTCATCTTCTGCAATAGTTTGAATTTAATTTACAGAATACAAACTAAAGAACCCTTTTCCAACAGTGACCACAATATGATTGACTTTTGTCTCAACATACTCCCACACAAAAACCATCACAATGATGTAATCCTCAATTATAACTTCAAAAAAGGCAACTATGATCTTATAGACAACAATCTCTCATCCTTTGATTGGCAATCTCTATTCACTGGATGCACTACTGTTGAAGACCATTACAACATATTTTTACTTGAAGTCAAAAGAGTCATAAAACTATATGTACCAACAACAACTCCCAAAACAAACAAACAAAAAAACCAACAGATTATTTGGCAGAAAAACAAATCTGGTCACGTTGCCAACTTCAAAAGCTGATACAAAAATTTATGCCACCAGATAAAAACTGAATGCACCAATTATCACATTAAACAAGAGGAAAACCTTCTATGCACCAATTCCACCCGCACTTTTTACAATTTTGTAAATAACAAAATAAAAGACTCAAGGTCCATCCCAACCCTGATAGGACCTAATGGTAAAGACTGCGATGATGACACCATTAAAGCCAACATCTTTAAACATTCTTTGGCTCAGTATTTGTAAACAGCAATGAGTCATGTCCAGTATTTCCTAGCCGAACCACGGACAACTACAATGATCTAATACATATTGATTTTACAGAAGACAATGTTGAAAAAGCACTACGCAATGTAAAACCATCTCTATCTATTGGACCGGACAGAATATGTGCCTACTTCTTAAAAAAGCTATCCACTGCCATAACAGAACCTCTAAGCATAATCTTTCAGGACCAGCTCCTTGTCAAAACTATGGTCACAAGCCACAGTCATCCCCATCTTCAAAAAGGGAGACCTCAGCCTAGTTGAAAATTACAGACCAATCTCCTTATGCTGCGTTACCTGTAAAGTCATGGAATCAATTATTAACCAATCCATCATCCTCCACTTAGAGACAAACAACCTACTCTCTAATAAACAATTTGGTTTCAGGAAAAAAAAAAACTATCATGTAATCTGCAACTCTTACACTGCAAAAACATATGGACTATACAACTCAATCAAGGCAAAGCAATAGACACAATCTACATAGACTTCTGTAAAGCCTTTGATTCAGTGGTACACTACAAACTACTCCTAAAACTAAAATCTTATGGTATCTCTGGACACCTGCATAACTGGATAGAAGCATTCCTGTCAATCAGACAACAAATGGTCAAAATTGGGAGTGTCCTATCAAATTCTGTACCTGTCAATAGTGGTGTCCCCCAAGGCAGTGTTCTAGGACCAACTCTCTTCATAAATGACCTCTGTGATCATATTAAGAGCAACTGTGTTCTCTTCACTGATGATGTAAAGCTGTTCAATACCACAGACAATACTTCCACCCTTCAAAAAGATCTTGACTATGTATCAGAATGGTCAAACTAATGGCAACTTCAAATCTCAACAAATAAATGCTCTGCCTTACATATTGGCAAAAAAAAAAATCAGAAAATAAAATACAAGCTGAATTGTGAAGACCTTGTTGATGATCCAAGCTCTGTAAAGGACCTTGGGATACTCATATCTAATGATCTAAGTGTTAGAGCCCACTGTAACTACATAGCCAAAAAGGCATTAAGAGTTGTTAACTTAATCCTACAAAGCTTTTTCTCTGGTAATATCACACTACTAACTAGAGTATACAAAACATTTGCTAGACCAGTACTCGAATACAGCTCATCAGTCTGGAACCCACATTACATATCCAATATTAACACAGATGAGAAAGTCCAGAAATATTTCACAAGAAGAGTTCTCCACTCCTCTACTCATTGTAGAATACCTTATGCCACCAGACTTGAAATTCTAGACCTAGAAAACTTTGAATTATGCTGTCTTTGGTCTGATCTAAGTATGGTATATAAAATCATACATTGCAATGACCTACTTGTCAATAAATACTTCAGCTTCAACCATAACAACACAAGAGCACACAATAGATACAAACTCAAGGTTAAGCGCACCAAACTTGATTGCAGGAAATATGACTTCAGCAACTGAGTGGTCAATGTCTGGAATACTCTACCTGACTCTGTGGTTTCTTTCCCAAACTCCAAAAACTTTAACCTTAGACTGTCTACTATTGACCTCACCCCTTTCCTAAGAGGTCTGTAAGGGCTGTGCATAAGCGCACCAACGTGCCTACTGTCCCTGTCCTATTGTTTCTTTTATTTTTTTATATGTTCCTGTTTCATGTATTCATAACTATGTATATACTTATACCTATTATCTTGTAAGTGACTGACAAATCAAAATAAATAAATAAATAAATAAAATGACTTGTACCTATGGAAGCAAGACCAGGGCTCTACACTCCCAAATAAATCATGAGTACGTTTTAGAACACATTACACCTTTCACAAAATTCCCTTTCCCATCCTTTCCTACCCTTCATCGTGATCACTTAGCATAGTCACATAACATTGGGAAAAAAAAATGAATGAAATCAGAATCACTCTGAAGATGGAGGGGGAATATTGCATGAATTCTGATCTACAGCACTCAGGAGATTTCTGAAAATGTACTGGATCGTAAAACCTTAGTTTTTAAGCCAGAGATTTATTACAAGGCTTTGCATTTCACCCCCAATCAAGTGAACTGACCAGCAGATTTCTCAGCAAATGAATCCCCCTAACAGGGACACTGGTTTGAAGTTAGGTGAAGATAACAAGATAACACAGGGCCAAGATTAATACTGCTGGGTTGGAAATTCCTTAAAATGGGTAGCTGAACAAAAAGGGAGAAACTTGTACATTAGTGCAAACTATTACTATGCATTCCATTGCTCTGTGCTGGCTCTACACACAAACACAGAGAGACAGACAGAGACAGAGAGACACACACAGAGAGAGAGAGAGACAGAGAGACCTACAAATTATGATATACATTGATGATTCCTAAAAAGTTCTCATCTAATTTAGGAATTTCAATATGAATATCCCATTGTGATGAATGTTTATAAATAAACCTAAAGCAACAAAAGAAGCTGGTTTCCAGAAGCAGCTTGTGAATTTTCAAGGTTTTATTGGATATATATATATATATATATATATATATATATATATATATATATATATATATATATATATATATATATATTCTGAGGTTCTCGGGTATTTATATGTGGATCTTTGGTTGTTCGGGTTTTCTCCCGCGTAAGATTAAGTATCTAGGCAACGCGTTTCGATGAAGTCTCATTCATCATCTTCAGGCTTCTGTCTCCGGCTCTGTGCTTCTCAGAGTAATGTGAGATTGCAGCTGCTTCCTCCTTTTAACTGCCAGTGGGGTGGGACTTGATTGGATGGGGCTTGGCTGTGTTCTGATTGGGTGGGGTGTGTTCTCATTGGTAGGGGTTTGGCTGTGTTCTGATTGGTTGGGGGTTAGCCGTGTTCTGATTGGTTGGAGGCGTGTTCTGTTCAGGTGGGGGCTTGGTTGTGCTCAGGTTAGTCTTAGTTGCTGGGGGATTTGAGCTGGTGAGTTTTGATCTTGCTGTTTGGCTTCGAGTTCTTGGTCGTGCTGCATCTTCATAGTGGGTGTCGGTTTGCTTCATGTATGGCTCAGAGGGGTTTGAAGCCGCCCTCATGAACAGACGAGTACCTAACATGAAGAAGGACACCAGACCCACACCCATGAGAGCCACACAAGATGCCACCACCACACTTCCATGTAGAAAACAGACTCCCACCCACTCAGAAGATGAGACACGACCATGGACCAGAAGCTGCATTGCAGCTGCATCACTACCCACTTCAAACCCCTCCGAGCCATACATGAAGCAAACCGACACCCACTATGAAGATGCAGCACGACCAAGAACTCAAGCCAAACAGCAAGATCAAAACTCACCAGCTCAAATCCCCAGCAACTAAGACTAACCTGAGCACAACCAAGCCCCCACCTGAACAGAACACGCCTCCAACCAATCAGAACACGGCTAACCCCCAACCAATCAGAACACAGCCAAACCCCTACCAATGAGAACACACCCCCACCCAATGAGAACACAGCCAAGCCCCCACCCAATCAAGTCCCACCCCACTGGCAGTTAAAGGAGGAAGCAGCTGCAATCTCACATTACTCTGAGAAGCACAGAGCCGGAGACAGAAGCCTGAAGATGATGAATGAGACTTCATCGAAACGTTGCCTAGATACTTCGAATCTTACGCGGGAGAAAACCCGAACAACCAAAGATAAAGATAGATAGATAGATAGATAGATAGATAGATAGATAGATATAGATATAGATATAGATATAGATATAGATATAGATATAGATATAGATATAGATATAGATAGATAGATAGATATAGATATAGATATAGATATAGATATAGATATATAGATAGATATAGATATAGATATAGATATAGATATAGATATAGATATATATATATATATATATATATATATATATATATATATATATATATATATATATATATATATATTCCTTAAGTTTTTCACGGTATTGCATGTATGGTATTCAGCTTTGTTCGGTATTTTCCCATGTCATTATAGTTGTGCTTTTAAGTTGTAGCAACGCTTGGCAGAATCTCATCTGCCATCATCAGGCTTCTGTATACACAGACTAACATTATACCAAGCCTGATGATGGCAGATGAGATTCTGCCAAAATGTTGCTTCAACTTTAAAAGCCAACTTTAATGATGTGGGAAAATACCCGAACAAAGCTGAATACCATACATGTAAGTACCCATGAAAACTTAAGAAAACATGTGTGTGTGTGTGTGTGTGTGTTTGTGTGTGTATGTATGTATGTATGTATGTATTGTTGTAGAATAATATAACTCAGAAGGTCATCACATAGCCCATTACTCATGTCGTTACAACACAGGAGGCTGATAGACACACAGCCAATACCTCAGCCACAGATGTTCTTATGAAAAAGCCAGCCAATCTGCAAACATCAACTCCATCACACAATCAAGAAATGACAACACAGCCAATCTCCCCACCAGTATATATAGGGAGATGGCAGCTCCGATCACGCTTTGCTCACATAAGCATGAAGCTGAAAACCCCAGCCTGAAGATGGCCAGTGGGACCTCATCGAAACATTCCCAAGATGCTCTCAATGTGTGGACTTTGTGCTGTCTCAGCTTGGTTGTTTTCTTGCAGACATTTCAGCACCCAACTAGATAACATCTTCAGTGTTGATGGTGTTAATTAGTTTAGTTATGAAATGGCTGCAAGAAAATAACCAAGCTTGTTGGTCCCCACAAATAGATTTTGATTTGGCCATTTTGAGAGGCCAGTGACTGAATTTTTTTTATCTTTTAGGAATAGTGAATAATTTACATGGAACTATGTTTTATTTTTTTCCTCTACTCCAATAATATTTATCACAGGGTGACTTACTGAAGGTGGCTGGCAGTATATTCAAGACTGATAACAGGAGTTGGATAACATAAAGAGACTTTAATCCAGATTCAGTTGAGATCAACATTCCTGTTTCAATAAAAATACTGCAGCCAACTGGCAGTATCTAAACAGCTTACTCTGAGTTCTCAACCACTCAGCTGTAGAATGATAGCTAAGCAAAAACTTGTTATTCCAGAGTGCCATCATCTTGGTTTTGTTCTTTGCTGCATATGGACATTCTCACAGAGTGCTGGAGAATGGAGCAATGATCTGATTTAGCAAGGGGATATTTATGTTCTTATGTTCATTCCAAACGAAGTAATTAGCTCATTGTGATAATGGGATGGAAGCATCTCATTCTCTTGTGTGTTAAAATAATGAAGTGTCATCCCCTGCCCCCCCAAGACAGCTATTTGATTCCATTCACTTTCAAGGAGTTTTGGTTTTTTCACCAAAGTGGCTGACCACCCATCCTGTCTCCTCTGCTGCTTCCTTACTACTATCTACTAACCAGTCTAAAAAGAGTCCCTGTTTTCTCTTGGGGCCATATTTCAGCATTATTTCAGCATTAAAGTATGTTTCATCCTCATGACTGCACAGATGTTTAGATGTAATGTTCTCTAAAGTTTCTTGTAGCTCCAAAGTTAAAAGGCAAGCACCACTGGGGACTTGACAACATAAAAAACATCCATCAACTTGGTGGCTGAGTGTTTTCCTGCAACATATGGACGTGGGGGAAGCCAATACACAGAAAGAGACCCAGATCACAGCCTGCATTGCAGAACATGGATCCACACCCATTCTTGGTCACTGAAAATGTGAAGAGTGATTTCAATAATGTGGACTTCATAACTTTACATATTTTTTGGGGGGAAGAGGTGGAAAAAGTGGTGGTGCAGTAGTTAAAATGCAGTACTGCAAGCTACTTCTGCTGCCTGCTGGCTGCCTGCAACTTGGCAGTTCGAATCTCACCAGGCTCAAGGTTGACTCAGTCTTCCATCTTCTGAGGTGGGTAAAATGTTGGGGGCAGTAGGCTGACTTTGTAAACTGCTTAGAGTGGGCTGTAAAGCACTGTGAAGCAGTATATAAGTCTAAGTGCTTTTGCTATTAACAGAATAACAGAATAGGAAGGAACCTTGGAGGTCTTCTAGTCCAACCCCCTACTCAGGCAGGAAGCACTATACCATTTGAGATGAATGGTTGTTCAATGTTTTCTTAAAAACTTCCAGTGTTGGAGCATCCACAACTTCTGAAGGCAAATCATTCCACTGATTAATTGTTCTTACTGTCAGGAAAATTCAGGAGGAAGTAATGATTTTGCTCTGTTTTTTGCTGATATTTCAACTGTTTACTCTAAATGGAGTGTTGTGAGAGATATCAAACCATATCACCACCAGCACCTTTTCAAATGGGACCAGCATGAACAAAGTTAAATATATAATGTGGAGATGCCCTGAGCCCATCCAAGTCCAGAGATGGAATATTTTTAGAACTGGATAGCTCAGAAACCTAGAACCAAGTTACAACTGGCTTTGTGACCAGTCCTAGCACTTGTGACTGTTGTAGCATTCCATGGTCACATGATCAAAATTCAAGTGCTTGGCAATCACCCTGAATTTATCTCATTTACAAAGCCCTGGGAGTCACATGATCACCACCTGCAACTTTCCAACAAGCAAAAATCAATGAAGGAGGCCAGATTTCCTTAACAACTGAGGTAAAACAAGATCATAAAATTGTGTACAATTGTACAGATATTCTGAACCAGAGATGGTCTTCATCAGGTTCTGACCAGTTCTGGAAAACTGGTAGCAGAAATTTTGAGTAGTTTGGAGAACAAGCAAATACCATATCTGACTGGCCCCGCCCTACCTATCCTTTGCCTCCTGAGTCTCAGCTGATCAGCTGGGTCTTCTTTTGTTGCCCTGCACAGGAGAATGGAGCTGGAAAGCAAGTTAGTGGGGTTGGGAGGGAATGGGGATTTTGCAGTATCCTTCCCCTGGAATGGGAACTTATAGGATTTTGCAATATCCTTCCCCTGGAGTGGGGTGGGAATGGGGATTTTGCAGTATCCTTCCCCTGCCATGCCCATCAAGCCACGCCTACCAAGCCATGCCATGCCCACTAAGCCATGCCCATAGAACCAGTAGTAAAATTGTTTGAATCCCACCACTGTTCTGAACCCAACTGTGGTCAGGAGTTGAGGCCTACACACAAACAAGCAAACAGAAAATCTCCTTCATTCACGGTCTCAGATTCTTCAACTGGCATCATCGTTTCTGACAGGCCTCTAGATTCTAATCATTAAATCTTCCTAGAAATCTGGATTTGACCCTTCAATCTACCTCTTAGCCTAGAAGTGAGAACCAGTCTGGAAGAAGTCAATATAATTCCAAGGAATTGCTTTTCTTTCTTTTTTCCCCTCAGCATTCCCTTATAATGGTGTGTGTGATGGTTTATTGAATGGTTTTGTTGTGTTGTTTTATCTCATAAACCACCACAAGTCATTTGGGATGGATGTGGTATAGAAAAGCAATAAAGAAAGCCAGAGATATGGAGACTATCACTGGGGAAAACAACACAAATCTGCAAGCTTTTATACTCCTCACACATATTGCTACATACAAGCTATGTGTATGTTGTGGTTTCTAATTTATCATTACCCAGCAACAGGCTACAGTATATATTCCTATGCACCTACATATTTTTTAACAAGATTGTTAAAGACTTTTATACTTCAAACACCAAAAGGCACATATTATTTTGATAAGAGTAAGCAGATATTCTATTCAATGAATGAATTTGCCATGATATTTCTAGCAACATATACACTAAAAGATCTAAGCATTAATACATATATACGGCTATGGGGAACACTTATTTTACTCAATAAAGTTGTTATACTCCAAGGGTCTTCAAACTTGGCAAGTTTAAGACTTGTGGACTTCAACTCCCAGAATTCCTGAGCTAACATGACTGGAGGAGGAATTCTGGGAGCTGAAGTCCATGAGTCTTAAAGCTGCCAAGTTTGAAGAACCCTGTTATAGTCAATAAAATGTAAATGATCAATATTTATCCCTTTATGAACAATTTAAATTTTATATTAGGTATACTTAGCCTAAATTTTATTAAATCTCTTTTGACATTTTGAAAATTAACCTATCTATATACCCATTCCAAGTTAAAAGCAGAAACTATTTAAAAATCAGAGACAAAGATTTTAAATTCCATGAAAACATTTAAAAAATAAGGTTGTGCCTCTTTAAAATGTTGCTGAAGCCCAAAACTCCATGTAGATTTCCCCCTAAGATCATTTAAAAATGTAACTTTAGGGGAAAAAAACCCAATAGAATATTTAATCCTTTCTTTCTTTTTGATTGATGTGTTTGTTTGGTTTTTGTGTGCTTGTGTGGGAGTAGAATTTGTGTGTGTTGGTGCATTTTGGAGAGAGAAAAAGTATAGATTCCCTCAAACTGATTTTGGATAGCAAAATGTTTTGCTATGGCAATACATTCAGATTGTACATAATACTAAAAACTGTGTTTTTTTTTTTTTCAAATCACCATCAAGCTTGATGAAACTTCTTCATTCACACAGAAATAAAAAAACATTTTAGCCCAAACAGGAATATTTGTGGCCAGGAAACCCAACCAAAAATATTCAAAGCACAGCAGCTTCTGGAGAACTCTACCTGTATCTATTTTATCTGTTTCACCTAGGCCCCTTTCCAGATTGACTCATGATATACTTTCAAAAGCAATTTCCTAGGTTTATTTTTTTTTTTAAAAAAAAACAGAGGATACAAAAGACTAAGACAGTGCTAGATTGATTTTTGGTCCTATTTTTTTTTAAAAGCGTAACAGCATCATTTTTGTGGCTTGCTAAACTGGGCATGGCTAGTCTAAGAGAAGGACCAGGGGAGACATGATAGCAATGTTCCAATATTTGAGGGGCTGCCACGGAGAGGAGGAAGGGATCAAGCTATTTTCCAAGGTACCTGAAAACCAGACAAGGAATAATGGAACAAGGAGAGATTCAACCTGGAAATAAGGAGAAACTTTCTGACAGTGAAAACAATCAATTTATGGAACAGAAGTTGCCTTCGGAAGTTGTGTCAGCTTCATCACTGGAAGCTTTCAAGAAGAGACTGGACTGGCATCTGTCAAAAATGGTGTAGGGTCTGTTGGACAGGAGGCTGGGCTAGAATCTCTACAACATCCCTTCCAACTCCATTAATCTGTAATCTGTATAAAGCTGTTCAAGATAATGGAGGACAGTTAATGGACAAAATGGAGAAATGTAGCATATAAAACCTGGGTGTGGAGTCAAGTGAGAAATCAACCTAAGTTCATTGTGTCCCCACAAGCAGTCTAAATCCAATCCCTCTTGAATTTTGTTAATCTTTCCCTAGTGGCAATTTAGTACTGACCGTTGGTTGACTAGACCGCTATTACAGGCTTGAGCAGTAAATCATCTGAACTGAAACTTAATGTGCAGTCCTGATTCTTTACACCTGACAGGACCTCAAGCTTTTAAGTTTAGTCTATTCCTTAAGACTCCTTAAGAATCTCCTGCCCAACAGGTTTGGAGTGCACTTATCACCGGAGAGCAAGTTCCTTTAGGACTCTCAAGTGAACACCCGCTCTTCCCAATTAATCAATGTCAGCCTTCATTGCCATATTCATCCCATGTCTCTCCAACTAGCAAGTCCATTCCCATTTTGAGTGACAAGTTATTTTTCCATGTTAGGCAACCTCTTCCCTCTCAATGCACAATCCTTTAGACTCATCTGTTTGAATGAAATACTGCCTATCATTTATGATATGTGTAAGAAACAATCCATTGTCCAAAAGAGTGATGACAGTTCAACTCAAACATAAATCTTCCATGGTCAATAACCATTATACCCATTGCCTTCACCCTGAAAATGATTTGAGAGAGGCATAAATCTGCCCTGGATCCATTTTTCAAGCAGAATCTGCCATATTCATAGTCTGGAGTGTATCAAGCATGGCAAAAGCACAAACTTTTTATGCATGCATAGTTTTTTTTTTTTCTATGACAGCTGTTTCTACTCAGGGGGACAACTGTAAAAAGCAAATCGGAATTGCACACCATCCAGAGTTGAAGTGCAATGAGGAATCTAAACCGACACTCAGTGTGAAATGTTCACTTGAGATAAAATCAATGTATCCAGTGTGCATACATTTGGTTTATTACCAAATTCTTCAACCCTGATATTGAATTTTCTCTATGCCTATAAACTGTACTCCTTCTGGTCCAGGGAGAACGTTTTCTGAGCTAATGCAAAAGAGAAGATGATTTCTTTATATAGCTCATGATTTTCATTCTCTTAGAGATTTTTGATTCCTCTGCATGCTGTCACAATTATTTTCACTGGGGGAGGGGCTGATGTTTCATTGCTATTTTTGTTTCTAACACTTCGTTGAAAATCCTGACCTTTACTGAAAATTGTGAGCGCCTTAGGTGAAAAAAAGGCAGAAAATTTGCACCTTGAACGAGTACAAATCTTTTAAGCATTCCAAGTTTTGTCTTCTTACCCAACTTACTTAAAGTGCAAGAGGTGGACCTGTAATATTTATAGAAATAGGGAAAACATTATAAGAACTGCCATGATAAGTGTTTGGTTCATATTTTATCACCATTACGCACTGGGAAATTGTTCAGGGAGAACACAACAGAAGAAAACCAAACAAAACTCTATTATTAGCTGATCAAAACAAATATCACACCTTTCAGAAAGCAACTGCATTTTAAAGATTTGGGAGAACTGAAGAAATTGAACATTTTACTACCAACTACTACATCTTGAAGTCTTTTTTTTTTTTCTAAGTGAATAAAGTCCACTCTGATCTGTTTTCTTTTCTATCCTCTCTCTTTTGTGTCCAACATCTGGTACTCTCTGTAGGAAAACTTTGTTTGATATTATGCGGGTAAATATTTTTCTCTTGATTCCCTTGTGTGTTAAACTCTCTCTGTGTAGTGTCTCTGTGTGTATATATGTGTATAATTCTAATGCTAATACAGAATCAAATACAATTGATGTGTGCATTTACCATTATCTGAAGGACTCGCTAGTCTCTAATATTCTAATAGTGTAGAATTAAACACGATGATGTTGTTGATGATGATGATGACTTGGTTAGATGCTAACTGGATTAAATATCTAATGCCTAAAATTATTCTTTTCTGATCAAATATTTTGAGGGACACAGAACTCTATCATCATCTTCTTTTAATGACCCATAATCCCTTGTGGGGTGGAATCTGGGCAACTGAATGGAGCTAGCAGAGTGCTTTGATGGTCGGATGCCTTTCCTGTCACCAATGCGGAGTTTTATTCAGCAAATATATTTTCAGTATGCCCAGAAAGAGAAATATTTGCCTCTACCTAGGATCGAACTCACAGCCTCCTGACTGTAAGGTGAGAGATCCAACTCTAGGCCATGGCAGCACTTGGACACTGAACTTTTTGCTATGACCAAATTCAGGAATATACTTAAGAGCTTCTTACCCTTCTCAATTTCACACCTGCTGAAATTATTCTCAAATCTGAAACAGGAACACTATAATTACATCTATGCCAATGCATTAAATGACACAAGCAACAGTGAGAAGGTGCATTAACTTTCATTCAAACATCCTTTCTATTGGTCAAAGCTGTATATATTGTCAGCCTTGTAAGCCATATTTTACTTGGAAGCTTTGAGGCTGCCACATTTAGTGTCTGGGGATTTGGGAGGGGGGAACTTCTTAATGAGCAGAAGATTAGACTCAACCACATTCTTTCTTAGAAGTCAAGGACAAGTAACCCTGCACCTGGAGAGGAGTGTCTGGAGGAACATATCCAGTTGGGATGAGGTTTGATTGGGCCATGTGATGGACTGAAAGGTGCAGGGAATGAATTTCTCTTGGAGAAGTAAAAACCCAGAATTCTCAGATTCGGGTTTTCCCAGATGTGCCACTATGAAAACTCTAATAAAATGTAACCGAGGAAATGCCTGTCTCGGGGTTTATTGAGTTGGAGTTTGTTAGTTGGAATGCTGACATATATTTAGTGCGTGGGAATATATATGACTGTGCAAAATATATGTTCCAGTTTCCCTGGAGGCTCCCTGAGTATTCCACTTGCTTTAAATCACAAAGTCACAAAAAATGTTTACTTCGTGTGATTTAACCAGAGAATAAACGAAAAAGTCCCTCTGGCAACTTCTCTAATCCCAAATGTTGGGGATTTCTTCTCCTGTCTCACTGAAAGACTGGAGTCAGACATCTTTTCCTATTTCTTTAGGACGGAATGTAGGACTCTTAGCAGAGTGGACCATACCTCTTTGGGACTCAGCCAGAACTTCTAAGGCCACTAATGGAATCAGGAAGCAAAGAAGACCGTCTGGGAGCCAGATGTAAACACTATCCATTCCCAAAAGACACCCACCATTCTTTCAAGTTCTCCCAGCTCTTCAGTCTGTAATACAAGAAACACTCCTGACTTACCCCAAGCCACCTTTCCATGTCAGCCTAACTCCATGTGAATTATCTCCCCTTATTATCTGAAGCCATTAACACAAATTAAAAGTGCTGTGAGAGTGCTTGGGAATCATTCAGCTTTCCAATTACTCACACATTTTGAATCACCTCTCCAGGCATGGAGTTGAATGGAACCATCCTTTCCTTTCCAACCTAATTTTAGCTAGTAATTGAACACAACTGCCAGATACCCCTGAAGGAGCACTTTTAGAAAACTACCTTGTGTATCTCTGAAGCCTCATTTACACTGCCACTCCAGGAAGTCTTTTTTCCCCAGTTCTTAACTTCCCAATCCTGTCACTAATAAGCAAAAAGATGGTCACTTTCAGGCAGCAGATAGAATAATTCCAATTATTCATAGCTTCCAACCATTCATAGCTTTTTCTCTGTTTTGTTTCCTCCCTCTCCAGGAGAATTTGCAGTTTGTAGAACATAGAATAGAGTTGAAAAGGACCTTGGAGGTTTTCTAGTCCAACCCACTATTGAGCAGAACACTCTATACCTATGATGGTGAACGTTTTCGGCACCAGGTGCCTAAACTGGAAGGTGCATGTATGTCCACATGCCGTAGCACCAGAAAATCAAAGACCAGCTAGCTAGTGCATGAATGCATGTTTTTTGGCTTTTTGGAAGGCCGTTTTCAGGCCATTTTTCAGGCTGCTTTTGGCATGAAAAATGGCCCCCAAAATGATCAGAAAACAGCCTGGGTTTTTTTTTGGCTATTTTCAGGCTGTTTTTCGGTCCATTTTCTAGGCTGTTTTCTGGGCATTTTTCATGCCAAAATGGTCCAAAAAATGGCAGACTGTTTTTTGGCCATTTTCTAGACCATTTTTTGGGGGCTGTTTTCAGGTCATTTTCCAGGCCAGTTTTTGTTTTTTGGCTGTTTTTTTGGCCCATTTTCCAGCGGTCTGGCACCTGCAAAGATCAGCTGGCCAGTGCGTGCCAGAAACCAAAAGAGCAGCTGGTGATGGTGCATGAACCCACTGAGAGGGCTCTGTGTGCCATCTCTGGCACATAAGCCATAGGTTCACCATCACAACCCTATTACATTTCACATAAATGATTGTCCAGTCTCTTTTTGAAAACCTCTAGTGATGGAGGTCCCACAACTTCTGAAGGCAAGCTGTTCCATGGGTTGATTGCTTTCACTATTGGGAAATTTCTCCTTAGTTCTAGGTTGCTTCTCTCCTTGGCTAGTTTCCATCCATTGTTTCTTGTCTTGCCTTCTAGTGCTTTGGAGAATAGCTCGACTCCCTCTTCTTTGTGGCAGCCCCTCAGATATTGGAACACTGCTATCATGTCTCCCTTAGCCTTTCTTGTCATTAGTCTAGACATACCCAATTCCTGTAACCTGTTCTTCATATACCATGTACCATGGTACCATGGTACTTTGTATAATGAGTTGGAAAGAGACAAATGAGAAAATAATCTAATTGTAAAATAATACCATTGCAATGTTAATAGCTGGATCAAAACAAATAAATATCATCTATATTTACAGTCACTTCCACCCCCAAAGTTAAATAAAACATGCCAAGCCAAAAAAAAAAAATGTTTATCCATTGTAAAACAACTTAAGAAAATCACCTGTAGTACATCTTAACTGCCCCTTTGGTGTGGAAAATGTAACAATTTCTGTAGTCCTTTTTTTAGGGGGGTGGGGGGCTTCACTTTTACTTCTTTTCAAGGAATAAAATACAAGGAATAAAGAACAATAAAACCATAGATTAATATGCAACGAGGAAGTCACATTCCTGATCAAAAGCAGTTTGGACATCTAATACTATTTATGGGACCTTGATATTTGGTTTCTGCATTCATTTACAGGGTTACAATATAGTGAGATCTAGCAACACTTAAGAGATTTGACCTAGGTAGCTGTTACAAGCCACAATGACATTGTGGGTGACACAGACCGATCCTGTACGCAAATGCAAATGGGCATGGTGACATTGTGACACACACATGATGCATCTCATCTCTTACACACATCCATGTGTTAAAGCCAGATGTGAACAATCTTAAGAGAATAAATTGAATAAAGTCAGTGGAAAAAGTGCAGAGAAGAGCAACCAAGATGATTAGGGGATTGGAGACTAAAACATATAAAGAGCAATTACAGGAATTGGGCTTGGCTAGTCTAGTGAAGAGAATGACTAGGGGAAACATGACTGATCCAAGATGGCGCTGACGATGGCTGCTTCAATGAAATGCTCTCTAACACAATTTATATTGACTGTTTCCTAGTATGATTTGATTGCTTATTGTACGCTATGACTATTATTAAGTGCTGTACCTTATGATCTTGACTCTTGATGAATGTATCTTTTCTTTTATGTACACTGAGACCATTTGCATCAAGACAAATTCCTTGTGTGTCCAATTCCTTGTGTGTACACTTGGCCAATAAAGTATGCTTTTCTATCACAGTGTTCCAATATTTGGGGGGCTAACACAGAGAAGAAGGGGTCAAGCTATTTTCCGAGGCCACACAAGGAATAATGGATAGAAACTGAACAAGGAGAGATTCAACCTGGAAATAAGGAGAAACTTTCTGACAGTGAGAACAATCAACCAATGGAACAGAAGTTGCCTTCAGAAATTGTGGGAGCATCATCACTCGAGGCTTTCAAGAAGAGATTGGAGTGCCATTTGTCAGAAATGTGTGTAGGGTGTAGAGTCTCCTGCTTGGGTGAGGAGGTTGGACTAGAAGACCTACAAGGTCCCTTCCAACTGTGTGAATCTGTTAAACGTGTATTAAAAGCCATGCAGAAAAATAGTAGTTTGAAAAAAAAAATACAGCACAATCAGGCAATCACTGAGAATTACAATTTCTATTTAAAAATATGATGGGTGCATGACCGGGTTAGGGTATCTAAAATCAGTTTATTAGCTATGACCTATATGTAAAATGTAAAAAATAAATAAATTGGTGATCAGTTAGAAATCCACCTTGTTCTGAATAAAGGTAGAGTGCATTGTCTCTATAAAAATGCCTATTGAGTTTATTCCTTTTGGGTAATTTTATCATTTTTATCGTGGTTGGATCCTAGCCAGGTGGGCAAGGAGAGAGGGAAGGAGGAGCACATATAAATTCATTTGTTTAGTGTATTTATGTAGCCAGAACACTTATATCAATAGGAAGGGAGGGCATTAATATAAAATATAGCAACTATATAATGCAATGGGTAGTATGAATAGTAAACAAAATAAATATTGTGAGCATTATTGAAGAACATTATTGTCCTGAGAGACTTTATTATGTAAATAATGAGCAATGAAAGAAAGAGCCCATATTGGGGAGGAAAAGAGAAGGGAAAATATGTATATCTATTCAAAGTTTTAGATAAATCTAAGGAAAGCTTTGCTTTTACAGGTAAATCTTTGTATTTTGCTACAAAATCATTTGCATATCTTTTTTTAAAAAAATAATTTGTTCCCAGCTCTCTTTTTTTTTCATGCTGGATAACACCTTAATGGAGATCTTGGGAAATATTGGTGGGAATCAGCCAGTTCTCACCAGTTCAGGAGAACTTTCTGAGCAGTTTGGTGAACTGGTTGTTGGAATAAATCATTAAGGCAGAGAACCGGTTGTTATATTATTTGAATCCCACCACTGATTAAAGGGAAGGAGTGGAGGAGGAGGAGGAGGAGGATAGCCAAAGGACAGACTTACAGAGATACATTGGTTCCAATTTGAGCACCTGCGTTCTCTCTCAACACACTCCAGTAATAAAGGCGCGCCTAAATGCATTTGTAAGCATCCCCATTTATCTTGATGTCATGTTGTCATCGGGTGATCCAACTTTTAATAAAGTTATCTTAGTGGCTGGCAGAAGGAATACTTGCTGAATGTTCATATTTACTGTTAAAGAGCAGAAGGTTAATAGGTTCAGTTTGTCATTTTCTGCATGTCAAGAATGAAATTTAGTACTACCGCACTGATGGGACTCTTCTCTTATCGGGAATCTTATAACCGCAATGCTATCTCGTGGGAGGGAAAAAAAAAAATACATGCAAGTTTGCTCTTATTTCGAGCAATGTATTCCAACCTCTCGGGGAGATCTGTAACCACATGATCTGATAACAGGAACGAAGGCAGAGTTTCCATTCTCCCCCTGATGCCCTGAGCACTCAAGGTTTTTTTTTTTACACCCACCTGCTGTAGAACAGCCTTCAAATGCCCAAGCCTATCCATTGAACACAGGAGCAGACAATGCTCTCAGAACCATGCCAATGGAGAATGATGTACACATTGTATACTAGCAGAAACCGTAGCTCACAAATGACAGGCAATAGGGATGCATGAATTTATTAACTCTGCTTCTCCCTATTTTTCTCTCTTTTTTCCCTCCAGGCTGGAATGCAGGTCACTTTTCAATTTGAAATATATGACCAGACACAAGAGAGCATATGCCCCCAAAGCCATAACCCTGAGCAGTTATGATATACAGTGTACAGTTAGTCCTTGACTTACAACTGCAATTGAGCTGAACATTTCTGATACTAAGTGAGACCCTTGCTAAGTGAGCTTTCCCCTATTTTATGATCTTTCTTGCCACCGTTGTAAAGTGAATTGCTGCAGTTATTAAGTTAGTAACATGGTTGTTCAATGAATCTGGCTTCCCCATTGACCTTGCTTGTCACAGAAGGTGATCACGTAACCCCAGAACACTGCAACCGTCATAAATATGAATCGGTTGCCAAGTTTCTGCATTTTGATCATGTGACCATGGGAAGCTGCAACAGTTGTAAAAAGCATAGGAAGTCCTTTTTTTCAGTGCCTTTGTAATTTTAGTCACAAAATGAATGTTTGTAAGTCAAGGACTACCCGTGCAGAATATTATCTAATAAAATTTGGGCCTTTCTCCTATTGTGTTTTAAAAAGTTTTGCTCTGTTTCGTGCTTTTTTAGATGCATGCATTTTGAGATGTACTTTACTTTCAAAAAGTTGGTTTATTTGATTGGTTGATATATGCTTGGTAGCCATAAAATTGGATGGGACACAAAACCCATTGAATCCAAAGTCTTACTGATTGAAACGTCCAATAAACAAGAGGCATTCAAACTTTTTTTTTTTTTCAAAATCTGCTAGTTAAAAAAATAATAATCATGCAGAACTCCTGGAATTCTGTGGCTCATCATTTGAAAGTGAGAATTGTATTTGCACAACACCGGAAAATGAGGAAACTCCTTCAGATGAAAATATAATAAAAAATATTAGATTGTGCGGAAATGGATAGGTTAACATTAAAGATGAAGGATAAAGAAAACAGAATATTTTTTGTTTTATCAATGGTTAGATAATAAAGGTAGAAATTAGAATTTGGAAGAATACTATTATGTACAAGTAAAAAGAATATTATTAATACTACTATTCAGGGGTGGGATTCAATTTTTTTAACAACCGGTTCTGTGGGCATGGCTTAGGTGGTGGACATGGCTTGGTGTCATGTGATTGTCTGGGTGTGCCCAACTCAATATTACTCACATCGAGGCACGCATCTCCTCACCTGGCCTCTCATGACTGTGGGGTTGCTGCAACAGTCGTAAGTCACTTTTTTCAGTGCCATTGTAACTTTGAATGGTCACTCCACACAAGCAAAGTACCAGCAAATGAGGGGGAAAAAAAACCCAGAGACGTTCCTGAGACAGGAAGTCTAGTCCTGCCAAGAACGTAATAAGGGTTAATGGAGAGGCAGTTTCTGTAAGCAACACCAGAATGTTTCCTTCCTGCCTTCCTTACAGGATTAGGCCAATAATTTTTTTCTAACAACTGGTTCTCCCAACTGCTTAGAATGTTAACAACCGGTTCTAGCGAATAGGTGCGAACTGGTAGAATCCCACCCCTGCTACTATTATTATGTATGTGTAAAATGACCCAGGTAATACAGTGCCTATTAAATACTTATATATGTTAAAGAAAAATGTATAAATCTAGATTATTTTGTGTAATCTATATTACAGGTTTACTGAGAAGTACATTCACAGAGAAATAAGGAAACATTCTTACGTGCTCAGAATTTGAGTGACCTAGCTCTGTTAACTTTCTCATCAACACAATCCATTTTTTCTGTACGGATGCATTTTTATTTCACGTTTGTTTATTTGTATACCACATTTATTTGCCACCTATCTCACAGTTCAAGATGACTTTTTCTGCAGTGGCACTTGGCCAGAATTTTGTTTCTTGATACAAACATATATTAAATATTAGTCTCTAACTGCCATTTTGTGTTATTCTTATTTCATCTCTCTAACATAACAGTGAGTGCTTCAAGCAACAACAGCTGCAACAGAGATATGATTTAGCATACCCATTGATATGCCTGTCATGACTTCAGACTATCAATTTAAATTAATTTGATAAGAGAAGCTTAAACAGAAAAGCAAGAAAATCACTAGGTCACACCCAGCAAAGAAATTTTATTGTTGTAAACAAAAGCTAATGTGGAGTCAGTAGAGTAATCTACAAATGGAAATCTACTTCTGATTGAATACAATCATTTGTATATTGACCATTGTCAACAAAAGGTTCAGCCAATTTATCACACGGTCGTAATAAAATATGCCAGAAAATCAGTTCATCTTTGCCTGCACTGAACAGAAAAAAAAAAATCAGTTGGAAAGCTAGACATAGCTTGAATGTCATGCAATGAAAAAGTTGACATTCTTCTATCTAATAATCATAATTTTCTCTCTTATGATTTGTTTGCTTTTATTCTCCCCCCAGCATAAGATCTAGGCTACATGCCTTACACATTATTAAAACTACTCCAGAAAATACAGAAATAGGTCCATAAAATACCACACATATGTTGAGTTTGAAATTGAAACTGCTCCCACGTACAATGTAGACATGGAAGGATCTCTTTGTGAATACCTACTCATAACCAGCAACACAGAACATCTGTTGTAGTACTGGAATAGAGTGAGTGGGTAGTTCTAAAGGACATTACTCTTTGATAGTGAATCCATGTGTTAAAATTCTTCCTCAAAGGAGTTCCACCTAACACTTTCATAAAATCATCGGCACTTACAAGGACAGGAAAAAAACTCAAAAATCCAATACAGTTCTAGGCTGCATAAACAGAGGGATAGAATCAAGATCACATGAAGTGTTAATACCACATTATAATGCCTTGGTAAGGTCACACTTAGAATACTGCATCCAGTTTTGGTAACCATAATGTAAAAAAGATGTTGAGACTCTGGAAAGAGTGCAGGGAAGAGCAACAAAGAGGATTAGGGGACTAGAGGCTAAAACATATAAAGAACGGTTGCTGGAATTGGGTGTGTCTAGTTTGATGAAGAGAAGGACCAGAGGTGACATCATAGCAGTGTTCCAATATCTCAGGGGCTTCCCCAAAGAAGAGAGAGTCAAAGTATTTTCCAAAGCACCTGAGGGCAGGACAAGAAGCAATGGGTGGAAACTAATCAAGAAGAGAAGCAACCTAGAACTATGGAGAAATTTCCTGACAGTTAGAATGATTAATCAGTGGAACAACTTTCTCTCCAGAAGTTGTGAATGCTCCAACACTGGAAGATTTTAAGAAGAGATTGGATAACCATTTGTCTGCAATGCTATAGGGTTTCCTGCCTGAGCAGGGGGTTGGACTAGAAGACCTCCAAGATCCCTTCCAACTCTGTTCTATTCTAAGCTTCTTTTTTTATGGCTTTTTATGACTTCCAACACACACAAGGTAGGATCAATGTATTTGACATTTTTTAAATACTTATATAGTTCTGGATCATTCAAAAACATACGTGTTAAAATAGTTTGCATTTATGAAAACAGTGTTTTTCTGCATGAGCTATATTTTATCTATATTCAGTTAATGTTTTGAGCATTAACTAATGTTAACCATGATTAAATTAGACAACCATAATCCAATGGTTCTACTGGCATGTGGGTATGCGGGTGTTAAATTTTGCTGTGATTTTTCTGGAACTTTCCCCAATACCTGCAACAATACAAATAACTTATTTATTGGATCCAGCTCAAAAAGGAACTATTTGCTGATTTAAAATGTTAGCAATTATGTGGGGGGAAAACAATAAGCAGTTAATAGCAACAAGAAGACTAAGAAAACTCATTGTTGCCCAAGTTCAACACTGCTTACTCTGAGTTTTATTCTGCAACTCTTGTTTTAAAGTTCCAAAGGGTGACACTGGATAATTTATACCTGTAATTTAATGTTATGTTATATATTAGGTAGAATATTCCTGTCGGCCGCCCTCCTTCCCTCTAACAAACAGGCCCTTCAGTTTCCATCTTAATAAATAGCTGGTGTGCTCTTGCATATAAATAACGGTGAGTGAGTTTCTCAAGGGCACCAGAAACCTTGAAGCATACAACATCAGTAAATACAAAGAGGCAAAAGGTAATCTTGGACACTCACTGATATATTCTTCATGGCTGCATGCGAACCAACACGCTCTAACTGCTGAAGCTAACAAAACCAGGACAGCAAAAATGGAATTTGTGGCTGCTATATAAGGGACCGTGTTTTGGAGTCCTTGCAGGAAAAGTAGCCACCACAGAGAAAACAATAAGACAGATTCATGGATTGATGGCTGGGTCCCCCACTGTATTTCAGAATGTGTTTGTCTGCTTAAACATTCACAAGGGCCATCAATAATGAATATGGCTCTGGTGCTTTAATTTTCCAAAGCTTCAGTTAGGTAGATAAAATGGTGACACTGTCTCCCTTCTCGGTGTCTTTCTGAAATATCTCTTGGTCCTCCTGGGAGAACAGATGCCAAAATCAGTAGACTCTTTAGCAAAGACAGGATTTCCTGTAAGATCTAGACAGGTGTGTGAGCTGCCAAAACTTGTGCAAAAAAACTCTCTTAGGGAACAGGTGGCATTTATTGATGAAGACAATTTACAATATTTCTTAGTGCACAGATTAAATTCCTTGTGGGTCCAATCACAAATGGCTAATGAAGCTGTTCTATTCTATTCTATTCTATTCTATTCCACTACATTTTTCCTGTTCTTTATTCTACTACACTCCACTCCATTCTTTCCTGTTCTGTTCTGTTCTGTTCTATTCTATTCTATTCTATTCTATTCTATTCTATTCTGTTCTGTTCTGTTCTGTTCTGTTCTGTTCTGTTCTGTTCTACTCTACTCTACTCTACTCTACTCTACTCTACTCTACTCTACTCTACTCTACTCTACTCTACTCTACTCTACTCTACTCCATTCCATTCCATTCCATTCCATTCCATTCCATTCCATTCCATGGATTAACTTCAGGATATTTCTCTCTTTCCCCTCTAGGTTTTATCTTCGAAATACAGTCACCAAAAAATGGAAACACTCAACTCAGGATGGCCTTGGTTATGTTTTTGTTACAACTAGCTAAAATGAAAACTGCAACAGTAGCATCCATTGGATGTCCCTGAGTTTGTAAGGCCACAACACTCCCCGACAAGGTATTTAAAATTGCAGGTAAATAAACAAACAAACAAACAAATATCATACACCAACACACATTTACACATCTTTTGCTTTGCTATGCATTTTACCCAGCCTGCTGAAGCTAAATATTGAAATTAATCTTTCTTGGGTTGACATAATACAGTGAAAAATAAACTAGCCTACTGCAAGGAGTTTTCCCAGTGCTCTAAACTTCTCCTTAAAAATAATGATAGGTAAAATTAGTCATGGTTAATGTTTTGTATGACAAACAAGCATTGGTTTTTAAATGACCCAGTGAAATTTTTTGAGCAAACTCAGCCAATGTGTTTTCTTAAGATAAGGAGTGTTGAGCTTCATTTTTTTGGTATCAGAGATTTTGAGACGAACATAGCATACATTGTTTTATGCAGTAGTAAGATAAGGGAATGTTCGCTATCCCGTGTCGGGTCAGGAAAAGAAGGAGTTCTCTCGCTTTCTCTCTCTTTTTTTTAAGCATCTTACTTTTAAGAGTTTGATGCAGGAAAAAAGAAATCTTATCTTATCAGACACAGGAATTATAAACTTCTGCTTTTCAATTATTTATTCATGATTCCTGGCTTAACTGCATCATAATGCCACTTGTTTTAATTTATAAGTAAGAATTTGAGTGAGCAACTGCTTTGAAGATTTCATTTGTTGAAAGCCTATATACTGTAGATAAGCATATATATTTTCTTAAAATGTAAATAAAACATCTCTTCAGAGCTACAGCAATATATTTTGCATTACAACTGAGGTAAATAATACATAGAAAGTATTATTGATATTTTATATTAGGCTGACATGATCAATATCTACTGTATATTTTTTCCAGTTTGATTGCATGTTTTTTTTTTCCAGTTTGATTGCAGTCAGAGTTGTGAAAAATAGAAAGGTTTGAGTCTGAATGGACACTTGTGAAAAAAAAGGATTAAAATAGTACTTTTTAATAGTACTTTAAAGAAGTAACAGTAATAATACTTTAGAGAAGCCAGAATTATATAAAAAAAAGACAAATTAAAACACTTCACCTGTCCTGCTATCATTTCCCCAATATGTTACATTCAAGAAACAGACTTATTTTGTTTTTCACTGAATTTAGAATTCCCTTCCAACTTCAGGATCAAGTAGTCCCAGGAGACCTATGAAGATGGACTGCAATACATTAAAGTAGTTCATCTCTACTTACAAGGCAAGGCAGAGACAGAGGTGGTCTGTTTTGACCATTGGCTTGACACTGAGCATCCAATTTTACAGAATTATTCTCTAAGGAATATTGATTCCATTTGAAGATCCAGTGAAACAAAATACTGTTCAAAATTGCCTCCTTCTTGAGCTAGAAGACTAGAAGACTCCCGTGCTCCTTTCCAACTCTGTGATATCATCTAGTAATACATTGTGTTGTGTGTGAATGCTCATTGAATGTTGCAAACTCATCTGCACCACAAAAAAAAAAAAAAAAAAAAAACAGTTATCAGAATAGCCTAACAATCTGGGAAGTTGTTTTGTAAAGTAAATTACTTTCTGTAGGTAAATTAATTAGGTGTGGATAAGAATATACATCTATTCTTTTTCACTAGGGTGGATGAACGATCTACTTCCAGTTCCCAGCAAAGTAATATTTAAAATGCTCATAACCACACCAAAGAATGAACGAATGTATGAATGAATATATATATATATATATATATGGCCTGATGATGGCAGATGAGATTCTGCTGAAACGTCGCTACAACTTTAAAAGCACAACTACTATGACGTGGGAAAATACCCAAAATACCCAAACAAAGCTGAATGCCATATATCTATCTATCTATCTATCTATCTATCTATCTATCTATCTTAAGTTTTTGCGGGTACTTACATGCATGGTATTCAGCTTTGTTCGGGTATTTTCCCACATCATTGTAGTTGTGCTTTTAAAGTCGTAGCAATGTTTTGGCAGAATCTCATCTGTCAACATCAGGCTTCTGTATATATGTGTGTGTGTGTGTGTGTGTGTGTGTGTGTGATGTTTATTTATTTATTTATTTGTTTGTTTATTTATTTATTTGATTTGTCAATTGCTTACAAGATAATAGGTATAAGTATAAACATATTTATGAATACATAGATACATATAAGAAAAAAGAAAGAAACAATAGGACAGGGACGGTAGGCACATTTGTGCGTTTATGCATGCCCCCTACAGACCTCTTAGGAAAGGGGTGAGGTCAATAGTAGACAGTCTAAGGTTAAAGTTTTTGGAGTTTGGGGAAAAAAAACACAGAGTCAGGTAAAGTATTCCAGACATTGAAAACTCTGTTGCTGAAGTCGTATTTCCTGCTATCAAGTTTGTATCTATTGTGTGTTTATGTATTGTTATTGTGTGCATATTGTATTGTTATGGTTGAAGCTGAAGTATTCATTGACAGGTAGGACATTGCAATGTATGACTTTATATACTATACTTAGATTGGACTGAAGGTGGCGTAGTTCTAGGTTTTCTAGGTCTAGAATTTCAAGTCTGGTGACATAAGGTATTCTACAATGAGTAGAGGAGTGGAGAACTCTTCTTGTGAAATATTTCTGGACTTATATTCACCTCAACACTACTATTAAATTTGTCACCTTATTATAGACCGGGTGATTCCTGCTCCTTCATCTTCGTCCTTGCTGATCAGGGCTTGATATCAGCAAATAATGAAAGATCTTTCTGGTAATAGTGTTCCATGTACCTTGAGGTATAGTTATATCAGCCACAAGACCACAAGTGTCTTTGGAGAATTCTAGTTCCCTCAGCTAAGAAACTTAAAGGAGCACCAGCCTGTAGAGTCAGACATGACTGGACAGAGAAAATCTTTACCCCCTTTTTTCTGCCTAAAATAGTCTGGATTTCTGCAGTCCAGTTATGGTATCCTTACTCATTCATTGTTGCAGGCAATGGGCATCAAAGCTAGCTTTTTTTTTTTTTTTTTTAGGTTCAGAAAAGCATTAAAGCCTGTATAAGCATTTTCTTCCATCTCTCACTCTTCACATTTTCCACTTGTCTAGCAAGCATCATCTCACCACTTGCTCACATTAACTTGACACTTGCAGTCTGAAACACTCCCCCTGCTACTATTAAGGAGTAATCCTTCTATGTGCATCTCAACTCCACTTAGTTGGAGACTTTGCCTAGCATTATACATTAAAGGAGTTTGCACTACAGTTGAAGCATAAACACTGTCTCTATTCTTTCAAATTAAGAAAATTGTGAAATCAGAATCTTTTAGATTTGCCTTGGAATGAGCCTATCTAAGATTCTACAATGCCCCAAATTCCATAAATAGCTTTTGTGAAATACATTCTGCAAAAGTATAAAATACCCCTGTACTTTTTGTATATATTTATATATGGGAAAACACAACTAAGCATTTCTAGAGATGGATCATTCTAATTTGCCCAGTTCTACAACTATAACATCGTTAGCACTGATGCTGTTACCTACTTTGCGTAATGAAACATCTGCAAGAAAACAACTAAGCTAAGAGAGCAGCAAGGAACCCTCAACTAGAACTTTTTTCAGGCATGAGGAAGAAAGTGCAAGCTTTTTATGTAGAGCATTGAATGTGCATATTTCTGCCACTAGCACTGATGATGTTACCTAATTAGGGTAACGAAATGTCTGCAAGAAAACAAGCAAGCTCAGAGAACACCAAGGACATTTCATTTCAACTCTGAGCTACAAATATTATTCTTTATAGTTCTACCCCCTTTCCTTTCTCTGACTTTCATAGCCTGAACATGTTGGTCCAAAGTGTAGTTGCACTCATTTTTCCCCCCTGCAAATACAATTCTATTTCTGATAACTGTTATTATGGTCCAAAAATCACACAGTGGATTGCACTTCAAGATAGGTCAACAGGAGTACAACTTCTGCTTTACATCTTTGAACAGAACCTCTGTAGTCTAAAGAAGATATGACAAGGCTGTGTAGTAGATGACCCCCATTATTTCCATTCAGTTAGAAATGTGTGTGTGTGTGTGTGTGTGTGTGTGTGTCGGGGTGGGATTCGGACCACCTCTGTAGAACTGGTAGCTCTGAAGAGCAGCAGACAGAGAGCATACATAGAACCGGTTCTATATCTGCTGCTGTCTTGGCCCACCTGCCGGCCCGGGCTCTTACCTGACCTTTATTTCCTGCTTTTTCAACCACAGCTGCTTTGCACAACACAGCTGCAGTTGAAAAGGCAGGAAAAAAGTGCTTTTTCAACTGCTGCGCACCCACACACAGTGCTGCTCACCTATCCAGGCAGTTCACTGTCGTGTGCGCAAAATGTAAAATCATCAAACCAGTAGTTACACCAGTCGGATCCCACCCCTGGTGTGTGTATGTATTACAAACACACAAACACAGAGAGAGACACCTGAAGATTGTTCCAGAGAAGGTCCAAGCTATTTCATTCTTTAATTCTGTACAGATCACTTGGTAAGTTTCCTCAAAGCATTTCATGTGTTTGATTTTCAGGAATAAGCTTCAACACGTAGGTGTGTGTGTGTCGGGGGGAGGAGTGCTATCCATTTAATAATTTCAGTCATGATTTCTGATATGTTATTAATCTGTTGGGGGAGCTAATAAAAAGAGGATCAGTCTCGACAATGCAAAAGTCAATGACTTAAATCTGCTTTTGAGGCTCCAATAAACCTCTGACATGACCACATGAGTTTTGAGGAAAGCTCATTGCAGAATAAAGAAGAACAAAAAAAAGTCCTTAATTTCTTTAGTATCGTGATAAAGGAATGTGGTGCATTCCATGAATGAAGAGTACACCCCCCCCAACACCCCAATTTATTACACAAATACTTTACAAAAACTATGCACTAGGTGGCAGGTTTCAGGAAATACTGAGAAATACTTTGTGATTAAACTTCTTCCCCCAGGTAACTATGAAACCCATAAAACATATTAATCTTCCGTCCCCTTTCATTAGCGCAGAGAAGAGCAGAAAAAGATTATTAGGGGCATGGAGTATAAATATATATAAAGAACGGTTGCAGGAATTAAGTCTGTCTAGTCTAGTGAAAAGAAGGACTAGGTGCGATCATTGGACTTTTCCCCTTCAATTGAAAAGAATGAACTTCGGAAAACTAGGTGTTTCAAAAGAATCCTTTATTGAAAGGGGTTTTATCTCAATACTAGGCAAAGCAGAATCTAAGATACCCCCTGGCATACAGTCATAGATAAAGGAAGCTAAAACCCCTCCTCTCATTCCGATGTGGATTTAGTCAAACCAAGAACCAATAAGTTAATTCCCGCTTCCCCTTCTCTGGAAACATATCTTGCAGAGTTCCCAGGAGTTTCTTCCAGGGCTGGAATTTTTATGGTCCCTTTTCATCCTGTTATCTCTTCCAGAGGTGACAGGTTTCTGGATTTCTGGCTCCACTCCTCCGGATGTATATCATGTGCAAGTTATACGGAATCAATATAGGATTTAATATATTCAGGTCACATCAAAAAGGATTACTTTTACCAACTCCCTCCCACCCCTTCTTCTTCCATTGAAGAATGGCAGATACATGGATCTGACACTAGGGCTGACATGTTCCAATATCTCAGGAATTGGGAGTCAACCAATATCTCAGGAATAGGGAGTCAACCTATTCTCCAAACCACCTAAGGGCAGGACAAGATGCAATGGGTGGAAACTGATTAAGGAAAGAAGCAACCTAGAATTAAGAAGAAATTTCTTAACAGTGAGAACAATGAAACAGTGGAACGGTTTGCCTCCAGAAGTTCTGGGTGTCCACCCTTGCAATCATTTAAAGAAAGACTGGACAGCCACTTCTCTGGAATTGTTCTGACCCAAACCTTTTTCCAATATGACAAACAATAACCAAAGGGAACAGAAACCTTATGAATCTTACGAATCCCCATTAAAAGGGTTCTGCAAACTCATTAACAAACTCATTAAGAAAGTCTTACGAATCCCCAGTTAAAAGGCTGCTGCAAACTCATTAACTTTGATAAGCACAAACCTTGCCAAAACTGTACAAGACTGCCAAGAATCACAGATAAGAAACATTTCACAACACAAGAATCTTCAAATACCAACTTAAGATACATAAGATACTGTAATGTCCACGAGGCTGAGCTTCAAAATGTCTTTGCTTCCTGCAAACAATGTTTGCTTTACAGCTGGCTTTTATCTTCTTGAAGGAGCAGCCATTACCTTGCAGCCTTACTCCTGAGTTGCCCGTGCTGTTGCAGCTGCTCTTTCCTGCAAGCAATCCTGCACACATGCGCACTTGGCACAGGCTCCTCGGGAAATTCCTCATCACTGCTGCCAGCCCCCACAATCTCTGAAGGCAGGGGTCCACTCCCTAATGGTCCTGGTCCCTCATCTGAGTCCTCGCTCTCCTCAGCCGTCTGCACCTGCTGCCGGCTAACCACAACAGGAATAGGATAAGGGCTCCTGCTTGAGCAGGGTGTTAGCCTCCAAGGTACCTTCCAATTTTGTTATTCTGTTATTGTAAAGGTTTCTCAGAAGATTTTCTCAATCCATAGGTTTTCCATAAAATTCATAAAATCTATTAATTTTTAGTTCCATCAATTCAGGCAGCAGACGGATTTACAAGTAAAAAAAAGCTATTCATTTTTGCTATCTATGGATTATTTTCCTTTACAACAAATACAAATTTTGATTTCACCTTGTGCTGTGCGATGTTTGTCCACTTACAGGGTAAATGGTCTTTCATGGCCATTTAGGACATTACACAGATTGTTAATCATATGCACAAATATACCTTCCCAATCCACTTGGTAAGAAATTCTACCCGGAAAAAGAAAGTCCAAAATCTGTACACACATTTTGATTTTTCCCATCAAACTTCAAGGGATAGACAAAGATAAGAAACTACTCAACATACTGGATTGCCAATCATTCTCTCTGTTTATGAGAAGTGTATCAGAATGGTCAAACAAATGGCAACTTCAAATCTTAACAAATAAATGCTCTGTCCTACATATTGGCAAAAAAAAAAGAAAATCAGAAAATAAAATACAGGCTGAATAGTCAAGACCTTGTTGATGATCCAAACTCTGTCAAGGATCTTGGAGTACTCATCTCTAATGATCTAAGTGCTAGAGTCCACTGTAACTACATAGCCAAAAAGGCATTAAGAGTTGTTAACCTTAATCTTACATAGCTTTTTCTCTGGTAATATCACACTAATAACTAGAGCATACAAAACATTTGCTAGACCAATACTTGAATACAGCTCATCAGTCTGGAACCCACATTACATATCTGATATTAACACAGTTAAGAAAGTCCAGAAATATTTCACAAGAAGAGTTCTCCACTCCTCTACCCGTTGCAGAATACCTTATGCCACCAGACTTGAAATTCTAGACCTAGAAAACCTAGAACTATGCCACCTTCAGTCCAATCTAAGTATAGTATATAAAATCATACATTGCAATGTCCTATCTGTCAATGAATACTTCAGCTTCAACCATAACAACACAAGAGCAAACAAGAGATACAAACTCAAGATTAATCGCACCAAACTTGATTGCAGGAAATATGACTTCAGGCAACAGAGTGGTCAATGTCTGGAATACTTGACCTGACTGTGGTTTGTTCTCCAAACCCCAAAAACTTTAACCTTAGACTGTCTACTATTGACCTCACCCCTTTCCTAAGAGGTCTGTAGGGGGCGTGCATAAGTGTACCAACGTGCTTACGGTTCCTGTCCTATTGTTTCTTTTATTTTTATTTTATTTTATTTTTCTTATATGTATCCATGTATTCATAACTACAGTATGTTTTTACTTATACCTATTATTTTGTAAGCAATTGACAAAAATAAATAAATAAAGTGTTCAACTTGCAAATGAACAGTCAATTTTGCATTGATCCAATTTCATTAAGGATTAGACAGAAAACTTTTCTCTTTTTTAATGTTTGTTTTCGTTGCCTCCTAAAAGTGAAAATAAAGTAAGGCAACCGATATTGATCAAGTCATATAAAATTTTGAAGAACATTATTATCTCCGTCGCCAATAAACCCAATTAAACCTGTAATATGAAGCACAAATGGAAGAATATTTTAAAACTTGCAAACTTGCTATTACAGTCTAAGAATATGGGTTTCTCAATAATTTAAAGACTGCAAATGTGCATTATATTTGGAAGGAGAGACAAATCTCCTTTTAAAAGTAGTAGATATTATTGGCAAACAGAGATACCAATAAAATTTACTGAGGATTAGAGAGGAATAGAGACAGATTATGAATGGGCCTATAACAGTAAAGGGAAGTTTCTGAAGCCATAAAAAAGATTAAACCAAGAAAGGTGCCTGGACCAGATGGATTATCAGGTTCTTATTATAAATGATTTGAGGATGAACTTTTACAACCTTTACAAAACCTGATGAATCTTATCTTATGAGGAGGAAGGTTCCCAGAGAGCTGGAAAGAGGCCAATATAGCATTAATACCTAAAGAGGGACAAGATTTGATTTTAAGAAGAAACTGTACGCCAGTGTTGAATATCAAGTTGAATAATGTCCACTAGTTGTTCAGAATTTATAGAATAATAGCATTGGATGGGACCTTGGTGGTCTTCTAATCTAACCACCTGCTCAAACAGGAGACTTTATACTATTTTTCAAGAAATGGTTATCCAGTCTCTTCTTAAAAGCTTCCGGTGTTGGAGCACCCACAATTTCTGAAGGCAAATTGTTCTACTGGTTGATTGTTCTTACTATCAGGAAATTTCTCCTTAGTTCTAAGTTGCTATTCTCTTTGTTCATTGCTTCTTGTCTTGCCTTCTGGTGCTTTGGAAAATAGGTTGACTTCCCTCTTCTTTGTGGCAGTCCCTTAAATATTGGAACACTGCTATCATATCACCCCTAGTTCTTATTTTCACTAGATAGACCTATCCAATTCCTGCAACCTTTCTTCATATATTTTAGCCTCCAGTCCCCTAATCATCTTTCTCATTCTTCTCTGCACTTTTTCCAGAGTCTCAACATCTTTTTTATATTGCACTGAATAGAGATATAAGATAAACGCGAGATCAAAGATTTTTTAAAATTATTATTAAAGAGACTTGTAAGTTAAGGGCTTTCATGGATGACTTGAAGTTGGTTCTGGAACTTCCTTTAAAGGAGATTGAAATATTAATGAGCAAATTAAAATAATTTGGTGCATCAGCAGGTTTCAAGATTGATACACGGAAGATGAAGTTGTTAACAAAAATGAGAAAATAGAAGATCAAACAGAATTGATGAACAAAGATTAAGAGGAAGGAAAAATGTCTGACTATCACTAGGACAAATATGAATTGAGTGTTATTTTAAAAAAAAACTATGTTAAGACATGGAAGGAAGCTTAAAAAGACATGTTAAGATGGGAACAAGCTACAATCATTGTCATTGCTGGGAAGAATTCCTGTGATAAAAATGAATGCCTTGACTAGAATCATGTTTTTTTTTGCTTCAGACAATAACTGTTTTGACAACTGATGCACCATTTAAACAGTGGCAGAAGGATACATCTAAATTTGTGTGGCAGGGGAAAAATCCACACGTTAAGTATAAGGTGTTATAAGCTGCAAAGGGGAAGAGTAGGATTGATTCTACATGATATGAAATTGCATTTTGCAGCTTGCTATTTGTGTGGATGGATGTGGGGTTCCTTGTTGCAAAATAGAAACCTTTGGGAATTAGAAGAAGAGGACCTGAGATTTGGGAGGCATGGATATTTGTGGCATGACAAAGTCCAGGTTAATGTCCCAAAAGTGCTTTTTCAGGAGTCAGCTGGATTATCTTGTTTTGTTTTTTTTCCTTTGAAAATGTTTTGCTTCTCATTCAAGAAGCTTCTTCAGCTCTGACTGGTTGGCAGGGAATAGAAGGATTTATACACATTGCAGACAGCTGGTCATTTGCATCCTTTTAGAGAGTCATTGAGGCCACTTGGAGGTTTATCTGTGTCCTCAGGGTCACCTGACTGGTGCTCCTGGTTTCTGTGGTAAACCTCCAAGTCAGATCACAGAGGGATACTGATATCCAACAAATTATTTTAGACTTAAAGGCAACCCGATTATTTTAAACAATATTTTACAGATCCAATATATTGTTGTTTTCAGTCAAGTTTTTATTCATTTATATATAAATATTTTGAATACAGTGTATTGTCTGGGCATTTCATTTTACGAAAAACAAGAAAGACAAAAATAGCACATATACTGATAGTAATAATACAACAGAATAATTCTAACCATAGTTATAATTATATTTGCTTATTTATGTTCCTATTAATTATATTAGCACACTTAAAATTATAGAAAACATTCATATTTTAGTTAACCATAACAATGTTCTTTCCTCATCTAATTTCTATCTTTTATCTCTAACCACTGATAAAACTTGTTCCATGTTAAATAGTATTCTGTGTCTCCTTTATCTTTTATTTTCAATATCCATCTATCCGTCTTTGCGCAATCCAATATTTTCCAGATTATATTTTCATCCAGAGGGGTGTTCTCATTTTTCCAATATTATTGTTGAGCATATCTACAAGAAAGATGTGCCTTGCCTATCTTAGTTCCCCCTATCGCAGCGATACTGCCTATCTCTGGAAGTTTGCTTTTGTTTTTCTTTTCTCTAAACTCTATAGTTAGAGGCAGATACTTCAGTGCAAAAAGAAATATCAGTAGGGTATAAAAATAGGTTGTGAGACTCTCGTGTGTGAAATTCCTGCTAGGAGAAGGCCTAACAAGTCCCCATTGGCAGCCTTGTCTTTTCTTCCAGAACATTTTGAACCATTTATGCCGATCTAGGATTTTTGCCAAGGCTGAGATTCTTGTTTCCCTACAATTTATGCAAAAGGTTAATTGATGTAGGCTGCTTTGGTTTTTATGTTAAGAGTGGGAAACCCAAATTCCCAGGAGATCTATCAAGACATTACTGTAATCGCAGCCTCCCTCATCTGGCCTGTCCTCTGAATCCTCTTTAAGCTCTTGCCCACTGTTGGTCCCACTTCTTCCAAAATCAGCAAGGGCCCCCCAGGAGAACCAACCAATCTTTAAGTGCTCATCTCTTCTTAATTCTTCATCTAAGTTGCTCCCGTGGAGCAAGGCTTTAATCATATATTAGCAGCCCAGTGATCTGGCTATAAGTGCTGACTTAACTGGGGAAACGGGAAAAGAATCCCATGTTAGGTGTAAACTAACAATAGCTGTTCCTTGGTGCTTATCTTTCCACACTTCATCCTTTGCCTTTCTAGCGTGTGCCTTATAGCTTGAAGTGCTTTATGTCTCTATTTATTACCTTAAGGATTCCCCTTAGCACACTAGGAAGGATGAATTAACTAACAAAACTTCTAAAGGCTGTACAAAACTGCTTGGGAAGAAGAAGAAAAAAATCTTCAGGCATTAAAAAAGGTTAATGAAACCCATACATCAGAGAAGCAAATCCCTTCTGTGTCTCGCCATCAGAAATGTGTGCATTCACTCATCAACTTATGAACACCCACACCTATAACAGATTTTCAAATAATTTTGCTTGTGTCTTCTATAGAGATTGCTTTTTTGTTTTTACTTCATTATCAACCAAAGAAGATTTCAGAACATTGTCTATCTGGAAAACCCAAAGCAAAGTTTATTATTATTTTGTTGGAGTGTCAATGGGAAGAGGATATATCTAGATAGATAGATAGATAGATAGATAGATAGATAGATAGATAGATAGATAGATAGATAGATAGATAGATAGATAGATAGGATATAGAGGATATATATATATATATATATATATATATATATATATATATATATATATATATATATATATATATATATATGTATATATATATGGAATGATAGATAGAATGATAGATAGGTAGATAGATAGATAGATAGATAGATAGATAGATAGATAGATAGATAGATAGATAGATAGATAGATAGATAGATAGAACTTCTGAAGGCAAGCCATTCCACTGGTTAATTGTTTTCATTATTAGGAAATTTATGCTTTATTATAGGTTGCTTCTTTCCTTGATTAGTTGCTATCCTTGTTTCTTGTCTTGCCTTCCACTGCTTTGGAAAAATAGCAATTAGCACTTAGACTTATATACCGCTTTATAGTGCTTTACAGTCCTCTCTAAGCAGTTTACAGAGTCAGCATCTTGCCCCCAACAATTTGGGTCCTCATTTTACCAACCTCGGAAAGGTGGAAGGCTGAGTCAACTTTGAGCCTGGTGAGATTTGAACGGCCAAATTGCAGGCAGCTGGCAGTCAGCAGAAGTAGCCTGCAGTACTGCACTCTAACCACTGTGCCACCATGGGTGACCCTCTCTTCTTTGTGGCAGCTGCTCAAATATTGGAACACCACTATCGTGTTATATCTATTTCTTGTACAATAGATGATAGATAGAATGATAGATAGATAGATAGATAGATAGATAGATAGATAGATAGATAGATAGATAGATAGATAGACGAATGGATAGACGGATGGATGGACAGATGGAAGGCAGAGCTAGAAAGATAGACAGACAGACAGACACAGACAGACAGACAGACAGACATTACAATATTGCTACAAAAGATTACAGGAAGGTAGAGTGATATTCACCAGGCCCTGAGTCACATGAGAGATATTCTACTCTCAGTCAACCTATTTTTCCCCATTCAAAGTGATGCTAAAGCTAGTTTCTTTACTTTTAATTTACCCAATTCATCTACCCCCTTAATCCTAATGGATTCTAGATGGATTACAGATAATAAAAGAAAGGATGGATTACAACCCATAATTAAACTATTATGACTAATATATTGATACCAATAACTGAAATGTGAGAGAATATCCCTAAGAAAGTAGAATATCCTTATCTCTCTGTTAATCCAGAGCTCTTCATGGTTCAGAATCATGCTTTTCATTGCAACACATGGGCTGACTCAGTCAAGAAGGTTTAGTTTTTCAAAATACTCTGGATTAATTCATGTGCAGCCAAGTAACCAAAGAGGCTGGTAGTCTTAGAGAGACCCTGCTAGCTTCAAACGTTTCTCCAACTTTACATCTTGCACAGTATCACAAACCTTTCGCATAGTTTTCCACAGCTCACCTGCTCTGCAAAGGACATAAAGCACTGAAAAAAAATGCTTCACTGTTCCATAGCAGAAAGAATAAGTATGATTGACTTGGCTCTCAACAGGACATCCTATAATCAGATGTACAGAAAGATATAAGTGGCGTGTTTCCCATCCCATCCCTGACAGGAGAACTAATCTTCCCCTTTGAAAATTAGCTATTATCTCTCACTAACAACTTCTGAGCCATCTCTGATTTCAGCTACAATGTATTCTGATTTCTGCAATGTATCCACATTTTGTTCTTATAGTTTACTAATGGGTTGTGGGTTTGATGAAGACTAAATGCTAGCTAACAAAACTAGAAACTTCATTTAATCTGACCAAGAGTCTCTGCTGTCTCTATTAGATTGAATAAGGCAGTTCCTAACAGTGAGAACAATTAACCAGTGGAATGGTTTGCCTCCATAAGTTGTGGGTGCTCCGTCAATGGAGGCTTTTAAGAAGAGACTGGCAGCCACTTGTCTGGAATGGTATAGGCAGGGGTGTGATTCAAAAATCCCAGCAACTAGTTCTCTGCTCGGTTGCTGGGTGGGTGTGGCCATGATGGACGTGGTCTACTGGAACTTCCAGGAGGGTTGTTTTTCACCTTCTCCAGAGTCTGGAGGCTTCCCTCAGGCCTCTGGAAGGCCGAAAATGGCCTCCCCAGGCTCCAGAGGCCCCCTGAAAGCTGAAAACAGGTCCTTTTCTGGACATTTGGAACTTCTGGTTTGGCCATTTTTTGCCTTCCCCAGAGTTTAGAGGCTTCCCTTGAACTTCTGGGAGGGTGAAAATGTTTTGGGGTGTTTTTTTTTTTTTTTTTACAATTGTCCCCAAAAATGCTTTTTCCAAGAGACAACTGGACTTTCTTGTTTTTTTTCTAAAACATTTCACTTCTCATCCAAGAAGCTTCTTTAACTTTGACTGGATGGTGGGGAAGCAAAGTATTTATGTTCCTTGCACACAGTTGGTCATTTGCATTCTTTCAGAGAGTTGTTGAGGCCACTTGGAAGTTTCTCTGTGTCCTCCAGGTCACCTGAGTAGTGCAAATGGGTGTAAAGCCTTCTTGGAACTGCTGAAAGCACTGTGTTATGGAGCTGTGCTTTCAGCAGGATGTTTTCTACCCAGTGTCCCTTCACTGTTGAACATAGGCACAGGATGTTGGGGATGAGTCTGTGTTGTCTGCATCTCAAACTGAAGCACAAATTATTCCTGTAGTTTGCATTTTTTAATTTCTTTTTAGAAGTCTGTTCATACTCCTTTACCATTTTGTTCATCCAAAGTGCATAACTAAATGTCTATGGAGATCCTCAGTTTAAGAAACAACAACAGACATTTGGGACAGCCATGAACCTGGATCCCTGAGAATCTCCATAGCAGAGTTGGGATTCATTTTTTTTACTACCAGTTCTGTGGGCATGGCTTGGTGGGCATGGCGGGGGAAGGATATTGTAAAATCTCCAGTCAGAGGTGGTATTTGCCGGTTCTCCAAACTAGTCAAAATTTCTGTTACTGGTTTTCAAGAACTGGTCAGAACCTGCTGAATACCACCTCTGCTCCATAGACCTTTTTTTAGAATCGTACAGATTATAAATATGATTAATCTCCACCTACACTGATAGCACACAGCACCAGTTCGATTGGAACAACACAAAAATCATTGGCCACACTACCACTTATCATGCTCGTGTGTTCAATTGCTTGGCACTCCACAAACAATTCTATCAACAGACACATTGGCCTAGAACCAGCCTACAGAATCCAAATCAACCACATAGCCAACCAGAGACAGCACTGACCCTCAACCAACCCACACAACTCTCTCACCACCAGCAGTTTACCTCCCAATGACCCTCACCTGAAGTAATCTCCTTATCACAAGACCCATCACAAGACTCACTGCTGACTCATAGCCGACCCATCACTACATCCTCACTTGACACATCCACACCTGAAGCCTTTATAAACAGAAGAACACTGACCCTGACATCCCCTAAATTCAACTGAAGACATTACCTAGCCTGGTAATGAAGCATTCAGAAACCAACCCACAAGCTTGGAAAATAAACCTTCACCCTCATCCTATACCCGAGCTACAGATAGCAATCGCACTTACAATACTTTACAGCCCTCTCTGAGCAGTTTACAGAGTCAGTATATTGCTCTCCAACAATCTGGGTCCTCATTTTACTGATCTCAGAAGGATGGAAGGTTGAGTGAACCTTGAGCCTGGTGAGATTTGAATTACCAAACGGCTGGCAGCCGGCAATCAGCAGAAGTAGTCTGCAGTACTGCATTCTAACCACTGTGCATGTGACTAATTAATTAATACAACATATGTCATTCTAATGGACTGGCATAATTACCAAGCAAGGCCCTATATTTGTGTGTGTGTGTGTGCATTTGTGTGTTGTTTTCTTTCATTCCAAACCAGATTAAGACATCAATTGAGGCTTAAATTAAGAAGGGCTTTCCTGATGGATGGCAGGCAAAGAGACAGATGAGTGCAACCTTGATCTCTTATAAGAGAGAAGTAGCCAGCAATGATGATGGTTGTGGGAACTGAACACTGCTTGAGAATCCAGAGATGTAAGATTCAATCATTTTGACTTTGTTCCAGGTCTGCTTCAGATACACTGCTTCGGGGCACTTTATACATTTTCTTGATAGGGGAACAATAGTCACAGCAGCTAGGACAGAATGACTGACCTAATGGAAAAAGTCTTTGATTAACTGGTCATCAGATGGTTCTTTAGGGAACTATGCGCTAAACTACTTCACTGCCAGTCTCAAGCACACTGACTTTGAGCTGTTCTTTCGCACTCTCCCAGTGTGTCATGCAGAATGTGCCTTACTTCCTAATCACCAAAAAGTGTTGGGAAGGTGCCTTCGGCTTACTCAGAAATATGTTTCAAGGGCCATTAGATATTTAGACAACAATAATCTTTCCTTGAGGCAAAACAACATGTTTTGTTTTACAGTCTAGTGATCTGAACAAGTGTTTGGACACATACATACACACTCTCTCTCCCTCTCTCCCTCCCTCCCTCCCCCTCTCTCTCTTTCTCCATCTCTCTCTCTCTCTCTCTCTCTCTCTCTCTCTCTCTCTCTCTCTCTTTAGGCTCCAAATTCATTACAAAGAAAAACTACAGGGTTACCTAACGTTCTCGCACAAAGCCCCATCTACAGCATTTCTTGCCTACTCTTCAGCAATGGGAGGTTGAATGGCTAAGATCTATGGATACAGGGTTTCCTCAAGGCTACAAAAGAAAGCAAAATGATTTGGACTGCAAACATCACTGCCAAACAACTCCTGCAGCAACTGCAAAAGAAGAAGAAATGATGAAAGGACTTGCTGTATCTGAAGAACTCACCACTGTTTGTGCTGACAAATGGTAAAGACAGTGATAATTTATTTATACATACATATATACATATATACATATATATATATATATATGGTATTCAGCTTTGTTCGGGTATTTTCCCACATCATTATAGTTGTGATTTTAAAGTTGTAGCAACGTTTCAGCAGAATCTCATCTGCCATCACCAGGCTTCTGTATAGTGTTCATCTGTGAGTCAGACTTTACAGTCATTTCTGTTTTAAATTTGGTGCTAGCCTACGCTGTGCCAGAATGGTTTTTTTCTCATCCTGATTGGTTGGGAGTCTTGGTCTGTGTTTATTGGTCTTGGAGTTTGCTGTGTTCTGCTTGATTGAAGCATTTTTTTTTTTTTTTTTTGGTCTTGCTTGGCTGGCAACATTGTGTTTCCTGTATTGGAGGCTTTTAGTGAGGCTTGGCTCCAAGTAAACGGGCAGCTATCATTTATTACGAAGCTAGGTTTCATCTGGGTGCCCAGTTGGGGTGTGTTTGAGCTGGAGGTATCGGGGGAGTCTGTTTGTGCCCAGGTGTTTGCCTGGCTTGTGGTGTGGAGATTTTTTTGTTTGTGAGTGCAGGCTTCCAGATAATTGACAGACTCCACCAGACATTTTCTCAGCTTTTACAGTCCAGCTCTTTTGGCCAGTATGTCTATTGAGAGAAGGATGGGGAGCTTGGACATAAGATGAAAACAGGGCTGGATAATAAAGAAATACAGACTCTCACCCAGAATGTTTCAGCTAAGCACATGGCCACGTAAAGAACAACTTGATAAATTAACATTTGCATTAAGCCTCTAAGTAATCTAGAACTGGAAGTTTGATGAGAAAAGCTGAGAATTAGATGTGAATAGAATAGAATAGAATAGAATAGAATAGAATAGAATAGAATAGAATAGAATGGAATGGAATGGAATGGAATGGAGTGGAGTGGAGTGGAGTGGAGTGGAGTGGAGTGGAGTGGAGTGGAATGGAATGGAATGGAATGGAATAGAATAGAATAGAATAGAATAGAATAGAATAGAATAGAATAGAATAGAATGAGATGAGAATGGAATGGAATGGAATGGAATGGAATGGAATAGAATAGAATAGAATAGAATAGAATAGAATAGAATAGAATAGAATAGAATGAGAAATAATAGAATAGAATAGAATAGAATAGAATAGAATAGAATAGGATAGGATAGGATAGGATAGGGTAGGGTAGGGTAGGGTAGGGTAGGGTAGGGTAGGATTGGATAGAATGATATGGAATGGAATACAATACAATACAATGAAAAAGAATGGAATGGAATAGAATAGAAATAGAAATAATAGAAATAGAAATAGAAATAGAAATAATAGAAATAGAAATAATAGAAATAAAAATAGAAATAGAAAAGAAATAGAAAAAAAATGTGGAGTAGAATGGAATGAGTAGAATAGAGTACACTAGACTAGACTAGAGTAATCTAGAACTGGACGAGAAAAGCTGATAATTCTATTAGATGTGAATAGAAATAGAAATAGAAAATAGAAAATAAAATAAAATGTGGAGTGGAGTGAGTAGAGTAGAGTAGAGTAGAGTAGAGCTGAAAGGGACCCTGGAGGTCTTCTAGTCCATCCCCCTGCTCAAGCAGGAGGACCTATACTATTTCAGATAAGTTCAGTCTCTTCTTAAAATCCTCCAGTGATGGAACACCCTTGAAGGTAAGCTGTTCCACTGGTTAATTGTCCTCACTGTTAGGAAGTTTCTCCTTAATTCCAGGTTGCTTTTCTCTTTGGTTAGTTTCCAACCATTGTTTCTTGTCCTGCCCTCTGGTGCTTTGTAGAATAATTTGACCCCTTTTTCTTTGTGGCAGCCCTTCAAATACTGGAATATTGCTATCATGTCACCCCTAATTCTTCTTTCCTTTAGAGTAGCCAAGCTCAAATCTTGTAGCTGTTCTTCATATGTTTTAGTCTCCAGGCCTCTGATCATCTTAACTGCTCTTCCCTGAACCTTTTCTCAAGTCTCAACATCTTTTTTTGTAGTATGGTGACCAAAACAGGTTGCAATATTCCAGGTATGGGCTTACTAGTGTTTTATAAACTGGTACTAATACTTCATGTGATCTTGATTCTATGCCTCTGTTCCAGGATTCTATTAGCTTTTTTGGTGGCGGCTGCACCACTGCTGGCTCATGTTCAAGTGATCATCCACTAGGACTCCAAGATCTCTTTCTATTTCTAATTTTGATGGTCCTCGGGACCATCAAAAAATTCCTATTAAGCTTCTGAGTGTCTTTGTTAGACTCGGCCAGTAGAGGTTACATAGAAAACTGCCTTAACAAAGACTTTATAGAACATTTTATTTTCCAGTATACAGATATAACCCTATGTACAATACAACTGAAACAGTCACAGGCGAACCTAAAGCATAAGGTATGAAATTGGGGGCTGTGCATTGCAGTTCTCCGTGTGTAAAATACATCTTATTATAGGCACAGAAGAATTTGTTTTACATAAACGCATCTGGGACACATTAGATGACTAATTAAAAAATAACCTGGATGTGTAATTAGATAAAAATCTGTGCCTTTCAAAAAATAAATGGAGAAGTATATTAAAATTCCTTCCTCCTCCTCCAAAACAAATTTAAGTTGGGGTAAAAAAAAAAAACCCTAAGAATCTGAAAGACACTGAAATGGATAGAGCAGTCCATTCATGGTTAATGGCATCTTACCTATATAAATGAGAGATATGATCTCAATGTTTCCGCAGGGTTTGTTGCGCCATATTTTATATGTGGCTTAAAGGTGGTTAAAGCTCAGAGAATAATGGCTTGCTGTATGGCAAGCCGTGCAAAAACCCACTTGAAAGCCTGTGGCCCCTCCTTTTCCGCCAGCTCCATCTTCATGCATTATAGAAATGTCTGCAGAACTGTAACAAAGTATTTCCCAAAATAACTGCAGCCAAATTGAGAACTGGGCTGCATGACAAAAGTACATAAAAGGAAAAAAGAGAACGAACACACAAAACACACACATCTAATCTGCCTCTATGTCTGTCTGTCTGTCTGTCTCTCTGTCTGTCTGTTGGTCTATCTGTCTCATCTCTCATCTATATCTATCTACAGTATCATCTATCTATCTATCTATCTATCTATCTATCTATCTATCTATCTATCTATCTATCTATCTATCTATCCATCCATCCATCCATCCATCCATCTATCATCTATCCATCCATCCATCCATCTATCTATCTATCTATCTATCTATCTATCTATCTATCTATCTATCTATCTATCTAACTATCTATCTCCCTTCCACGTTTCAAGACAGGCATCAGGTTGCCAATCAAGAGCAAATTCGAGAAAATTGGCATATACTGGTGGATTAATTGCTTAACTTTTCAAAGATGAGAATGTATCTGGACATTCTGGGTTTGTTGTTATCTGAGTTTGTTGCTATGGTTACCTTGGAATGGTATCAGCCAGTTCACTAGAAAATGATTTAGAACAGAATAGAGAGCAGGAAATATGGACAGTTGAAAATGTGTAAATGGACATGATTTTCCAAAGGCATTCGAAGAGGCTATTCAGCAGCCCAATGTACCAAGGTTTGTTTGATCTCATGCATATTGACAAGAAACTAGAGCTGGTCTTATTAGAAGTGCATTAAGTGCATGCATGCATTTTCCAACTGAAAATAAGTTTATTTTCTGTCTAATACCTTAGCATCTCAGGGACTAAAGGATTTGAGCTAGGCAGTCAAGTTCTACAAAAAAGAATAAAACAACATACACATGTAGACCACTGAGAAATCTCCACACACCCCACTTATGTTAGGGAAATCTGGAGAAATATGCTCCATTCACTGACTTTAATCAAAAACCAAAAAGTCTAATTAATGTAGGGAGACTCAGAAGGATAGGCAGCAGTTTCCCTCCCCCATGGAGAGGTAGGCTCTTGGCATTTTGAATTAAGGACAGGATAACTCAGAAATAAGTCCTTTGATGCCATGACACTTGTTCTCATGTAGGAAGCTCCAAGGTTGAACAGAACAACTCAGAACAATTGCTTTAAGTTCTTTAACTTAAAATGACTTCAGTCCCCAGGTTAGTACGTATAAAACAACATGCAACATCGTTAAATCTGCATACATTGTCATGTCATCGCTTCAATATTTTTTGTGTGGTTCTTTTTTTTTTTGCACATAAGAGTTTGAGCTGTTTGTATGCATTTTTGTATATAACAAAGATTCAACTTTTCTAGCAGAATAGAGCAATTGGCCAATGGCAAAGACACAGGTAAAAGTAAAGTTTCCATTCAGCCAAATGTAACTTCTTGTGACTTGATAGACCCTATTAGTTTTCTTGACAGTGCAATCATATTTCCCCCAATCATATTTCCCCCAATTTTCCAGCCTAGCCTATAGCACTGAGATTCCTTGGAAGTTTCCTATCCAAGTACCAAGCATAGTTGTACTTCCTAATCCCTGCTATGTTAGCCGGATGCTGCTTTCTACTGCACTAGTGATTGAGACATTCCAAAGAAACACACAAATTGAAATCTATTGCTTTCACCCCAAATTCTGCCTACTTTCTCCTACTCCTAATATGCTCATATACCTGGATATTAAAATCATAAAACTGCAACTCACTTAGTTTGGCCATGTCTTGCAGGGGAATTTCTTGGCGAAAGCAATTTCATTTGGAAAAGCAATTTCATTACTTTTACCTCAAAGAGGTAAAAGGAAACCAGGCTACCGAAAGTGGCTGGACACAATCAAGTTTGACAGCAGCCAGAGCATAGAACAAGTCAAAGAATGGAAGATGTGGAGAGATCTGGTCAATGGAACTGCCAAGAGTTGGACACAACTGAATGGGTAACATCATCATCACTTGAATATTAGTAATAATTGTGTCATGGTTTCTGCTACATGGTCAACAAGGGTGGATCCTACCATTTGGTAGAATCCATTTGGATCTTCTGGGTGAGACAATTTAAAAAGATAAAAAAGATATATTGTATATGCAGGTTTTGGTGTTTTTGGGTCTTTTCCCGTGTAAAGGCTTTGCTTGCACAAGCACGAAGCAAAAAGCACCAGCCTGAAGATGGCGAGTGGGACCTCGTTGAAACATTGCCAAGATACTCTCAATCTTACATGGGAAAAGACCCAAACACACCAAGACCTGTACCTGTGCAATATATATTTGCACATTTCACAGGTAGAGGTATGTAGGTCTAGGTGTGTTCGGGTCTTTTCCCGTGTAAGATTAAGAGTATCTTGGCGACATTTCGGTGAGGTCCTCATCTCCATCCTCAGGCTGGTGCTGACGTGCCAGTGCAAGCAGTGTATGATCGGAGAGAGACAGCAGCTCCGATCACACACTGCTTGCACTGGCACGGCAAAGCACCAGCCTGAGGATGGCAGGTCTTGACATGTTCGGGTCTTTTCCCATTTAAGTTTGAGATATATATATATATATATATATATATATATATATATATATATATATATATATATATATATATATATATTTCCATAGAGCCACTAAAAAAAATTAACAAATTAATAAATCTCTAGACCAACACACACACAAGCACACACACTCATTCATAGATTGTTAATTGCCCAAAGCTTCAAACAAACAAAAAACTCTACTTCCATTTTTTCCCATACTGGATTTGTCCTCTGTGTTTCATATATTATGGTATCCACTCCATGTGACCAGCAAGGTTTTGTGTGGCAGTGTTTCTCAAAGATAGCAGAAAGCTGTATATGAGAAGGATGGTGATTTTGGTTGTTTACTTGCTCTGCTATCAGAATGGGAAGCTCTGAAGTGAACTCTTTCTTTCTCATTCCATGAATCAATGTGTGTTTTACCTCATCTTATCACAGTTCCACATCCTATTTTCCCCCTTAACACACTCTTGCTAGAACACTGGCAGGGAGAGATAAAATGAAGAAGTCAGACTGATCTAAAAATAATAATAGCAATAATCCAAGAATGTAGAACTCTACTTGTTACTCTACCATGCATTCTTTGGAAGAGACAGGTGCTTTCTTCATTGATTCACTCTGAGAGAGACCCCATAGCAAAATGAAGAGCTGAAAATAGCAGAAGATCAGTTTGGTACCCAACAGTTGTGCTGGGATTTCTCCACCAGCCTTTCTCCCGGACCCTGGTGAAGTGATCTATATGTATTATCACTAACACAGAAAACTGAGCCTGAATATCCTCAGCAGAAAAATAAAATAAAAGGAAAGGACTAGATAGTATTTGTAAATGAAGCTCCAGATCAGGGGTGACAAACTCAAGGCGTGTGGGCTGGAACCAGCCTGTGGAGTGCTTAGATTTGACCTGTGGGGCTGCGTGCGGCTCTCCTGAGCTCTGTTTTTGCTGGCAGAGAGTTGCAGGAGGCCATCCCAGTTGAAAATGGAGCTTGCAAGGGCCACGCTCAACTCTCCTGAGCTCCATTTTCACTAGTAGAGGATTGCAGGAGGGCATCCCAGCCAAAAACAAAGCTCGCAAGCCTGTTTTTGCCAGCAGAGTGCTTGGGCTACCACAGGTGACCCCAACATGAGTGATGTCAAGCTGGCCATGTGCCTCCTGGTTATTCCCCCCCCCAGGTCAAACACAACCCTGATGTGGCCCTCAGTGAAATCAAGTTTGACACCCCTGCTCCAAATGCTCAAATAGAGATTTAATCTCATGCACTTTCAAGATTCAGGGTTGTTGTGATTTGTACTGTCAGGAAATTTCCTCTTATTTCTACGTTGAATCTCTCCTTGATCAGTTTCCATCCATTATTCCTTTTCTGGCTTGCAGGGGCCTTGAAAATAGCTTGCCCCCCTCCTCTCTGTGGCAGCCCTTCAAATATTGGAAGATTGCTATCCTGTCTCCCCTGGTCCTTCTCTTCCCTAGACTAGCCATGCCCACTTCCACGCAACTGGTCATTGTATGTTTTAGTCTCCAGTCTCCTAATCATCCTGGTTCTTCACCTGAGATCTTCATCTATAGTTTTTAACTCTGTTTAGTATGAGCAAACATTGAGTGAGGAACAGGGCAACTAGGAATACGAACTAAAGAACTAATTCCTAAGAGTGAGACCAATTAATCAGTGGAACAGCTTGCCTTCAGAAGTGGCTGCTCCATCACTTGGAGGCTTTTAAGAAGAGTCTGGACAGGCACTTGTCTTGAATGGTCTAGGGTCTCCTGCTTGAGTAAGGGGTTGAACTAGGAGACCTCCAAGGTCCCTTCCAACTGTGTTATTCTCTTACTAGTCTGGATAAGAACTCAAAAAAAAAAAAAGCAACAACAATGATTGACATGTTTAATCCCTCTTCTATTATTCATTTTGCTCTGAAATACATCTGTGAGTTTAACTTTGTTTGGCTTCTTGGCATCTCCTGGGGTTTCTGTCAGTATGATGTCAGTCACTTCAAGTGATTAAAATGGTTACTTAAAGTTATTATGGACCTTGGGACAAACTGCTGGAGAAAAGTAATTCTATTTAGTATTTGCATTGTTGGCCCATCACCCCGTTTAAAGGGCAATGGGATTCAGCATTTCATCTATCAAAAAGAGGCAGAAATGCCTTGGCTGAAGTCAGCAGGTTTTTCTAATGCCTGAGTAGGGCAGGGCTTACCAAAGGACCTTACGTTTGGGCACCCGGAAAGCTCTCCTAATTAGCTATCAGAATAGTAATAGCCAAGCCATTAAAAACCGAAGTGAGAACATCTGAGATGAAACATATTGGCAAACTTCAAAGCTGTTAATTTGAGGGGCAAATGTTAGGTCTCTGGAAGCGAAAGCAAATCATTTTGGCACCGTAATTACATACATGCACTCCAATGGCTTTGAGATGCTTTTGACTTTACCGTTCGAAAGGTTGATGGGCTATAATTATTTATTTTCGGAATGACTTAGATGCAGATGGGTGTCAACAGTGCCAAAACCTAGATGTGTATACAGCATGTTATCCTGAGATGCCTACATGCATATAAGCATGTACACACACACACACACACACACACACACACACACACACACACACACAGAGGAGAATATTTTTAGCTCAGGGTTGGAACGAGGGGTCCTTGGTGCTCTCTGAGCTTGCTTGTTTTCTTACAGACATTTCATTATCCTAACTAGGTAACATCATCAGTGCTAGTAAGGAGTGTTGTTTGCTTTTCATTTATAATCGGGTGTCTTGCCTATATAAGATTTGAAAACAGGGTTATTGTATTTTTTCTTATTTCTCCCCACCTGTTTTCCATTCCTCCTATGGCATACTTATTCATAGCCTCATTGAACCTTTCGAAAACTATACATCCTTGGAATTTGGATCCTCTCTTAAACTTATCATATTTACAGAAATAGTTTAAGCTTGGTTTTCCAGGAAAATTTTGAACTCAGTCTGGCAATGAATTCTGTGTTGTTTGAAATGTAATTATGATCTTAAGTTTCATTCTGAATAGGTGCAGTTGGTGACTGTTTACTGTCTACTTGTCCTGCCTACTTTAATTATTACAGCTGTAAATTGCATAAGAAGGCTTTTTATATAGATATTGAAATTAATAAAATAAATATTGATCTCCTGTTTGTTCTTTTGGGGTATGTCTTCTGGCCAATTGTCTTCTCTTTTCTTTGACATACTTTGTTGGTTTGTATGAATATATGTAGGGGTCTTGGTGCTCTCTGAGCTTGGCTGTTTTCTTGCAGACATTTCATGACCAAAACTAATAACATCATCTGTGCTCTGATAATATTGCCTAGTTTGGATGAAATATCTGCAGGAAAACAACCAAGCTCAGAGATCACCAAAGTCACTTCATTTCAACCCTGAGTTATGAATATTCTTTATTGCTATGAATATGTGTATTTATTTAAAATGTATAAACTGTCGAGAGTTGCTATGGCCTTGGGCAGCCTTGAAACATAAATAATAAGTAACTAAATATATGTATTCAGATTTGACTATACATACATATGCATTTAATCACATTTCCTAGGAACTAATATTATATTGTAAATGGTCCCTAAAATACTAAATCAGGGAGAACATTTGTGGAGTGTAGCAATAAGAGAGAACATTGCAAAAAGCTTGCCATGAAGGTGATACTGACAGCATTCAAACCTAGAGAAATATTTTCCCATTTGTTTTAGCTTCTCAGATAGACTTTTTGTTTGAGATCTCCAAGAACTGGTAACTCGGGCAGTTGTGCGAATCTCCTCTTCATTAATTCAAGCCCATGGCTAATCTAAATGCATGCAAAGGGTGGAAGAAATTGAATTAAACGCAGGGAAAACCAAGGCCCCATTACTAAGCCCCAAAGTATGTACTTCATGATGGAGATGAGATAGATTTCTAAGTATATTTACTCTGGGCTTGGCAAAAGCCACTAATTGTGTAATTAATTTACATCTTTTGAAGCATGAACAGTTCTCTTGCACGGTATTTCAGACCCTGTCCCCCGGTATGTGATTTGCTGGTATCAGCCAATATATATATAAATATATATAGTTAATATATATATTAACACAATGTAGAAATGTCATAGTCAGCTGCAGCTAAATTAATTTCCATTTGTTTTCTAGCCAGCCAAAGCCATGCAGCTTTATGAACCTGCTAATCGGATATTTTGACCCTTGGTAAGTCAACTTCATAATCAATAGCTGGCTGCCTCCCTTCCCTCTCCCTTCCTTCCCCCTTTTCGCTTCAACTCTTAGTGGCACCTTCTGATTAATATCTGCCTTCCAGGAGAAGGATATGAAAATGATATAATGCAAAAATAGCTTGAACTACTGCTGCTAATACAGGATGGTGAACTACCTGCAGGCTTGAGGGAGCAAATGCTGAAATCAACAAGAGTAGATAAATATCAATGCTTGCAGTTTGTGCGTGTGAGCGAGAGGGGGGTGGAGAGGGAGGGAGGAATAGAGAGGAGAGCAGGAGAGAGGAGAGGGAGAAAGAGAGGGAGAGAAAGGGATGAAGAGAGACAGAGGCAGAGAGGGATGGAGGGAAGGAGAGACAGACAGAGAGAAAGGCAGAGGGAGAGAAAGAGTGAGCTGGAGAGAGGGAGGCAGAAGGAGAGAGGGAGAGGAAGAGAGGGAGGGTGAGAGAGGGGAGAAGAGGATGAAGGGAAGGAGAAAGAGAGGAAGAAAAAGAGGAAGAGGAGGAGGGAGGAACAGAGAAGCAAGGAGAGACAGAGAGTGGCAGGGGAGGGAGGGAGATGAAGGGAAGCAAAAGGAGAGAGGGAGAGGGTGGAAGAGAGGAAGATGAAGAGAGAGGGAGGGAGAAAAGAGGAAGGTTTCAGCCCTAGATTTAAATTATAAGGGAACCTAATTTTGATTCCTTTTCTGGCTCTCAGCCTGCTACTTCTGTTTTTTGCCTCTTGCCTTGCAGAATATTCTGATAAAATAAATATGTGAGCCCTTTCTGCAGACATCAAGCCTTACATAATAAAAAATTAATGACCACTGAGCTGCGTATCAATGGAAGGCACCAGAATATTTTCAATAATGTTCTCTTCTCTAGAAAGAAGTTGGCTCCTTCAAAACTATGACTTGGAGAGCTTTAGTATCAAATTAACCTGTTTGGTTTCAAAAGAACCTGGGGTGTGAAGCTCTTCAAAATCCCTTCCAACCATAATAGTTTGTGCAGGGTCCTGAATTTGTACAACTTAAAAAAAAATACAGTACAAAAACTGTTTAGCTTACAACAGAATAAATATCTAGTTCATCAATTTGTGTTAGTAAGTAAAAGATAAAACTATGCCAAACCAGCCTAGCTGGTATTAGTTAAAGGGTTCTATAACTCCTGCTAATAAATACTACTTTAAATATTCTAAGAGTACCTGTTTAAAAGCAGGCCTCCTTTGAAAAATTACCAGAGAGAGTATTTGATATGACCCACAAAGACACACTTGGTTCTGTTGACCTAACAATGCCTCCATTTCCAAAGACGACATCGAAGATTATCTTTCATTCACATAATAATCTTCTTACACTTTGGAAGCAGTGGTGGGATTCATTTTTTTTTTTTTTACTACCAGTTCTGTGGATGTGGTTTTGTGCGCATGGCATGGCGTGGCTTGGTGGATGTGGCTTGGTGGGTGTGGCAGGGGAAGGATACTGCAAAATCTCCATTCCCTCCCCACTCCTGGGGGAAGGTTACTGCAAAATCTTATTCCCTCCCCCACCTCACTAACCTGCTTTCCAGCTCCGTTCTCCTGTGCAGGGCAACAAAAGAAGACCCAGCCAATCAGCTGGGACTTGGGAGGCAGAGAATAGATGTGGGCGGGATGTGGTATTTGCTGGTTCTCTGAACTACTCAAAATTTCCACTACCGGTTCTCCAGAACTGGACAGAATCTGCTGAATATCACCTCTATTTGGGATCCCTGAATACACACCTTGATCCTTGAAAAGAAACATCCCATGATGATGTTTAGATGTGAGACTAGAACAAGCACAACAAGCTGTGGAGGCTCAGACTGTGGTCAATTTTGAGCCAATCCTTCCCTCTTGACCACTGCATCCCATCCCACCAAATGATGGAAAATATTGTAGGTCAAAGTGCCATCCAAAAGGTACTTTTTTTCCCAGAAGACAGTCAGTCTTTCTTCTTTTTTTCCCCCTTTAAAACATTTCACTTCTCATCCAAGAAGTTTCTTCAGTTTTTCAGAGAAGAAGAGAACTTCAGAGAACTGAAGAAGCTTCTTGGATAAGAAGCGGAATGTTTTCAACCCAAGGAAGTCCAGTTGCCTTTTGGAAAAAACACCTTTGGGACAACCTTGACCTCAATGATTGAGAATCTCTATAGACACTGGAGGGCTATACAAACCTTTTCAAACTATTGAAATAAAGCCTTAAAGATGCTTTTTCAAGAGACAACTAGACTTTCTTTGTTTTTCATTAAGATGTTTTGCTTCTCATCCAAGAAGCTGACTGAAAATCTCCATAGACCTATTGAAATAAAGGAAGGAAATATGTCTTCAAAATAAATAAGAAAATGGTCCCTCAAAGAAAAAGCATATAACTTTACAACTGTCCCTTGGATACTAACTTGATTGTTAATATAATGTTTCTAATTCCTGTTTAGCTTAGCTGTTCTTCTCTTGCTGGGAGTGGTATTAAATATTTCATTTAATTCATCCTTAACATGATAATTATATAGCTCAGTTGTGTGTGGCTACTGTGAATAACTATTTACTGTCCTACAAACTATTTCAATGTGATACCAGCTGTTGCTCCATTTTCACAGGTATTTCACATTAAACACCACAACATAAAAGAAAGGGGACGTACCTCTTATCTGCGAACATAGAACCTGCTTTTTGATCAAAACAATGTACAGAGTTAGCCCTCACCCCTCTTCTTGAAGAATGAAATATTTTGGGAAATATTAAAAAGACAGAATATTATATTTCCCTAAAGGAAAGACATGCTCTTAGAAAGCAGCCCCCACCCTTTTTTTTGGTAGATACCTTTTATACGTCAAGAATGTAGACTGAATTATATAACACAGCTTTGTTGAAGCTTGCCAGTGTCTGGATGGAAAACTACCTTGGAATACCTGTGCACCCTGAAAGAAAAAAGGCCTACAAATCATTACTTATAAAGTTTAAAATAATCATTACTTAAAGTTCCAACATAAGTTCCAAATTCAGCCTTATAATTATAGCATTATAATGATGGAAACCCTGCTATGTTAGCAATACTTAAAATACTGTATATAACATTTGGCCACCGAAGCTCCAGTATATAGGAGAGAAGTCATTTGAAAACCATTTCTATCCTGATACTCTCCATTGTATATGTACACATACAAACACAGGCATGCACACAGACAGAGAGACTACTAATAGGTCTCCACGTGGGCTCCATCGTCATGGTAAAGCTTAAGGGATGGTGTAAGTCCTCAACATGGCACAACTGGTATCTAAGTCCCATACTGGCGACTGACCCCCAAAAGATTAGAACAGCCTCTACCTTTCTTAATAGCCCTAGCAGGACTAAAAAGAGAACTGTCTCTTTTTTTCTCTTCCATTGTCCCAAAAGGGAACCTCAGCTTTTAACAGCTTATGTGACTTTTTCTGAAATGAGTAGCAACAATTTAGCTAAACAATTTATCAGAACATTCTGAATTCATCAGAACATTCAAAGCATTCCTTTGTCTAAAGACGACTGGATTGGTTCCATGAGAACCATTTTGTAGTTCAAGTGTAAATTGGCTTTGAAAAAACAAACAAACGTTTAACTTGGTATGAGTACCTTACCAGTAGGTTGTAGAAGGCTTAAGCTACTGAGCATTAAGCCCAAAGACATGCCATGGGCCTGAGCACTGAGCCCTGAGCTTCTGAAGAGGTGGATGTTACTGCAGAAAACAATTTAGCGCTTGGTAAATTTTGCAGTTTGGTAATAATTAAGTGAGACAAATGCTTGTTGAAATGTAAAAGGTGGCAGCTTCTGAAGTGTGTCATTTCAACAAGTTTCTGGAAACACTGCAAGGTTTGATGTACAAATTACACGAAGAATAAGGAAATACACATAATAGACAGACACAAAATGTTTCCTTCTAATATTTTCAGGTGGGAAAACTCTCTCTCTCCCCGCTCCTCTCTCTTTCTTTCCCATTTCCACCCCTCCTACCCCCCCCCCCGCCAAAAAAAATATTTTCCTTTTGTTCCCAAATAATTGGGCACAATCAAACTGAAGTTGAGCACAAACAATTCTGGTTCATATTTACTTTTGGTTTTTCTTCTCTCCCAGTTAGCAACCACATTGAAAAGGTGGGAAATAGATTCTCAACTCAAAGCCTGATTCATCTGCTGAGCTTTGATATTAAATTAAAATGCCACAAACTTTCAAGCAAAAAACAAAACAAAAAATAGTTCAATTCTTATTTGGGCAAATTATTCCTTGGGTGGAGGAATGCAGCGAGAAAATCAGCAGAAATGAGAAAATTATAAAATGTAAATAGCTTAGTTTCACCTCTCTGTCTTTTTCTTATATCTGCCCCCTTTCAACCTTTGATATGGTTATTTGGAGCTAATTTCGGCCCAAACTTAAGATGCACATTTCTTTAAAATTAGATTACATACTGTAATTCAGAAAATACTAGACTTTGCAGAGATGGATAGATTAATATTAAAAATAAAGGACAAAAGAAGACAGAATATTACTTAACATGTAACAGATTTTACGAGTGCTTAGAGTTAAGAGAGATAGGTTAGATGAAGAAAGATTATTGCTATGTGTGAATTAAATACAAAGAGGGTTGACAATTATATACATATTGATATAATTAACAGAATTATAAATAAGCTAATACAAAGAGAAATTTAGTTAAGACTATTTTATTACACAATTGTTATTATTATTATTGTTATTATTATATATGTTCATGCTTCTGTTTGTTTTTCTTTTTCATATTTACCGTATTTAAAATGTTTATGAATAAAAATAAAACATATACTGGGAAAAAATGTTGAATGAATTTATGTAAACATTCTAGTTTACATAAATGTAAATTGCCCTATAGCAATTGCTTCTGTGCATACTTTCTACTTAGTATGCATATAGTCCAGGTGTGTTTCTTATATTCTTTTATTTGTCAATTCAATCATCCAAATTAGGAAAAAAAAAACATTGATAACATTATCTACTAAAATTCCACCTCACATAAACCTCTTGGAAATATTAACATTCAGGTCCATGTGCACATTTAGGAAGTATTAACTTCATCGTGAAGTCATTGGCAAAAAAATGACTCTCACATCATTGCTAAACAACTTTGTATACTGTATTTAGACACTTAAAGATTCCCTGCAGCTTAATTGTGCACTTCCCTCACAAAGATTTCAGCAAAAACAGCAGTTGATTTTCAAGTTCTTTTAAATAATTTATTCCCGACCAATTTTGTCTATCAGGAGAACCCTACATATGTATAGAAATAGAATAAAACATGGAATCACAAAGTTGGAAGGGACCTTGGAGGTCTTCTACTCCAACCTCACTGTTTAAGCAGGAAATCCTATACCACTTCAGACAAGTGGCTGTCCGGTTCTTAAAAGCCTCCACTGATGGAGCACCCACAACTTCTGAAGGCAAGCTATTCCATTGATTAATTGTTCTTATTGTCAGGAAATTTTCTCCTTAGTTCTAGGTTACTTCTCTCCTTGGTTAGTTTCCATTCACTGTTTCTTGTCTTGCCTTTGGGTGCTTTGGAAAATAGTTTGGCCATCTAGTCTTTGTAGGAGCCCAGCAAATATTGGAACACTGCTATCAAGTCTCCTCTAGTCCTTCTTTTCATTAAACCTGACATACCCAGTTCATGTAACCATTCTTCATATCTTTAGATCTATAAGGTAGTATAGATGCTCTGTATATAATGCATGATCATGTTGACATTCAATTCATGGGAGGACAGGCCATTTCATGACATTCACTATCACACCCAGGATGGAACATCATATTTGCCACTTCCTTTCTCTCACCAAATAGCACTCACAATCTTAAGATTTTATATATATATATATATTCCAAGTTTTTTATTTATATCCATATCTATATCTATCTATCTATCTATCTATCTATCTATCTATCTATCTATCTATCTATCTATCTATCTATCTATCTATCTATCTATCTATCTATCTATCTATCTATTGGATAAAAGGATTCAAGGATAAAAGTCTTTCTTCCTTCAAACCCAAAATCACCCTACATTTAACTTATAAAAACATTACAAATGCTACAAGTTAAATTACATATTGTCATTAGCCAGATTGTCGGGAATAGAGTAGAGTAGAGTAGAGTAGAGTAGAGTAGAGTAGAGTAGAATAGAATAGAATAGAATAGAATAGAATAGAATAGAATAGAATAGAATAGAATAATTATTGGATCTTGGAGGTCTAGTCCAACCCTCAGCTCAGTCAGGAAACCTTATACCACTTCAGACAAATGGTTGTCCAATCTCTTCTTAAAAACTTCCAGTGTTGGAGAAATACAACTTCTGGAGGCAAGATGTTCCACTGATTAATGGTTCTAACTGTCAGGAAATTTCTTCTTAGTTCTAGGTTGCTTCTCTCTTTGATTAGTGTCCATCCATTGTTTCTTGCCCTGCCCTCAGGTGCTTTAGAGAACAATTCGACTCCCTCTTCTCTGTGGCAATCCCAGAGACATTGGAACACTGCTATTATGTCAACCCTAGTTCTTATTTTCATTAACTAGGCATACCCAATTCCAGCAACTATTCTTCATATGTTTTAGCCCCCAGTCCCCTAACCATCTTTGTTGCTCTTCTCTGCACTCTTTCTAGAGTCTCAACATCTTTTTACATCGTGGTGACCAAATTATGCTGACTCTTTAAACTGCTTAGACAGGGCTGTAAAGCACAATGAAGCAGTATATTTAATAGCAGTGCTATTGCTATTTTACCATTCCGTTTTTGTTTGTTTTTTTATCAGATTGCTTATTTGGAAGTGCTTTATCCTGTATATCTGAGAAAGCTCTACAATAATAAAGCTACGTCATTCTTTCTTTTGATCATAGGAAAATAAAACAACTTTAAAAGGTATTCAGTTCTTCATCTATCTATAAGAATGTATTTTTCCCCTTTGTATTTATTTACTTTTCTTGTTGCTAGCATGCCTAATGGTTACTAGAGAAGGGAAAGTTTGTTGTGGCTATTCTCTTATGTCTATTTAGAGCTATCTGGCCTCTGTAAAACTCCCTAGGAATTAGATGAATGGGATGACAAATTGTTCCAAGAGTACTAGCCATGGCCTAAAAGCACTTCAAAAACATTTTTGTGTTCATTTGATAAAGTATGAGTGTTCTTTTTTTTTAGGGTCAGTCTAAATGGGAAAAATATTGATGACAGGACAATAAAGGAGAGGAAACTTCTGACTTACAGCTTTCTGAAACAATACAAAAGCAAGCAAAGATTAAGATTCTTCCAAGGCATTTAATAAAAAGCATTCTTGCGGGTTCTGTAGAGCTGCCATACCTGGCTGGCCAAAATCCAGAGTGGTAAAGAAATCCATAATACTTTTCTTGCACCATCTAGCAAACATCTGGAGCTTTGTAAATGAAATATGCTAGTCTTGGGAGAAAGAAAAAAAAAAAGCCCATCTTAAGTTTTCCTAGGTTCTCATTTTATAGCTGTAGATTAGTTGCCTCTTTCTGTCAGACTGCAGATTCAGAAGGAAAAGCCATATAAAAGTACCATCCATTTTTAGCTATATGCTCACAAGAAATAGGTATTGTTATTTTTTTTCAGAAAACATGTACATTACATGCAGTGTTGAAAACTATGTTGTAACGTTTTGAAAAGTGAACATTTGGGCCCACAAATGTACATTGATCTGTCAAGGATAAATTTGATAAATTCCTTCAAAAATGTTCACAAAGTCTTCTTTCTTTCTTTCTTTCTTTCTTTCTTTCTTTCTTTCTTTCTTTCTTTCTTTCTTTCTTTCTTTCTTGTATATTTACTAATTTCTTCCTTTGTCCCTTTGTTACATTCACCCATGTAACTATTATATAGCTCGGAATAAAGGTTCTTCGCAGGTGGCTATTTTAATTCATTGTAACCAAGGAGGAATAAATGTTTTAATCCCTTTTATCTGCCTTGATCTGTTTTGCATTTCTGTATCTATTGTATTTTTATTTTATGAGGGCATGACATGAAAGATAAACTCTTTTCAACTGCAGGTTCCATCAGAGATACATTCCTGTAGGCAACATTGAAGTGAGATAGATAGATAGATAGATAGATAGATAGATAGATAGATAGATAGATAGATATCACTATTTTCTTCTAAGATGTTCCCTTCAAATTTCCAGGTTCACCTAGAAATATTCATTCATTCATTCATTCATTCATTCATTCATTCACTGATTTGTTTTGAAATGTATTTGCCATCCGTCTCATGCCAAACGACAGATATTTTCCAAAGATCTATGCAATTAACAATCAGTTTGATGTGACATAGGCTCCAAGCCTAAGCTACATAGCTAGGAGTTGCCTATCGTTAATTCCACATGACACTGGTGAAGTGGGCACAACCATGCCTGCCTTTTCTGTGTTGCATGAGAAAGGCACATCTTTCTTCCCCTGTCCTTACCACTTCCTGCAGAGGGATGATTGAGAGCATCTGTGATATTGCACCGCTGTCTCATTTGGAAACAGACAGAAAGGGAGTGCAGAGAGTGGTGAGGACAGCAGAAAAGATTATTGGTAGTTCACTTCCTTCTATCCAGGATGTGAGCATATAAGTCACGCTTGAGCAGAGACTGCTGGATTGTCTGTGATGCTACACCTCCTTTTCATGATCTGTTTTCCTTGTTACCTTCTGGGAGGATGCTTCGTGATATCCAAAGCAGAACATCCAGGTTCAGTCATAGTTTTGTTCTATATACCATCAACTTTGTGAACTCTCAAGTTTCCTCTTTCTGCTATGCATTCAGGATGGACAGTGATGTGTGTGTGTGTGTGTGTGTGTGTGTGAGAGAGAGAGAGAGAGAGAGAGAGAGAGAGAGGGAGAGGGAGAGGGAGAGGGAGAGGGAAAGAGAGACTGAATCTAGATGTTCTGTTTCAGATGCCATAAAGCCCCCTCACAGAATATATATCCCTGGATGTATGTGTGTGTGTATACTTAACTCTCTCTCTGTGTGTGTGTGTGTGTGTGTTGTGTGTGTGCGGGTATATCAGAGTGTCTGTGTCTGGGTGTCTGGGTAGATAGATAGATAGATAGATAGATAGATAGATATAATATAGCTATATAGCTATATGTACAGCATATAGCATGTGTATATGTATGTTATGTATGAGTATGGGTAGATATATACTGTCTTTTGAGAGCAGGTAACAGAATTTCATTTTTAGTGTGGACCAGTGAGCTCATAGTAAAAAAAAAAAACGACAATACAGGTTTATCTTTATAGTGATATCTTATCTTTATGAAAAGTGGAGCTAATACAACGTTTTTCAAATTGTATTTTTAGTCTCTTTCAATGTAGGTTTTTGTAAATCTCTTTTCTTGCAAAATTGACTCTGTGATTTGTTTAGCTGGCAACTACATAAGGAGAGTTGTTAAGAACAAAGTTTGATGGCAACGATGTACCGATCAGTGCTTTGTTCTGATCTATACGATAAACTCAGAGCAGAGTTCATAGAGACAGGGTGATTCTGTATGACAGAAAAAAAGTGAATCCATATTTTTCATCTCTGGCACTTAATCTATGATGACTCAATTGAGCAAAGCCCTTCTCATGCTACTGTCAAAGAGGACAACAAAAAATGAATTTGCGAGCAAGCATTGAAGTCAATTAAAACTTTTTTTAAAAAAAAATGTCCACACACAAGTACAGGAAAGTAACTGAGTTATCTGTTTGCTTTGCATTGAGAGTCCTGGTAGTTCTTGACTTAAAACCATTCATTTAGTGACTGTTGGAAGTTACAACAGCACTGAAAAAAATAACTTATAACCAGTTTTTACACTTATGACCATTGGAGTATCCCCATAATCACATGATCAAAATTCACACGCTTGAATTTTCAATGTACATTGAAAATCAAACAGAAAGAATATTATCAAATATGGAACATATTTTACCAGTGATTGGAAAAAAAGGGGTGGAGAGTAAGAATGGGATCTGGATTGTTTAAGCAAATTAAATACCCCGACAACACAACATTTGTTAAGCACTAAGAAATGTAATTAATAGAAAATTTATAAAATTTATAAAAAAGCAAAATTCACACACTTGGCCATTGATTCATATTTATGACGGTTGCAGTAGCCTGACAAGCACAGGCAATGGGGAAGCCAGATTCACTTAATAACTCTGTTACTAACTGAACAACTGAACAGTTGTGGCAAGGAATGTCATAAAACAGGGCAAAGTTCACTTAACTGTCTCACTTACCAACATAAATTTTGGGCTCAATTGTAGTCATAAGTCAAGGACTATCGTACTGAAGGCATCAAAGATGATAATAGATTGCACGTTTCAGTATGGGAGATACTGAATTCAAAGGCTCCAAACCGATAGAGACTTCACTTTTGCAGCCTGCTTGTGAAAAACATCAGGCCACCTGGCTAGCTGAGTGGATCTCTTGTATATATATATATATTTTTAAATGTAGCAGACAAAGCACACTTTCAACCACATCCAACACATTACATATGAATAAGCAAATTCTGAAATGGCAATTCCCCAGAGTCTGGCAACTGGCAGCGATGATCTGCATCTCTTTGCTGCATTTAAAAACAAACAAACAACAACACGACAACAATGATTGAATTAAGGCCAGCTTCAGCCTGGGGACCAAACTACACTGTGATTATTTCCCTAGGGCTCATGGCTGAAGCAAATGAAGAGCAGGTTTAGCACCTCGGAGCAAAAGAATGGAAGGCTGAAAGGAATTGCTTAACTTTTCCCAGTTGGTTCTGCTTCAGTTAAAAAAAAAAAAGGAAAAAAAATGACAGAGATACAGACTTTTAAAGAACAAAAAACTGCTTGAGGGGAAAATTGCCAGAAGGAAACGGCTTAAAGAGTCTCTACGGACAAGCTTTTTTTTTTTCAGGGGGAAAAAAAAACAGCAAACTGTTGCAGGTGCTTCTCTCCAAACAAAACACCATTCCTGAAGCCACCTGAATCATCATCTTGATATTCTAAATGACTGTCCCTGTGGCCATGGAACTGAAAGACACTGTAAGACCATTGCGAATAATGATTGGCCCTTAAATTACATCCATTCAGATGAAGCACAATGCAGTTCAAAATGGGACAATTCAGAGTGGGGCATTGATCTGGGGAACGGGGAGCAATTTAGCTTTGCTCAGAATCTGATCATCCACAAACTCCAGAACTGTCTGACAATGTGCCAGCTTTCACAGGCAAGCTATTTTCTCTGTATGTAGAAAATACACAGGACGCTCTGTTCCGATGACTAACAGGTAGCTTTTCATTTGAGAGGGCACCCACTGACTTGGATGCACATTTTATTTATGAAGATGTCATTTTTTGTTATTCTCAAGCAATTCTGCTCCCTGAGCCAGTCCTTCTCTTCAGAATTATCTCCTTCATTCAGTGCTGGTGCTGCTGACGGCCTCTATGTTACTGAATAACTTTTCCTTATTCCCTTAATACCGTGTAATACTTTTGGCCCTTCTGCACTTGGAAGCTGATTTATGCTGCTTTCTTCTAGCTCACCAGCTGCCTTTTGCATGGCAGCAGAATTCCCTCCAAATAAATTATTTGAATGTCTTGAAACTTCTGTGCATATGGTTTTTATGAGTAGTGCTCCACATCCATCAGCACTACTGAATTCAGTAAGGAGCATCATTATTCTTTACAACCCTCCCCGCTCCCCATTTCCATTACTCACAGCATCACAAAGCCGAGATTGGCACAGGAATTCCTCTTTCACTACCAGTTTCATCACAATCTGTCTCAAACAAGTCTCGGTTTTGCTGATATGATATGATATACCAATAGCAATAGCACTTAGGCTTATATACTACTTTATAGTGCTTTACAGCCCTCTCTAAGCAATTTACAGAATCAGCACATTGCCCTCAACAGTTTGGGTCCTCATTTTACCCACCTTGGAAGGATGGAAGTCTGACTCGATTTTGAGCCTGGTGAGATTCGAACTGCCAAATTGTAGGCAGCCGGCAGGCAGCAGAAGTAGCCTGCAGTACTGCATACTAACCACTGTGCCACCATGATATATGATATGATACAATATGATATGACATAGGGTCAATCTATTCTCCAAAGCACCTGAAGGCAGGACAAGAAACAATGGATGGAAACTAATTAAGGAGAGAAGGAAGATAGAACTAAGGAGAATTTTCCTGACAGTTAGAACAATCATTCAGTGGAACGGCTTGCCTTCAGAAGTTGTAAGTACTCTAACATGAGGTGTTTTTTTTTTTTTTTTAAGAAATTGGACAACCATTTGTCTGAAATGGTATAGGGTCTCCTGCTTGATCAGAAATGGTTGAACTGGAAGACCTTCCCAATTCTGTTATTCTAGTTTTTTTTTTCCCTTACTTCCAATTTTAAGCCTATCTTTTTTCATGACGATAAGCATGGAATCATGAGAGTCATCTTGTTGGACCTGTGCCTGAATTTTACTCCTGGCTTCTTTTGAATGACGTCCTCAGAATGATTTCTCATGAACACCCCTGGAATGTAGATGTCAAGAGGCATCAGAGCTAGAGCCGATGCAAAGTGAGATCACTGTTAAATATCACTGAGGGTTTGACAGTCACGGAGAGAGGGAGGTTAGGGAATATTTTCAGAATGAGAAAGCCAGCAGTGATGAAAGGAGGTCACTGAACCATTCCCGATCAAAAGGCCCTGATGTCCTTCTCTTATTTGGAGGTGTTGAAAAAGTACACCTGTCCACCTGTCAACTTCCCCCTCGTGTGCCCTCAGGTGATCTCTGGTGAAAGCAAGGAAAAGGATCCCCAGTGTCTGCACGTGGATAGAAAGAATGGAACGCACAGCAGCTGGCAGGATCAAAGATGCAGCTTTTAGAAAGCCACAATTTCATTTTGCTCTTGACCCTGGCAAGATAAATGTGGCCACAGTTGGGGGGGAGGGAAATGTGACCATTCGGTGACAGCTTAGGAGGATGGTAATAACAAACCTGAAAAGAAAATTAGCAATGGTTTCCTTCAATCCAGCCTTTGCCAGATAAGCTCTCGAGTGGCTGAGGGTTTCTATCCCTGACTAACATGAAAACGTTCCAATTTAAAGAGATGCTGCCAAGGACAGAGGACAGGGGGATCAAAATTATTATTTTTTACAGCACATTGTTGGGCTAAAATTAGGTTCATATCCTGAAAATGCTTTGGATCCTCCATATCAAAGCATTGACTTTATGTCTGTGGAGATTCTCAGTCATCCAGGTGATGGAGGGGGAGTGATACGACATCATCTATCTCCAATCTACAACCTGGTCCTTTCAACAATTCCAAGAAGGCTCCACACCCATTTGCACCACTCAGGTGACCTTGAGGACAACAGATATATCAGCAGGTGACCCTAAGGACTTGCTAAAAGAATGCAAATGTCCAGCTGTATAAATCCTCCCATTCTCCATCATCCAGTCAGAGCTGAAGAAGCTTCTACAGATACACTAAAGCCAATGGTGCTTTTTCAAGAGGCACTGGACTTTCATGATTTTTTCTTTGAAGACGTTATGCTTCTCATCCAAGAAGCTTATGGATAGATGCAACTGGTAAAGTATTTCAATTAAAATGTGAAGAAGACCCATTTCAACCTATCCAGAGTGTAAATTAAAACTTTTCAAAACATACCAAAACTACTGTAAACCTGTTTTCCTCCTCTAGGATGAGGAGGAGGAAGAGGAGGAGGAGGAGAGCAGGAAGAAGAAGAAGGAAGGAGGAGGAGGAGGAGGAGGAGGAGGAGGAGGAGGAGGAGGAGGAGGAGGAGGAGGAGGATGCTATCTGATTCCCAGTGACTCTAGATGATTCACAAGAGCGAAGCAAAGAAATTTACAATATAATCAAGAAAAAGATTGCAAGTGGGACAGACCCCAGAAGCAAGGGGTCTCACTTCACCTCACTGAAGGTCTGGTGAAGTTTGGGATAGAGTTCTATAGTTTATGGTGTTATCATATAAAAAAAAAGATTGATTGTACGTAACTAGAGGATTGTTATAACATAGCATTTAAAAGTGATTGTAAAGGATTAGGAGAGAGAAAGACTGTATTCTAGCAGCAGTTCATATATGCATAACTAAATACACATTTTCTTTACTGTATTTTTTGGGTAGAATCCCCAAAGGAAATATTTCTGCTTTTAAATCAACATGCTGTTTTTATCATTTTTTCCAACCACGTATGTATTTTTGTCCAGTATTTTTTTTGGCTTTGGGCTATTTGTAGCCATTTGTTTTTGCTATTCTTGTCAATAATTGTCCACTGGTTAATAATAACAAGTGCCGACAATTATCTTGTTTAATAATCTGTTCGTTTCTACACTTATCCATCTAATTGTTACAACAAAACTATCAATGTACAATGCAATGAAGGGTTTTGTTCATAAGCCTTCTTATCACATTGAGAGGCAAGGACTGACTCCAAATCACTAATGGCACCCATTTCTAAGGAAGACTAGAAACCGGGTGTCATTGTCCAGCACTTCATCCATAACACACATTGGTTCTCTCATCATCTGCATTAAGCAGAGTTTTCAAATCCTGTCTTTGGACCTGAGAATGGAGATTCTCAGTTATCCAGGCCACAGTTGTCCCAAAGGTGCTTTTTCAAGAGGCAACTGGATTTTCTGGTTTTTTTCTTTGAAGATGTTTTGCTTCTCATCCAAGAAGCTTCTTCAGCTCTGGACAATTCCCTAAAGAGTGCACTGAAATTCTGTCCATGGACAGTTCCACAAAGAGTGTGCTGAAGTAACCAAATGGGCAAATGATTATAGCACCTCCATAATCACAGCAATCAACTGCCTCTCTAGGATTAATATCCTATTTACCCTAGGATAATATTTGCCAAAAGAAGACCAGTTGAAAGTATTAAAATCCAACACTTTTGGGGGGAAAAAAGGATCACAACTCTTTTACTTAATGGCAAGTCCTTCAAAAAGTGGTTTGTCTCATCTCTCCAACATATGAAAATTGAAATTTTCCCTTCCCAAGGGACAAATAGAAACCTTGCCATCGCTAACAAGATTATTGGCATATATGCAGTTACTTCCTAGTGAACATTGCTATATATTTATTTTCCTTTCTCTGTAACCCTTCAGAGTGTTTTCCCAACAGTAATTTCTCTTTCACTCTTTTTTTTTTTTTCAGGGGGAGGCAATATTAAATGGTAGCTCTTGGAATTGATTCCTTAAATATGAAATGGGTCTTGGAACCCAGCCCATAAACCTATCGATATGGAAATGTTTCTGTGAAATAGATTTCTGATATGGTATCCTTACAAACAGGGAAATGAATCATAATGATTCAAGAATAGTGTTTATTTCAGAATCTTTGTGTGAACAAGTCCCGGTTGTTCCAACAAATTTACCCCTGCATTTATGAAATCTATACATTTTTTTTTACATATTTTGAATCAACTTTCTTCAGTCTTTCTTCAGTTTTTATCAGTTACTCTACAAGGAGGAATGATGACAAATATATTACAAGAATTGTTTTTATGCAGTGGCTAAAGGAGGAAACGTAGAATGAAGTATTTCCTTTAGCTATGATTACTTTCTTTGTATGTAATAGTTTCCACATTAATGAAAAGATCAGAAAATCAGGACACTAGACAGAATTTGTATACATGCTTGTAACATATACTAACTATGAACACACAGACACACAGACACACATACACAAATATAATCATATGCACATTTTTGGAGGGTTTGAGTTGGAGTCATACCCCACTCAAGAATTATTATTCTTCTCACTAATCTTCTTTTCTTAAGGGGGCTGTCATCATTTGGGTAAATATGGCAGGGTTTTTTGGAGGCAAAATCCAAAATCAATTCCAACTTGCAGTGCTTCTGTTTAATTCATGGACGTGTCAATCACATTGATTGAATGTTTCTCCCTAATAGAATAACCTGCCTATTTTGAAACTCAGGAAAAAAAAAACTTTGATGATTTTATAATTAGGAGAGAACATCTGCGTAATCCATGAATTACTGTTAAAATTTTAGATGTCGCTGTGATTTAATTACAATTAGATCTGGGAGAATTGGAAGATAAATAAATCATATTTTCCCACTAAAGGAATATGTTTGTAGCTCAGGGTTGAAATGAGGAGTTCTTGGTGCTCTCTGAGCTTGGTAGTTTTCTTTCAGATGTTTTATTACCCAAACTTGGTAATATCATCAGTGATCATATAGAGAGAGGTTTGTTCTCAATTTATATTCTAGTGGTTTGCCCTGTCACTGTTGGTGTGAAGTGGTCTTACAAGTAGTTTGGTTGGGCTGTTTACTGGTGGCTTGTTGGCAGTTCCTTGACTGGCGAATTGTTTAATATTTGATTGTTGGACTGATGTTAATCTTGGCTTTCATCATCAATACCAACACCAGACCCACAGCTAAGAAGTGAGCAATGCCCCAATCAAAGAACTGCCAAGCAAGTCAATAGTAAATAGCCCAGCCAAAACAAAACCACCAACACTGACAGGCAAGCCATTAGAATATAAATTGAGGACAAATCTTCTCCCTACTAGCACTGATGATGTTACCTAGTTTGGGTAATAAAAGAACTGCAGGCTCAAAGAGCACCAAGGTCGCTCTCATATTTTCCCCTTTTCATATAAAGTTTATGCTGGGAGTAGATTTAGTCCTAACTGGCCAAAATGAGAAGATATGCTTCAAAGGACGTCGTTCAAAGACATTCCCAGATTTCACAATCTCAAAATATTGTTTACCACCATAAAAGGTAGCTAATTTAATTCAGACTTAGGAAAATAGATCAAGATTCCATTTCGGGTAGATGTAATTACTCATTAGAGATCTGCAAGCAATTTCTTACCCGTTGTGTTTTAATTTGCCTATTTTTCTCTTGAATAAATCCTAGGTCAGTGGAGAAAAAGTCTTATTTACTGCAAAACATTCAGTGCCTTTATTTATTTATTTATTTATTTATTTGTTTATTTATTTATTTATTTATTGTTTATTTATTTATTTATTTACAGGTGAAAATATTCACACCATCTTCTTTTGATCTGAAAATGTAAGCTTGTTTTAAGGCAGGTATTTTTTTTTTTTCAAAAGAAAACCTAAAATGTGGAGTTACAATCAGTGAATGAAAGACTTCTAGTCAAGATGTTGAATTTGCTACATGTAAGCAGAAATAGCCACGTGCCATCATTTTTGAAGATGTTTTCTGATAAAGTGTGACATTTAATAAACACTCTGAATGGACAAAGTATTGAATAACTTTACACAGAGAAAGGTCCAAAATTACTGACACAGACAATGTGTTTTCTTTTATGACACCTTAGAAAGCTGCTTCTAAAACCCTGGTTCTATGACAAGAAACAATATGCACTTTTTAAAAGGAACTGTAGAAAAAAAATCAGTATTATATCTCTTTCTTTCCCCAATTCTGTGTGCTTTCCATTCTCAAAATAAATGAGAAAAAAAACAACAACAGAGAAGGTATTTATGTATTTATAACCATTACTGGGATGAAAACGTTGATCATTTCTTTTTCAACCATTAATTGTAGAGGGGTGGAAATTACTTGTCCTCACAAATTTATCTGACAATTTGGAACAGAGGTTTAGTTAACTTTGGAGAATGGCTTCTTTGTTCCTTTTTCCTATTTTTCATCTCTTAAAAAATAAATGTATACATAAATAATGAAGATGTGCTTCTCTGAACAATAGAGGACTACTTAAAACAATTTAGGAAAAAATCCTGAATCTACATGAATGGAGAGTGGAACATGGTTTTGAATATTTATTGAGGAGAGTAAGAAAATAATATATATGATTTGGTGATCTATTTGTTGATAGCAGCAAACATTAGACTAACTAAACTGAATTACTTTGAAACCATTAAATTTTATCCTTAGTTAAGCAGCTTTTGTATATAAAGGCTGTGGAGACATTATACCTCTTTTATTACATCTTCTAAACCAAATTCCTTGAGATATTGCAAGATTTGCTGCGCGATTAATCAAAGATACCCTGGGTAAAGAGCCATCTGGGTTGTTATACTCAGCTATAAAATGATATGTGTTGCCTATAAAAAGTTTAGAATTGATAGTGAGAGGTATGGATGAGCAATATTGATGATAATAAGTGAGGTTTTACTGCGGTGTTCTGAGAAGTTACTGGAAGCTTTCAAAAAGAGACTGGACAATCATTTGTTTAAAATGATGTAGCAGGGGTTAAATTAGAAGACTCCAAAATCCCTTCTAACTCTATTATCTTTTGTTCTGTGTCTATGCATATTATGAAATCATGTTATGTGATTGGGTTTATTAAATTATCACATTTCTTAAAAGGCAATCTGTAAGGTTTACTTTGGGATTAAGCTGCCTAAACAAGAAAGGAAAGGTTTATCTGCAGATATTTACTCACACATATCAGAATCAATGAAGTAATTGGATATAAAATATTGTTTCATCTCCCTACTTTCTTCCTTTCCTCGCTCATATTGCAGGACAAAAAAAAAAAAAAAACACCTCCAGTAGTTAATTTGTTTTAGTATTTTTTAAAAAGTAACTTTGGAAAAAAATGTTTACTATCCAGCTGGTGCATATTGATGATCAAATATAGCATGCTATATTCAGAAACATTTGCCGTAGCTTGAAAATATGACTTTGCAAATAGCATTTCACAAAAGCTTTGTGCACACACACAAACACACAAAAAAACCACACACACACACACACACAAAACACAGAGAGAATGAAAATCAATGGAGTCACAATTAAGGCATGGTTATGAATTTAAGTCAAAGTGAATGCTAAAACCTTTGATCAAAGATTCACTGGGAAATGAAATTTCTTTTGACAAAAGCTAGCCTGGAAAATGTAATATGTGGTTTATACATTACAGGGTTTCACGGTTCAGAAGGATTTATCCCAGTGGTATGTCAAGTAACCTTCTATATAATAGATTTACAGAAGAACCTTATGAGGTTTACTCAGAGCCTATTGAGTTCTGCAGGACCTATATGTGCATGGAGCATTTGTGTGAAGGTCTGGTGGCTTGGGGGAATGGGTTGAGACAAAAGCAGATCTATGATTTTATCTGTATGATAATTTATTTCTTTCACAGGGAAGCAAAGAGAAGAGCTTCAGAGGACTGAAGAGAGACAAAAAATTAAACCAGAATTAAACAGAGTTGGCCATGACTGTATTTCTTTTCATAGGATGAGCATTCTTGATAGTGTGAAATTATGGGTTTAACATCAGTCTCGCAATGTTGAGTTGACCTTGAAGTTTCACCACAGCAATGTATGGCCTTTTTCAACTCCCTAAAGAGCATAGTTGGCTTTTTTAGGGGGAAATGGTTTTTTTTTTGAAAAAGCATGAAAAAGATGGAGTCATGCAATGCTTGATTGACTGGAAGGTCCATCAAGTGATAAATATGAACTAAATAATACTGTACAGCTGTAAATAAGTTATGATTTTTTAGCCATTGAGTCCGTTGAGAACTCTAGTCATATTATCCAAAAAGATTATTTCTTTCTTTAATACTGATAGCATTTTCCCATCCTTCGCCCCTCCTAAAATCTTTTCCAAAGATACCCATACACCTCAAAACACAATCCATTTAATCAAACTTTGAGACAATTTCTAACAGACCATATTCTATTAGTGCAATAGAGCTTCCATTTTGTGGTGGCACAGTGGTTAGAATGCAGTATTGCAGACTATCTGACAACTGCCAGCAGTTTAATCCTGACCAACTCAAGGTTGACTCAGCCTTTCATCCTTCCATGGTCATTAAAATGAGGGCCCAGACTGTTAGGGGCAGTATGCTTACTCTGTAAACCACTTAGAGAGGGCTGTAAAGCACTGTGAAGTGGTATATAACTCTAAGTGCCATCACTATTTTGCTAATTACTGAGACGGACATGTCTTGCTTCAGCTTGGAAGCATATATGATTAGCCTCTGTGGCACAGTGGTTAGAGTGCAATACTGCAGGCTACTTCTGCTGCCTGTCGGCTGCCTGCAATTTGGCAGAACAAATCTCACCAGGCTCAAGGTTCATTCAGCCTCCCATCTTTCTGAGGTCAGTAAAATGTGGATCCAGACACACACACACACACACACATGCTGAAAGATCCATCGAGATGTAATTAAAAATCAGAGGTATAGGTCTAATATAGCAAAAGCATCTCACCAATAATAGGAAAATTAGCCAGGTTTTTATAAGATAACTTGATTTCCTACACTTCTCCTGAATATTTCAGCCATTCCAGGCTTCAGGGTGCTTCTCAATGTAAGATAGAATTTCCACCCATCAAAAAAACAAAATAAAGGTGTCCTGATCCTATAACAAACTAAACATGAAAAAATGCAGCTGTGGGTAGCAATAAATAGCACTATCTTCCCTCATTAGCCCCTTGTAAGTGTGTGTGTGTGTGTGTGTGTGTGTGTGTGTGTGCGTGTGTGCCTCCTATTTTCCTGTCCATTCCCATCCTTCATCATTGTAGGAGGGTTAACAAGCAGCCAGAGTCAGCTGAAAATAGGACACCTGTAAGTTAATTATCAGTGTGACATTTTCCCCTCTTATTTCCAGGAGACAAGGCAATTGCTCAGATTCTTTTGCCAAAGAACAGTTGCATATATCTGAGTAAAGGTGAGAAAACAAGCGTATGAAATGTTCCTGAAAGAAACTGGTTTGCAACTAGGGGAATGTTATTATCCTTGGCCATCTTCTCTGCTCATAAAAGAAAAGATGTTTAATTTACCTTTATTATTTTTTATAAATAACTCAAGCTGGTAAACGTAGCTAATACTTCCTCCTCTTATTTTCCCCCACAATGACAACCCTGTGAGGTAGATTGGGCTGAGAATGACTGGCCCGAAATCACCCAGCCAGCTTTCATGTCAAGGCAAGACTAGAACTCACGGTCTCCTGGGGATTGTTCCAAAGTCACCCAGTCAATTTGCACGTCTAAGGCAGGAGCAAAACTCGTCTGCTGGTTTATAGCTTTCACCCAAGGTGTCAAACTAAAGGGGTGATTAGATCTAGCCCGTGGGGCTTCCTGAGAAGGACTAGCCTGCAGTACCTCTGCCAGTGAAAACGGAGCTCTTGAGGGCCATGGAAGAGGGTTGCAGGAGGCCACTGCAGCCATAAACAGAGCGGGAGGACCACGGGTGGCTTTCCAAGCTCCGTTTTCACTGGCAGAAGGTTGCAGGAGGCCATCACAGCCCAAAATGGAGCTCAGGAGCCCATTTTCATTGGCAAAGCACTCAGGCCACCACAGGCACCTCTGACATGAGTGATGTCAAGCTGGACATGCCCACCTTAATGAACTTGAGTTTTGGTCTTCACCATTAGTCTGGTTTTTTGACACCTGCTTAAATATTTGACTTGAAGAAAAACAACACTTTGACCAAAACCATGTATCCTGCCGCTCGATAGAATTTACTGTTAGGAACTCAATGAATTTTTAAGACAATATCTGCTTTTCAATAATTTCTGCATGCTGATTCTAGTCCTGCCTTCTGTAACTATCAACCGTTGCACGATCCTCCTTGAATATTGAGCTAATGTCTCCTCTCTTTTTCCTCATTTCCATACTAAACATGCTCAGGACTTAGTTTCCAAGCCTTCTTACTTTCTTAATGACACAATCTATTTTTCAATGTCCTGTTTAAAATGCATTCCTCAGTGCTGAATACTTTGCGTCAAATATGGGCAGACAAATGCAGAGCAGCATGGTACAAATGTTTAATGTTGTCTCATCACTACGCTATGCTTAGTGCATGCTAAAGTAGCAATTCTTTTGTTAGGAGCTGTCGTACTGCTGTTCACATTCAGTTCGTGATGTATTAAAACACAGAATCTTTCATTAGCTCAAGGCACCTCACCTTAACAATAATTGATAGTTTATCTATCTACCCATCCATCTATCCATTATCTATCCATCCATCCATCTATCCATCTCTTTTTCTGGTATTCTCCATTTAAATTCATCTTGTTACTCTCCAGAATCTTGATTCTATCTTATTTGGTGTTGAATATTGAACTTGCCATTAATAATGAATAAAGCAATTTCTTTACCTACTTATTTTTAATAAAAAAGCAGAAACAAAGCTGATAATTATTAGGTTGATGTAGAGTCATAAGTAAACACAATTGGTCAACTAGCCCACCGTCTCCTGGGTACCTTAACTACTAGACCAAGGTGTCTAGTAATTCTCCATAATATTAAAACTTAGTGAATTTATATATCCTGCAACTATAAGTAAGTACAGCATCAGCTTGGAATACAAATAGCAAGAATATTATAACATGCAACAGTAGTGAATATAAAATAGAAAGCCCAAACCAGCCTCCATCTGTGATGTTTTTCAATTAAACGGATATCAAACATATGATTGATAACCAGATTTCCTGGATTTTTATATACAAGACAGACTTTATCCATGCAGGAGCAAAAAACAACAACAAAAACCCATAGATATGTCCTTCCATTGCTAGACTTAGACAGGGATATTGTTTTAGGGGTTGAAATACATATCCATACTGGAATTTCAATATGTTCTAGGAGGGCAAGCCCAGAATTGTGAGAAGAGGAGATGCTGATTCTTTCTAGTCCTTGCAAGGCAGGGTCATGCAGTGCCTCAGTGGTTAAGATGCTGGGCTTGTCAGCTGGAAAGCCAGAAGTCCAATGTTCAAGACCCAGGAGTCACGTGATGGGGTGAGTCCTGCCCTTGCCTCAGTTCCTGCCAACCTACCAGTTAAAAGCATATAAATGAGAGTAGATAAATAGGTACCACTTCAGTGGGAAGGTAACAGCACTCCATGATGTCACACTGATCACATGACCACAGCAATGTATTTGGACAGTGCCGAGCTAATGGCCTTGAAACAGAGATGAGTAACACTCCCTATCAAACACAACTGGCAAAGTAAACACTCCCTATAGTTGGACACAATTGACGGAGTAAACTTTAGCTTTTTAGTTGCAAGACAAACACTCTTTTTGGCAGTATCTCATATGACTATATATGAAAAAACAGAAACAAAGTGAACACCCTTTTTTGCAGAAGTTGACTGCCATCTGTCAAAGTCGAAATTCAGCAACAGTCAAAGAAGTAGAATGGTTTCTTATCTAACTAGTTCTTTTAGCTAGGTAATTCACAAAAATCGATGAAAAAGATGCAAATTGTAGTCAGCATGGATGCCAGAGCAATGTGTTATTGTACCAGTCTCAATTCTCCTTAATGCTACTAAAGTCCTGGATCTTATGCAGCCAGTCACAAAACACTGTCTGATTTATGGCTGCCTGAGTACACCAGATGCTAAAGCATTGTTAAGACTTTGTAGGTCTAAAGTTTGGTTAATGCATAGATGGAACTGTGCCAGCAGAATCCATGTAAGCCATTCTGAGTTTCTCAACGGAAGAGCTGGATAAGAGGCATAAAGCACTGACATAATCCCTGTTGTGTAATTCAAGACCCCTCCACGTGTGCTTTAGATGTGGTTGTCACAGAAAACCACTTCTATACAGATAGGAAACCTTTGGCTCCATTCCCGTCATCCCATTTTGCTTCTAAATCCCAACCTGGGTGAAACAGTTTCCTTTGGTTTTTACAGAACACAGCATGTGTATTGTAGAGAATCAATTTTCAGCTCTCTTCTACAGATCACGGGTGTCTCTATCCCACAAAGCTTTGGAGAAAGAACTGTGAAATTGTACAACAGAAAGTGTGTGAAAAGACAGAACTCCAAGTGTCTTCTGTTCCTGTTACTGAGTTCATAAGTCACACATGAGAAGTAACTTAACTTGGCGAGCCACCTCTGCTTTTTAAGTTTCATAATTTACCTCATAAGCTTCTTCCAAAGTTGCACAACTCTACCAGAGAAGCAGTTCACCTAACTGAATAAATGAAACTATTAACATCCTTTTCCATTATATGGATGACCTAACCCTACACTTCTGTACTGCCAGTGGATGATTCTGATGACTCAAAGATTCATCCATCATCCACTGTTATAGTTGCTTCTAGACATTTATTTCCCCTCCTGAGGACAACAGAATAACAACAGTGATGGAGAGATGGGTCTTTGTGCTCTGCTAGGCAGACTCATACAGTATATGCCTTATTTTTTTTCACCTCCAGAGTAAAAACCAAGACATAGAGATGGTATTTAGGTGGGCTTATCTAGGATATTGTCTCTTCCATGGGCATGGAAGAGTCAATATCTTAAAGAATCCCATCCCCATGGAAAGGGGAATTAACACAATCACAGGTAATTCCCACAATGGGGAATAGAATAGAATCAAAATCAAAAAAGAGCTGGAAGGGACCTTGGAGGTCTTCTAGTCTACCCCCCTGCTCAAGCAGGAAATCCTATACCGTTTCAGACAAGTGACCGTCCAATCTAAGGGTCTTCAAACTTGGCAAGTTTTAGACTTATAGACTGCCCAAGCTAACATGACTGGAGAAGGAATTCTGGGAGTGGAAGTCCACAAGTCTTAAAGCTGTCAAGTTTGAAGACCCCTGGTCCAATCTCTTCTTAGAAACCTCCAGTGATGAAGCACCCTCAACTTCTGAAGGCCAGCTGTTCCACTGGTTAATTGTCCTCAGTGTTAGGAAGTTTCTCCTTAATTTCAGATTGTTTCTCTCCTTGATTAGTTTCCATCCATTGTTTCTTGTCTTGTCTTCCAGTGTTTTGGAAAATAAGTTGACCCCCTCCACTTTGTGGCTGTCTCCCAAATATTGGAATATTGCTATCATGTCCTCACTAGTCCTTTTTTCCTCTAGGCTAGCCAAACCCAATCCCTGCAACCGTTCTTCATATGTTTTAGTCTCCCAGGCCTTTGATCATCTTAGTTGCTCTTCTTCTTTTTTCCCCCAAAGTCTCAACATCTTTTTTGTAATGTGGTGAGCAAAACTGGATGCAGTATTCCATTTGTGGCCTTACTAAGGCTTTATAAAGCAGTACTAATACTTCACATGATTTTTATTTTATTCCTCTGTTTATGCAACCAAGGACTGTATTAGCTTTCTTGGCTGCTGTTGCACACTGCCGACTTGTGTTTAAGTGAATGTCCACTAAGACTCCAAGATCCCTCTCACAGTTACTGTTTTGGAGCCAGGTTTCACCTAATCTACACTTGTACCTTTGGTTACAAGTAAACTACATAGAAGCTAGTTGACGAGTGTTAGATTAGCCCTTGATAGACAAGTTCAACGTCAAACTATATTTAATTTCTATGGGTTAATTAATTGGGTCAATTAATTCAGTTTTGGAGTCTGCAGGACAGGCTTATTTCTCCAAACTTGACCAAATTAAGTGTGTCGTGCAAACTCTGTTTTCCTGCTAAGACTGAAAGGATATTTTAGCATGTGCTTAAAGAGATAAATGTGTAATTTGAATACATTTAGAAGTCTGAAAGATGAGAAGGAGGTCAGTTTTGCTTAAAAAGCCAAATGGAATTCTTATCCATTATTAACTTGCACCCAGATGCCTGTTCACACAACAACTGGGCACTTCTGTATTATTGACTGTTTTATTGCTTTCTAGTACTTTAAGGCCAATTCTTAGCAGTAAAAATCAGCAAGCATTTTTCCCTTGAAATTTTTAAGCAGCTCCCATTACCTATAATAGAGAATTTTGATCACACATCTCATAATAACCAGGATTCTGGTGTTCCCTTACTGACACATATCAATAATAGCAATAGCACTTAGACTTATATACCCCTTTATAGTGCTTTACAGCCCTCTCTAAATGGTTTTACAGAATCAGCATAATTGCCTCAACAATCTGGGTCTTTATTTTACTGACCTCAGAAGGATGGAACCTTGATGGGATTTGACCTGCCAAATTACAAGCAGCCAGTAGACAACAGAAGTGGCCTGCAATACAGCACTCTAACCACTGCACCACCAAGGCTCTTATGTCTTTGTGTAGAATGAAATTTGGTCATTCTGTTATTTCCTTCGGGATGTTGATTGTGTTTTGCTTTCTGCCTCCAACCAGTCGTAAAAAAAAACTCGGGCAGCATTATAAAATCAATCGAATAATTAATCTATAGCACGCACACAACAAAATTGTCTGCCCATCAGTTTCAAGTATATCTTACTGGGAAAAGTTTGCTTGTATCATCTAACAAGGATAGAAGTATTACTTTTATCAATTGATTGATTGGCTCTTGGGCCATATCAAAGTGCAAAGTTCCAGAAACAAATTATTATTACAATTTGATAAGAACAATTTAAAATGTAATTAGATAAAATACGACTTAAAATGACATTGGAATAAAATACAGTCTAAAATGAAATTGGAATAAAATACAATAATTTAAAATATATATAAAATATGATAAAATTATATTTTGGCATCACCCCTACAATCTACTCCAATCAGTCCCACCTATGCAGATCTCAACCAAACCATTTTGCTTAAGTACTATACTGTAGTAAGTGTTATTTTTAGATTCTGGCTACACAGAAGGTAAGTTGCTTTGATCATTTGTTTGGTATATAGACCAAGGGATAGAAGTACTATCAACTATCAGAGTCTTCAAATGTAATCATGATGGCCTCTTACTATTCGTTTTTAGAGAGTATAAATTCATATGAACGATACAAAGATCAGATCTGGGGAAGGCTAGGAAACAGGAAAAAAAGCTTTGTGAAGTTTAGCACAGCACTTCAATATCATACCTAAAACTACCTTCTGTAGATCATCCCAAAGGTGCTTTTTAAGAGGCAACTAGACTTTCTGGTGTTACTTTGAAGATGTTTTGTTTCTCATTCAAAAAGCTTCTTCAGCTCTGATGAATGAGAAGTGAAATGTCTTGAAAGAAAAACCAGAAAGTTCAGTTGCCTCCTGAAAAAGCACCTTTGGGACAACCATGACCCGGATGATGGAGAATCTCCATTAGACATTTATCTTCTGTAGAACTTTAATTTCCCATCCTTCCATATTTTTTGGTGGGAAGATCTGAAGTTTGTTCCAGTTTTCTACACAAGCACAAGAAGGTGATTTAGCATCCCCGGTTCTTTGATGGATGGAATGAAATGCTTCCATGCTAATTCCAATAGGCCAGTTTGAAAGTATGCGCCTGGAACTAAATGGTCTTAATCAATAATGTTCTCCTTTGATGTTCTCAGGTGATATTTCATTTCTGGGCCCTACAGGACACAAAAAGAAAAACCCTTGCAATGTAAATTCCTTTTCCAGCCCAGCAAAAGCTATTTTGATGCACAATAGGCATCGGAGGAGAAAGTATTTCTTGGTGCAGGAAGCAACTAGCTCTTGTGATGCATCTAAAATAGGCCAGAGAATAGCAGGCTGGAAAGCTGTAGAAAAACCATCAATTTCACAGCTTTTTCCACCAGCCTCAGGAGGCCTTCTAAAGAATGAAGATGGGTGAGAAGGAGGGAGAGAAAAGAGCTCTCTAAAAGCTGTACATATTTGCCCTCCATCTCGCATTAAAACCATTGGCTGCTGTGTAAACTCTCATACCTTCATCTTAGCTTCCACTCGGCAGACCAAGAGTTAACCTGAACAACAACAAAAAAAATTGCATCTTCTCACCATGGTTAATCCTGTGAAGGCCTCACTTCAACTTTCAGTTCTTCAAAATTGGCAAGTGCTTTAACTCCTCTAGATTAGGGAGGGGAAAAAAATGAGTGGAAAATTGCAGGAGATGTTGATGTGCAGCCCTCCTTTCCTTCCTCTCTTATTTAGTCATTATCTTTTGCTTTCACTGGCCTTGACAAGAGAGTAGGCATATTCCCCCACCTTCTTCCTTTCTTTGGAAGCAAATGGCAAGCAGAACAACCTATAATAGAGTTACTAGCAAAGCTGCACCTCTGTAATTAGATATTGTTTTTATTGCATCAAACTTTTCTCTCCACCAATGTCCTTTTCATCCTCAGTGTACTAAATTAAATATCTGCCCCTTGTAGAATTTGATTAATCTATACTAGATTAAAATCAAATCATGTACCAAATCAATTTTGCTTAAGGTACAATAATCTCAGCTCATCAAGGTCCTTTTTTCTAATAATAATGAGAAAGGCTTGCCCTTCCTCCTCCTTTCTTTCAGATTGGTTTTTTTTTTCCTTCTTTCTGCCTTCAATATTTTACTCAAAGGTTTATTTTCATAGCCAGTCATAGATTATGACCTTATATATCTTTATCATCTCTTATTACAGAAAATTTGCGAAAAAGCCAAAGGCGAGACAACGTTGGTTATGAATCGCTCTAAAGATTTCCAGGTCAAGTTAATTTTTCCCCCTTTAATTGATACTGTATAAACCTTGAGGGATTTTTTTTTTAATTTAAGGAAGAATGACAGATATTTAAGCCCTTTTGGGAGGGATTATACTGACATTGGATCATGGGATTATCTGTAACATAAATGTTGGGGAATTTGGACTGGTTTGTCTTCTTGTCAGGAAATAAACCAGGCAGGAAAAAAAAAAGATGGTCTTACAAATGTTAATCATGTATTCAATCATTTCTTACACTAAGCACATAGAAAAAAAAAAAGGAGCTGGATGACGCAAACTGAAAAGAAAAAAGGAATGGGTATGGTCATTCTTAGAAATTTGAGATCTCCAAAAACCCCACAATAAATTTGTGCATTATCTCCCCATGAATGCAACTGGGATCCATCGGTTTACCAGATCTGACTATGAGTACATGTCACAGAAGAGTGAACTGTGGTTCAGAATAGAATTTTGGAGATCTTCTAGTCCAACCCTCTTCTTATGCAGGAAAACCTTCATCTCTTCAGACAAATGGTTTTCCAATCTCTTCTTAAAAACTTCCAGTGTTGGAGCATTCACAACCTTTGGAGGCAATTTGTTCCACTCATTAATTGTTCTAACTGTCACGAAATTTCTCCTTAGTTCTAGGTTGCTTCTCTCCTTGGTTAGTTTTTACCCCAGAACAGAAGCTTATGCCATCTTATAGATGCAACTTCCACAGTGGCAAGATTTTGCAGATCAAACACAGGTTCTACTTTGTTGTGGTCCACAGCTATCTCTATATTACAGAGTCTTTGCAATTCATCAGAATTCACCTCTTTTCTTCCTCACCTCTCCCTTCTTGCATTTGTATTTGTTCACCAAGTCCTAGCAAGTTCATATGACAGAGCGCATAAGGCTGCCTAAGTTGCTTTGTGAATTTATTTATGTAGTCTCAGCTTGATACATCCACATGGGGAGTATAATGCTTTGGTTGACCTATGATCTTATCTCCTTAGAACTGCCCAAGATTAAAGAACAATTGGAATTCATGCCAGTCAAAGATAGAAAAGAAAAGCTGATCTTGGAACAAGTTGAATTAAATTTATTCCAGTGGGGTGGATGGTTTGCATTCTGTCAGAAAGAAATCCTGTTAAGAAACTTGCATTCTGCTCGAAAGCTCTTATGTGATTGATATTAATCAAGTGTGACTGATCTTTCCTGACCTCAATCACCAGACCATATTATATAATGGTAATAATGCAAAAGTTTGAGGGGGGGAATTAAATCTGTATTAGGGCTATGCAAGGGGAAGAGCAGAATCTTTCAAACAAAAGCAAGTTTGTTCATTTATTAAAATCTTCATCTTACTGTATCTCCAAGCAACTCATAGCAGCCTGTGCTTTACATTGACCCAATTTAAGTTGGGAATAGTTTCACACATTGTAGCCAAGGTGGAAACAGATCATAATTTTCATTATCCACAGCCCTTAAAGTCAAGTGTGAGCGCATTTTTAGCTTAGTAAGGATATATCTATTTCAGACATCATCGAGCTTAGAAAGTGTGTTGGCTCAGTGGCTTAATGACACTGGAGATGACCTTTTTTTCAGAAGTTTGAGTCCTAAACCTGAATAGTGGGGTGAGCTCCTGTCACTTGCCTCAGATTCTTCTCACCTAGCAGTTCAAAAGCATGTTCTGTGCAAGGAGATAAATAGGTACCACTTTGGTGAGGAGACGAATTGGTACTTCATGCTGGTGGTCAGATTCCTGCCAGCTCTGAATCTTCCCAGTTGTAACACTCATTGTACAAGGCATCTGTGGCAGGTGACAGGGCCTGGGATGACAATTCAGGAAGAGCCACTTACCTTTTTACCTGGTGCAAAGCTACCTTGGGAAGTGCATGAACATATACCACAAAAATGTAGCTACTCCATGGGCAGCTAAGCTACTACTCTGCATTTGCTTTGTGGTTTCCTGGCTAATGTACTAATGCTATATGCTATATAAATAAATAAATGAATAAATCATTGAGTTTTGCAAAACAGTTGAACAAGCACCTGATGAGCAATCTGCTAAAACAAAGCAAGGCTATGACATACAATTGAAAGAAAACTGGGAAGCCTATATTTGTGGAGTCTGGCACAAACAAAGAGTGTTTATTCAGAGAGCATACGCACATGTAGCACTTGTGTCCATTCTAGGTAGTTAGAGAACTGATAACAGTAATGAAGAGTTAGGCATCCTGCATACCTCAGCTAGAAGTTAGAAATAGGGATGGCCTGGAGCAATTAGAATGTGTATTAGATAACTCTCAGAATATTCATTAGCCAAGGCTTAGGAACAGGGATGGCTAGAGACCAATAGAACAAATTGTCAGATTTACTACTAAACTAAATGTTTAGTAACAAACATTACTAAAATGTTTATTAGATGATATTTCTTATATACCCTGCCTTGTTCCACCTTTTGCTTTAGTGAAATTGTACAATAATTGTATACTTAATATTTTGTTCTGGGTTCTGGAATTTTGCTAGTAGGGACCCCTTTTGCTGAAGTGCTTCAAGAAAAGGAAACAAAGCTTGCACTTCATGTCTGGTGTTCATCGGCTCCTCAAGGTATTTCTCAAGAAGAGTACTCCACTCCTCTACTCACAATAGAATTTCCTTTGCCTCCAGGCTGGAAATTTTGGGCTTGGACAATCGAGAACTGTGCCACCTGTGGTCCGATCTAAGCATAGTAACACAAAATTGTCTGCTACAACGTCTTGCCTGTCAACAATTTCTTCAGCCTCAATCACAACAATACATGGGCAAACAACTGATACAAACTCAAACTAAACTGTTCTAAACTCAATTGCAGAAAATATGACTTTAGCAACAGAGTGGTCACCACCTGGAATTCCCTACCTGACTTTGTTGTTACAGTCTCAACCCTTCACAGCGTCAACCTCAAACTGTCTACCATGGACCTCACCCCATTCTTAGGAGGTCCTTAAAGGGGGCATGCATAAGCACACCAGCATACCTACCATCCTTGTCTTATTGTCCCCATTTATCTGTATTTACTTCCTTTGTTCATTTTATGTTCATACCTATACTTGTTGACTTGTACATGTTTGACAAACAAACAAAATAAAATAAAATCCCAAGCAAAATATCCATTCTGGCTACTCAAACTAGGCCTTTAAGAGGAACCCTTTTGTGGCAAAGCAGGAGACACTCTGTCTCCACTAGATACCCAAGTGGCTAACCTCCAGTCTCCACCAAGCTCATATAGCCTATTGTCATGTCACATACCAGGTCAGTCTTGTCAGCCTATAGTGCAAAGCAAGAGAAGAGAACGGAAGCAATCTCCATGTTTCACTCCAGAGGGAAGGAGATGATTGGCAGTCCTAAATTGTACATTTAAAAATGTAAAAAATATACAGTATGTCCTGTTATCACTGCATTATCCAGCTCCCAAGCAAAGTGCTTCTTCAAAAGAGGCTAAAATTTGACTCTGACCTTCCAAAATGCAACCTGATTGGCTGCTTCTGCATATTTGAGATTGTACATGTATCTGGGGCAAGAATCTAAACTCGAATTGACTTTAGGCCAGGCTATTCTCATTATTCTCAGCAAAGTTCATGCCTTATGGCAATTGCACAAAGCATAAATAATGGAAGTTCACTAAGAGACATTCCTATATTGGCATTCAGTTCCTGTTCAGTCAAAAACAAAGGACTTTTGTCACACTACGTGAAGATCTTCCTTCATCTTGTGTAATGTTGCCATAAACAGAACTTATACTTCATACTTTACTCCTGGATTACAGAATGCTATTTAGACCAGAGAAGGATTGATATAGAATTCCACCTTGAAAAGAATGGATCAATAGACTTGATTTTTTTCCCCTAATCCATATACGCAATAAAATATCCGTATGGACCCATTCATTCCACTGAATCCAATTTTGTATTCCCTAAAAATGCTGACTTGTTTCTCATGCTAAGCCAAAAGGCAGATTTATCAAGCTCCCAAACTCAACTGAGCCTGCAATCTTCAACATGCTTACAAGGGGTAAGCTCCACTGCTAAGACATAAATATGACAGAGAGAAAGCGCTTAGTTGATATTCTGCCTCAATGTGAATTTCACGGTGTTGCATTGGACACAGAATGTGTGTCCTGACACAACTGGAAAGTGTTGTGCTTTGCAATATTGGGTAACACTTAGGCACTAACTGACACAAAAACACTTGTATAAAAAAACACAGAGGTTCTAGAAAGGGTGCAGAGAAGAGATACAAACATGATTAGGGGACTGGAGGCTAAAACATTTGAAGAACGGTTGCAGGAACTGGGTATGCCCAGTTTAATGAAAAGAAGGACTAGGATCAACCGATTCTCCAAAACACATAAGGCAGGACAGAGACCCTGGGAAAATCCCCAAAAAAGTTTGCTGAAAAATTCCCCACCCTGTTTTCCTACCGATTGATCATTCTTTATTTGGGCTGGCAGGATATCGTCTCCAGCTCTGTTCTTGGGGGAGTGGGGGAGGAGAGGCTTTTGGATTCATGAAAGGAAAACAGCAGAAGCAGCAGAAGACTTTCTTTCTCTCCCCCAAACTCCACCAGAAATGAGTCTTTGCTGGTGCAGCCTCTTGGAGCAGAATGCCTTGTAGGGTCCCAAAGACTCATTTCTAGCAAAGTTTGGGGGAGAGAAAGAAAGACTTTTGCTGCTTTCCTTGTGCGCAGCCAAAAGCAGAAGAAGAAACAGAAAGAAGCAGCCCAGTGGCCAGGCCAGGCACGTGGGGTGAGTAGGGCAAGTTACCCCCACTCCGCCCTTTCCCCCCTCCGCTCACTACCTCATGTTGTTCGCAATGCAAGCGATGCAAGCTTTGTGTTCCCACAAGCCATCTGGGTGGTGCAGCCTTATGTTCCTGCATAGCCTGGATTAATTGCTTTGGGGGGTGCTTTGGGGGTGACATTTCTCTGTGGAACACCAACATTTTCTCGTGGACCACCAGTGGTCCCCTGGTCCACTGGTTGGTTACCACTGGACTAGAAGACCTCCAAGGTCCCTTCCAACTCTGTTATTCTGTATAAATTTGATAAGCACAAAATTGGTTGGATCTGATTTTGTATTCATTGAGTTATTAACATAACTCATTGTGTAAAGGAATAATAATAGTGGCATGCTTCTAACTTTGCCTCTTCCAGGAACTCCAGCTCAGCGTGCTTCATTCTTATGGAAGAGGCAAGCTTCATTTGTGCTACATTCTAAAATTTGAATGAGCATCTCTGTATATTTTGTGGTACAATTGTTTGAATAAATGCATTATGAATGCTAAAATCCCAATGCCCAACTCTTTTTTCTGTTCACAAAAGGAAGAGGGAAAAGGCAACAGAATGTGTAACAAGTTTAACTAACATAAATATGAAGCTCCATTGTTAAGATTGATTGTAAATATTTACTCGCAGAAAAAGACATGGCTAACTGCTACCACAATTGCTACGTCCTACAATTCATAGAAACACTTTAATGTTAAACATGTTTATTCTTCTTGTAAACTGCTGCTAAAGTTAAACTGTTGCTAAAGTTAATCTGCCCATTTCCTCAACAAGAGGAGAATTGAGTATGTTGAGCTAGGATTATCAGAGATTAAACCCACATTTTCTTGCCAGATTATTTATTTATTTAGTGTATGGCATTTCTTGCCAGAAATACACTGGAATTTCAAAACAATTATGATTTCATTCCATTTAAAAAGAAGTGCATCCTGTTAGAAAGATGTTGTGGTAACATTGGAACCCTTCAGTTCATTCACACAGAGTTCATGTTTAGCCGAGCACATGTGTAAATTCAACAGTATTTATCTACATAAATATATTTCTGCTTCCAAAGGGAAAGTGACCCCAAAGGTTCAGACATCCTGTTTTGCTGGGACAATCCTAAATTAGTTCCCTACAAAGCGACCTTGACTATGTGTCAGAATGGTCACGCAACTGGCAACTCCAAATTTCACCTAATGAATGTTCTGCCCTACACATTGGTAATAAAAATCAGAACACCAAATGCAAGTTGGGCGGAAGTGATCTTGTAGATGACCCTCACTCTGTCAAGGACCTAGGAGTACTTATTTCAAATGATCTAAGCCCCAGAGCTTACTGTAACAGCATTGCCAAAAAAGCTTTAAGAGTTGTTAACCTTATTGTGTGAAGCTTCTTCTCCGGCTACATTGCATTGTTAACTAGGGCATACAAAACCTTTGCCAGACCAATTCTTGAACACACCTCATCCGCCTGGAACCTGCACTGTATATTGGACATTAACACAATTGAGCAGGTTTAGAGGTACTTCTTGAGAAAAGTACTCCACTCCTCCACTCACAATAAAATTCCCTGTGCCTCCAGGCTCAAAATTTTAGGCCTGGACAATCTGGAACTGTGCTGCCTGTGGTCCAATATAAGCATAGTACACAAAATTGTCTGTTACAATGTCTTACCTGTCAACAACTTCTTCAGCCTCAATCACAACAATACTTGGGCAAACAACTGATACAAACTCAAGGTAAACTGCTCCAAACTCGATTGCAGAAAATATGACTTCAGCAACAGAATGGTCAAGGCCTGGAATGCCCTACCTGATTCTGTTGTTACAGCCTTAACCCCTCACAGCTTCAACCTCAAGCTGTCTACCATGGACCTCACCCCATTCCTAAGAGGTCCTTAAAGGGGGCATGCATAAGCACACCAGTGTTCTTACCATCCTTGTCTTACTGTCCCCATTTATCTGTATTCACTCCCTTTGTTCTTGTTATGTTCATACAGATACTTGTTATCTTGTACATGTTTGACAAACAAACAAATAAAAACAAACAAATAAATATAAAATAAAATTTCAGGGAATCTATGTCCACCTCTACAAGAATTTGAACAGCACCAGTGATTTCTGATTCCTCTGAATTTCTGTAGACCAGATAGGAGAACCTCAACTTGAATTCTTAAGACAAGGCAAAGAATATCAATACAGAAAAGATGCAACACATTCCTTTCTTTTGTTTGCATTTTGAGAATTCAAGTCACTTAAAAAGGTAAGTTTATATGTATTCACAAGACAGAATTGTAGTTCTGGAAGGAGGGTTTACTGAGCACTGGAGCTTTCAGATCTGGGCTGCAAATTTCCAGGAGTTAAATGACAGAAGGAAAAGGGTGTTATTTTCTGTATCTTTTGCTATCTGAAATACAGGATCTCTTCTCTGTCACTCCATTACTGGAGTCTTCATCTCTGGAGGCTTTTAAGAAGAGACTGGACAGCCACTTGTCTGGAATGGTATTAGGTTCTCCTGCTTAAGCAAAAGTTTGGATTAGAAGACCTCAATGATTCCTTCCAACTCTGATACTCTTTTCATTCTACTAAGCCTGTCTCTTTACAATGCATTTTGATCACCAATTGCAACCTTAATTTTTTTTCCGATGCTTGTTAGCTTGTTGAAAGTTGAATAGTTCTGATGCTGTTTCCTTAGTGAGCCTGCCCAGAGCTCCATACCCAGCGCTCCATTATGATAGGCAGTTAATCCTGATCCTTGCTAGCTAAACTGATTTTAATTGTTAGAAACTGCATTTTCAAACTCCTGCTAATCATTTCTTGGGCTGCATTTTTTCCCCCTTACATTTCAGTTTACAAAGCAAAGAGAGAGAGGGTTATTTGCAGAAAGAATGTTATCCCTTATTTTCCTCCACCTCATTTAAAACAGTACTTTCTAATTCAGGATCCAGTGCCTTGTAGAGAGGGCAAAATAGACAATTCAATTGCCTTAAATTTGCAGCTTTGTGGTTTAGGATTATCCTGCAGATGCTTTAATTTTCAACCACACGAGGAAAGGAGGAACAGAATATTGTCCGCCTATTTTTAATTCTATATATTATGATTACTTTGCAAAAAGAGATGTATATTTAATAGAAGCATATTATTATATACTAGAGAAACTAATGAAATGAGGCTTGCCAGTTGTGTTCTACTGCTGGAAACAATACGTATGCGTCTTTAGAAAGATGTTTGTAATGGTATTGACATGGTTTACATTTAAAAAAAAAATCCTGGATGGTCAGTTCAAAAGACAAACTATCCTAAAACGCTGGTATTTTCTGCTGGTTTTGCATCCAAACATTAATGAGCTTTGACCTCTGCTTAGTTTCTGAGATTAGCTGAGGGACAGCCATCTGCTATGGATTTTATCAATGTGCTAAATTTAATTTGCTGTACTTCCTGAGGTTACTGAAACCATCCAGTCATATTACAAACTCCCTGTCTTGCATTGAGGCCACCATACACAACTTCCTACACTGGGTATAGTCATTTCTACATACTTTTTTACTTCTCATACTTTTATTTTTCATAATGCTTTTTTTAAGCACAGTGTTTTTAATGAAAATAAAAGCTTAAATCACCTTCCACAGCCTTCTGTGTGTGTTTTGTTTAAATTTTAGTTAGAATGGCTGACCACGATAAATGGATTGCTCAAGTTTTCTGGCCCCACCTGTTCTTTATTGTATTTTTCCCCATTATTTTAATATTGATAGCATTGAATCAATTTTATCTTATTTCATATGCTTCTTGGGAAAACGTTGTATTTTGAAAAAGGGCAATATGTCTGAGATTGTAAGTATTTATATGTATGCATGGGCAACACATCCTACTTACAGCTGTTTGCAAAGTTGGAAATAAGGCTTTGGAGATGCAGATTTTATTTTCTCACCATCATATTCAGAACTAAGCTCATCTCTGTGTTTCATTTTTCATTTCTAATGACATAATTTGAACCAAATCAAACTCTGTGTATGATAAACTATATAATAACCAATGTTATACTCTGCTTGGTTATCCTTAAAACTATTATATCCTAGGAAGTCTTGCCTATTTGGGGTGTTTAACCCAGTGACAGATATGCGGCTTCAAAACAGAAATGTTTGTAATATTCCTCTTTTTTTTATACATGCAGCTTTAGGCACAATGCTAGAAATAGATCCCTTTTTACATCAATCTATATTGGGTGTTGAATATTTCAATACATATTTCCAATTTCCTGGAGGCTCTATAGGTTTTCAAATTAAACTCCCTTCCCAATCTTTGGAATTATTTTTTTTTTAAATACCAAATAATCAATACTGACATTTAATCAAGTACCCACAGAATGAATTAAATTAATTAATTAAAAAACATTTCACATTATATTAAAGAATGTTTAATTAGAGAATATTAAGGAATGTTGTAGTATCATGTGATTTAATTCAAACTTTTGCTATGTTTTTAATGTGATTTAATTCAAACTTTAGGTAACATTAAAGAATGTTACTTGCATTATCATGTGATTTTGTTAAAGAAATATCCAGCAATGTAGTTCTCTCTTTGCATTTTCTCTCAAAGGGGCTAAAACCAGCATTTCTTAACTCAATCTTTGTGGCTGTTCACTTCTCACATGGCCTGGTTCCGAATAGGCCATGGCCTGGGGGTTTGAGTCCCCTGTCCTAACTCATTCTGTTTCTCTATAACTTTCTCAGTAGTCACTTAAACTGAGAATGGCAGAAAATATATCCAGTTGAATACCATGATGCTCCACACCAGTGCTTTTATTGCCATAGAATTTGAGAAGGAGAAATCTGAAAATGACTGCTGTATGGAGAAGGTTTTCTTGGTGACAAAATGGCGACTAAAGGTAGCCATCACCACTTCCAAACACTCGACTTAGCAGGCGGCAGACGGAAGCAGATCCGACCCATTTACTTTTGGCTTTTGAGCAAAAATAATTCCAAAACACAAGGCTGCAGGCTTGCCATTTTAATTTTCTAAGAATACCTATGATGTCCATGTAGTATTATAATAATAATTGGAAACTAATACAAGAAATACTAATGCTGGTGGTAGGATATGTGGGTGATAAGGCTTTGCTTTGAAGATTCCAGCTTCCAGTCATCCTGTGATGCTTTATTTATTTATTTCTAAGGAGCAAGCAAAAGAAAGGAATGATTTCATAAATGCATTGCTGCTTGGGGAAACCATGTCAGGAACCCCAGAATTGTTCTGTGCCTGTTCTTTGTCAGCAGAATAAGGGATGAGCTGTGTTCCTCCACTCCGTGTGATAGTCTACGGAGTAAAATCTGTGTCTATTGCTATGCCAGATGTTGGCTTAATAAAAGATATCAATTTACCTAGTTTGTCTCTCATTCTATGAAACCAATATAACAGCAATAATCAACCCCTAACTGTCTTTCATAGGTCATCTGTTTAATCCTCATTCAATTCCGATGCCATTATGCTGGATCAGCGTCAGAAGTAACAGAAGGTTTTGACTTTAAATATGATTTCTGTCTCCAAATTGCAAATCTCCAATTTAGTTAGCTGCTGCCAGCCAGGGTACTGTCAGATCAACATCACATTCCTTTGTTCTTCAGAGGATAAGCCTAATGGTCTAATCTGTTCACGGGAATTCAAATGGCTGAAAATGAAACTCATTTTCTTTGAAGAAATACAGAGAAAGAACACAACTCAGCAAGTAGTTTTTTTTTTTTTTTTCAATGTGTTTGACAGAAATAAACTACTTTCATGGGGCTGGTACAGAATAGCTACCTCTCCATTTGAATTTGGAGGAAGTTGTTCATTCCTTTAAATCTACTGTCTGCCATTCTAGCTGATTTTTCAAATTTGCATTCGTTTGTTTTAATTGATTTCTTTTGATTTGGCGTGACCTGCCCAAAGTTAGGTGGCATAAAACATTAATAAATTATGGTTATCTGTCCTCCCAAATGAGTATACATGAAATAATAAACTGTAAGCAATCTCTGAATGTATGGATCTAAGAACATGGCATTCACTCCAGCAAAAATTTGATGCAATTTGATATGGATAAAACTAACTCCTATCTTCCTGATGTTCTTCTACCCAAAGGCCTTCCAATGTCCCAGAAGCAAGAGTATTTTAATTTTATCTATCATCATCATCATCATCATCATCATCATCATCATCATCATCATCATCATCATCAATCTTCAAATCTATTATAGCCCTCCAACTCCAGCATCTTTGCTGCTTGGACAATTTACTAACACATTGCTATTAACTGATGCTACCAGAATTCTGATCCATTGAGTCCAGCTCATTTGTAGAGCCTTAGATAGAAGAACATCGTAAACATCAGAAAGACAAGGGTTGTTTTTATCTCTAATTCAACAAGGAAAGGGTTCCTCCCCATGGAGGCCTGTGAAATGAAAGGGCTGTACACCTTTATCAGCGGTAGAGTTAACAATTTCAAGAGCTTAATAGCAACTGTTAGCCTCTCATTAAAATAAAAATCTTGAGAAGAGGCATTATGAACAATTCACTCTGAAATGAAGTAGATCTCTCACTCAAATAGATGTGGTTGTATTGTATATGCATAGTAGCCCTTAGCAACAAGTGGAAATTAACTACAGTAATTGTGTTTTTTTCCTCCTCTCCCTTGTCTCTGTTTAATACAGGTCTTATAAAAGAGCCAGCATGAACAGTGAATGCTATTGAAGGAGAGAACTGCATAGACCTGCAGAGTTATCCAAGTTGGAATTTTGGGAGTTGTGATAGTTCCAATTCATCTTGATAGAAGAAAGGTGAGTTGCCACCAAGGAGATATTCATTTGAAGAGTTAGTGCTATAACAACATTTCCAAATTTGGAGAAGCAGTACAAACACTCTCCTTCTCTCCCTCTCTCTCTCTCCCTCCCTCCTTCCCTCCCTCTATTTCTCTTTGTCTCTTTTACTTTTTTGTTCTCTTCTGCACAATAGGAACACCAATACTTCAAATAATATCTGTGGGCATTGAGATATTAGCCCCTCTCTTTCTCTTTTCCCAGATTGCACATTACACGCAGGCATATTGTAGAAATTCAGACTGATAACTCAAGGAATTGTAACTGTAAAAAGTGGGGGAAGTGTGTGGAAATGAAAGAGACACTATATTATAAGTCACATTTTCCCTCTACCTACAAGAAATTCCAGGAGTCAGCACTGTCTAAAATTTTGGAATTACTCTGCAGATAATGAAAGAAGTCTTTCTTTGACTCTCTGTGTGGCTCTATCTATCTCTCTGTAGATTTTTCCAGTTCATTGAAGTTTGTGGACTTAGGTCCAGGACAAAAAGCAATGAAAAAATGTCCTCATAGTTCAAAATGATGAGTTTCTTCTCCCTGCCCCCCAAGAATCCTTAAAGTTTGCAGAATTCTGCCCACTTTACACTCTACTAATTTGACTGAAATACATAAATTCCCATGATCTTCAGAAAGGAGCATTTGAGGAATGTGGTAGAAGTCTGTAGGGGAAGAGTACTAAGAAAGTACCTGTAACAAGTAACTCCATCTTGCTTCTCTGGGTCCCAGTCTTTCATTTCTGAGCATAAGAGCCACTAACATGCCTCTTATTATTTTTTTAAAAAATCATCAGCATCAAGGGGATTGCAAAATGCAATGTTAATAAATAAACCTTCTAAGGTTCTTGATGCACATTAACTGGGGTCCCAATACCATAAATATAATTAAAACACACACAGACATTTTCACAGTTGTGGTAGAAGAGGAATTTGGTAGAACTGATTGAATCATGCCATCTTCTCTGAAGGGTTTGGAAACAAAATTCTTTTTTTTTTTTCTGCAATAAAGCTACCTTTCTGATTACTTACCAAAAATAAATAAACATACTCAAGATCAAGGATAAGAACTAGAGGAAGCTTTTCCTTCCCTTCTCCGTCAACTACTCAGAGCAGTACACACACAATATTCCAGCAATATGGGATATTTGCTTCAGATAAGCACCTTCACTTGTCCTTTAGAAGCAATACACATTTGAGCTGCACCGATAAGCTCACTCAAGACATGGATGAGAGGAGAAGTCATCTCAGAGCACTTTTAAGCCATCTCTGCTTCTGTTCCCCAGTTCGTCAAAAACAAATTGAAGATGATTTACAATTGTATTTCATCCTTGTAACTGAGCCATACTGAAAACAAGGAATAACATTTCTGTCCTGCCCAAAGCTCCCGTAATCTTTCAGCAGAAGCAACACCAACAAAAACATCTTTGCTTGTATGCAGACACAAATATACATGCTCATCTTTTCCGAGAAGGAGGAGAAAATGGATAAGGATAAGAAGAAGGATAATGAGGAGGAGGAGGAGGAGGAGGAGGAGGAGGAGGAGGAGGAGGAGGAGGAGGGGGGAGGAGGAGGAGGAGGAGGAGGAGGAGGAGGAGGAGGAGGAGGAGGAGGAAGAAGAAGAAGAAGAAGAAGAAGAAGAAGAAGAAGAAGAAGAAGAAGAAGAAGAAGAAGAAGAAGAAGAAGAAGAAGAAGAAGAAAGAAGAAGAAGTAGAAGAAGAAGAAGAAGAAGAAGAAGAAGAAGAAGAAGAAGAAGAAGAAGAAGAAGAAGACAACCATCTAAAGAACTGATATGGCCACTGAAGCCCATGAGCCAAGAAGCAACGTTTTGATAAATAAGGAACTGATCAACCTACAAGCTTCAGTGTAGTCTGAAGCATGTTACAGTTGAGCTTAAAATAAATCAGTTTAGCTACTGAGCAGGAAATTTAGATCAGCTTGGGGTGGGGCTGATTCTGGAATGGATCAGTTTCTGGAAGTCCAAAGCAACTGAGAATCAAAATACTTTAAGAATATTGATGTAACTCATCAACCCCACATTAAGGAAGAAAGAACAAACACTTTTTTCAGTCTCTTGGGCATACTTCTCAATTCCTGCCAATGAACTGAACCACACTTCCACAAATCTCACCGCAATGAGTTCCTTCTCAACTACCCCTAAAAATGTTGCAACCTTCCCCTGCATATGGTGATTCCAACAAAGCTGAGCTTTCACACAATGTTTTTTTTTTTTTTTTTAGAGAATAGTTTTCTGCCCACCCAAAGGTTTGCTGAGATACAGCTTTGCATGTATCAGGACAAAGAGTTTGATTACTGTTATGTGCAAGTAATGCTAAGTCCAGAATGTAAAAGCTGTGGATTTTTGCATTCATGAATACAAAAAAGAAAGAAAGAAAGCCTGGTGTTTTCAGTCAGTGAGAAAATTTCCAAGGAAGCAAAGGTTCAGCCTCATAGTTAGGGGCAACAGACTAACCTAATTATCGAGCTTAATGCCAACTGGGGGCTACTAGGAAGGGAATAGCAAAATGGACAATGTACTATATTTGGTGCAAATGCTGTAACAATAGATATAGTAATGCCTCAATTTACACCTCAGATTAGATGTTGCTTTCTTTTTAGTAGTTCCAAAGATTGCAGAGATACAAGTTAGAAGTTGGAAGGGGGGAACGTTTTCCACCTCCATTCCCAGAGCAAACTGCTTTCACCTTATGATTTAAGAGCCTACATTTAATTTTCTTTTAGCCTTTAGTGGTGAAGCCCTTTCTAGTGGGAATCAAATTAACTTACGCTCCCTCCTCTCTCCATTCTTCTCAGCAACAACTTTTTTGATGCCTCAGGAAAACTTCGGCTTGGAACAAAAATGCTTTTGTGGGATGGGGGGGCGGGGGGAGAAAAAAATCCCTAAACTGAAGTTATTTTATATTGCAAGATGGGGATTTGAGAATGTTCCCCCAGGCAGTAATTTTGCCCCCCGGCCTCCTAACCATGCAATATTCTGAGTATAGTTCTTGTAACGGCAAAATTTCACACAAGTTCATTGGATGGTGTGCTAAAATCTGGTTATTGAACTAATACTGTAATAATTTAATAGTAATTTATTAAACTTGCATGACCCACAACTCTCAATAGTATGAATGGATAAATAAGAAATAGCTGCCTGTAAAATCTTAGCTCTCCTACTGAATCTGATAAAGTTGAAAAAAAATCCAGGTAGGCAGGCAGGCAGGCAGGCAGGCAGGCAGGCAGGCAGGAAGGAAGGAAGGAAGGAAGGAAGGGAGATAGACAAGGGAAGGCAGGCAGGCAGGCAGGCAGGAAAGAAGGAAGGAAGGAAGGAAGGGAGTTTTATAACCAAGTTATCAGAATTCTAATACAATTATGGAAAAGTCTATAGGAGATTCCTCCAAGGTACCATTTCATGCAAAGCGGAGTCCATTTTTTTAAAAAAAATTAAATTCCTGTTCAGACTAAAAGAAATTTCGCAGGAGTCCACTCTCAACAAAATGTTGGTCAAGGCAATTTTGGTATGATTTTTTTTACAGCTGAAGTGATACCAATGATGAATTTCACATGAGCACAAGATTTATCAGGCAAAAGCATGGAACTATTTACCACTTGCTCTGTTTTCCTACCATTCAGAAATTCACCATTCGCCAGGAGTCTGGGATCTTCAACACATGTTGTTTTATTCACAGGTAGCTCAATCTATGAAATTTCTCCTGGCACCTGCTCTGCCTCTTTGGCATAAACCTGTCTCAAAAGCAGAAGTTGCTTTTGGAAAACAAGGGCATGGTGTAGATATTGTGAGTGATTTGTCCTGTTTTATAAGCCAAGCTGGCATCTCCTACAAAGTGGCAGGAAGCAAACTGCCTGCAAGTAGCTATTAGCCAAAAGAATATCCAGGTTTTAAACTGAAGATCCATCTGATGGGATGGGGGAGGAAGCTTTAATCTACTATGAGAACACTGAGATAGTTGGATTAGCACACAGGCATAAATTCTAACAAATGTCGACCATTGATAGAATAAAATAAAGAAAGCTGTGAGATTATTTTTGCAGGGAGAAGTCCTGTTGAGGCCTATCTTTTTTTGTTGAGAAATCTCTACTGTGAAAGATAGATGATTCTTCATATCTTTTTCTCTCTCTAGATGACAGTTTATAGAGTTGTTGCACAGGAAAGGCTCCTGGTAAATTCCTTTAGATAAAATTACTTTTCTGCAGAAATTTAGAAGCGCTCTTGGCTGTCTGTTTTAGCAGCTGGAACCCACAAATACATAGCAAAAAGACCCCCCCCCAAAAAAAAACCTTTATTTTCTTTTTGTCACCACCTAGTGCCCTCAGGGGTTTTGCAGACTAGATTTGGATGCAACAGGTGCACAAAATTAGAATTAGGTAGCATCTAAATATTGTAGAATGAGCAAAAAAGGTATTAAGAGGGTCATGTGAAAACTGATCATCTAAACATGATACGTTTCTTAATAAGGAAGATCTTGGGATCCAGAGTTTGTGTTTTCTTTGTTCAGTGTATCTCTTCTAATGAGTCTATCTCATATATTAGTTTCACCTTTTAACTTGCATTACTGAAATAAATGAACTTTTGCACAATATTCTAATTTTTCGAGTTTTACCTATATATCTGAGGGTCATGATATACCCTGAAAAATTAGAAAATAGTGAGAAGTTTAATTGGAGCAGCCAAGAGAAGATTATCAAAGACTGGTGCAGTTCATATAATAATTCAATATTTAGACACCTTTGGCCTACATGATTGAATCGTCATTGACATTGCAACATTTTGGGGGAGAAACCCCTGAAATTGGTGTGGCAAGAGTTGGTACATTCCAATGACTCTCTGACTCTTTGCTATTTTTATTTTTTTGACTGATGGGGTTTCTTGAATAAGCAATGAAACATCAAAGATAGGTCCAGTTGTCGTGATTCAAAACCTTTAGACACAGTCAGTGGCTTTGTTCCCACAACAATTGGGACCTAATCACACAATTACAGTTCTATGTAATTCGGACTCACCCAGATTGTTCATGAAGTCTCCCAGAAAAACTTCATGGTCTCATTAAGCATTTCTCAACTAGTACAGGCCCCTGCTCAAGAAGGACCCGCACTACAATTCCAGACAAAGGGCTCTCCAATTTCTTCTTAAAATCCTCCAGTGATGGAGCACTGGAAAACTGAAGAACTTCTCTTCGCTTAATTATTCTTACTGTCAGGAAATTTCTCCTTAATTCTAGGTGGACCATCTCCCTGATAAGTTTCCATTTTTGTCCAGCCCTCCTGGGTGTCAGTCTTGGAAGACATATTTTACTCAGAAGCTTCAAGGCTGCCACATTAAGTGCCTGGGAATTTGGGAGGGGGGATTTCATAATGAAGTAGAAGATTAGACATAACAACATTCTTTCTCAGAGAGTCAAGGCCATGTCACACCTGGAAAGGAATGTCTGGAGGAAGGTCTCCAGTTGGGACGAAGTTTCGATTGGGCCATGTGATGGACTGATGGGTGCAGGGGATGGATTTTTGATTTTCTTTTGGGATGGGAAAACCTGGAACTCTCAGATTCGGGTTTTCCCAGATGTGCCAATATGACAACTCTAATAAAATGGAACTTTGAGGAAATGTTTGGATTGGAGTTTATTGGTTTGGAGTTGGTATTTTGGAATGTTGACATAGGGCTTTGTAGAATAGGTTAACCCCCTCTTCTCTGTGACAGCCCCTCAGATATTGGACAACTGGTATCCTGTCACACTTAGTCCTTCTCTTTGTTAGATTAGTCATTCCCAGTTTCCACCACTGATTATCATATGGTTTAGCAGCTGGAGCCCATTAGTTTGAAAATTGTAATTTACCTATCTTGACAACAAGCACTGTACTGGAGGGGATGCTTTTTCAGCTGATCCTTTTTTCCAACTTGCTTCCTACTTTACAAAGCAGGTCAACTAGCTAGGTTTAATAATTTCCACAAGAAAATGGACTGGCTGGAATTTCAGGCAACATCAGGCTATTGGGAATCAGTTTATTGGGTCAGTTAAAGACACACATTTAACCTCCCCTTCCATTGACCCAATTAGTTGTGTTAAAAACAGCCAATGCAATAGTACAGGCATTAAAAGGGGTAGCCTCTTGACTATTGCATGAACGGGAGGGAACAACATAGAGAGAGACATAAATGAAAAGTAAATTATCTATCATCCATAGATTAGAATATACATTTTCCAGAGCTGGAGTTGTTAAAATATACCTAGGAGTCCTACCAGAATATTTTCATCAGTTCCACAGGAATGACAATGGGCTACCAATCACTCAGTTTAATGAAATTTCAACTTCTAAGAAAAGCAGTATTCCATCTTCTTCATGCAGTTATTTATATATGAGAAGAAGGCACTGAGAGCCAAAATAATAATAAAAATAATAGTAAAAAAAAAAATCCTCTAACATAAAACTACATTTTGACTAAATTGCCCCAGAGCAGACCCGGTATTCAGCGCTAGCCAGATCATTTCATTTCCTATTGCAGAAAATCCTTCCCAGCTTTTATGCCACAAAGCAAACGATGAATATAAATTTTTGCAACATCAGTCTACAATAAAACACTATTCTTGATCTAAAAATGAAATGGTTACAACAGTGGTGTTTTCATTTTTCTCCTCCCCCGCTTTGGATTGGGGTATTGTGAGCATTATCATTCTGCAATGCATCTCCCCACTTTCAAATCCTGGTGACTGTTGAAGTAATTCCCCGTTGGGAGAATGAGTGCATACAGGGAGACGTATTTGAGAGAAATGTTTGAATAATACACACACAGTACAAGATACACTGTACATTAAATGTAGGTTTTTACTTCCAGAAAGGTTTAAGCAAAGTCCAAAATAGGCAGTCCAAAGTCATTCACAGGTTAAATCAGTCAGTTTTCAATCCAGGGATAATCCAGTAACAAAGTCCAGTGTCAAAAACAGTTCAGTATCAGACTTACATTAAATCCATGAATATCAGTCAATTAGGAAAAATGGATCAACAGCAATACTTTCCAACAGAAGGAAACAGAGATACACTCACACTCTCTTCTGAGACTCAGACTAAGAGAAACCAGGTTTCTGGCTCCATCTTATGGCCGTTTGAGAAACCACACCTAATTACAGTTTTGCATTTTCTTAAAGTTACAGTTTTAAAATGTTTATCCTGGTTTATATATTTCTAACCCAAACAGCTGTTAGGTGACTCATATTCCTAACAGTGACATTTTTTTTAATGGGTAGGAAGTGATTCCCAAGTATGCTGGGCATTGGGCAGGAACAGTTTGTATTGACCTCCGTTGAGTTCTCTTTGGATTGCAAAAGTGATAATCAACAACACCCTATTTTTTCTAGGCTCTTTTTGGACACATTAGGAGGGAGGGAGAGCAACTTAAAAATAAAAAATTATTTCCAATCTTTTTATATCTCCCAGCTTAAACTTCTTCTATCAGGAATATCTTATCATACTGGAAAAATATACAGTTTATGAACATTGTTCTGGCACTGCAACTTGAAAGAAGTCCATTTCCTTCCTTCCTTCTCTCCTCCTCCTTCTCTTTCTCCTCCTCCTCACATTCAGGCTACTCCTTTTTCAAGTTTATCAGTGCAAGTCAATACCTCAAAGAATATGCCACAATCTACATCATTTGACACCTGTTACATAAAAATTAGAGCCGTTTAGTTTTAGTTTACTTTATTGTCATTGCAACTCATGTAACAAAATTAAACGCCATCTTCAGTGTACATTATGACTATGAAAATAAACACAAACACACATCCTTCACATTCTATACGTTGAATTGAAAACCCCTGATATTGCATTAATATTGCACTACACAGTAGAATTCAATAGAGTTACTGCCTTGGGATAGAAGCTGTTTTTCAGCCTGTTTGTCCTTGTTTTTATTATCCTGTACCATCTGCCAGAGGGTAATAGTTTCAAAATAGGGTGCCCAGCATGAGATGAAACTTTAAGAATATTTTGAATTTTCTTAAGGCAGCAGGAGCTATAAAGCTCTTCCAAAAAGGGGAGAGGGCACCCAATGATCCTCTGGACAATGACATTAACTCTCTGGAGTGCTGTCCTATCTGCCACTGTGTAATTGGCAAACCATACAGAGGTACAGTAAGTTAAGATATTCTCTATGGTGCAGCAGTAAAAGGTCACCAGCAGTTTTTCATTCAGATGTGGTTTTCTGAGAAGTCTCAGGTAGTATAATATTTGTTGGGCCCTTTTGACCAGTGCAACAATTTCTGAGATGAGCTAATTTAAAGAATGGGTCTGAAACTGAAATTCAAATACTTTGGCCATGTAATGAGAAGAGGTGACTTTTTTGAAAAGACCCTGAGATTAGGAAAGGTTGGGGGCAAAAGGAGAACGGTATGGCAGAGGATGAGATGGTTAGTTAGCATCATTTTTTTCAATGAACATTAATTTGGGCAAACTTCAATGACAGAGGGAAGGACAGGGGAGCCTGATATGCTAGGATTCATGTGGTCATGAAGAGTTGGGCATGACTTTGTGATTGAACAACAAAGAATGTGTCCCAAATCTGAGACCCATTATACCCATTGAATTGACATTTGGAAAAGTTGTGACAGCATTGGCATTGTAGCATTGCTGTGTTGCCAGTCAGCTGCAGTGAGCATGATTATCTTTTCCAACACTTCCTGAAAGCTTCCCCAAAGACAATGGAGAAGCTGGCTGGAAGTCAGAAGTCATTCCTGCTTCCCCTGCTATTCCCCTTCCTGTGGTCATTCAATTTATCTCTTTGGGTAAGTAAATATCTATAAAATGATGACACAACTGAAAAATGACAACTCGACAGTGTAACCTAAAGGACTATAAATTGGCTTCTTTTTCTCTGGACACTAACTAGATTTAGGTCTCTTTGTGCTAATGTCAACTGTCTAATTAATGAATCCAAAACAAGGAAACATTCTTGGGAAAATTGAATTCCCAAAAGTAAAAATTTTATTGGATACACCATGTTGGTACTGAAGAAACAAACCAGCTCTGGTTTTCCCAAACAATGATTGTCCAGTTAAACAATAACTTCTTCTCCCCACCCCTGGTTGATCACATTGTCCAATTATGGAATGTTCCTTTATTATGGGAACAGTCTATCTCTTTCTCAAGTACCTACAGCAGTGACTTTGATGGCCTCCATGCTCTTGCGATCTCTGCATACATTCTCCACATTCCGTTTTCCCCTTCCCTCTCCCCAGTTCCTTGGCAAGTTGAAAAGCATTACGGTTTGAAAGAAGCAAGCGGGTCAATCTTCACAGCTACCATCTTTGTGGAGAAAACACAAAACATGTTCCAGTTTCCTAACAGCCATACTGTTGTGATGAAAAAGTTGAGCACCTCTACTGAACAGAATGTTACAGTTCAATATTGTAGAACCTTGTCATGTAACATAAATATCTAATGACTTGGCAAGTGGCCCTTTTCTTTAAATGAGGTAACTTAATCAGACATACCAGAGGGCTGAAATCACACCATTTTATTTCAACATACTGTAGTAAATATTTCTCACTGTGGGGTGAGAAATTCACTCGACTTGTCCTGCTCCTGTTCTCAGTATGAGCATAGCACTCTGCATCTTCCTCCAATGACAAGTGTACAGATTAATAACTTATCTATTATTAAAATGCTCCCCTTTCCTCTTTTGTAGTGAGTTATTTATCTGGATGCATAATTAATCAACTGTCTTCATTTTCAACAATGGCAGCAATTTCAGAAAAGCACTGCACTGCTCAGATATGAATCATCAAACCACCTGACAAAAACTTTCCCTTTCTCATCATTAAATTTGTGGTGGGGAGGAATGGAACCCATGTTGGTGCTGGGACTGTCAAAAAACATAATGAAGTATGGAATCCAATCCTCAGAAGGAAGACGGATTCACGCATGCAACCAATGTTGCTTCGTACATCTAATGACTTGATTCCATACTGAACTGCAGCTGAATTGAGTTCTAAAAATGGCAGAAGGGAATATGTAAATTCTGTGTGGCTGTGTGTGCTCATGGTATCAACTGTAATAGCTCTTTCTCTTGATGTATATGCAGCATGAATGGAGGAGAAAGAACAGAATGGAAAACTTCAGTTGCTATTTCAATCACTCTTCTGCCTCTCTTAAAGTACAGTGTTCTGGAAGGCTCAGCTCAGTACTCTCATTAATGCTAACCTTAACTTGCAGTTAAAGTCAAATGTCTAACTTGGTTCACAGTATGGAGGAGGAGGCAGTAAATGTAATGTTTTAGAAGATGCAAGACAAGCTCTATAAATCACATCATTTCTATGTCAGTAGAGGTGTGATAAGCTCCCTTTTTTATGTATTCCTCCTGAGCAGCTTAAGAATAAACAAAAACAAATAGCACTTAAAATTGTGCTGCCATGAGAAATAATAGCACAAGGCATCGTGCAATCTGCATGCATTCTGCATCTATGAATAGCAAAAAGTTTAATCTTATGTCCCAAATATCTGAACCTTTGGGGGAGGTGTTGCTATCTTCTATAAAAAGTCCCTACATTTAAAAAACATCCAAGTTACCCAGGAGCTTGTTATTCCTGAGACCATCGTCTGTGAACTGTCCTTAAATATCACATTTCGGTTCTTACTATGTTACAGAGCCCTTGATTATGACATCAAACCAGCAAACAAGCTAAATATACTACGAACATGGGCAGCATCCTGCCCACACGCTTTTATATTTCTTGGTGACTTTAATCTACCTCATATTAACTGGACCCTTAACGAATATACAACTGAACCTACACATACAACCTTCTACAATGCGGTAACAAATCTGGGATTAGAACAACTAATAACCAACAACACTAGACTTAACAACTGCCTCAATCTCATCTTCTTCAATAGTTTGAATTCAATTTATGGAATACAAATTAAAGAACCCTTTTCCAACAGTGATCACAACATGATTTACTTTTGTCTCAACATATGTCCACACAAAAATCATCACAACAATGGAATCCCCAATTATAACTTCAAAAAAGGCAACTATGATCTTATAAACAACTATCTCTCATCCCTTTTTGGCAATTTCTATTCACTGGGTGCAATACTGTAGAAGACCATTACAACATATTTTTATTTGAAGTCAAAAGAGTCATCAAACTATGGGTACCATTAACAACTCCCAAAACCAGAACAAACAAATTACCCATAACAATAAGGAAGCTTCAAAAAGAAATCACTTTGGCAGAAAAACAAATCTGGTCACGTTGCCAACTTCAAAAGCCGATACAAAAATTTATGCCACCAGATAAAGACTGAATGCACCAATTATCACATTAAACAAGAAGAAAACCTTCTACACATCAATTCCACCCGCGCTTTCTACAATTTTGTAAACAACAAACTAAAAGACTCAAGGTCCATCCCACCCCTGAAAGGACCTAATGGTAAAGACTGCAATGATGACACTATTAAAGCCAACCTCTTTAACACATTCTTTGGCTCAGTATTTGTAAACAGCAATGGATCATGCCCAGTATTTCCTAGTTGAACCACAGACAACTACAGTGATCTAATACATATTGATTTTACAGAAGACAATGTTGAAAAAGCACTGGGCAATCTAAAACCATCCCTATCTATTGGACCGGAAGGAATATGTGCCTACTTCTTAAAAAAGCTACCCACTGCCATAGCCGAACCTCTAAGCATAATCTTTGAAAAATATTTCAGGACCAGCTCCTTGCCAAAACTATGGTCACAAGCCACAGTCATCCCAATCTTCAAAAAGGAAGACCCCAGCCTAGTTGAAAATTACAGAATCACCTGTAAAGCATCACCTGTAAAGTCATGGAATCAATTATTAACCAATCCATCATCCTCCACTTAGAAACGAACAACCTACTCTTTAATAAACAATTTGGTTTCAGAAAAAAACTATCCTGCAATCTGCAACTCTTACACTGAAAAAACATATGGACTACACAACTCGATCAGAGCAAAGCAATAGACACAATCTACATAGACTTCTGTAAAGCCTTTTATTCAGTGGTACACGACAAACTACTCCTAAAACTAAAATCTTATGGTAACTCTGGACAGCTGCATACCTGGATAGAAGCATTCCTGTCAAACAGACAACAAATGGTCAAAATTGGGAGCATCCTATCAAATTCTGTACCTGTCAACAGTGGTGACCCCCAAGGCATTGTTCTAGGACCAACTCTCTTCATACTCTACATAAATGACCTCTGTGATCATATCAAGAGCAACTGTGTTCTCTTCGCTGATGATGTAAAGCTATTCAATACCACAGACAATACTGCTACCTTCAAAAAGACCTTGACTATGTATCAGAATGATCAAACAAATGGCAACTTCAAATCTCAACTAATAAATGCTCTGTCTTACATATTGGCAAAAAAAAAAATCAGAAAATAAAATACAGGCTGAATAGTCAAGACCTTGTTGATGATCCAAACTCTGTCAAGGATCTTGGAGTACTCATCTCTTATGATCTAAGTGCCAGAGCCCATTGTAACTACATAGCCAAAAAGGCATTAAGAGTTGTTAACCTAATCTTATGTAGCTTTTTTTCTGGTAATATTACACTACTAACTAGAGCATACAATACATTTGCTAGACCAATACTTGAATAGAGCTCATCAGTCTGGAACTCACATTATGTATCCAATATTAACACAGTTGAGAAAGTCCAGAAATATTTCACAAGAAGAGTTCTCCACTGCTCCTCTACTCATTGCAGAATACCTTATGCCACCAGACTCAAAATTCCAGACCTAGAAAACCTAGAACTACGCCGCCTTCAGTCCGATCTAAGTATAGTATATAAAATCATACATTGCAATGTCCTACCTGTCAAAGCCTTCAGCTTTAACCATAACAACACAAGAGCAAACAATAGATACAAACTCAAGGTTAATCGCACCAAACTTGATTGCAGGAAATACGACTTCAGCAACAGAGTGGTCAATGTCTGGAATACTCTACCTGACTCTGTGGTTTCTTCCTAAAACCCCAAAAACTTTAACCTTAGACTGTCTACTATTGACCTCACCCCTTTCCTAAGAGGTCTATAGGGGGCATGCATAAGAGCACCAATGTGCCTACCATCTCTGTCCTATTGTTTCTTTTATTTTTTATTTTTTTCTTATAGGTAGCCATGTAGTCATAACTATATTTTTACTTATACCTATTACCTTGTAAGCAATTGACATAAATAAATAAATAAATAAACAAACAAACAAACAAACAAACAAATAATATAAATACAGTTGGAGTGCTGGCAGGTTGATCACAATTTCCTTAATATCTTTGAATAACCTGGTTAAAACTCTAAAAGTTTGGTTAAAAAGTGTTATTATAATATTTAGGTGCTATTCTCCCAAAGTCAATTAATTAATACACAGAGTGAATTCTATATAACAGATGACCTTTTCAAACTTTCATGTAAGCTTGATAATATTTAATACATTGTTTTTGTGTCTTGATTCTAGAAACTTTAAGGACAAATTCAAAATAGCTTGCATTAATTTTAGGGCAGCTATATCAATATAGGTCTTTGAATATTTGTTACCTTACAACTGAATGTGAATGTTCTGACCCAAACCTGGTTCCAAGAGAGCAAACACAAGACAAAGGCAGCAGTACAACCTTTTTTATGTTTCAGCTAAGAATTCTGTTTCTTCACAGATAAAAGGCTGCTTCCAACTAATTAGCTCCAACAAGAAAGAACCTTGCCAAGTTTTTGCAAATCTGCCAAAACACAACAGATAAGAAATAGTTTACAATACAAGAGTCTTCAAATACCAACTGTAATGTCCATGAAGCTGAGTTCAAAATGTCCTTGTCTTCTGCAAAGAAGGTTAGTTTCACAGCTGGCTTTTATCTTTTTGAAGGAGGGGCCATTACCTTGCAGCCTTACTCCCGAGTCATCCATGCTGTTGTAATTGCTCTTTCCTATGAGCAATCCTGCGTTCACGCGCACTTGGCACAGGCTCCTCGGGAACCTCCTCATCACTGCTGCCAGCCCCCACAATCTCTGAAGGCAAAAGTCCACTCTCTAATGGTCCTGGCCCCTCATCTGAGTCCTTGCTCTCCTCAGCCATCCTCACCTGCTGCCGGCTAACCATAACAGTGAACCTGATCTATTCCAGATCAACCATCCCTTGCCTTCAGTGAGGTTTATTCTCAAATAAGACTACACAGATTTTCATCTTTAAGAATTCATATGTTGGGGAGGAATTTCACCCAAAATTTGTAAAAGGTTGCATCTTAGGGTTATCCTAAATTATAAATGATCAATGAATTTAAAAACATGAGCAATGTCTGCAGTACATAAATACATCTGTTTAGAAGTCATGATATCCATTGTATATGATGGGTACATCAATTCTGCTCAAAAAAACATTTCAGGTATAGACAAAATGCAGAATGCTTCAAAAGAAATTTCTGTGGAGATTTTCAGGTCATGGTTGTCTCAAAGGTGCTTTTTCAAGAAGCAACTGGACTTCCTTTGTTTTTTCTTGAAGACATTTCACTTCTCATTCAAGAAACCTCTTCAGTTCTGAATGGACAGTGGGCAATCAAAGGATTTATATTCCAAGAAGACTCCACACCTATTTGCACAATTCTGGTAACTGCTGTGGGCACAGATAAACATCCACGTGGCCTCAAAGAAAGAATGCAAATGACCAGCTGTCTGCAAGGAATACAAATCCTTCCATTCCCCACCATCCGGTCAGAACTGAAGAAGCTTCTTGGATGAGAAATGAAGAAGCTTCAAGGAACAACAAGAAAGTCCAGTTGCCTCTTGAAAAAGTAACTTTTGATTTCAAGAGAAAACAACATGTCTTTAAATAAGAGGTAAACTAAAGATTTTCAAAGAATTTGGTCTTGCTCCTTTAATGGCCCATCAGTTGCCTTGGTTAGGATTATAGCAATGTAACAGTTACATTTCCAAAGACCTGGAAGTCATCATGGAGCTATATGAATAAGATAGGCAACATGAAGGCTTCAGGTATTTGGGAATGTAACTGCTGCAATTCTAAACAAGCCAATTGAGGGGAAATTAAAGGAATAGGACCAAAACCTCTGAAGGGTTTAGTTTAGTGACGATGGGAGTTGATCAAAAGCAAATAGAGAGTCAAAGACCTTAAACAGCTCTTTGTAAGTGTTCTGACCAAGGCTTCCAGTAACAATCATAAGCTGTTCCCAAAAACCTTTTGTTTTATTTCAAGGGCTGTGAATTATATGCATTCACAGCCCGTAATGAGTCCCAAACAGTTTATGGATAGCCTAACAGAAGTCTGCCACAGTCTTTCAGGATAAGGCTGATAAGCACCCACCTTTATCTCTCTTGAATTGCTGCCAATGACTAAATTGCCAATTAGCTGTACAAGGCCAAACGGAGCACAAAATCAACATGGAGCTTCAGACTTTAAACCAACCAGAACAAAGTTGCTTCCTGCAAAGGTTCATGTCCCTTTGCTCCTCCTTTATGTCTTATGGGAGGGGCCAATCATCTCCAAGCCTTACTCCTGAGTCACTCCTTTTGTCTTAATTGTTCTTGCCTTCTGGCAGCTCTGTGCAAGCACGCACTGGGAACTGGCTCCCCCGTTCCTTTGCCTTGTTGATGTCAGATACTGGAGGCTCCGGAGTCTTCACATAACTATCAGATGGCCTGGCTCCATCTCTGTTTTGGATGTAGATCCCTGATCCAAGCTCTCCCCAGACTCCAGAACTGGCCCATGTTCCTCCCCACTGTCCGACTCTGCTGCCAGCTCCGCAGGCCACTGATGGACCACAACAGTAAGCCTTCCATCAGTTTCAGCAACATCAGCATATGATCAGAAAGGGAAACTCAACATTTAATCCTCTTCACCAGGGCTATTATATGCAGGAGAATTCTGATTGTCACCCACATTACAGACATGGGAAAAGAAGTTTACACTGCGGCAGTTTTAATGATTTATAAATGGGCCAGAACCTCTACTCAGATTAAAAAAATAAAAACACCAAAGGCAGATTTACAGTCAAGAGACATCCATTGTGCAAACAAAGCCTTTTGGCAGGAGAGGCTTTGAATAAAGGAAGGATTCCTGACTTGCTTTTAAAGCAAAAAAATAAAGAAGACCTTTGTCTTAGCAGGAGCTTCAATATGAAGAAGAAAACCATGAGCAGTCAAAGATGAGAGCCTCTAGAGACAGGCAGGTAGTGAAATTGTAAATGGAGACAGGGAAGAAGAACAAGACTGAAGAGCTGAGAGAAAAGATAATGGCTATCTTATGTTTACTATGATTTCAAATGTCATGTATACGTTTTCTTGATTTTTTTTTCACCCCCTTCTATTTTAACAAGCAACAACAAACTAGAACCTTAACAGAGGCAGACTATCAGGATTGTGGTTATTTTTGTTATAACTGAAGTTTTTTTTTTTCTATTAGTACTTCTTCGGCAAACAAATATTGTTGTGTGAATTGGAACGCATGTTTTGAGAGATATCTGGGTTAACATTCTAGCCAGTGGAATAAGATTCCACTGGTGGAAGAGATTAAAACAGCTCTTTTGAAATCTGGGGCCTGAAATCTAGCACCTGCCATAAATACATAGAACAATCTTAAAACTAATTTGTACACTTGGCTTCACAAACTGTTTTATTTTTTTTTCCTTCTCACCGATCATATCCAATGCTCCATTTGAATAAGGCCCTGCGGTTTTCTTGGCCAGGTCTTTCCTGAAGTGGTTTGCCATTGCCTCCTTCCTAGGGCCAGGGAGAAAGTCACTGGTCCAAGGTAACCCAGCTGCCTTTGTCCCTAAAGAACAGCGGTGGGATTCAAATTCTTTACTACTGGTTCTGTCGGTATGGCTAAGTGGGCGTGGCTAGGTGGGGCATGGCCAGGTGGTCATGTGACTGGGTAGGTGCGGCTATGTGGTCATGTGACTGCGGGGGTGTCAAAGGTATTTTTTTCTCTTTTGCAGCACCCCTCCATGCCTCATTTTTGGCCTAGTGAGTCTCAGAGAAGCCTCCTGGGAGCAAAAACAGGATGCAGCGGGGGACATGCACCCCTTCATGCCCTGCTGTTGGCCTACTGGGCCTCGCGGAAGCCTCCTAGGTGATTAAAAAAAAAAAGAAGCATTTTGAAGCCTTCCAAGATAAGTACAACAAGCAAGGAAGAAATCAGCTGTTCCGCCTGATTTAGATTAACTAGGAAGCAAGAAAATCCAACGACTTGCTGCTTTCTAGATAATCTAAACCACACCGCACAACTGATTGTCGACCAGCTGATCATCAGAAGTACCGGTTTGCCTGAACCGTTAGCATTTTTTTTTAACTACCGGTTCGGGAAAACCAGGCCGAACCAGCAACATTTCACCTCTGCTAAAGAACCAGAAGGCAAAGCAAGGCAAGAAACAATGGCCGGAAACTAATCAAGGAGAGGACCAACCTAGAAATAAGGAGAAATTTCCTAATCAAACAAATGATCAGTGGAACCGCTTGCATTTATAAGTGGATCACTCAGTCATTGGAGGTTTCTATGTAAAGATTGGACAACCATTTGTTGGGAGTGGTATATGATTTCCTATTTGAGCAGGGGGGGTAGACTAGAAGACCTTCAAGTACCTCCGATCTCTGTTATTCTGTTAGGTGGTACTAAAACTCATGGTCTTCTAGTTTCTAGGCTTACACTTTATCTGCTACACCAATCTGGCTCTGATTTTGTTTATTTTAGATCTTTCTTCAAAGTACAAAAGGGAAAAAAAAATATAACCCAAGACCTAACTCACCCATGAGATAGCAATAGCACTTAGACTTAGGTACCGCTTTACAGTGCTTTTACAGCCCTCTCTAAGTGGTTTTTGGAGTCAGCATATTGCCACATTTTATCCACCTTGGAAGGATGGAAGGCTGAGTCAACCTTGAGCCTGGTGAGATTCAAACTGCCAAATTGCAGGCAGACTGCAGTCTGCAGAAGTAGCCTGCAGTAGCCTCTAGCCACTCTGCCACTGTGGCTCATTTATATTGAAAAGATCCTTTATATTAGCAGTCCCCAACCTTTGTGGCTTGGTAGCCTGGCTGGAGGGGTTGATAGGGAAACCAGGCTGTGTGAGGGGCAGGCCGGTGCATACATATGTGGAGCTCCACTTGCATGAGCTGGTATACCTGTGCAGGTGTGCTGGCCCGCCACTTGTATGAGGGTACTGCATGCATGAGAGCACACCTCTCTCACAAAGCTAGGTTACAAATAGACCATAGCCTGGCAGTGGGTTGCAGTTCAGGGGATGGGGACCTCTGCTTTATATGAAGAATTGCAAGCACAAAGGAGAAATGAAAAATGATTCAGGGTCATGAAACATAAATTGCCACTGCTTAAGAAAAAATTAAACGAAACTTCTAGGTTGGGATCGCACTGTTCAAAGTCTACTGCACAAAACAGAACCGTCTCACTGTGTGCGCTAACTACGGGCCACCAGAAAATCCTGCTCCTATAAAGTGGAGTGACCAGAGAAAGATCCATGCCTGCTCAGGGACTTGTGAGTTGGGACCGACTATAACCGCAACAATCCCTTTGGTCTGTTTCTTCTTCCCCAACCCCCACCTTCATGCTGAAAAGACAAGCAGGCAGGAATACAAAGTTGACCATCTCTCCATCAACTCATGTTCCTGCGGTGAAAAGAATCCAGAGTGAAAGCGTGTATCCATCACAAGTGATTCCTTAAGCATCTTCTCACCCATGAACAGGAGAGCCCACCCAGGTGAAAAGCGTGGGAAGAGAAACCTCCGATCATGCTCCATATCCTTCTAATGGGGGTTACACGAGTTGCTGTTAGCTTTCCCTGTTCCTCCTGGTAATGCGGTGCCCGCCCCCCCCCATTAAGCTTTTAACTCACCACTCTGGAAACAAATTCTGCTTCAGTAGCTGCCCTATGTTTTAAAGCGAGGCTGATACTGGGAAGCACTTTCGAAGCAAGAACGTTTTCGGTAGGCTTTTTTTTTTTTTTTTTTTGAACCTTCAATTAAAGTCGGCCTTTGATGGTTCATATAAAATCTCTGAAGGCTCATTCATTCAATAGGGAGACATAATGCAACATTGGCTGTTTCATCCTGGCCTGCAAAATGCTTGCTGCCCCTCCCTGCTTCTCGCACTAAGTGGTTTCTTTAATGCACCAGGTCTGGTCGGTCTCAGGCTTACGCTCCGTCTTCATACACCGTGATATTTTTCTTCGTCTTTTTTTTTAAAGGAAACCTTAAGACGATTAGGAAGCAGGAAACAGTTTAACAGTTTGATGTGTCCATCGCTGTGTTTGCCTTGATGATGGTGGGACACTGCCGGTTCTCATCGGTTCTACCAAACTGGTAATGCCGGTCAGCAGTCAGCCCTGCCCACCCAAGCCCACCCTTCCCTGCCTTCATTTCCTTGGTTTTGAGCTCAGCTGATTTGCGCGGCAGAATGGATTGCCACGCAATCCATGGCATTGTTTGAACCTCAAAATCAGTGGTTTTTGACTGCTGTGCACATGCACGAAGTGGTCTCTCATAGAACCAGCAGTAAAAAAAGATTGCATCCCACTACTGTATGATGATCCATTCCAAATCTTCAGTCTATAGTTTTCGGCTTGGATCACACAAACAAAGGCATCACTACTTAATATTTCTCTGCTTGCTTACTGGGAAAATTTGATTCACAGCTAAATCTGCAGTTGACACAGTTGAAAAGCATTGAAAAAGAGTATTCTATGCATACCCAGGAGCCCTATGGAATTTTCTCCATATTGGCCCATCCTCCATTGCAAGGCCTCATCAGAATTGACGATGGCCAGACCATAGTTTTTATAGGTACTCAATCAAAGTAGATGGCTCAGCATTTCAGCTTGGTTAGAAATTGATGGGTAGTATATCTCAAGGTTTGTAGAGGCAGCTGTGACAAAAAAAAAGGGTTGGGTAACATGATTTTGTGCACTGTTCTTGCCATTCAGTTCTGCAAAAATGATAAAAAGGCTTTTAACTTTATTTCTGAGGGAGCCGAAGATTTCTCAGACTGGATCCCACATACGGAGTGCTTAGTTCTCACATAAGTCAAAGCTATTATCTTTCCCAGCTCAATAAATATAACTTCTGGTTCTGCAACACTCCCAAGTCTTCAATTTTGCTTTGATCCATTCCAACCCACTTTTTGTCAATCAATATAACCATCTCTCTTTTTAGAAATCAACCACTTTTAATTTGATTGATTGCTTGATAGTGCAGTACAAGAAATTTTGTATCTGAATCACTGTGGGTCCAAAATATGCTTTAGAAATATGTTTCAAAGAGGAAACAATGGTTATTTCGGTATCTAAAACATCTGTTATTGGCATATCAGGCAAATTTGGTGGTGCAGTGGTTAGAATGCAGCATTATAGGGCTAACTCAGTGCTCACTCCAGAAGTTCGATTCTGACCACTACAAGGTTGACTCAGCTTCCATGCTTCTAAGGTCCATAAAATGAGGACCCAGATTGTTGGAGGCAATTTGGTGACTCTGTAAACTGCTTAGAGGGGTTTATAAAGCACCGTGAAGCGGTATACAAGTCTAAGTGCTACTGCTATTGCTATTTCAAGCTCTTAAACTGCTCCAAGTTTCAAATGCAGTGCTTCATATTTGCAATGCTGTACCAACTTGTCTCATGGAATATTTTTTTTCTGAACTCTTTCTGTCTTCAAAATAGGTTGGTCAGAAAATAGGCACTGTGAGGATTAGAGGAATATTATCTTATTGTTGTTGGATATAATACAAGTAGTTTTCAATTTACAACCAGAATTGGAATTGTAATTTTCATTGAGAGTCATTGCAGCAGTAAATCAAGTCAGACCTGACTTAATGATAATTTTTTAAGGAATCGTACAGTCATTAAGCTTCTCCAATTGACTTTATTTTTTGGGCTGAAATCAGCCCAAAAAAGGCACAAATCATGATCACATAACCACAGGATGCTGCAATTGGTCATAAATGTGAACTGGTGACCAAGCACCTGAACTGCAAACACATGACTGTGAAGCAGGTATGACAGTTGTAATTGTTAGTACAAATCATAAGTTGCTTTGTACCTTCAAGTAGTATCTATGGAGATTCTTCCATCCTCCGGGTCATGGTTGTCCCAAAGCTGCTTTTTCAAGAGGCAATTGGACTTTCTGGTTTTTCTTGGAATACATTTCGCTTCTCATCACAGAAGCTGAAGAAACCTCTAGGATGAGAAGCGAAATGTCTTCAAAGAAAACTCAAAAAGGCAAGTTGCCCCTTGAGAAAGCACCTTTGGGACTTCAAGTAGTAGTGAAATGAATGGTTCTAAGTCTAGGACTAATTGTCAGAAATTCTTGTTTCCCATATTCCCCTCTTATACGAAGCATAATGTAGGTGGGGATTTCTTTTTTCTCATGTATCCTCTCCTTTCCCAGAGCTAAGTGGTTATTTACTTTCTTTTTCCACGGTTCTTTTAATGGCTCTTACATTCCTTTATCAAGATCATCTCTGCACTCCTTTACCCCAGAATAGCTTGGTATGAGTTTCCAGACAAATTGAACTCTTGACATGCTTAACTCACCCTCTGCTCTTACACTTACACCTGAAATGCACTCACTACATACAACCCTGCTCCATTTCTTCAAATGTTCACTATTCTCTGGCAAGTCAATGCTCTCAGGATCAGAGTAGCCAAGAAATAAGAACATTCTAAATGCAAACCAAACAGAAGCTGGCTTTCCCATCTTCTAATTCTCTCCAGACATCCATCATCCAAATATATTTACTTTTGTCCCCAAATCATAGCACGCTATCATTGCTATTTTTATCATTGTTCTAATTTAAAATGCCTTTTGAAAAAAATAATTTGAATTGGGTAAAAGCATTCCCAGGGAAATATTTGCACTAGAAAATAAGATTTAGATTTTTTTAAGAGAGAGAGAAGGAGGGAGGGAGGGAGAGAGAGAGAGAACATTTTCTCACTTATGCAATGGGTTTAAAGTTATCCTAACCAAAATGAAGTTTTCAATATGCTAATTTCCTAAGTAATGTCTTTTTGATTTGCAATGACAGTTAATATTCCTGGCGGTTCATCTCCACATACACACACACACACACACACACACACAACTTCTCCTTGCTTATTCTTTTGCTGTCCTTTTAAGAGTTGCTAACATCAGCTGGTTCTTTGTGGATTTCTCTTTTTTGCTTGGCTGCTTACAAATTGCTCTAAGCTTTCCATTCCAGCCGAAGCTGTTTAGCTGTGCAACAACTGCCCTTCTCGGCAAAAGTGTTTTGGTGTATGAGAACATGCTAACATGCAAAACACTCAAAGTGGTTTTTACTTTTTTGGGTTCCCTATGCCCATATCAGACTGCTATATTCAAACGTGGTGTTGGGGAACAAAAAAAAAAAACATATTTTAGGAAGCTCTAGGAAAACAGCTCTAAAATGGAAATCCTTTCATTATTTTAACCCCCTAAAATATCAGCAGATGTTTAGGTATACCCACTGAGAAATACATATATGCATGTACACATAATGTGATTTTGCATGTGCTAGGTGTCAGGGTTCTGACAAATGCTCTAATCAAATCATGAGCATTGAGCCAAACTTCAAAGGAAATCCACTTATTTATTAGGAACATCATCTCTTTGCAATGTGTAAAAGGCAATTCTGCACTGAAGTCTTTTGGTGATATAATTAAAGTTATGCATAACTTAATTTGAGACCCCTGTAAGGTTGAGTAAGAAAAAATATCGTTCTGGACAAGAGGTCAAGAACATAATTGTCAGATGGCATATTAAATTATGAAATGGTAACATTCTATTTCAAAAAGATTTCGATAATGAAATGGATAGATTAGATAGATAGATAGATAGATAGATAGATAGATAGATAGATAGATAGATAGATAGATAGATAGATAGATAGATAGACAGACAGACAGACAGACTATTCATGTTTCCAGGAGACACATCATTGCAACCAGTGCCTTGTTATCTCTGAAAATAACATGGCAATTGATATTTTGATTGATGATAGGCCTAGTTACTCATCTCAACATTCTCTGCCTACCTACCAAAGAACAGAGATTGTGGATTATACCAGCGTGTAATCTTATCATCCAAGTTATTCCTAAACAACATACTTGTAGGTCCTTAAGTGCCTTCTTCTGCTGATAGCTAGTGATCCTCAAACATCCCTTTTGATGTTTGGATAGGAAGCAAGAACATTGTAATATTGCCACAAAAGTTGTGTTCTGTCCTTGTTCTACTCGCTGCATTTTGCTTTCACCTTTCAGAGAGGGTGAATGGGCTCGTGAGTTTACTTTCTGGTTGCTTCTCTTTTGTATTGCTGGCTTGCACCTGTTGATGCTGGAGACATTTAGCATTAACAGGCTTCCTGGCATAAACAAGAAGGATGTGTTCGATTGATTTATAGGTGGAAAGATCTGGAGAAAGCATCCATGAGAAAATGCAGGATAGAACTATTCTTGACAGTGGTTGCATTCACTTTTTTATGATTCTTTCTGAAATCATACTGTTAACAATATTAAAATACTATATAATTATGCTACACTGTGTTACAACATATTGCCATATTGTTTCCTTTATTCATTGGTGTCTATACATTTGATTATCACATTGTACAGTTCAGATGGATTTTTCCCTTATATTTTTTTTTCAATAATCCTCTCGGCCAAGAAAATTAATTGCTTACTGAATTGATCACTGTGTATCAATAAACTGTTCATTTCAGTAATACTGTGGAGTCAATCCTTATTCCAAGCCTGCTAACAAAATGGAAATGAAGTGAAAGGCTTATGTGAAAACCTGGATTCTAACTCGTAGTCCAGGATAAATAGCAAAACTGTAATCTTTCAAATTCTGTTTCTTCCTGTGAATGCAAATTTTCTTATTAAACATTTCTTCCTTCCTTTCCTATATTTCATATCTATGTCTCTACATAGAGACATAGAGGCATATATCACTCTCTTTCTCTCTCTCTCTCTCTCTCTCTCTCTCTCTCACACACACACACACACACACACACATACATGTTTATCTGTCTCTCTCATCTTTCTATCTATCTATATCATTAGTCTGTCTATATCTCTATCTATCCATCATCTATCCATCTATCCACCCACCCACCCGCCCACCCTTCCATCCATCCATCCAACCATTCAACCATCTATGCTCTGCCTGTATACTTACTATCTATCTATCTATCTATCTATCTATCTATCTATCTATCTATCTATCTATCTATCATCCACCTACCCACCTACAGAGGTTTTGTGCTCCTCCCAGGCTTGTTCAAAGTAAAATCATGCTCTTCTTTTGTGAGATCTCCAATGTTCATTTCCCACTGCTGCGGAAGTGACACGCATGCCAATGACACACACTGCACACTTTCCCAGACTTCATTATTAAGATGTGACTTATTCCTTTTCTTGAAGTTGTGAATGTGTCTAATAGGCAGGATTCTCAAACCTAATTTTCAGTATCAGGGAGCGGCAAGCCAGCTCAATTTTACTGGCCTAAAATTGAGTGTGTTCCTCTCCTTTCCTTATCCTCCATAACCAATCGTGAAAAGCTGCCCCAGACTGAGCCATACCAGACTGAGATTTTGAAAAGCTGCAATGCAGAAGTTTCCTCTTCAAGCTAATAAAATAAAATAAAAGGAATTCTACCACCAGCTCAAACAGATGTACAACATCATTTTTTGGGGGGGTGGGCGGCTGGGAGCTTAAGAAAGGGGCATCTCAGACTTTTAGCATTTTCTTTCTTTCCTTTTCTTCACCCAGAGCTCTCCACCATGTGCCCAATCTGGATTTGATTCCATCGAATGAAATCAATATATGCATTTAAACCAAAGTGCTAAAAAAAGCCTGAGTTTTGCTTCATTTTGTGACTGACTTTGAATGAGAGGGGGGCTGGGAGCTTAAGAAAGGGGCATCTCAGACTTTTAGCATTTTCCTTGTTTCCTTTTCTTCATCCAGAGCTCGCCCAATCTGGATTTGATTCCATCAAATGAAATCAATATATGCATTTAAACCAAAGTGCTAAAAAAAGCCTGAGTTTTGCTTCATTTTGTGACTGACTTTGAATGAGTTAACCGCAGCCTCACTCCGATGGCAAATTAATGATGTACGTGACAACTCCAATTGCCTCTCTCCCTAAACCTTCCTGAATCCTAACCGAGAGCTGCAACAAAGATAATCTGCACTGAGACATTGCTAGGGGGAAATGTATTTTTCTTGCTTTAAGGCAGCTAATGCTGTAAGCCTCTTTCCTTAATAGCTTCCCACCTCCACTGCTTTTACAGTTATCATCAAAATGATTACACACTCAGTGGACCCCCTGCTTGGTCACCCTGTAGATCTTCCTTAGAGCATCTCCTGCACAGCATCTGGCATTTGGATGCCCGGGATGGTTTCTGTTCAGCATTGGCCTTCGTTGACATCATTTTGCACACTTGACTTAAATGAATGGATAATAAAGTAAATAAATAGGAACAAAAACAATTGAAGGCAAAGAAAAAAGCATCGAACACTTTTATCTAGTAATTCAGGTAATATAGGAAAAGTTCAGGTAATACGAATTCAAGTAATATAAAATTTGCACCAAGACAAATTTCTTGTGTGTCCAATCACACTTGGCCAATAAAGAATTCCATTCCATTCCATTCCATTCTTCTATTCTATTCTCTATTATAGTTCAATTAACTTCTTTGTATACATGTTTAGTTCAGACCATGATATACTGAATGATGGCTTGTTCTCCCCATCCATCTGGGTTTAAGCCTGATAATATTTTCCCCTCTTTATTTGTATCAACTTTCACACTTATTCCTTGTAACAATAGCAATAGCACTTAGACTTATATACCACTTTACAGTGCTTTACACCCCTCTCTTAGCAGTTTACATACTCAGCCTATTGCCCCCAACAATCTGGGTCCTCATTTTATCCACCTCAGAAGGATGGAAGCCTGAGTCAACCTTGAGCCTGGTGAGATTTGAACTGCCAATTGCAGTCAGCAGAAGCAACTTGCAGTACTGCACTCTAACCACTGTGCCACCATGGTACAAGGATTCATCATCACTTTTTCATCATTGTTCCATTATTGGCACTAGATAGAGCTGTTTTCTCTCTTTTTTGCAAGTTCCTCCCTTATTTTTTTGCATATTAATTTCTGTATTTTATAGTCACTTACTGTAGGTTTTGTATTTTTATTTCTGTCCCCATGTACCACACACACACACACACACACACACACACACACACACACAAGAAAATGGCAAAATATTGGCATTGTTTCTAAGTGGAAGGAACAACCACTAAAAATTGAAATTCAGATTATCTAACTCAATTTGTTTCTGCTTTGTCTTAGTGATATTCACAGCACAAAGCATGAAACAAAATCTGGTAACAGATAATCAATCTTTTCCCAAGCAACCGAAAAAGCATTTGATCCAAAACGTTCAGCATTTACTGCATAATCTCATCCAAACATTTCCAAACTGGCCTGGTACAGTAACTCAACAACAAATAACTCCAATCCATTCTTATTGCATAGATTGGGACAACCCATCCTGCACAATATTATATTGGAACAAGATAAGAACAAGGACTTTTGCAAACCATTTTTAGCAGTTAGCAATAATGAAAGCTCAATTAAAATGGATCAGCTAGAAGCTGGACTGCTCTCATTGGACTAAATGTGTGAATTAAAATTAGTAGTAATGATAGACCATGAGTCATATAGTTAAAATATTTTTGAAGATGGTTAAACACTACTCAGTTTTTAGCTGGGATTATCATCTGAATTGGTTCTTTATTGCTTTTTTTGCCTACTCAGATAGAGAAGAGCTTCACACACTCAAGTGACAGCAACGGACTCCAGGATGGTAAGTAGCCAATCCATCTTAATGAAGCTCTTATAATTACTAAGTGGCATGGTAGAGGACTAAAAGGAAGCTCCTTATCAACACTTTCGGGTGTGAACAGTTTTTAGAGTGGCCAAAACACAATTATCATAAGTGACCCATCAAAAGTAAAGCCAATTTATATATCACACTTAATGTACCTCTTAACACAGTTCTCTCATCTCTCTTTCTTCCTCTTTCATCTCTCTCATCTCTTTCTCCCTCTCTTTCTCTCCCATCTCTCTCTGTCTCTCTGTCTCTTTCTCTTTCCCTCTCTCATTTATCTCTCTCATATCTCTCTCTCTCTCTCTCCCTCCCTCCATCCCTCGCTCCCTCTCTTTCTCATCTCTCTCTGTCTCTCCCTTCTCCCTCTCCCCCTTTCTCTCTCACACACACAACTAGGAAAAAGTATTCCCAGGGTTGGTTGTGCAGGAGAACAAGGGACAATTCTGGACAACATCAGAAGTTAAACCAAATGTTTCTCTTGGTATAGATGAATGCATTTTGCACAGTTTACAGAAACAGTTTTCCACTGTTCATTGTTACTAACATAATGAAATACTCCCAAGAAAATGTGGGTCTTAAACCATGAAAACAGGAAGGAAGGAAGGAAGGAAGGAAGGAAGGAAGGAAGGAAGGAAGGAAGGAAGGAAGGAAGGAAGGAAGGAAGGAAGGAAGGAAGGAAGGAAAAAAAGGAAGGAAATAAATTTCATTTGCTTGATCGTTACCTTTACTGTATAATACTGAATAACTTAATGTCAATCATGCAGGATTAAAAATATCTGGAACTATCAAAGAATTATGCAAAATCATTAAGAACAAAGCACATTTGTAAAATAAATGGTTTAAAGAACTGGAAACTGCCCATCATTCTGTATTTTCTGTTGTAGGAAATTGTTCCCTATGGGAAAGCATTATAAGGTCAACCTCTACTATAATAAATGACCACCTGCCTATGGAACTTAATGGTGAAGGATAAAATCCTTGGCATACGGTATATAATTGGCCACAGAATCTGTATCAGCCACAATGAATGGCTTCAATTTCACAGTATCTGAAAGAAAATAATTAACTGTTCCATGGGTTTCCTTTCATCCAGCAAGAAAGGAACTCTTCTCAGCCTGAAGTAAGCCCCCACCCCACCCACTTACATCATGATCTTAAATGTATTCGCCATAGAGTTCAATTTGATGCATCTGACAATATGCTCAGGGCTTCTGCCTTATCCAAGTCCCATTGGTTAACCACAGTGCCAAAGTTAAATGATATATTAGGCAGGGGAATATGAAGATTAAGCCTATATATTACCCAATAAGTAAGTTTTTCGCAAAAGGAAAAGGAGAGGAAAAAATAGTTTGGTTAAACAATGAGCTTCTTCTTTAAACAAAATACTTCTTTTAATCCAACTATTTCAATCAGGGTCATAATTAGTTTTTATCGTTGCTAAAATTGATTGGCACTGCAATAAATCTAAGAGCGGGCTCCAGGATTCAATTTATAAAAAGTTTTCCAAAAAGCTGAGTTCTTTTTTTTTTGTTCTTTTTTTATATCACTGCCTTTTTATTCTTTTGTCTTGCCTTCCAGTGTTCTAAGCTGTTCTTTGATTAATAGGCATTTAAAAACACCTAACATTCCTTGTATGCTATATGTCACATATCTTCCTCTATTGTCTGTCAAGGGAAAGTCAAGTTCCTGTGTGGGGAAACCACTTTGTACAGATGCAAATCAATGGTATTCATGTGTAACTAATACCAGCTTGGTGCCTAAGGCTGCCATGGCTTTTGATTCAGTCTTTGCTTGCAGCAAGATAGCATCTGCCAACACCTGACCAAGTTGCACACTTTACATGAGGATTAAGCCACGATTAAATGAACCAAATTAAGACATTACTCAGTACTGCTGGAACCCTTCCCACCAATCTTTCATGAAAGCTGAATCTCTCAAAACAGTTTAGCTCAGGAGAAGACCTATGAAGTGCCATGTATGAACTGAAAGTTCAACCCCCACTTCCTTTGAAAATATGTTATAGTTTCCATTACCGTGGTGTCATTTGCTTTTTAAAAAGACCCCAATTACTTCCATAGTTTGGAAGGTAGGCATTTTCCTCCTCTTTCTCCTTCTCAAAGGGAAAGCAAGGCCTGATGTTTACAACCCAAGAATAGCTTATGATATAGTTTTGATATCCCAATGGACTTTCTTTTGAATATAGCACTACATCAGTATGTCAATGAAGTGGTAATGAACCTGTCAATTTAGTGATAAATACCACCACAAGAGAAAACAAACACCGTAGTCAATTAGGACTGTAAGATATGCCTGATTAAACGTGTCTATGAATTAAAACCTGGAAGGAAAATTGGAAAATTCAATCATGCCCTTCAAAAGATTGAGAAGATAGTCACTACATACATAGAAAGTTTGGGGATAGTGGGATGACTTCTCAAGATCTGCAGAAGGAAGAAAAATCTTCTCCTGGTGCAAGTTTTGGATACATTTCAAAATTGGAGCTTTCAATCCCATGAAAAATCTCCAAGACTCAAGAAGGTCATCAGAATAATGGGATGGAAGAGACCTTGGAGGGTGGAGATCTGTAATATACAAGTGGAGATCTGTAATATACTTGGCTGTACCTTTCTAGAGGTAACAGAGCATCGCCGAATCATTACGCTCACAAAACAGAAAGATGGAGTGCTAGAAGATTCAGAATACCAATTAATGGATGACTTTTGACACCAGCCACTTTTGAAAAACACCAATTTATGTTAATATTATTTGAAAGGCTGTTTTAACCCTTATTTAAAAGCATGGCATTAAAAATGTTGGAGACAGCATTTAATTAACAACAGTTTCTGGAATGATTTAAACTCAATGAGCTGTTGACTAAACATGGTCATCCCTCCTGTTAGGTTACAATAACACCAATTGTTAGCATCTTGATAGTGGTGAATGTCATGCATATAATCATAGAATGAAATTAACTTTATCTTCTATGATTAGGGATCTCTACCAAGTGGTTCTGCTGCTGCCGTGGCTTTATTTTAAGACTGCTTTCCTCAGATTTCTTGTGATCCATTTACTAGTCACATTCTTTGATTGTAAATCTTCTTAATGCCTCTTTTTGCTTTTTTGCTTTTCTGTTCAGCTGAAATTCTTTTCCTCACTTTCTAATGATACCAGATATCTTTCCCTCCTCCTTTTTCATCTCTTATGTCACTTCCACCCACCCTATATTTTTCCATTCCTTTTACAGTGCTGAAAATTACCTTATTGCCAAAACTAGTATCTCTATTTCTCAACTGTGCTCTTTTTTTCTTCTCGAGCTCCTACAACCTTCTGCATTTGATCCTGCAGGAAAATCTCAACTTTTTTTTTCTGCAGGCCTTTTCTGATTGATCTTTTTTTCCACCATCTTTCTGTATTCTCCTTTCTTCTCTTGTGCTGTGTCTTTCAGATAACAACCTCGGGAACAAAGATAACATTTATTTTGTTTCATGACCCCAGCCATGATTTCAGAGTTGTTTTGATTTCATAAAGTTAATATTGACATTAGAGTCAGGGGTTGTTTGCTCCCCCCATCAAAGTTTTCCGAGTTGCAGGACCAGTCACGTAGGATAAAATGGTTGGTTCTGAAGTCAATCATCTCTGGAAAGCTTTTCCTAAGGGCAGAACACACTAGCTGAAGATTTTTGAAGACAGGGAAAAAAATATTTCAGGCAAGGGGAACATGTTGTAGAAAACTAAAGACATGTGGGCACTGCCTCAATATAATGTTTAAGAGCCAATGAAATGGCCTAGTGAAGAATTAATTACATCGATACTCCAATATGTAAGTGATATATGCAAGATGATTAGATGAAGAACTCAGTAATGGAGGGACGGAGTATACTGCAAAGAACCAAACCATCAGGTAGAGAATGCAGAAGGCACATTGTATTACATGAAAAAATGGTATAGGAAGTGGGCTAGCAGAAAATAACATATGAATTTCTAATGTAGAGAGAAAGGAATATGTCTTTAAGATATTTTAAAAAAAAAAAAACTCAAAAAAATTGCTTTGAAGTGACTTACCAAAGTATATGGGGGGAAAACATGGCTTGTCAATTCCCTGACGAATCCTTAGGAGAAATTTGTGATTCTGAAAATTCTGATAACTAACCTGCCCCATAATTATCATGATGAATCGGTTCCCTCCAGATGTTGTACCCTTTAATCAGAGTAAATTCTTTCCAATCCTTAACCCTGTATGAGAGGAATTCTGAAGATTTTGAAACTCTGGAAAGAATTCATAAAAGAGCAAGAATCCGACTGGGGGGCTGGAGACTAAAACGTATGAAAAATGGTTGCAGAAATTAAGTATATCTAGTCTAGTGAAAAGAAGGGGAAACATAGCAGTGTTCTAATATTTAAGGCCGCTTACAAAGAAAAAGAGGGTCAAACCATTTTCCAAAGCACCAGCTGGCAAGACAAGAAATAATAGATGGAAACTAACCAAGGAGAGAAGTGATCTAGAATTAAGGAGGAATTTCTTAACAGTGAGAGCATTCAACTAATGGAATGGCTTGCCTTCAGATGTTGTGAGTGCTTCATCAATGGAGGCTTTCAAAAACCGACTAGACAGCCATTTGTCTGAAATGGTATTATCCTGCTCAAGCATGGGGTTGGACTAGAAAACCTCCAAGGTCCCTTCCAACTTTGTTATTCTATGTTTCTATGAAGAGCAGCATCCTTCAAACCGTGGGGCAAAGCAGACAGAATTCTAACTTTCTCTGCATGTCGCACTGTCCTTACACTTCGTGTTGTAAGCAGCTCCAACAAAATAGCAAAGCACATTTGTCATCTGAATTGGCCCTCCCAAATGCCCATGCCCATCAAATTAATGCTCATTGCATGAAATATAGTGACAGTCAGTCATTCTGCATCTGCAAGGTAAGTGCAATGGAATTTATTCTGTTTTGCTGGCGATTTCCATCAATATTGTACCAGGCTGACTTCCTTTCTAGTCGGATACCTGAAAAATGATTCTGTTAAAAGAAGCAGTTGAGTATGCAGCCAGTCTATGAACAGTTTTCCATTGCATTTGTCACCACAATAAATTAAAAATAATAGATCTTTCAGATTGCAATATTCCCACAACAGTCAGCAGGAAAGCTGAATGGCAACATTTTATGATATAGCGAGTTAGTTCAGAGAAGCAGGAAATGATTCAAGCTAAATTGCCTTTCCTTTTTGAATCTGTAATTATTTCTTGTGACTACCAAAGCAACCTTCTTTTGTTTGCTTGAAGTCAAATAACATAATCCTTGAATATCTGATATATTTCTTAAAAAAAAAAAAAAAACCAGGGGTAATACCTACTTCTAGATTTAAAAAAGAAATCCATATCATAAATATTCACTTGTTTTAATCAACCAGAAAACATTTAGTCCCCACCAAATAACAGCAATCAGAAAGTTTTGCATTGCTTATTAGATTTTCAGCTGATCTTCCAATGCAATAGTACTTAGATTTATATACCACTTCACACTGCTTTCTCAGCATTCTCTAAATGGCTTACAGGACCAGCATATTGCCTCCAAAAATCTCCTCATTTTACTGACCTTGGAAGGCTGAGTCATCTTTAAGCTGGTCATGACTGAACTCCTGGCAATGAGGAGAGTAACCTGAAATACTGATTTTTTTTTAAAAAAATAAAGTTTTATTAATTTTCTATTATTTACATTTTTAATGCTAAATAAACATCGTATTGTCTGAGTTATTTTATTTGCTTAGCAATACAGATTACATTTTGAATCTCCACCCCATTTTTTCCAACCCCTGGTAGAATAAGTTCCATGTTTGATAATATTCTGTATCTTCTTTCTGCTTGATCTTCAGTGTAAGTCTGCCCATTTCTGCACAATCCAGTATCTTTCTAATTATCTCTTGATCTCGTGGTGTTTCTTCATTTTTCCAATATTGTGCAAATATAATCCTCGCTGCTGTTAATGCATGCAATATTAAATTTATAGTTTGTTTATCAAATTTTTCTGGTACTATACCTGATAGAAAAATATTTGGGTTTAAAATCTACATGTTTTCCTGTGATCTTTTCTAACCACTTATGTATTTTTGCCCAACATTTTTTTTTTTGCTTTAACACAAGTCTACCACATATGGTAATATCTGCCTGTTTTTTTGGTTACATTTCCAGATGTAACCTGCAAAACTGAATTTTAAATACTGCACCACCACGGCTCTTTAAACATCTTCACAAGCATGTTTAATGTGGCTCGTTGCAGCCTACCTCCAAAATCGGCTTCTCCAGAGTCTGTGCAGATTTGTATATTTGAAGATGATTAAAGAGTGCAGTGTGATTTCAGAATTTCCTTTCAGAATTTTATAGAGCCGTGTCACCCTTTCACAAAGTCTTCTTTGTAATGGTTTTGCAGGGCTACGATTTTCCACTGTATCATATAACTAGTGGCCTCAGCTTTTCCCTGTTTTAGCAATTATAGGTAATATAATTATGAATAAATATTTTGTAATAGGCAATATCCACAGCTATTGATAGACCTACCTAATGTTTCTCTTTGCAGTTATGTGTCCATACATATCTGTTTAGACCCACAAATCCATTTTCCAGGCCAAATTTTCTTAACTTGGCACCTTCTGGATTTCCCAGCTGAAAAAAATCTATTCTTGATAGCAAACCCTAAGTAGTTACTATAGATTTATTTCAAGGCAGCAGGGGGCATGTTGAACATTTCAGCAGCAACAACATCCAAAGGATTGTTGGCCACAGTGTGTGAGTTTATGATGGAAGTAGTAAATGAATTCCACACTGCCACCTAGGAAAGGACAAGACTCCATTGTCACCAAAACTCCAGTTTTAGAAGTCCAGAAGAAGACTTTACTTCCAATCTTAAAAGAGAACTAGTTTGAACCAGTGGGATTTCTTTCAGTTTTGCCAAAAAGATTATGGTGGAAGCTTTTAGAAAGTACATATTTGAAGATGTGGGCTCCTTGGTGCTCTCTTAGTTTGGTTGTTTTCTTGCAGACATTTTACTACTCAAACTAGATAACATCATCAGGGCTAGTAAAGATTTGAAGATGTATTTTGGTCATCAATCCTTGTCCACTTCCTGGTGCATAGTCCATGATGACTTTATATACTGTATATTTTCCAACATCACCAACTCTATTGGCAGATTATGACTGATGAAATTAAATCCTATTTTCATGCTAACTCAATGAAATAACAGGAACTTGAAGAGGATTAATCAAGCAGGATTCATGTAATGTCACTGGAGGGGGTCGAACTAAAAGGTCAAAGTTCGAACTAAAATCATCAATTACAACATAGTAAGAATGGGACTCATCTTAACCTTCCCTTCCTGATAATTCTGATTACATTTAGTGTTTATTATTGTTATTGAAACTCTTAAATCAAGGATCTTTAATGGTAACCTTGAATCAATGTTTATGGGGATGAAACCTTTAATCCAAATCAGATCATAACTTATCCTCTTGAAGATGACAGTAGTTTCAGGGAAACTTACCAACACCTCCCTTCTCAACCTGATTTACACCTTCGTGTAACTAATCCCAATGCACTGAAAAGCAGCAACTTTAGTTTATTATTGATTGGTTATGTTTGTTTTCAAGTTCTCAAATCAGGAAGGTTTGGAAGTTAAGAAGAGTTATGAGTGAGCTGAATGACTTAGTACAACCTAGAAACACTGAAGTTGGTTTTTATTTTATTTTATTTTGGCAACCCTAATATAAAAGGAAATCAGGTGCTGCTGCTTTTTCAAGGACCATTTTTATATTTAATTCTCATGGTAGGCAACAGCACTGACGTTTCCTGGGAATGTCCCCTCTAACTACTAGTCAGAGATGATCACGTTCAGCTTCAGAAATCACCCACAGGCTGTTTGGTAATGCCACCTAATTTGACATGTGTTATCATTGTTTATTCTCAAATCTCACTACCAATTCAAAACTCCCAGGCTCCCCTAGTTAAGACAGTGAGATTTAAAGTGCCCACTCTGCAAGCTTTCTTCCCTTTTCTCTTGAACAGTTTCCACCCTTCCCACTTTTCATTTTAGCCATACAAATCTAATTTACTTGGTTTGAAGAGGTTTTGCCTACATGAGCCACAATTTCTGAAAGCAAGCAATCTACAAAATAATGGTTGAAAGCTAAGTCTGCACGTGATTGTGCACAACAGCAAACTGTGAACCATTTGGTGGCTCTTCCTTAATTAGCACAGAATGGCTTAAAAGGTTGTTGTTATTGTTGTTTCTGATATTTTGGGGTTTTTTTTTCTCCCAGAGCAGCTTAAAGCACCTGACAAAAGGGCATTAAGAAGAGTCTTAAATAAAGCCATCAACAATAAGCCAACATTGCTTAAAAGTAGTAAGTGCAAAATGTACAATGAGCTTCATTCTATTCAAATCAATCAATCAATCAATCTATCTATCAGAATAGAGCTGGAAGGGACCTTGGAGGTCTTCTAGTCCAAGCCCCTGCTCAAACAGAAGACCCTATACCATTTCAGATAGGTGGTTGTCCAGTCTTTTCTTAAAAACCTGCAGTGATGAATCTACAACTTCTGAAGGCAAGCTATTCCACCGGTTAACTGTTCCACTGTTAGGAAGTTTCTCCTTAATTCTAGGTTGCTTCTGTCCTTGATTAGTTTCCACCCATTGTTTCTTGTCCTATCCTCAGGTGCTTTGGAGCAGGGGTGTCCAACCTTGGCAACTTTAAGCCTGGTGGACTTCAACTCCCAGAATTCTCCAGCCAGCTTTGGGGGATTCTGGGAGTTGAGTTCACTAGGCTTAAAGTTGCCAAGGTTGGAGACCCTGCTTTGGAGAATAGCTTGATCCCCTCTTCTTTGTGGCAGTTCCTCAAATACTAGAATATTGCTCAAATCAAATCAATCAAATAACATATGTATATATTGTAGCCTTCGACCAGGTTTTTTAATAGAAAAAAAGTATAGTTTAATAGAAACTATATGGGAGGAACAATGTTAAAATAACATTAATCTAAACATTTTGTGCATTTGTATGACTTCGTAAAGATGTTTGGCCACCTGATTTACAAATGTGGGATTAGCAAGCAATAAACATAGCATGTATCAGTATGGTCCTAAATTTTGGAGATGTTTGAGCAGATCAAAGCACATTTCATTAAAATGTAACAACCAACCACAACAACTCAACAAGAAAATAATACGGGCTGCTTAAAAGATGGCACTTTTATGGTAGTGTCTTCCAAGAACATACAGTTCAGCTATTTCAACAGATATTTCAAGAATAGTGGAATCGTGAAGTATGTCTGAGCATCAGTTGTTCTGTTCTTTGTTTCTCACCAACTATGAAGTGCGGAAAAAAAGCTCTAAGCCAAGAATCAAAGCTATTATATTCATAATGGGGAAAGAGAGGTTAATTCAACATCCTGTGCTTGGTTGCGCCTAACACCCATTGTTCCCTCAAGCAAGAATAAGTGTACCAAGGAAATGCAATCAACACATCAAAACCATTCTTGCAAACATGTACTGCCAACCTATTATTAATGTTGCCTTTCAGCAAAATTCTAGCTCAACATAAGCTTGACCAAACCACAGCTCCCGAGCCTCACACTATCAGCTTTCCTTTCCATGATGGACTTGCAAGGTCAAATTAGAAGAGGCTGCTTTCCGAGAATAAAGTGGCTAGCCCCAATTTGCCAAAGCCTTTATCTGCAGTGGCAATAATTGGTGGGGAATTTGACAAGGTGGAGACAACTGAGCTGTATTGGAAAAGAAGAGCTCATTTTGCTGTATTCCTTTACGTGTCAATCACCGGAGCAGAAGTGAAATACCGGTGAACAAGCCGTGTTGAATTAAGCCATTCACCAATGAAAGAAGCAGCTTAATTTTGTTTCTTTCCATCTCTTCACTCAGCCAGCGGAAGAAAAGTCCCCATTGTCTTGGCTGTAGGGCTCTCTTTATGCCTCTCAGTTCTCTGCCAACTTAATTGTGAAATCATGCTGCATCGTCGAGGGAAAGTGAGGTGGAGACAAGAGGGGACTGCACGTTGGTTTCCTTTGTTTCGACTTTGGCAACAACTTCTGAATTTAATCAAAACCAACAAGCACACACTTCAAGCTCCCTTTGACAAAATGACAGCACAAGAAAGGGTCACTTTAGTAGGCTGAACACAGACCAACTGAGAAGGCGGTTACAGCACGTGGACAGGAAAACAAATGTAAAACCATTATGGAATCTGGATTGCAAGGGGGGGAGAAAATTCATTTGGAATCAACAGTACCAAACAATCATTTCAGTGAGCCACTGATCGCAGCTAGGATGTGATAAAAGTACGTGCAGACTTACTCTAGTGTCTGGTAAAAGGGATTTCTTATCCCTGCAAACTGGCCCAAAAAGTGGGAAAAAAAATGACACACACACATACACGATTTCATGACCCCGTAATCCTTTGCAGGGTGGAGTCAGGGCAACTGAATGGATCTGAGTGTTTATTGGCCGGATGCCCTTCCTGTCACCACTGTGGAGTTCTCAGCAGATATATTCCCAGTGTGTGTATATACACATACACCATGATTCCAGCCTTTTCCATTATGTTCAAGTCTGCTGCACTGAAGGCAAGGTATGTCTGATTTTCTACAATCTGCCAATAGTCTACACATAATTGAGATGGGATAAATAAATCTCATAAATCATATTATATTCTGTTTGCTTGGGCTATCTATTTGGTACCCAATCCTGAGAAAAGTTCCATTTGGTATAAGGGATTTCCAAACTTGGTCTACTAAGTTGTTGCATAGCCCCAAGGATAGGCCAAAGTCAGGCTGAACTGGGCTTGAAATTTCAGACTAGAATGGGGAAGAAAGAATAAATTGCCCCTATTTCTGTGAAATGAAGAAGGATTTTGGGAAAGATCACAATTTCCAGGGAATCACATAAATGTGACAAATATACTAGATTCATGATGCAATTACAATACACAATAAGTTCATCAAGAGCTTTATTCCTATGTAAAAAAAAAATAATTCTACCTTTATCTAAATTAGAAGATATAGTAATTAAAATGCCATTATTCCAAGATTGGTCAACTTTTCTCAGGCTGGGGCATATGTGAAAGTTTGTAACCATGTTAATGATTGGTCCAGAAAATGGCCTATTCACAAAAGACTTCCGGCAATGAGTGTATCTAATCACAAAGACCCCATTTATTGGCAAAAGGTTATTCCCAACCACTTCCTCTACTAATGTGTTAGTGTTATGCATGCTTTCAAAATCATTCTGGCTAAGCCTTGCACAACTCCATCATTCATTAAAAGAATCTTTTTTACCCCCCAGACTTCAGCATGAGTTTGAAAAATGAAAAGGAAGAAAAGAAAACCACGATCTGGTTTAACATTAAGTTTAACAAGCTGTCCCCTTTAAGCAGCTTCAAACTTTTCCAAACTATACCAAAGCCTGAAAAAAAAGATAGGCTGCTTTAAAGCAGAGCAGAGAGATTGCAGTGCTCATACAAGATCCAACCCGATTTTCACAAACTGTTTTTGAAGGGACAACATGCATGAATCCTGGTGGGACACAATCTCATCTCAGTTTTTTCTCTGGGAAGCTGAGCCTATTTCCAATCATGCCCTGGACCACATTTATTCAAGTTTCTATTTTCTAAAAATGCCCAGGAACTATAAAATATCCCAACACACACCTGTAAATAAAGATGATTTGAAAGGATGCATTTTATAGCATGCTCATTTCTGATTAATTCCTTTTTTTTTAAAAAAAAAGGAATACTTTGTACATCCAAAGTTTCAAGAAACCTATAGATATCAACAATACACAGTCATACCAATACTGACAGTGATTATTCTGACTTTTTCCTTCATTAATGGAATACCACCTATTCTAAAAGAATTCTTTTCTCACTGATAGGATTTGTGAATAGAAAGTATATAACTCATTGGCCAAATATTCATTTCTTTCCCCTGAATCTCCTCCTTTAAAACACATAGTGGAGCCTCATTATCTTTGTTCTATTTGGATTTATTTTGTTTTTATAGTTGTTGTTTTTTCCGATTTGTTGGATTGTAGACAGTCAAACAGGTGAGTTAGTTTTCGAACAGGTTGGTTCCTGCACCAGAGATGTCCTTTTCTTAAATTTGACTCGGCAGAAAGACCTCATCTGAAATGATAGATTGACATTGTTGATGCCCAATAGTGGATATATATGTAGCTCAGGGTTGAACTGTTGAATTCTTGGTTTTCTCTGAACTTGATGGTTTTCTTGTTGATATTTTGCTAAAAGTTACATAACGTAATCAATGCAGAGTCTGATAATACAAATTGGGGACAATAAAGGAAGCAGTTTTCCCCAAGGTATTTGAGGTTGCAGTTATACCTAATTTGGTCAAAAGTGCTAAAGTCAATAACGGTCACTTCTCAAAAATGCACAAATGGGATTATCTTAATAAATATCCATTAATATGGCCATCAGAGCTGAATGAAACTTGCATTTGTAGAGTACTGGAAATGGATTGTGTAGAACAGAGGTCTCCAAACTTGGCAACTTTAAGACTTGTGGACTTCAACTTCCAAAATTCTGGAAGTTGAAGTCCACAAGTCTTAAATTTGCCAAGTTTGGGGACCCCTGGTGTAGAATAAAGGAGAGGGGAGGGAGGGAGGGAGGGAGAAGGGGAGAGGGAGGGAGAGAGGGAGAGGGGGAGAGAGAAAGGGAAAGAAACCTCTGTTAGCTCTATTACTATTATGGTGTCTAAGACCTCAAGGAAATTTGTGTTTATAAAGGTGTTTTTCAGCTGTGATACTGACCTCATTCTTCCTTTAGCTGCTCTTCAAAATAACAGATTTGTAAGAAAAAAAAGTGCATTCTCTATAGACTTTTATGAGTAGCCAAGAGAAAGGTTATGACATGATGTTTCAGAGGGCCACTGAAAAGAAGCCGAGAGTCATATAAATACTTGAAAAGAGAGATTATTGATGTATGCAGGAATTGTATTTCAGTTTATATATGACCCAGGAGGCTTTGGTTAGTAAGCGAGCAAAGTAAGTACAGGAAAAAATAAGTCAAATGATCAAATGAAAAACATAGAATTTGGAGAGTTATGCTGCTGACTTACTGAATGAAATTAATCTCCCCTTCCTCTTTTCCTCCTGGATGTGACATACTATGCAAGTCTGATGTGGTAGAGGTGGATTGAAAGGGCTTCCTTCAACTGTCCTTCAGCCAAGATCTACCCAAGTATTTGACTTCAAAGTAAAATAACGAAATAAAAGAGTTCGAAGGGACCTTGGAAGTGTTCCAGTCCAACACACTGCTCAAGCAGTAAACCCTACACAACTTGAGACAAGTAACTGACCAATCTCTTCCTAAACACCACCCCACAGCCACGAAGCACCCATAACTTGTGAAGACAAGCCATGCCACTGGTTAATTGTTCTCACTGTCAGAAAATTTCTCCTTAGTTCTAGGTTACTTCTCTCCTTGATTAGTTTCCATCCATTGCTTCCTGTCCTGCCTTCAGGTGCTTTGGAGAATACCTTGATTCCCTCTTCTTTGTGGCAGCCCCTGAGATATTGGAACACTGCTATCAGGTCACCCCAGTCCTACTTTTCATCAGATTACACATACCCAATTCCTGCAACTGTTTTTCATAGGCTTTCGCCTTTAGCTCCCTAATTATCTTTGTTGCTCTTTGTATTCTTTCTTTAAAAAAAAAGCTGCACTAAAAATGGGGGTGCTTTTTATATGATACAAATACATAGGATTTGGATTGTGATACAACAAGTTTTCTAGTTATTGGAATTGTTATCCATCTATTTCTAACTAAATAGTAACCAGCAGTATAACGAATGCTGTGATGCCAGTCGTAGTGGTTCTTTTTTAACATTATACCTAATTTTGGATGGGAAGTCAAATAATCTTAAATCTCTATTTTGGATATCCTAAATGACATTTAGAATAGAATAGAATAGAATAGAATAGAATAGAATAGAATAGAATAGAATAGAATAGAATAGAATAGAATTCTTTATTCGCCAAGTGTGATTGGACACACAAGAAATTTAATACTGACAAGGCTTCATTATTATTATTTGGGGGGTGTCTCTTTTTACCTTCAGTAATTTAAGCTTTCTAGATAATAGAACATTCATAATTTTTAATCATATTACATAAATATTACTGCATCAAGTTCTCCTTTGAAATAATACAACGCATTACGATTTGTAAGATGACAAAAAAAGTGGGGGGGAAGAAACAGTCACAATGAGAAGTGGAGCAAAAAAAAAAAAGCCTTCAGATACAGCACTTAAATGAAGAAGTATAAGAAATGTCATTGCCAACTCAAACAAGTGATGTTGGTAGGGGTGGATTCAACAATTCAAAACAGCAATCATAGAAGAAACCGAGTTTGTTCTTCTGAAACTCTGCCGCTACCACCACTATTTCTAAATGAAGCCAAACCTATATATAAATATTTTTTAAAAAAATGTTTGAATGACAGTTCAGGCAGCATTCATAAGCAAGCTGCTTCATTCAAAGTCAATAAAGAGACTTAAAAGCCCATGCCAAAAAGGTTATTGAAATGTGATTGACATCTCCAAATAAGGATGTCAACTGGATAGCATGACCCTATCCTGAAGTAGTGCAAGGTTAATCAAAGTTATTGTGTTTGGAACCTCTACGACTTCCTTCAGATTGAACTTTTGAATCTCTGTCACTCAGTGATTCTCTTCGCCTTTCCAGTGTTTCTTCTTGTCATCCTTGTATTGTTTATTGTCAACTTGTCCTGTGGCTAAAACCTGGAGGAAAACAATGCAAATCAAGGCATTGTGTCTATCTAGTGTATCTGAGAGAGAGAAAGAGAGAGAGAGAAATCTTTCTCAATCCAATATTCTGAGTTCAACAACCTTTCATAATTTTCTCTCACAATTGAACATTTTCACGATGGCATACAATGTCAAGTAAACTGTGTAGACATACTAAAATTGGTGCTATGCCAACAAGGACAGATGCAGCCTTCTCAAATCAGATGCTCTATTATCTGTCCTGAAAACTGTTTATACCGTATTTACTTCTCAGCTTTCTTATCAGGGTGTGACAACTCTTCCCTCTGGGGGAAAGTGATCACACCTGATGTTAGATCAATTGAGGGGAGAGTTACGGGTTTAGTGGATGGAGAACTTCTACTATTTGGAAGTCAATAAAATAGGAGGAAGAGGAGTTACTATTAAGTAAGAGAATTGAGTATGAGAATTGTAAAGATGTATGATCTTGGGAAAGTAAAATATCAAAGCAGAACACAGCAATTACCATCACAACCTGACTATCAGCAGGCAATTTATTTGTTTGCTTTTTATTTATCAAATTTTTGAATTGCTCAGAGAGCGAGACTGGGCAGAGTATCGAGGGAAGGAATTACACAAAATGCATGCTTGTATCTCTCATTCTTAAATGTTTGACAAATGAGAAAAAAAGTGAAAGCAAATACAGTTCAATAGAAAATATGTCTGGACAGCCAGATACTTAATTTGAAATCAGGTGATTTAAGTAACTGAATCAAATGATTTCTAAAAAAAAAAAATGACAAAAGCTTTGTACCCAAGGCGTCTCAAAATTGCTGCTACCACTACTTGAATTGAATAAAAGTTGGTCATTTCTGAATGTCTACGGAGATTCTCAGTCATCCAGGTCATGTTGCTTTTCAAAAGGCAACTGGACTTTGTTTTTCCATGAAGACGTTTCATTTCTCATCCAAGAAGCTTCTTCAATTCTGAGTCAGAATTGTAGAAACTTCTTGGATGAGAAGTTAGATGTTTTCAACGAAAAACAATGCCCAGTTGCCTTATGAAAAAGAACCTTTGGATAATTGGTCATTTCTGCAGACGTTGTTGTTTGTAAGCATATTTCTAAAGACTTACTGTAGTATTTCTTACAGAGTGATGTAGTAAATCCAAATAATGCTGAGTCAGGAGTTAATGGTATGCATTTTTTTTTTTTTAGAACTCGTCGTCTAGTATGATTGGCACCGACACTAAATAAGTCAAGATGAGTTTCTAAAGAATAGCATTATTGTGTAGGGATCTACCATGTTATAGAACTAATCATTGAAGTGATTTGCCATTAGTTTATGAAAAGTGATGGATAAGTATTGCTGATTTGTGAAATCAATACTGAGTAATGTACCTCCATTTTGCATTATGTGTAGTTCTCTAGTTCGTAACACAGATACTAGGAGTAGGTATACCACATTATTTGGCAGTAGGATTTTCATATCCATTATGAAATTGAAAAACAGTCGGTGGAAAAAAGCATTCAGTTTTCTTTTATTGTTTCCTCAAATTATTGATTATTTCTGTGCTTGGAAAGCTACTAGATAATTCAGATGCACAGCCTTGGATCTTAATTAAATTGTATTCAATTAAAGACTTAATAACTACCCCCCAAAGACTAAACAAGTCCAGAAATACCTCAGTAACCTTTTAATGTGCTTATTTTATTGCCTGAAAAAATACTTCTAGCTAGAAATAATTTATGCAAAATGTGTCTAACAAGTTATTCTCCATGGACTGGAACTAATCAGTGTTTTACATAGAAAATCACCATAATATTATCAACAACTTTAGTATAGTACAAAAAAACAACCTACATTGTTGGCTGTAAACTATGAGTGATGTTTATAAGCTATGCTTTGTAAGGAAAGTATAGTCTTGGTTTCATCAAGACGTTGATTATATACTGTTGTATATTTCCCAGACTGGCTAAATGAAGCAATCAGAATCTTGTCCTGGGGACTGGGGGTAGAAAGGGGAGGAACAAGCTTAAGCTCAGCCCTGACAATAAAGATTTGCTGTGTATTTCAACCTCTCTTAGTACCAACAGTTTGCCCTCTTAGTTCTAATTGGAGTAACACCAGACCCACTAATCCTGCTGAAAGATCAGCTGGCCACCTAGAGGCACCTTTGCCCAGATGGGGTGCCGGATGCACAGTTTCCTGAACTGTGACTAGTATCTGTTGTTGGAAGAAATATCACCTGGTTCAGTTCCAAGGGGAAGAAAGACACTGGAAAAATGAAAGCTATTTGGAAAGATGGTTTATTGGTGAACAGGACCACATGGGGGTTTGAGGTCCTGGGCAGCTGACCATATGGAGTTCAGAGAGAGAGAGAGAAAGGTTTTTATACCCCCTCTTGAGTCTTCACCTTGAGCTTCCTGTTCCTATGCAAAAAAAAAAAAAAGTATTCTATTGGTTGTCAGACTCCCAGGGCTCCTTAGCTAACTTTTTAGGTTGTCTGAATTAAGTTTAATTGAAGCCTGGACTCTCTGAGATGATGTAACGAGGTGGCTTATGTCCTGAAAGGGTGTTGGGTCATTGCTATTGTGTCTTAATGGCTTTCCTGGTTTGGATCTTGAGTGAGGGCTGATCTTAACATTCTACCTAATTCTGCCTTTGTTCAAAATATCTTGTCTTGAATAGATTACCAAATCTGCATTTTTAAAAGCTGGCCTCAGGTTAGTATCTGTTCTGGGGCAGGGAACTGTGGCTCTGAGTTTCTGTTTCCTTTAAGATTTCTATTTCTTTTTTAGGGGAAATATAATATTCTGCTTTTTAAACATTTCTCAAAGTATTTCATTCTTCTAGGAGAGGGGTGCTTCCCAAATACTCATTCATGCCTTGCATTGGGTCTCTTGCTTGACACTCTACATGGGTTGTTATATAAGCTCCAACTGGTAGTAGTACAGGCAGTTATAGGTGTAACTCTGCACACCCATGTAACACCTATGTTATGTGGGTTATACTGGTAATCATTAGATTTCCAATATTCTCAAAGCACTTAATGGTATGGTGATGGTGTTATTCTTTCAGTTGTCTCCATCTCTTGGAGATTCTATGGGCCAGGTCTCTCTGCATTTTCCAACCACTTCTTGGCGTAGGAGCTAGTTATATGTGGGAGTGTTTTTCTCCCCTCCTGCTGTGAGTTCTGACAGAGCAGGAATGCTCTAGATCTCATCTACTTAGCAAGATTAACTCAAGGAAATGTGCCTTCTCTATCATGCTTCCTACTTTCTAGAATAGCACTCCCTTGTTCTCAGGGGTGGGATTCAAAAACCCCAATAACCAGTTCTCTGCCTGGTTGCTGGGTGGGTTGGTCATGGTGGGTATGGCCTACCAAAACTTCTTGGAGGGTCATTTTTCACCTTTCCTAGAAGAAGCTGGAAACAGGCCCATTTTTGGATTTCTGGAACTTCCGGGAGGCCTGTTTTTTGCCCTCCCAAGAGCCTCTGCACCCAAAACGAGCCACATGGAGACATGGGCAGGGCCAGCCGGTTGATTCAACTACCGGTTCAGTGAACCAGATGTAAATTTAACATCCTGTTTGCCTGAACTGGTCCAAACTGGCTGAATCCCACCCCTGCTTGTTCTCTTTAAGATTTGAGTTGCCCTCACTGTGGTATTCTTCAAATGAGCCTTAAAAACCTGGCTCTTTCCCCAGGTGTTATGTTAAGAGTCTGTTCCAATGAGGAATTTTTATTCTCCAGTTTTCTGCTTCTTGTATCTTGATACCATAATGGATGGGTGTTTCATTGTATGCCACCCAAGTCCTTCTCAGTTGACCAGCTAATAAATGTGGTTTCTAAATAAATGAACCAACAAATATTGAGTGGATAAATTTACACAGTCCTTGCTTCATGTCAGTTCAACAGAATGCTTTCAGAAGAAGAAGAAAAATGTCCTCACACAGATAATTTAAACATTCATTTTGTATTGCTGTTGTATTTTAGTTCCATTAAAACAAGATTATGGTTTCTAATTATTAAGCCAAACTCTATGCCCCTACTCTTAACTATTTTTTTAAAAAAAGGTAGAAATAATTAGAGATAAAAATGAATTTTAACAGCTAACAAAAGAACCTCAAAGCAGTAGGGATGATTTTCCTTTAATATGTTTTTGCCAAGTTAGATTTCAGCCCAACAATTCCAGTTGTATATACTACTGTATTACTTTTACCTGATGTTGCTTTATACATCCACAGATGATTAAATTTAAAAGATATTGCGGCTTCAATTCCCTAACTTGGAGTTACAGAAGTCCTGTCCAACAGAACTGTAAACATTAACAATCAGAGCTCAGTTTCAAAAATCTGGATGAAATCCAGAAAGCAGCAAAAATTTGTGATTTTCTATTTGTGTGGATTTTCACAGGGCAAAAAGAAAGGCTGTCTGTTTGTCTGTCTGCTGTCTTCAGCAAGCCACACATTTTCAGCAATGTCTCTACAATATTGGGCACAACCTTCCTCATTTTGCAATATTACAGGTCTGAACTGGAAGGCAGATTCACAAAATCAATTATAACCCTGTATGATTACTTTCTTTAAATATCATTATAATCAACCTAGCATTATTGAGCCTGGTGTCATGATTAAGATTTATGCTGCAACTAAATTAGGTATGTCTTTTAATTTCATTTTCTTTGATATAATTGGTTCTATGATGCTCAGGCGCTTTCCCCCCATTTTCAAGGAGCAGTGATATATTTATTAAACTACCTAGCAGATGACATTAAACTAAAATGTTGTTAAAACAGCTCCCTTCATTTGAACAACTACAATGAAGCTAATGCAGTACAGAGGACACTGAAAATATAATCATAGAGCTCTAAGAAAAGGAAGGGCCATATTTTATGAGCAAGTTGCTGAGATAGCTAAGGGAAATGTTTATCATCAACATTTATTATGCTGCTTCCATTACTTCATGGACAGAAAGGTTAGGACTACCATCAAAGTCACCAATAAAGCTTCATCTCTTGTACACAGCGTTTCATATATCTTAACAGAGATGTGAAACTATACATTCAATATTTTATCAATATTGTATCAATTTTGTATTGCTACAGGTATTATTTCAAGCTCAGCTCAGAAACCTGGTATTAACCTGCAGTCCCCAGAGACAGAAATCCGAATAGTGCAAATGTTACAAGTTTTAATTTGGATGGTCACATCTGAGGTTCAAGTACCCATTCAATAACGCTGCATTTTCTAATATTGTCTCTCTCCTATGGACACTCAAGCTAACCTACAACCCAGAAGTCTTTGCAAGGTTTAAAAGAAGGGGAAAAAAGTGCAATTCTGAACCTTTTAGAGTAAGGTGGAGATCTTTATCCAACAGAGGTCATGAATCTTCAGTTTCTAACATCTCTCACCTCACAGATGTCTATGAAGATTCTCAGTCATCCAGGTCATGGTTGTTCCAAAGGTGTTTTCTTTTTTTCAAGAGGCAATTGGACTTTCTAGTTTTTCTTTGAAGACATTTTGCTTCTCAGCAAAGTGAGAGCTTCTTCAGCTCCCACTTTCTATTCTTAGAGGAGAAGCAAAATCTCTTCAAAGAAAAACCAGAAAGTCCAATTGCCTCTTGAAAAAAAAAAAACACCTTTGGCTCACCTCACAGACTAAAATCCACAAAAAGCTTCCTTAGATTCTTAGAAGATTCTGAAGAATTTGAAAGCAGAGTGGATCTAGGGAAAGCTACAAAGAACCAACACTGGATAGAACTAACAGAGGAGCTGGCACCTGGGTCCAGTGAAAGCTGGGAAGTATGGAAATTATTGAATAGACTACACAGCTACAACAAGATCCAGAGATGCTCTGAACAAATGGGCCTATCTGGTTGCTTTTGCTCTTTGTGATTATGGTGACATGCAGACAGCAATATATACCACATTTTCCCCAAAATAAGACCCTGTCTTATATTGTTTTGCCACCAAAAATGATACCAGATCTTATTTTCAGGAGTGAGACGTCATCCACTTATTTTCAGGAGTGAGATGTCACCTCACTTGTGAATGTCATCCCCGGCCTCCTTTTTGCTATCAGAGGCCTTCAGGAACTTTTGCAGCTGGAAAGGCTTTCCTGAAGGCCTCCTCAGATGAAAACAGATCTCTCTGTTGTCAGCTGCAGAGGCCTTCAGGAAGGCCTTTCCAGCCTTGCTGACTGCAGAAGAAATGGGCTGGCAAGGAAGGTGTCAGGATGTTTGAGGCCTGGCTATAAATACTACAATACTAAATACTAAATACTCCACCCCCTCATCCCCATCCTAGCTTAATTTTTACCTATCCACTCTAGAGTGGGAGGTGTCTTAATTAGGGCTTATTTTGGAGGTATGGCTTATATTGAGTGGATGTGTAAAAATCAAGCTAGAATTTAATTTCAGGATAGGTCGTATTTTTGGGGAAACATGGTATGTATATGTACCCTTTGTGTCCCACTCAGTGTACACTTGAGGATCTCACAGAAGTGACACATACAATTAATACAATTAATGTTGTGAGTTTGGGGGCAACATCTGATTAATTTATATGTATTTTAATCTTACCTTTTATATTTTAAATTTATACATTTAAAATAAATAAATGAATATACTGATGTATGTGGGCTTTCCCCTTCTACTTCTCCTCCCTATTTCCACCAGGGAGGGATAGCAGGTTGTAATATGTGACAAGCATGGTATTACCCTCTTCGTGATTCACATCACCATTCTATATACGTCCACTCCAAAGTACAACCCACTGGATTCAGTAGGACCCATTCCCAAATACACCTTAAAACAAATAAAGGAGAATACTTGTAGCTCTGGGATGAAATGATGGGTCCTTGGTGCTCTCTGAATGTAGTTATTTTCTTGCAGACATGACCCAAACTAGATAGCACCATCAGTGTTGATGGACTAGTTTGTGTAATGAAATGTCTGCAAGAAAACAAGGAAGCTCAGGGAGCACCAAGGACTCCTCACACCTTAAAAACACTGCAGACCAGAGTATCTACCTACTATTCTTTATAGAAATCAGGTCTTCTGCAGGGGAATCTTCTGAAGGATCTCCTGCTTGGGTGGGGCTTTGGACCAGATGACTTCCAAGGTCCCTTCCAACTCTGTCAATCTGAATCTGAAATGTTCCTCCCCCACCTTTTGCCTTTCAGTGTGCTGAATCCTTTCATTTGCCTTTGGATCTGTTGAGTTGATAGTTTTCTCAACTAAATGCATCTGAGATACAGAAGATAACTCTCTCCTTTCTTCTGTCCCTCTTGTTCTCTCCCTTTCCAACACAGCTAAGCATATTTTAAAGCAGGGGGAAATGACCACCCCCACTCTCTCTCACGTGTGAAATTAGACTGTTCTTAGGATAATATTTTTTAAAAAAGAGTAAAGTGTTAGGAAAATATACAGTAGATGATTGCTCAAGAACCTCATGAAGGTTATAAACACACTTACTTCTGATGTTATCTTCCTTCCCTCTTTTGAATGATTAAAAAAAATGGAGGGGAGAAAAAAAAAAACGACAAGAGTGTGATTACTTTTTACTTGGTTTATGGTTTCACAAGCATGATGGGGATGATAAAGAATTTTAGTACTCATCAATTAAGGTGATAAAAGCTAAAGAATTTTAATTAAGACAAAACACTTTTAAGTACCTTAACAGCTACCAATGAGCTGTCATCCTTAATAAGAACAGACTCTCATACGTTCTCATGCAAATGAGATGCAGGCGCAGAGAAATTGGTGCCTTGCCAACAACCTTCCAAATGACTTTGAGTAGGACTTGATGGACTTTTCTATCAACTGAATAAAAATCCTCTTGCCTGAAACAGAGGCATAAATTCTGTGCATGTTGACCCTGAGACTCAAGGCAATCAAAGGCCCCAGGATATCACAATAGGATGATGATCATCATCACAGGTACAGGAGTCCTATTTTGACAGGCTTCTTAGAATTTAGAATCTCCTGTGTGTGTACTACTCACAATGTGGTATGTGTATTGTTCTTTTGCTCTTTTTCACAAAGGACAGCAGCTTTGAAACACCTACAATGAAGTCAGTCTGTAGAGACCAGCTTTTTTCTATACAGACGAAGTCTAGGATTCTCAGTCATCCAGGTCATGGTTGTCCCAAACATACTGTTGTTTGTTTTTTCATTTGAAGATATTTTGCTTCTCATGTAAAACGCTTCTTCAGCTCTGAAGGAGAATCGAAGGATGAATTATAATGGGGAAGTAGGAATGAATTTCCAGAGGAAAAAATTGCAGACTACATAAACAGGAGCCCTAAGTAGGTGACCCTGAGCACACAGATGAACCTCCAAGTGCTTTAATGACCTTCTAAAAGGATGCAAATGACCAGCTGTCTGCAAGAAATAAAAATCCCTCAATTTCCTATTATCCTGTCGGAGCTGAAGAAGCTTTCTGGATGAAAAGTGAAATGTCTTCAAAAGAAAAGAAAAAAAAAACACAAGAAAGTCCAGTTGCCTCCTGAAAAAGCACCGTTGGGACACCTACAATGAAGGATGTATAATAACATTCCCTTCTCTTTTCAAATTCTGCACTCAAATACTTATCATAAATGTTAAGGCAAGTGGCACAAAATCCAGGTGAAGTCACAGAGTGAAAGAACATCAGCAAACATGTGAGATGGAATCAATGATCAGGAATTCTTCTGATATATATCTATATCTATATCTATATCTATATCTATATGTATTAGAAAAAGATTGTGATGCACTAAAATTGCAAAATCCTCTTTATTCAAACAGGATTATGAACAGGATCAACTTTTTTGGATAGGGTAAGGACTGAGGTTTGTGTATCATTTATTCAACTATTGATGTCTCTGTTGATTTTCTATCCAGTCTTTTATTTTTCTTATGTACATATTGTACATGTGCTTTTTCCAACAGTCAGATTCTGTAAAAACAGTTCTCTTTACAAATCACAATTGCATTAGGAAATGAGAAGCACAATATAATATAACTAGTTGCCATGAATAAATGAAACATTGTAAGTGGAAATAAATTCAGCATCATTCCTCACAAAAGTGTCCCGACTACCTAAACCAGTTGTGAAAAGAAAACTAATTTTGTTGCATCTCAGGAGTTATCCATTTTTTAAAGATTCATCCATTTCTTAGGCAACACATATCTAGCTAATATTTCTCCTTCCATGATACTGATTAGGATTCTGCTTGGGTTTTTCGAGTCTTTTTTGGATTTTTTTTCCAATTAAGTATTGACGTAGCTTCAATTATCATCAAGCATGAAAAAAAAACACTTTCTTTTTTGTTTACTCTCTCACATGCATGACTATTAGTATACAGGTAATATTAGGTGTACAGCGTATCAATTTGGGAGTTTTTGCACATAATGCTGATTTTATTAGGACTGTGTGGTGTTGAAGTCCCATTCCAAGCACACTGGAACATGTCATTGTTTGCAACTCTTTAAAGCAGTCACCTTCTTTTCTGGGATCATGTGACTTTAGAAAAAAAACATGGCTGCTTTAAAAGGTTTTGGGACATATTGCCTTATCCGTTCAAGACTTAAATGTTTTTGGAATCCCATTCAAGCAGTTGTGCAACCTTCTTATTTACAGATTCAGAAAGTTCTATAATGAATTTCTCATGGAAAAACTATAACCACAACAGAAGAAGAAAGAAACAGCATTTAATAAAAAAAAAATATACTACTACCACTACTGCTACTTCTAGTCATTTATTGAATGCCATCAATGAAGGGGAACATGCTGATCAACAAAAGCTAAAACATTTCCTAAATAATGGAAAAGGAGAAAAATAACACTGTAAGTGAAAATCACGCAGCCCCCAAAGAAAACTCAGCCAAATTATCACCTATCAAACCACTTAAGTAGGTGTTTCCTAACACGCTAGCGATCTACTGGGAGGACAGGTTATAAATAGATTATTTTGTATCTCACTCGATATGCACCAGATGTTACTAGTTTTGAGGCAAAATTATTTGTGTGCCTCATAAGTAAAACAGAAACCTGTTCTGAATTTTTAAAATGTTGCTCTTCTTTTTTTTCTTTTTTTGGGGGGTAAAGATAAGGTATAAAGACAAAATTCTATCATGCTCATACTTTGAAAAGGAAATGCAGACTTACAGATAGGGTAAAAAGCCATTTACATTTGGTCTGGAGATTTTAGAACAGCAAAACCCCATTTCTTGATTTCACCAAGCTTTCTGATTTTCTAAGGGAATCCTTCTCAAATGGCAATTCTGTATTTCAGGCAAAAAAGGCATTGACACCACCCTGCATAACACATGACTCACTAAAATGTGGCCCATTCGAAGAATTGTCTTTAAGCTGTATTTTCATAAGGCATTGATTTGGTCTCTGTCCAGAATACTCCAGTTCTGAATCCACCGGACCAGTCTGTTCCATTAGAAAAGGATGAATACTGATAAAACTCAATACCGGGATCAATATCCACTTTAGATGGGTACCTGATACTCAGATATGCTCTAGGCATGGAAGTTCAGAGAGATAAAAGGGACTTGGCAAAGGTTTGAACATTCCCTAGACTGTCTGAACTATATATGATCTTGCAGTTTTTTGTAAGAGAGAGAGAGGGTGGGGGAGACAGGGAGTAAAATTGAGTGTTTGTTTTCCTTAATTTCACTCCCCTTCAGCTTTAGTAAAAGGATAAATCTTTCCTACTACTAGCTAGTCTCTGTACCATGAAGAAGTCAGCCTTTTCTCCATTTCTCTTTGGAGCAGATTAAATATTCTCTCTCTCTCTCTTCCCAGTTTAGTACTCGAGTTTTGCTGATCCTGCTCATTTTTTTTTTATTTATTTTTTACCCATAGGCTTTTTAGTGGCTCCTTTCAAAAGTTGAAATCACTTTGCTGCCTGTAAACCTATGGCTCAAGGCAATGGAGAATAAGTATGACAAATTATTAATTTATATATGTTCTGAAAATAAAGTCTTTGATGGCATCGTCTACTTACATTTTATACAGGAATAAATGCCTGTTACATTTGTAAATATTTCCTCCTCCTCCTCCTCCTCCTCCTCCTTTTATATTATTCCACTGATAAATGCTATAAGAACCAAAAGGATCCTATTTTCATTCTCATCACATAGCAGAAGAGGAAATAGCACTTTCAGAAAAGAAAGAAAGAAAAACATGGACTATCTCTCTCTTTTTCCCAATACAGATAGAGCCCTTTTCCATTCTCTATTGTGGACCCTATATTCTATTTTTATTTTAGAAAATGTAATTAACATCTACAATATTTCTGAAGCAACATCTAATCATGCACACTGGCTCATTTTAATTACCTTTAAATGTTGAAATCTGCAAGTGAAATCTATTCCAGTTGTTCTTATAAAATAGTAGTAATAGAACTATATCAATAGTGGTATTGATCAGCTGGATTCAGAAACAGCACTATTTAAAAAAGGAGGATTAAAAAGTGTTAGGAATCCTTGTAGCACTGAAAACCAGGGATTTGTATCACTGTATATTATTCTATGAAAATTGCCACAAATGCAGATCAGAACTAGAGCCACTTTAACATATATGTTATGACATTTTCCAGTCTTCCCTACTATCCATGGCCTCACTCTACCTTCTTTCTCTCTTGATGAGCCCTTGCATATTTTGATTTTTGTGAATTTTTGCTTAAGCATAATTGTAAGGAAAACAAAAATACCTGGAAAGAGCGGGTGGAGGGAGAAGAAAGAATGAGTTTCCTACTACATCTACTTATAGTTCCTTAATAAGATTCTGGAATAATGAAACTGGTTTTGTTGCCCAGTACACAGAGAAAATAAAAGAGTGCAGTTTCTTTTATTATTTTTTTTGGAATCAGTATTTGTCTTTCTTCATAATTGTGAAGTTTGTAAATGTTTCATTTTTTTAACCTGATTTTTTCCCGTCACTGTCAAAAGTTCAACAGATCAATGGACTTGAAAACTCAGTTTGTTCTCCAATTATGTCCTCTAACAGCAACCTTCTCTAATTAATCTCTATTCCAATGTAGCTCCAGCAGAGAACCTAATGAAAACAGAATATTCATTTCTTCTGAAGTCATTCTTTGCATGGTCTTTATTTCTGACACAGACTATGGCATAGAGCACAATTTGTCATAACTATGACTTAGTCACACCTCATGAAGTTTGAGATTATCGTTCTTAAACAGACTTAATCAGACTCCTTAATTCTCTGTTTAATAACCGTATTTCTCATTTGTCCTATATAGACATATTTTGGAGTAAGTCCCATTCAATTCAATGAAGCTAATCTGAAGTAGATTTAAACATACAACCATGCAGTATTAGAACAGGAAGCATGGATTTTATTCCATATACAGTAGTTATAGAAGATCCACAATGGAATTTAATTCATTCATGCATTTTTAAGTCACAAGCCATGAAGTTACAAGACATCCTTCTTTAAATCACATTTGCCACTTTGAAATAACGAAGATCAATGCCAAATACGAGAGGATGAATGCCCAACATTTGACTTACTAAAGTATTTGGAATTAATCAGAAATGAGAGTGAATCATTCAAAGGCTTAAATATCATCATCACCCCTCCAAGGTTATGGGGTCTGTATCTTTAATCCAAAATAGATTTCATTCATAGTGGATGAACTCTAACATTCAAATCCTGACACACTTGTAAATCTAGAAGAGCCTTCTGACAATTTACCAGCAGGTAGTAAATTAGTTAATACTGCTCATGTTCAAGACCAGGTTCCCATGGATCACAGGAAGAATGAAATTTACAAGACAACCATAATCAGGAACAATATGAAAAACGTTGTTCTCAAACCTATGAAGATTGAATTATTGCCCCAAATTCTAGCTCTGACCAGAGATTCCATTATATGCCCCATTGTGGATTCCAATCCAGTCCAAACATTATCAATATTAAATTTTCAGGAGATAATACATGCTAGGATATGAACACTGTCATTTCTCTTCCATCTTTAATAATACGAGCAGAAAATCTCTAACTAACCATATTGTTAGTTGTGAAGGTGTAATTCAACTTCTCCTTGCAATCTGTTTTGGCAACTAAATGGGGTTTCCAACATTCAGTTTTAGTTCAGTTTTGGAAACATAACTTCAGACAGGTATGTACAAACATGGGCCTCTTGGTGTGACACACAATCACATTAATCAAAAGAGAGAGAAATTGAAGGAGTTGGTTCTACTGAAATTGACAGTGTGGGATTCTGGGCATTGCCCAGAATTTTTGTCTAAGTTTATCATTTTTGGAGGGGAGGAGAAAATAATATTTTCCATTCAAATATATGATAAGTAGACTACCAAAAATATGCCTCACCCTCCAGAAACAAGATATGTTGGCTCATGCCAGAAATGGGCTGTACTCTGGTGGTTAGAATCCTACCACTGTATGACACTGTGAGCTGCTGTCACTTTTCTTAGCTCCTGCCAACCTAGTAGTTCAGAAGTATGTAAATGCAAGTAGATAAATAGGTACCATGTCAATGGGAAGATAATAGTGCTCTCTGTTTCACCACATACTCCGCACTGCAACATAATATTATGCTGGCCACAGACTGCAGAACTGTCTTCAGGCAGTGCTGGATCAATGATCTAAAAATGAAGATGAGGGTAACCCCCTAATCACCTATGACTAGAGGAGTAAAACTCATAGGAATTCCACCAGACACAAAGGAATGAATGATATAAAATATAGCAATGTTATACATCTTATAAAATAGTATGAATAACTTCCTTTATATTGCTATTAAAATAATGTGAACAACTTCCTTGCTCTGGAACCATTAGAATATTGTTGAGATGTTTAGTGAAAATGAATGAATGAATACCCTTTTTTTTAATTGTCCCCTAACTTTAGAATATAATGTCAAATTATCATCTGACAAATCTATGGATGTGTCTGTGATAAAGATCAACATCAATCATTAAAAGATAATTACAGATAATAGATGCATACTTATCAAGAGAAAGTTCTAATTGTGATATTCTGCACCAAAAATAAATTCATTTAATAAGCTTTAATGGTAATGAGCTTCAGGGACATCAACCCACCATAAAATCTACCTGTACAAGAAGTCAACCTGTTTTTGACCAATATCTATTAAGCAAAAACAAATGAATGGTGATTTCTGGACTTTCATCTCTGACCTCATTCTTTTTACATTTATAAAACTAGAAATCTCCTATTTCATTTGAAAATCTGCCAAGATCCAAATCAAGTTATTCCTTCAGAATGACCCCTTATTGCTAAGATTCAGGTTTGTTTCTTTCAATAAAACAAAGCAATCAGCCCAGTGTTTCCTTCACTAACATCCATCTGCAATATTTCTGGTTTAATTTTATCATGGCAATGTGACATTGTACATTAAAAAAAAAAAAACATTGAGGAGTGGGACTCAGTGTTGAGCTAAAAGGGTGTTTTTCAAATCTCTGATTAAATCAAGGTTCCCTCAATATGAAAAGACTAGAGCATCTTGCAGAGGAAAAAAAAAAATATCAAGGCTTCAAAATGATTGATGGCCCCGGCTGGATCAGGAGGCGAGGAAGCAATGAACAAGCAGGTACTCTAACGGAGGGAAGAAAAGAAGCAATAAAGGGAGAAAGGAGAATGGTCTTCATTGAGAAACATTGCACATTTATCTTCTTTAAATATGTTCGTTGTGCTTTGTTTGTTTCAAAGGCCAACAGTGGGGGAGTAGCAGAGCCAACCAAGATTGTGTAGGCCTAATGAGGAATTGGGTTTATTGATATGTTTGCATCTTCCACAGGAAACTGAACAATAAAGAAATAGTGCAGGCTACTAATGGAAAGAGTACGTAGAGGAAGCATCACAATGGAAGATTTACATTTTCTGGTGCATTCAATTAGCATGAAGCTTTTTAATATGATCAGAACTGCTAAAATCAGCTTTTCCCTCTTAAATTTAGACCAGATTTGGTCATATATATACATGGCCAATGCCATGGGTCTAATACCACTATACTATCAACAGTTGTATGCTACTGAAGAGCCTGCTTTGCTATGGTCCCAAGGAAGGGACCAGGACCTTGTAACACCTTCCTCAACTCCCTGCTGTCTTTTCATCTTGAAATAGAGTGGAGAATATCTCAAGTGCCAATGAAACCATATCAGTGGTGATGATGATGTAAAAGCATTTTGTTTTAAAATCCATTGACAAAACAAAGCTATAAAGGACTTGAACATTTTATCAAATCGACACGAATTCAGAGTTTCATTTTTGGGCTCCCCAATGAAGTAAATTTAATAACAAATCAAGAACAAAGAAAAAGAATAAAAAGGATATTGTCACCAAACTGTTTAATTCATATTTTATTTTCTCAAGAAAGGAAAATCCAAAACATACTGGGGTTTTACACTACAAAGTCAACCAACCAACCAATCAGTCGAATCAAACCAATCACTAGAATTTGGGATATTCTCATTTTTTTCTGGTTTCCACTTGCTCCCTGTCTTATTTCCCCTTTCTGTTTTTTTTTCCCCTATTTGTGAACAAAATACTAGACAGTGTTTTGACATTGACAAAATCTTTTCATGGATCCTGGGAACTGAATTTGGAAGTTTAGGTTCAAGAGAATCTCCACTGCCACCTGAAATCCAAGTTTTCAGGTTTTGATGGCAGCTACCGAAGCCCAGGGGATAGGATGGCTCAGTGGTTAAGGACACTGAGTTTGTCAGAGGAAAAGCTGACAGCCTAGGTTCGAGATCTGAGCCCTGCATGATAGGAGCTCATATTCTTTTTCTCAGCTTCTGCCAAACTAGCAGCTTGAAAATATGCAAATGCAAGTAGATAAATAGATATGTTGTGATTTGCCTGCAGCCAGTGTGGACAGCAGAGGTATCAGACACTGAGGACAAAAGGGAACCAGTCAAGGAGTCTGGCAAGGACTTGGACGAGGGTCCTGAATCTGATGCAGGGATGGAACCAGGACTACCTGAGGTGGGGTGCTGCTTTTGGGGCTTTCAGAGTCTGGCAATAGCAAAGCAGAGGACACCGAGGTGTTCCCAGTGTGCGTGTGTGCAAAGGTGCTAGAAGGCGAGAGCAGCTGAAGCAGCAGGGGTCACTTGGAAGTAAGGCTGGGAGGTGATTGCTCCTCCCATAGGGGATAAAAATCAGCCCTCGGTGACGTGCTCTTTGCAGGAAGCAAAGTAGTTCATTAGATTCTGATGCCGCATTGAAGCCCTGCAAACTCTGGTTCGTCTTTGCGGTTTATATTCTAACTAATTGGACTTCTGTTTCTTGTCAGCCTTCTACAATCCTGAAAGGCATAAGCTTATCTCAGAGAATTGTGTCTAATGAGTTTTGGCTGGGAATGCAAGAAACTCCCAGCATTGCATTAAAATAGCTTGATTTTACATTCAGTTTGTGTTTCCTTAATTTTGATGAAGCCTGGGTCAGAACCACTTCAGGGTGGAAAGATAAATCATTCCATGTGCCTCGGCGTACAGTATATTCATGCTGGCTACTTTACCACAGAAGTGTCTTTAGACAATGCTATCTCCCTTGGCGGAAAAACAGAGATGAACACTGCCTCCTAGAGTCAGGAGGGGAAATCCTGGACAGGAGAAATCTTTACTTGACAGAGGCCAAGCAGCAAAGGCAAATTAGAAAAGGAATCTACTCACGTTTGAAAGGGGGAACATTGGTTTGTCTTTGAATTCTAGTATGAGTGATTACATTGATTATGTATACTGTACAAATTGAAAAAGGGACTGTCACCTTAACAACCTCAGTGTGAAAAGAACAAATAGGTAGTCATTTGGTCATTAAAAGTAATATAGACTGATTATAATATTTAAAAGTGACATTGAACAAGATTAGATTAGGTTAGGTTAGGTTAGGTTGGATTGGATTGGATTAGATTAGATTAGATTAGATGCACCTCTTGTCCTTCAGCACAGAAACTAAGTCACATTGGACCTATGGCAATTTACCACTTTTACAATCCATGTAACCCTCATTATCAGATGGCCTACAGGAAATAGATGCTAGATTCTGATGGTAGACAGCAAAAAAATTGTCAGTACAAAGGAGGTATATCAGGGTAAGGGTATATGAATGAAGATAAGGATGTACGTGGGTATGAAAATATGCTTCCTGGACTCAAAGTGTATCTTTGCAGTTGGGATATGTGCAGTACACCTAAACATCAAGACAAGATGCAACTCTGTCAGAGGAATTGATCGGTAACAGGTCTTTTTTTTTTTCAATTCCTCACATTTACTCTGAAATTTGAAGGACACTCAAGAGGACATGTCACAAGTAAAACATTCCCATGCTGGGGATTTCCAAAAGTCAAACTGTGATCCGTAAAGGAAACTAAAACAAGAGCAATATTGCAGATGAAAACAACAAGCAGGCTATTGTATCCCCAAGGCAGATGTCCCCCTTTGCCCTGTAGCATAAAGAAGATGATCCACGTTTAGAAGCTACAAAGAACATCTCTACCGATTTGCCCCTAATGATCTCAGACTACCTCCCTGAGAAACAAGATTTTCCCAGCTGGTTTTTTTTTTTTAAAAAAAAAGGCTAACTCAAATTAAAATTCCATCAGTTTTGCATTAGACATCCTGTTAATGAGAATCAATCACAGAGTTGATGAGAAGTATAATTCTGCATTACTTCAGAGAGGTAGATTTCTAGGCATTGGTATTGAAAATGCAATTAACATCCCCGGGAGCCAGTTTCTGGCCACCAAGAAATACTCTGTCATTTTCCTTCTAGCTACTGGATGCAAGGACACAGAGCTAAAGAAAAGGACTGCAAGGCAAAAAAACCTGACAAGCCAGCCAAAATATCAATCAATCATTCATCTCTGATTGCCTCTGCTGACCTTTGGGGAATATTACAAGTCCCTGTATGGATGCAAAACTGTGGCATCTTTAAAAAATAAAAGATTTGACAACTGCACATAAATGCCTGGAAAAATCGCACCGCACAGTGTTAAAATAACCCTTCTGAGTGCATTCATAAAATTTATAGGAGGTATGTAAAGAAACAAAGCAGTATATATATATCAAACAAAAAAAAAAAAGGGTAGAGTTACAGTATCCTTTAGGATAAACCATTTTTTCTCTCTCTGAGCCCACTATAACCATACTATCATCAGTAAAGACTTCACTAATAATACAGTATTTTGTCAGTGTTGATCCAGTGGATAGGGAAGATGTCTAAAAATATCTAGTCAAATGCAGTTACTAGGAAACATAGGAGCTCACAAGAGGTTAGGTCAAATAGTTGAGCAAACAGGAAGATGGAATATTAATTCATTCAATCAATCAAAGAGCAAGGTTCAACACGAATGTGACAAAATACATATATGGTTTGATCTTTAAAAGAGGAGGATGTAATATTGATGTTGATTGTGATTTTTGTAAAAATACAGTCCAGTGAAACCCTAATTTAACAAACCCATTGACTCTGTTTTGAATGGGCTAAATTTTCATTGTGCTCTAATACTTTATAGCATAACCGTGGCACTATACAAATGATAGTGTTTTTATTACAACAGTATCAAGCCAGTGAGGTACACTGAGACAAATGAGATAAATCACTCATTTAGTGGTGATTTACTCTCTGATTTAATGGATATTTTTAAATAACAGACAGCCCTTATTAATTTGATGAAGTAAGGTTTCACTTGTACATAACTTTATCACACTTTATCCTGGGTTACCAAGGGTTTTTTTTTTTTTTAACTTATGGATTGAACTGGTCTGAACATTTATTATATTTGTGCAATGTTCAGAACTGGTCTGAACATTTATTATATTTGTGCAATATATCTATTTAATATATTCAAAAATTCCTGAATATATTTAGAGAGAAAGTATGTATATATCCTCATATAAATCTCCAAATCAGCAAAACTGATTGCATTTCATTGGTTGCATGAGTCAAATATAAACTATAGAAATTTCTGGGAGGATGAAGGGCTTCAGACTGCAAGGGGAAGTAAAACCTACACTGTAATTATTTTTTCTCTCATTTTTCAGCAAATATAGACTCCAGGAAAAAATGTCTCCTTTCTTCTCTTTAATTGGAAAGCTGTAAAAATACGTTAGGCTTTTAGTTCATTTAATTACCCCACTGCCTTTAAATCATTACAGGAAACTGTTCTACATAATATAACATTATTTAAATCACAAGGAATATGCCTTATTTTTCTCCCCCTCAGGTCATACACTGGTTATGGATTTTGACAAATAATTAATATGAAATAACTTTTTAAAGGTTTGCTAATACAAGTAAAATAAATACGATAAATTCAATGCCTCCCTAGGATATCTGAACATTTTCCAATACAAATTACCATCTATTGTAAGCCAAACTTGCAGCCCCAAAATTGGCAGAAAGCTCATAGCCTGGCTTAGATCTAAGTCTGCACTGCACCAAAGAATTTTTCATCACACACACACACACACACACACACACAGAGAGAGAGAGAGAGAGAGAGAGAGAGAGAGAGAGAGAGCATGCAGAATAACTCTATCAACTAATATTTGGCAAGGAAATTGCATTTGACTTTGACATGGTTAGTAACTCTTAGGAATGTCCCATAAAAATAATCATGAAAGATAATAATGTATAATTTCTTTTTCTTGATGTGGGCTAATAAATCAGACCTGCAGAAATTTCATTCTGAGAACTAAATATTGCTCATCATGACCCAGAATCCTTGGCAAGGAGAACTTCCATCTTGGTCCAGCAGCTAATATTGTCCTGCTTTTCAAATAAGCTCCAGTGATTCTTTCTTTCACACAAGTTTAATGCCATCACCTAAGAATATCAGTGTCGCAAAACAAACAGAACCATATTTTCTGCAGGAAGGGAAACAGGTCACTGTAAACAGTACTAGCTTTATTACTGTGATAATCTTGTCATCACTGAAGTTTTACACTGAAGTTGAACAAACAGACAGCTGCTGGAAAACATGTCAATCAAACATTTGACTAGCCATCAAAATTTCAGCATTATTTAAATTCAGCTTGAAGATTTTATCTTCAGCCAAAATAAAAATTTAAGAACATTGCCAGGACATTTCTAGAAAAGTTGAATGAATGCTGATGTATATCCAATGTTCAAATCTGTAGCAATCTCCTTGCTTAAATCCTAGGATGTCAAACATTTGCCCTCATAATATAATTAGGATTTAATGCATCCTTGCATAGTTAACATAAAGAATTGTTCTGAAGTAGAGGATTTCCATAAACATTTATATGCTTAAATTTGTTGTAAGTTTTGAATAAACTAGGAAACTTCCTCTCAGCAATAGCCAAATATCAACAGAAAAACTTTTTCTCATCTTTCTATGAAAGTTCTTTAGATTTTTTTTTAACTGACATGAACTTGATATAATCTATTGATTTTAAAAATGTGAGGTTCCAGATGAATGGTTGTATCTTGAGGCAGACCCCAAATTTAATGAGAAAATTTAATACATGTTAAAGTGGAAGATCAAATACTTCATTGGAATCAAACCAGAGACACAAGTCTCATTGTAGAAGTGCTGGATTCTCCAGCAGTCAGATCTAATAAATGATAATAAATCAATACTCCTGCTAGAACTTTTCAATTACATGAGATACACCTTATTCTACAGGAAGCTGTAGGAAGGATTAGACTTGGGATGTAGACAAGAACAGAAGAATGTCACCAGTGGAAAACTAAAACCAAGCAAAGACTTCTACTCTATGAACTTATAGTTTTGAAACAGTCAAATTATAAATACATTTGTTTAACATAACCAATTTCTCAAACAGGAAAGATGAATATTTGAAATATTATAGTCACATCAGTACCAGCAGTTAATCAATAACATTAAAGTTACACAAATTGCAACTTAGATTTGAATAAACCAAACCAGATTTCATGAGGGGGTGATGGTGGTGGAAATTAAGTGAGATTTAAAATTCTGTTCAAAAAACTGCAGGGTCTATTCAATATGAGTGCAAAACAATGAATGAAAAACTAATAAATATGTAACCCACCATGCTGTATCACCATGAAAAACCATCTGCTTTCAAATTCCCAGGTTATGTTTCAAGCCTGTTAAAAATTATTAGCTGTAATTACCCAACTTACACTATATGAATCATTCTATAAACCTTTTCTGGACTCATTCAACTTCAAGGAAAGTTCTCATAAAATAAACATACAATGATGCCAAGAGAATATGTAAGGTTTTGGGATAATTTATCCTCCTATGTATACAGATGCATGTCAGATGTAAACCATGCAGACTAGCAACTCAATGGAATTAACAAAGAAGAAATGTATTTGAATTCAGACTTGGCTTCAAAACTGAAGGGCAGGACCAAACGTGAGTCTTTGGGGTTAATTATCAAATTATAATATACTATAATTTATTATATTTTAAATTATAATCTGCAAGAATGCCATGCAGGTTTGCCAGTAAGGAATCTTTAGGTTTAGAAGATGTTTTTTTTTCTTTCTTTTAGAAAATAATTGAATTACTCTCTAGCTATAGCTGTCATAAAAACTATGATCAGTGCTCTAAAATACTTTTCCCAGCATCAGTCGAGAGGCAGAATGAAATTTCTCTTCTTGCCCAACTCAAGTGGCTTCAAAATCAAAGCTCTTGCAGATGTCTATGTTTCCGTACAGATGAATGAATGCACAACTGTTGTGAGAAAACACTTGACATAGATTGGTCTACTCAGGAGTAATTTCACACATCCTTTTACCAGGATCTGAAAATCAGTACTAAGAAAGAAAGATGTGTTTAATGTTCATCTTGAATGTGGACAGAGCATCTTTCTCAAAGAGCTCAATTTGGCATGCTCTGATTTTACCTCAGCTATGAAAATTGAGGTACTGGTAAATCAGTGGCGGGATGCTGTCGATTTAACAACTGATGAAGCTTCGTACTTCGCTGTGCATGCATGAACAGCTTTCTGAAAAAAACTTATCTGCTATGTTACTACTGGGTAGTAACATGGCTGAGGAGTAGCAATTTGCTCTGCCACGTGGATCAGCTGAGAGGATATAGGTTTAGTACAACACAGGGCGTCAGGGGACACACATGATTGTTGGACTAAACCAGTTCACTCCAATTGATCATTGGAGCTAGGGGTTCACCCAAACTGGTCCAAACTGGGAGAATCCTAACCCTGCTGGTGATGTTACCTACTTTGGGTGATGAAATGTCTGCAAAAAAGCATCCAACTCAAGAGACCTTGAAAGCTTACTTGGAAAGACCAACACTCACCATGTTTTCTGCTTTGCTTTCTAATTACTGCTTGCAGGGAAGAATGTTGATTTTTGAATGGTGGTTTTATCTTACTAACAGAAGATGAGAGAATGAGACATGTGCCTTTGTAAACACAGGCACCATACAGCCCAGTTTCTTGTTGATTGTATGGAGAGACAAGCTTAATGGTAAAGGGCCCTGCCCTCCAAAAATGGTTCAGTCTTATTGGAAGTTGGTTTTCCATTGGAACTTACCATTGTCTACCCTGATCAGTATGTTCCTCCAACATATCCTAAGAGAATAAAGGGGAATGATGCACTTGAATTGGAATTGGCTAAGGTAAAGTTGGATTTACTTGAATTCAGGATGACTTGTTTCATATGGGCTGACGTAGTTATAACAAGCGTTGCATGCATGTATTTATAAGCCTGTTACATTTTTATCCCTGACAACAAGGAATCCTGACTGGATTAGATTTAAATTGTATTTTTTTTCTCATTTCCCCAACTGTAAACTGCAAACAGGAGAAACCATGCACAGTGTTGGTGATAGGTACATAAATTATGGTTTTCAAAAAAAATAAAACGGATTGACATTGTCCTATTATAATTGAATAAAAGCATCCCAAATACAGACACTTGTTCTTCTATCTCAATAAAATGTCTCCTTTGATCCCTTTTAGAAGAGTACATTGCCAGCAAAGATTGCAATGTTATGATTTCAAGTGCAAAGAGACAGTGAGAAACAATAGCTTTTTATATGCTCATATCTGCAGCCTAGATGGCTGTATAAGAAGAGCACTTGAGGCAAAGAACAAAGAGACAAATATGAGAGAGGTATTTGCATTACACTTAACTTCCCCAATACATAAAGATGCACTTTGGCAGAGCTCTTGGCTCAGTACCTCATGAGGCTTTACCTTATGTGATGGGAAAGAGGTGTTTGAAGTGACAGTAATCTTTTCCCACCGTTGTCCTGGGTATGCTGTCGAACAATTATCAAAAGCTTTGGAGATCTCAAAGATTTAGACTAAGACAGAGTGGAAAGAACATTTGGGAAATGTGCAACTGGCATGAAGCTAAGAAAATTTTTCATTTCTAGCAGATCTGCATAATTTCAAAACTGAGCGAATGGGAAAACAGCTGAAACCAACATTATCTCTATCTCTATCTCTATCTTTGTCTGTCTGTCTATATCTATATCTCTCTATCTCAATCTCTGTCTGTCTGTCTATCTATACCTATGCCTATTCCTATACGTATACCTATATCCATCTCTATCTATCTATCTATCTATCTATCTATCTATCTATCTATCTATCTATCTATCTATCCATTCATCTCTATCTTTATATCCGTCTGTCTGTCTCTCTATCTAATCTATCTATCATATTTCATTCATGGATAACCATTTGTCTGAAGTGGTGTAGGATTTCTCACCTAACAGGGGGTAGACTAGAAGATCTCTAAGGTCCCTGTTATTCTACTCTATTCTCTCTTACTCACTTCTCATACTCTATACCTCTTTCTATCTCCCTCCCTCCCTCTCCTTATTTTAATTATAATTCTGTGTTTTGTTTATCTTTTACTGTGTGGCTGCTCTGAACAGCAGTGTGTGTGTCTATCTGTCTCTCTCTCTGTCTGTCTGCGTGATTAATTAAAGAAAGAAATATTTAAACTCAGCAGAGACAAATACAAGGTTTTTCATTTAGAGGAGGCACTTGGGACTTGCTGGTCACAAGCTGAGTATTAATCAGCAGTCTGACAAGGCTATAAAAATGTTCTAATTTATTCTCTACTATTTCTACCTTATCTTGAATTTTGGTACTTTTTCTTGTTCTGGAGACTGCTTTTATAATGGATATGGAAGGAAATAAAGAAGAAAATGAGGAGATGGGAAATAAATTCTAGGAGAAATCAGCAAAGGAACTGGAAATGTTTACCCTGTTAAAATGTAGAGGAAATATCATAACACTCATTAGATACCTCTAAAGCAGGGGTGAGATTCTACAGGTTCAGACTGGTTCAGGAGAACCGGATGTTAAATTTACATCTGGTTCACTGAACCGGTAGTTGAACCGACCAGCTGGGCCCACTGACCCCACCCCATCCTGCCCCTCCCAGGAGTCTCCACACAGCCCATTTTGGATGCAAGTAAGTGCAGGATCAAAAAACGGGCTGAAATGGAAGTTCTAGAAGTTGGGAAATGGGCCTGTTTCCAACTTCTGGAGGCCTTCCACACCTTGGAGGGACCATTTTTGCCCTCCCATAGGCCTGAGGGAAGCCCCTGGTCTCTGGGGAAAGTGAAAAACAGCCCTCCCAGAAGTTCCAGAAGCCCAGAAATGGGCCTGTTTCTGGCTTTCGGTGAGCCTCTGGAGCCCGGGGAGGCTGTTTTTGCCCACCCAGAGGCCCAAGGGAAGCCTCTGGACCCTAGAAAAGGCGAAAAACAGCCCTCCTGGATGTTCTAATAGGCCACGCCCACCATGGCCACACCCATCCAGTAACCGGGTAGAGAACCGGTTGCTGGGATTTTTGAATCCCACCCTGGGTTGTCATGGGGGTGGGAGGAGAAAGGAAAAGAAACAGGGAGGACTTTGCTAGATTAAAGTTCTTATGTGTCAGAGTAAAGATGCACATGGTAGACCCTATAAATGATTGGGCTCCAAATGCTGAAGGTCTTCAAGTTGTATGGATGGCTATTATGGGGACATGCTTTGGTTCTGATGTTCTGGCACCCATGAGGAACAATGGAGCAGATTAACCCAGCCACATCATGGTATTATCATAAAAATTACATGGTTTACATATGTGCATAAGGCATCGTGGCACAAATATCTAGCTGTACTGCTTCTGTACTGACATCATGATGGGCTTGGCATTTAAGACAATAGCAGATTTAGAATAGATCCTGGAGGTCTTCCAGTTCAAACCCTTCTCAAGCAGAAAACCCTAAACCATTTCAGACAAATGTCTGTCCAGCTTCTTTTTAAAAGCCTCCAGTGATGGAGCACCCACAACTTCTGAACGCAAGTTGTTCCACTGGTTAATTGTTCTCACTGTTTGGAAGTTTCTTTTTAATTCTAGGTTGCTTCTCTCCTTGATTAGTTTCTACCCATTGTTTCTTGCTTGCCTTCTGATGCTTTGGAAAATAAGTTGACCCCTTCATCTTTATGGCAATCCCTCAAAAAATGGATCTTTGCTATCATGCCACCCAGGGGTCGGATTCTGCCGGTTTGGACCCCTTGATCCAAAAATCAGCTGGGAGCATACAGGTTCGCTCTGGCAAGCATGTGGATCTGCCCACGCACCCCTGCACTGTACTGACCATTATCATCCCAGCTGATCAGCATGGAACAATGGATTGCTGCTCCTCACCTGTGTTACTCCCCCAAAGTAACATAGTGTTGTGGTTAGCCAGCAGCAGGTGTGGACAGCTGAGGAAAGTGAGGACTCACATGAGGGGCCAGGACCATTAGGGAGTGGACTGATGCCTTCAGAGATTGTGGGGACTGGCAGCAACAATGAGGAGGTTCCTGAGGAGCCTGTGACAAGTGCACATGCGCACAGAGTTGCTCACAGGAAAGAGCAGTTGCAGCAGCATGGGCGACTCAGGAGTAAAGCTGCAAGGTAATGGCCCCTCCTTCAAGAAGATAAAAGCCAGCTGTGAACAGAACGTTTTTTGTAGGAAGCAAAAACGTTTTGAACCTCCAGCCTCGTGGACACTGCAGTATCTTAAGTTGGTATTTGAAGACTCTTGTGTTATAGAATATTTCTTATCTGTTATTCTTGGAAGCTTCGCACAGTCTTGGCAAGGCTTGTGCTTATCAAAGTTAATTAGTTTGCAGCAGCCTTTTAACCGTGGATTCATAAGAATCATTAAAAGGTTTCTGTTCCTTTTGGTTCATGTTTGTTTTATTGGAAAAAGGTTTCGGTCAGAACACATAGCAGGAAAGTGTTTTTACATTGGTGGTCATGCACGCAATCACCAAACCGGTAGTTATATTGGCAACATCCCACCCCTGATATCACTCCTAGTCCTTCTTTTCACTACCCTAGGCATACCACTGCAGCTGTTCTTCATATGTTTTAGCCCTTCATCTTTTCTCTCTGCTGTTCAAAGGCTCAACATCTTTTTTTATATAATGTGGTGATCAAAATTGGATACAATATTCCAGGTGTGGTACAGTTGTGGCATTTAGAATGCATTGTGTGGTAGCTCTGTAAACCTGCACCCAATACAGCCCTTTCTCCAATTCTATGATTTTAAAATAATCAATTGCTAAAGCAATGCTTTTTATATCTAATGGGAGGTAATTCTCCCATGGAAGCTTCACTGGAAAATCCATATACTTTTTGACCTCTCTTCTTGGTTTGACTCTGCTTCAGTTCCACCCTATACTCTTCATATCCCCGTTATAGGACATACATGCTATAATAATTGCTGACTCATTTTTCTTTCTGAATATTCCTTTTGACAGCAGTTAAGGCACTGTCAATAAGCAATTCATTAAGAAGTTCCTATTTCTTTTGATGTCTTCATCTCGAACAAGCAACTACAGCTTGAATTAATCCAAGGACCAATTCACACAATCAATTTCCTGTTAGACATTAATACGCCTATCCTTGAATTATATTTACAGTAAAACCAGAAGCGTATTTGAAGAGCGCTGTTCAGATCAAAGGGGAGGATTTTAACAAGATTTACTTAATTTCTCCTAGGTGAGATTACATTGTCAGGTCTTTTTTTTTCTTCCCTGTGTCAATTTTGAGCAATCAGCAGTCTGATTTGCAGTGCAAATATTACTAAAGACCTCCATCACCAAATGTAATAAAACACATTTGGAAATAACAGAATGCAGACATGAAATTTATTATAAACATGTGAATCTACTTATATTGATTCAATTGTCTTTGGTCTGTATAGACTCTAATCATCTCAAGTAGATCAGTTAATATATTCTCTCCAACTGAAAGCCTCTGATAATTAATGTGGAGGAGATGAATATTAAAGGTAAAGGTTCCCCTCACACATATGTGCTAGTTGTTCCCGACTCTAGGGGGCAGCACTTATCTCTGTTTCAAAGTCAAAGAGCTAGTGCTGTCCGAAGACGTCTCCTTGGTCATGTGGCTGGCATGACTAAGCGCCAAAGGTGCACGGAACACTGTTACTTTCCCACCAAAGGTGGCCTCTATTTTTCTACTTGCATTTTTAAATGCTTTCAATCTGCTGGGTTGGCAGAAGCTGGGACAAGTAACAGGAGCTCACCCAGTTATGCGGCACTAGGGATTTGAACTGCTGAACTGCCGACCTTTCAATTGACAAGCTCAGCATCTTAGCCACTGAGCCACTACGTCCCTTAGATGAACATTACAAGGGATTTATTTGGTCTATGTCTCTCAATCTCCTTTATGCCCATTGGGAGATGGGAGTTTGATTTAAATTCAGAATTATTATTTGGAATAAATACAGTAACACCAAACCAATGCACACAGAAAATGCAGCTTGTTTATCTAATATATCTATCCACTCTATTCCACTCTTTATTGTTTGCAATCAACTCTTGCTGTGACCCACCCTTCAGACCCCATAGATATTAAGGCTATATTAAGAAATAGGAAGACAAATATTCTGGCTTTAAGGAATAGAAAACTCTCATTTCAACATTAATAGGCATATTACCAGGGGTAGGAATATACAATGAATCAGTGATGTCAAAGACAACTGTATGCTAATTGCTGGTACAGCAATTTGCAGATTAGCATGGTGGGATGTCAACTGAATCTATCTTAGATATTATTCAGGGCCAATCTGTTACCCTCTATTTTAAGACACTTTCAGGATGATTTCAATAGATAATCTCCTTCCTCAGCTTTTGGGTGACAGTTGTATCTAACATGGAACAGCCAAGATTCAGACAGACAATAAAATCCCCTGGTCAGCTTCAGTAAAACTGAAGAGCAAGACAGCACCAATTCTAAGTCCAATTCTAATTCTGTCCAGAAACTTGGCAAGATGTCATGACAGGGAGAAAAAAACCACCCAGTTCTAGTTGCTCCAGTATTATTATATTTACAGGATATAACCCAGTGGGAGCCTTTAATGGCCATATGTTCGCCACAAAATAAACAGGAAATTGAGTTAAGAACTGATCAACAGGATCTTGTCTATCTTAAAAAAACATCCTGAACAAAAAAAAAATATCAACATTAGCTTTTTTTAAAAGGGGGTGGAGGACTTCTTTTGTCCTCCCTCTTATGCAGGAGCTGGGTCTCGAGTAAAGAAGGACTAGGGGAGACATGATACAGGTATTCTAATATTTGAGGGGCTGTGACAAATAAGAGCAGGCCAACTTATTTTCCAAAAAAACAGAGGGAAGGACAAGAAACAATGGATGGAAACCAATCAAGTAGAGAAGCAACCTAGAACTAAGGAGAAACTTCGTAAAAGTGAGAAAAATGAACCATTGCAACAGCTTGCCTTCAGAAGTTATGGGTGCTTCCTCATTGGAGATTTTTAAGAAGAGACTGGACAGCCATTTATCTCAAATTGTATAGGGCCTCCTGCTTGAGCAAGGGGCTGGACTAGAAGACCTCCAAGTCTCTTCCAGTTCTATTCTGATTGATTGATTATATGTGTCTTATTGAGTTAACATTTGGCAACAGGCAGATGAGGCTTGAAGAACCTGTTTTTCACAGTTTTGGTGAGGAAATGTTTATTTTGACTTGATCTCTCTAGGTCAGAGGTCTCCAAACTTGGCAACTTTAAGACTTGTGGACTCCAACTCCCAGAATTCTCCAGCCAGAATTTAAGTCCACAAGTCTTAAAGTTGCCAAGTTTGGGGACCCCTGCTCTAGGTAATCCATTCTTCCTAAGATATTTTGATTCTCTTGGCACAATTCCATTCTAAGGAAAGGAAAGGATATGTATAAAAGAAAGGCCAAGATACCACTTTCCCTTTAAAAAAAAAAAAAAAAACTAATCTCTAGAGAATTATTATTTGCAAACATTTTTCAATCAGTTGCTAGTACGTAAGAGGTAATGAAATCAGCTTAGCGAAATCCCCAGGAAATGCTTGCTCTAATCATAGCCTATATGTAGTCATGGAACAAAGTGATTGTGTGAAAAAGGAACCTGGGGATTGTGAATGCAGAGAACATATGATTATGCTGGAATACGTCTAAGATTTGCAGATATGTCAAAAGGCAATGGCTTGGGAAAAGGCTTATGGGCAATGTACTAATTGTGGTGTAATGTGCTAATTGTTACTAGAAATTAGAGTCAAATGTGTTGACTGTTGCTAGACAATGCAGATGAAAGCTAAGCAATATTAAAAAAATGATAAAGTCCTAAGATGATTTATATGGGGTTGGCCTATGGTGGGTTATGGAGAAGTCTGTGTAAAAACTGTACTGTTGAAAGGGTGGCCTTTATACAGGGAAGAGAATAACAGAATAACAGAGTTGGAAGGGACCTTGGAGGACTTATAGTCCAATTCCCTGCTCAGGAAGGAAACCCTACATGATTTCAGACAAATGGTCATCCTATCTCTTCTTAAAAATTTCCAGTCTTGGAGCATTCATAACTTCTGTAGGCAAGTTGTTCCACTAATTAATTGTTCTCACAGTCAGGAAATGTATTCTTAGTTCTAAATTGGTTCTCTCCTTGATTAGTGTCCATTTCCACGTATCCTTTCTTTTGTGCAGTATAAAGTTTTTGCAAATCTCCACCTCTCTGTTTGTTTCCACTGGGGGTTGCACACAGAAGCAGCTTTCTGACATAACAATAGTGTAGAGTAGGGGTGGGATTCTACCGGTTTGGCACGGTTCAGCCGAACCAGTAGCTGCGGGGATCATCTTTGAGTGAAGTGGTTCACTCTGACGATCAGCTGCTGGGTCTGCCTGCCTGCCCCAGCCCTAGTCTGACCTTTATTTCCTGTTTGTCAGGCACAGTGGATTGCGGCTCCCACACAAAAAGCGTGCAGGGTGTCAGTATATTCATTAACTGGAATAGAGCTTGATAACAAGGTCAGCCAATGAAAAGGCATAGCAACGAAATCAGCCAATGAGGACTGTTCAGGAAACTGAAACTAGAATTAGCCTAGGCTGGAAACTGAAACTAAAAGTAGCCTAGCCATGGCTCTATGTTAAGCTCTGCAGCTCTGAAGCTATGTTGAGCTCTGAATCTGTTTATTGAAGATGAAATTAACTAGCTTGCTTGCTGAAGACTGGAGCTCTGCTCTGAACTTGCAACATGTTTCTGTTTGAGTTTGTTCCATGTTGGAGAAATCTACAACTGGTTTGTAAAATCTGCTTATGTTTATAAAGGTGTTAAGTGAAGCATCAGCCACCTGTGTTTATTTTTCTGGCACTGAATTATCGCTGCAAAACTCTCAATACAGGGTTAGAGGAGAAGGTCAGTATGCGCACTCACTGAACCGGTTGTTACACCGGTTGAATCACACCCCTGAAGCCATGCCCAAAGAACCAGTGGTAAAAGAAATTGAATCCCACCGCTGGTGTAGGAGATGAACACATGGACCTGGACTGGGAAGATCCAGAGTCTGTCTTCAGCACTAGAAATCACTGGGCCAGTCGCTCTCTTTCAGTGTAAATTACAACACAAAGTTGTTATTTTAAAGGACAAAAAAGGAGGAAAGGGCACTAGGTATCCCATCTTCAGCTCCTGAAAGAAAGCTGGACCTTAAATTTAAGAAATAAACCCATGAAAGACAAGGATGTCATCCTAAATGTTTTTAAAGGCTTCCAAAGCAGATTGAAAGGGTGGCAAGCATCCTTAAAAGGAAGAGAAAATACAACTTACATGGTTTATTCGTCTATTTTTTAGCCTGCTTTTCTTCCCAGAGACAGAACTGTTTTCATTGAAGAGGTCATTTCTGAAGCTCACCTCGCTGCTCTCCACCCCAACAGTTCACATCCAATTTGTAAAGAGTTTTTTGTTTTGTTTTTCCACCTGTGCATAAATCAATGCTAGCATTCATGTTGCCCATTTTACCCTAATCTATTTAAGAAATTGTCAGAGCCACTCACAAAAGAACAAAAAGCACAAAAGAAGTCAACGAGCCTTTTAAATACCATTTGTGAATGCTTTCAAAATGATTTTTATAATTTGCAGCAAAAGAGTTCAACGGTCCAAGGGAATATGCAAAATAAGAATATAAAGATGCCCAAAAGTTCTTTCTCTTCCCCCCATCAATCTTTAATATAGTTTTCTGATTGTTTTTTCCCCTTTAATTTTCTTTAAAGATCAGAAACTAAATGAAGAGAAAAGAAAATCATTCGGCATCTTTCATGGCCTTTATGCTTGGAAAAAGACAAATTAAGGAACAAAATAAGTAGAGAAGGCTAATATTGCTGTGTTCATCTAGTTCTTCAACATGAGGGAATCTGTGAAAATCCTTCATTTTCATTTGAAAAGGAAAATAGCTTCTGTTCAGTGGCTTGTCGCTGGGGAAGTTAATCCTCATTTTCACAGCTTACTCAAGATGCTTCTGTCTGAAACTTTGCAAGGCATATGGAAAGGTTAATTTTTTATAATGGTTCTGAAAAAGAAGCTACAGCATACACAAATCTCATTGTGGGGCTTGTATGGCAAGTTATCCGGTGGTCTACAGCTATTGGAATCAACCTGACCTTGTTGTTGCAATCACATTTCAATGGAGAATTATTTAAAGCCTTACTGGGATTAAATGTGCTCTCCTTCTTTGACTGAAGAACATCAGAGAGAAAAGAAACAAGCATAATCATGTGTCCACTGCAGTACATTATATAAAATGCAGGAAGCAACCCATGGGTCATTAACATGACCATTCAATGCTTCTCATTGCAATTTTTGTGCATGTGCTTTCTTCTGCTGTCCACCTATCCTTGTCTATCTCATTCATCTAGGTCATGGCTGTCCCAAAGGTGCTTTTTCAAGAGGCAACTGAACTTTCTAATTTCTCTTTCTGTTTTCTCTTTGAAGATGTTTTGCTTCTCATCCAAGAAGCTTCTTGGATGAGAAGTGAAACTTCTTCAAAGAAAAAAAAACACACCAGAAAGTCCAGTTGCTTCTTGAAAAAGCACCTTTGGGTCCACCTACCCTTGTAAATCCAGAGAGAGTGGACTTCTTTATGTCTCTCAACGATGACAAGAAGAAGTGACTTCACATTTCAAAAAGAAGGCAAGCAACAGTATCATGATATACAGTCTTGCAGTGCAGAAGTTGGTAGTGGAACAAGAAAAGGCAAGCCAAGAACTTGCTGGCTGGATAGCAATACCACTTAGACTTATATACTACTTCACGGTGCTTTACAGCCCTCTCTAAGTGATTTACAGAATCAGGATATTGCCCCCAACAATCTGGGTCCTCATTTCACCTACCTCAGAAGGACGGAAGGCTGAGTCAACCTTTAACCTGGTGATATTTCAAACTGCCAAATTGCAGGCAGCCAGCAGTTAGCAGAAATAGTCTGCAGTACTGCGTTGGAACCACTACGCCATCGTGGCTCACAACATCAAAACTGATATATAGAACATCAACAGCTGAAAAAAGCTGTCCTTGACAAGGTAGCATGGAGAGCATTTGCCTTATAAAGTCACCAAGAGTCAAACACAACTGAATGGTTAAAACAACAACAAAGTACAGAGGTTAGGATTAGACCACCAGGGGACATTGAGTTCAGTAAATCAGTGCCTGATTTGAGGCTAATTTTCTTATTTTCTGGTCAACCCACTTTGCAGCATTGTTAACATTAGAAGAAATTTGAGGAACAACCTCAATGCCCTGCCTTTACTTCTCAAAATAACCTCCCAAAAAAAGAGAAAAAGAAAAAAAGTACGAACTGAATGGAAAATAAGAAACTCAAGATCATCTGAAAGAATTCTTCCTAAATATAAGAAAGATTGTATACTTTTGATAAGATTGTTTTTCCATCATGGCATTTTGTCTTTGACACTTTTCTTCATTAGAATGACTCCTGCATATTTTAGTGATTATTAGCATCTGATGGAAACATATTTGTTTACCAGAGAGGTTATAGCAGCCGTAGTCAGCATTATCTGTTGCTTATGGCCTCTTCTTTCTTCTGTTTACTCATGTATTTGTTGAGTAACATTTAATATGACAGTTAACTTGTCTTCTCCCCTCAAGGCACACTTCTTTGAATGGGTGAAGCAGAATAAATGTAGACAGAATTAATTCATTAAGGAAAAATACCAGATTTTTTTTAAAAAATAAGATCAGCAAAATATCTTATATCAGAAAGGTGGATCTGTATGTGCTGATGCTTGTTTTTCAAGCCATGAAGTGTATTCTCATAAACTCCAGCACCAGGCCAATCTTAATCGCTATAAGAAAACTAATCAAGAAATGATTGCATATAGAACAACCTGCAAATTTCAGAGCTGTAGATAGGCTGGGAAATTAAAAACACCATGAAGTAAGTAATAAATAAGCAAGCCCATAGTGTTACCAAGGAAATTACACAAAGGTACCAAAAACTGCATGTCCATATTCAGTAAAACTATATTTAAGTAAGTTTGTCATCTGAGCACGACGTAGATATGTAACTGTCCACAAGTAATTCACCATTTACTTCTTCTTAGACTTATTTATTGCTCAATCTAACCAAAAGACTTGTCCCTCTAACACACACACAGAGAGAGAGAGAGAGAGAGACCTTCCTTTCTTGCAGGTCTTTTCCTCAAATAATATAGTATATATAGAGAGATCTTACGCTACATAGCTTGCTTAAATCAGGATTGTGATCAGTGGATATTGTTTAGTCAATTTAAAAAATTAAAAAGTCCTCATAGCTGTATGTCTCTATCATGATATTTAGCTAGGTGGGTGAATAATGTTCTTCCCATTTCAATTATCTGAAATTACTCTTTCAAAAGGTTCTCCTTTGCATCTTGTTTTGCTGGCCATAAAAAAATAAACCAGCCTTAAACATTACTGCTGACTTTATTTTAAACAAAATAAGGCCCATCAGATATCTCTGGAGATAGTGGTTTAAAGATTTTAGGCTGAAATGGACTTGTCCCTGTAACACACACACACACACACACACACACACACACACACACACGCATACACACACACACACCCCTATATGTGAGGGAACCTGAAAGAAAGGTCATGTTGGCATTCGGAAGTTCTGTAAATGGTTGACCACTTTGTGCTCCAGTCCATAACTAATCCATCCTGTAAACTACCAAGTTTGGCCAACTTCTATTTTTAAGCTAGATGTTACTTGTCACCCTCTTGTTCAATAATGTTGTTTCTAAATAGTCCAGATGCAGAATATGACCAGAATGTATTGGCAATTCCCCTAAAGTCATGATTTGAACTGATAGATTTCACTAAAGTAGTTTTAAGCTGCTTGTTTTTCTTCCAAGAAGAATCATGTTATAAAATTATTTCTTTACTAAGGTGCAAAAGCAGGAGGCCCATAAATTGATCTTATAGGCCACAGATACGGACTAAGAGGGTTCTATTAACTGCTGTAAAGGTCAAATTATATCTAATACAATATTTAGTATCACTAAGAATGCCTCCATTTTATGGCAGATGTTTTCTGACAGAAGCAGAGAAGGTCTCTTATCAGTATCAAGTATCCTATCATATAAAATGTGTTCCTTAAAGAGAGTTTAATGAAAGAAAATGAGAATTCTCTTATCTCTGACATTTTTTATTTTACATACTGGCTGACAGTTTAGAGCATTAAGGACATTTTTTTTTCCTCCCAAATCAATTCTAAAACATAGCATCAAAATTACTGAACGGAAGGACAGTACAGAATACCAAAATGGTATCAAGTGGATTTTGAAAAGCGAGCTTATCAAAATGACAGTGCATAAAAGGATATAAAGCAATTTTTCTATAATGTCCCAATACTCGCATTACATTTTACAGTGCCAATTACCATTAGTCTTTCCCTGATTAAAAATCTATAAAAGGATTGTGTCTTTTTTTGTGTTTGAAAAGAAGGGATGCCACAGGTTCGGGTGAAGGAAATACCTGCAAGAAAGGAACGGCTGTTGGTTAGACTGAACAATAAATAAGTCCCAGAAGAAGGAAATGGTGAATAACTTGTGAACAGTTACATATCTATGTAGTGCTCAGATGACAAACTTACTTAAATCTAGTTTTACTGAAGTTTGGATATGCAGTTTTTGGTACCTTTGTGTAATTTCCTTGGAAACACTATGGGCTTGCTTGTTTGTTTGTTTGTTTGTTTGTTTGCTTACAAAATAACAGGTATAAGTATAAACATAGTTATGAATACATGAAATGGATACATATAAGAAAAATAAAAAGAAACAATAGGACAGGGATGGTAGGCATTTGTTGCGCTTATGCACGCCCCGCTACAGACCTCTTAGGAAAGGGTTGAGGTCAATAGTAGACAGTCTAAGGTTAAAGTATCTGGGGTTTGGGGAAGAAACCACAGAGTCAGGTAGAGTATTCCAGACATTGACCGCTCTGTTGCTGAAGTCGTATTTCCAGCAATCAAGTTTGGTGCGGTTTACCTTGAGTTTGTATCTATTGTTTGCTCTTGTATTGTTATGGCTGAAACTGAAATATTCATTGACAGGTAGGAGATTGCAATGTATGATTTTATATACTATACTTAGATTGGACTGAAGGTGGCGTAGTTCTAGGTTTTCTAGGTCTAGAGTTTCAAGTCTGGTGGCATAAGGTATTCTGCAACAAGTAGAGGAGTGGAGAACTCTTCTTGTGAAATATTTCTGGACTTTCTCAACTGTATTAATATCAGATATGTAATGTGGGTTCCAGACTGATGAGCTGTATTCAAGCATTGTCTAGCAAATGTTTTGTATACTCTAGTTAGTAATGTGATATTACCAGAGAAAAAGCTACGTAGGATTAGGTTAACAACTCTTAATGCCTTTTTGGCTAGTTACCGTGGGCTCTAGCACTTAGGTCATTAGAGATGAGTACTCCAAGGTCTTTGACTTTACTTACTTCGTGGTGCTTTTAATTTCCCAGCCAATCAACAGCCCTGAAATTTGCAGGTTGTTCTATATCCAACCATTCCTTGATTAGCTTCCTTATATCGATCAAGATTGGCCTGGTGCTGGAGTTTATGAGAAAACTCTTCACAGCTTGGAAAACAAGCACCAGAGCATTCAGATCCACCTTTCCAATATAAGATCTTTTGCTGATCTTATATTTTTCCTGCTTGAGTAGGGGGTTGGACTCCAAAGTCCCTTTCAACTCTTTTGTTATTCTGTTGATATAAATTATTTTTTCTTTCAGATCTTCTTTCAATATTGCCAATGTAAGCTTTTTCTTATCATCCGAACCTGCTGTCCCTTCTTTTCAAACACAAACAGAGATGCAACCCTTTTATAGATTTTTCATCAGGAAAGACTAATGCTAGTTGGCCCTGTAAAATGTAATGCGAGTATTGGGACTTTATAGAAAGGGACTTGTGAGATCTTCTAGTCCAACACCCCAGGAAATCCTAGACCAGTGGTCCCCAAACCCCCCAATTCATGGACCAGCACTGGTCTGCAGCACCAGGCCATGCAAACAAGTGAAGAGTCATCCATGGAATGCAGGCAGCACACAAAATCAGGCCCTCTCTGGTCCATGGAAAAATTTTTCTCCACAAATCTGGTGCCCAAAAGCTTGGGGGCAGCTGTTTTGGACCAAACTCAAGGCCCATGGGATGGATCCAGCCCACCAGGTGGTTAAATCTGGCCTATGGGTCTTCCCTGGAAATAGTGAAGGACTGGCCCATGATGCTTTGGCCTGGCCTAGGCCAACCAGGCATTGATCTGCCACCTGGTGGTAGCCATTCAGGCTGAACTGTTGCTGGCCTTAGATCTGCGCCACTGCCTCAGTCCTGCCCCCTGGGTGTGCACACAGGAGGTGGTGAGCGTGTGGGCCTGGCATCTCTGGGGACTGTGTGCCAAGCACGTCCCTTCATCCAGGATGCCAGCCATCTCGGATCTAAGGCCGGCAGTGGTCTGGACCGGAGGGCTATCACCAGATTGCAGATCAGTACCATGCTTACACTGGCATCTCCATGCTCCCCTCGCCGGATTTCACTGGGACCACCTCACCCCCACATGCTGCCAATCTCTCCCCTTCCCCTCATTCCTACCTGAGTGTGGAGAAAGGAAGAGGTGGGAAAGAGACAGCATGGGGCTTTCCTCTGTTCCTAAATGCTAAAGCAGTTGCACATAAAAAACAGAGGCGCTCTGATCAACTATTACAACCATTTTGATGGTTTTGTTCTTGTCTGTGGACTCTCCCACTAAATTAAAGATAAACTGTGCCTGGTTTTCTCCATGCCATCCCTCCGCTAAACAACCAATTCCCACAATACTATGAAACTACCTAGTAGGGCTGTATTACTGTTATTCTTCTCATCTTTCCTATTACCTTATCTTCTTATGACTATAACTTTGTTGCTTGTTAATTCTTTTATTTAGTATCCTAGTATGATTTATCTTGATTGCTTATTTTGTATCTTATGATGATCATTAAGTGCTGTATCTCATGATTTAGGATGAATGTATATTACAATGATTATGATCATGATTTATCACTTGTTGCTTGTATGTACACTGAGAGCTTATGCACCGGAGACAAATTCCTTGACAAATTCCATCACACATGACTAATAAAGAATTCTCTTTCTTTTTCTTTTGTTGTTTGATGTTGTAAAAAAATATTTCTGGGCAATTTACAGTATATTAACAGCTGCATCAATTAATAGAGAATGCTTATGAAGGCCTGTATGTGAAGCGATACAGCAAATGGCAATAGTTACTTCTCTTTTTTTCCCTGTAGAAAAAGTGCTCCAGACTGGAATTCAGTGCAGTAGGTTGGATTGTTTACTGATTCACACACACCACTTTTCTCATACCTCACTGGTTGTGTACTACAACCAAAATCAACTAAGACTTTACCTGCTAATAGTTTCTGAAGGCAACTTTTCTTCCACAGTCACTCAAAGCGATTTGCACAAAATCATGAAGAGTCAAATTTTGTCTGCAGATCTATGAAGCACCACCACAAGGCAACAAATATATTTCCCTTTCTTTCTTTCTTTCTTTCTTTCTTTCTTTCTTTCTTTCTTTCTTTTTCCTTCCTTCCTTCCTTCCTTCCTTCCTTCCTTCCTTCCTTCCTTCCTTCCTTCCTTCCTTCCTTCTATTTTCCTTCCTTCTTTCTCTCTCTCTTTTCTTCCTTCCTTCCTTCCTACCTTTCTTTCTTTAAAAAAACCTGCTATTTGTGGTCATCTAGATTTGGGCAGACCTGATCTAAGTAACAGAAACATAAAAAATGAAAGGAGAACTATAGATAATTCTGTAAGAACATTAAAAAAAAAAGCTGTGTGCTTCTGTTCAATAACTGTGCTGATATTATGCTAAACCAGGGCTTGGTATGCTTTGTTAAATAAGCTGCAACTGGCTGGATTCCACAACATACAAAATGATACACCATATCTTAGAAACATAACGGTTGGATACTGGGTAAAGCATAAGCCAGAAAAGAAATCAAAATAATAATAATAATTTAAAAAAATAGATTGTGTTATTAAATGAAACATTGTATTAATCCTGCAAGCAGAGATGACACAGATTTTTGAAGTCAGTTGGAACCATTTTAGCTTCATCCTCATTTTGATTTGCAACTTGAATTCTACCCACCCCAACAAGAAAGTAAAAACATGCAAAAGATGATAACATTCGTGGTTGCTCTATTACAACAGTATTCGCTTGCACAAGTGCTCTTCAGTGGAAACGGTAATACTTTCACTTTTAGGGCACACAATTTCCATTTAAAAGGATCAATCTTATTTCAGTGGCAATTTATAACACAGGATGAAGGCTTCAAGGCCAAGACCGAAGCCCTATTTTTTTCAGATTCTGCAACTTCTCCATCCTTATTGTCATGCCCATATGCCTGTGTATGGATCATTGCATCAAGATGGATCTAATAAAATATTTTATAGATTGCAAAAGTTTATACCACAATTAATTTAAATGGAAGAGAATGTCTCTAGCCCAGGGTTGAACTGTGAAGTTCTTGCTAGTCTCTGAGCTTGGTTGTTTCTTCGCAGATGCCTCATCACCAACCAGGTAACAGTATCAATGGCAAAAGTCAACAAACAGATAACAGATAATCAGAGTTGGAAAGGACCTTGTAGGTCATCTAGTTCAACCCCCTGACCAAGCTGGAGACCCTACACCATTTCTGACAGATGGGAGTCCAATCTCTTCTTGAAAGTCTCAAGTGATGGCGCTTCCACAACTTCTGAGGGGCAAACAACAGATTGTTTTATTCTCCAAAACTTCAAAAATCAGGCCTAAATGATTTTGGCTCCAGTCACATTGGGAATGTGTCCCTTCACATGATGAGTTAAAACCCACTATGGACATTGAACTAATAGTACTTGGCAATGGGACATAGACTTATATACTGCTTCACAATGTTTTACAGCCCCCTCTAAGTGGTTTACAGAGTCAACATATTGCTTCCAACAATCTGGGTCCTCATTTTACCCACCTCAGATTGATGGAAGGCTGAGTCATACTATTTTCCTTTGAAACTCCTTTGATCAATATATAGGTCAAAACAAGGCTGAAAAATGATTCTATCAAAAGCTAATTTCAATGTTACACTAGGCCAATTATTAACAGTAAACTCAGTTTTTCTCTATCCAAAATTTTTAAAAGGTACACCAATAAAGGTATATGAAAACTATAGTAACTGTATTGTAAAACAGCTTACATGCAATAACTTGTTTGTATTTATTTTGTCATATTCAGAAGGATGGAAAGCTAAGTCAACCTTGAGCCCTTCAGAATCGAACTGCTGAACTGCTGGCATCTGGTAGTCAGCAGAAGTAGGCTGCAGTACTGCCTTCTAACCACTGCACCACCACGGCTCTAGTTCCTGAATTTCATGGAGGAATCAAAGAGCTTGACCCAAATGCCAAACAAACCTCTACAAATATGTTTCTATCACCAACATTTATTGACAGAGGTATAGATTAGCAGGCACATTTTCATTTCTTTGCAATTCAGTTGACAATGTTGCCTAACTGGTTCTAAAGAAATGATTATTTGGCAATCCATAGAAATTGTCCAAACATCCCAAAAAGTGGTGAGATTCAAATTTTTGTATTAGCGGTTCTGTGGGCGTGGCTTAGTGGGCATGGTGTGGCTTGGTGGGTATGGCAGACGAAGGATACTGGAAATTCCTCGTTCCCTCCCCACTCCTGGGGAAAGGTTACTACAAAATCCCATTCCCTCCCCACCCCACTAACCTGCTTTCCAGCTCTGTTCTCCTGTGCAGGGCAACAAAAGAAGACTCAGCCAATCAGCTGGAACTTGGGAGGAGAGAATAGATGGGGTTTACAGGGCCAGTCAGAGATGGTATTTGCCAGTCCTCCATACTCAAAATTTCTGCTACTGGTTCTCCAGAACTGATCAGAACCTGCTGAATACCACCTCCGGTCCCCACATTTACTCTCAAATATTTCTACAAGCCAACTTCATCTTTATTTAGGGGAAAATACTCTACATCAGGGCTGTCAAAGTCCCAGCCCATGGGCTGGATGCATCACGCACTGGCCACGCCCATGCCCAGTTTAGCAAAGCAGAAAAAAGTCCCAATACATCATGTGATGCTGCCATGATGCCATGAGTTTGATACCCCTGCTCTACATCCTCTGATTTTCTCAAGCATTCTTTTTCTATTCAAGAATGCCCGGTTAAGAAATCTGAGAATTCCAGTTGGAATTCCAAATTGGAAACTAAAACATTTGAAAGCCTTCTCTTTGTAACTCTGATTCATGGACAAAACATTGGCCTTGACTTTAACACATTCCAGAATTTGAAATATTTTGCATACTCCTACTCATCCTTTCTATCTTGTCACTAGAGCTACACAGGCAAAGATCTGCTGTATGGTTTAAAGTGGAGATTTACAAGCTAGGTACTAACGTATCTAGTTCCTTTCAGATTTTTTTTTTTTTTTTGGTAAAAAAGGATATGCTTACTTATGTTTCATATTTTCAGGAAATGATCTTCTGCCCTTGTATCAGTCATCTAGCAGTCTGTATTTATCCTACATTGGGCTTAATGTGTAAACCATCACGCAAAAGGCACCCTACATTGCTTCTTATGCACAGAAGAGCTACGGCTGTAGAAACAAGTGAATGGTGGTTTGGGATTTTGAGCTGCATTCAACTGGGTAGATGACAAATTGTGTGGGCTGACTGCAAATGTTCAAGGTACAATTATATAAGCGGTCTGGGGAAGCAGAGATTTGCTTTAAGGGCTTTTTTTTTAAATACAGCAAGTGTTCCTCAGATGCAGGAAGTACCTAAATGGGGGGTTTAATTCAATTCACTTAAGAGCATCTCTCTCCAAGCATCACAGCAGTACTCTGAAAATTTCACTTGCTCTGTACTCATCAATTACTACATTTTCTTGTCTTCTAGTGCTCAGTCTTTGAGCATCATTCTTTGTACAGAAAAGAAAAAAAAAAGATTAAAATACATGGAAAAAAACATATATTGGAATTCTTAAATATATTATCTTTTATCAATTTTTATAAAATTGATAAAAAAGACCCTTAAACAACAACCCTTCTTCTACAAGAAATCTCTAAAATATGAACATGGAGAATATCAATCTGTTAGCAGACACACAGTATTTCATTTTCTTTTCATTTTCTTCTTTTTAAAAATATTTATTAAACTTTTTTAAAGAAGAAAAAAGATCAACAAGCAAGCAAAGGAAAAGAGAGAGAAACATGATATAGAAATACAATATCTATAAATGGCCAAGGAATTACACAGTTAGTATATATCTGCTGAGAAAGTAACCATAAATAACAATGTACATTAAATTATTTTATCAATGTGAGAATTCAAATCTCTGAATCAGGTGCCAAAATCTCTCCTACTGGTTGCTTAAGAACACCAAAAGAAGAAAAATGACTAAAAACATTATAACTATTAATTGTTAACTTCCACTTTAGTGCATTCCAAGTAAGGTACAATATCAATTGTTTAATTTTTGGCATGTTTCTGATTCAGATTCTTTACTCAGTCCTTTTCCCCCTTAAAAACCGCACTTTAGATATTATATTTTCCTTGATGTGTAATATATAGTATGCATAGAAACTATTCTTGCTTAAATTTGGTTAGTCTTCTCTTATAAATAGATGCCATAGCTCTGCCATGATGTTATAGTCTCCAAGTTTAAATTCTCAGTCAGATCTCTTCCACACTATATGTTTCCAGTGTTGTGCTAAATTTATCCTTGCAGATGTAAACATGCTAATTTTAGGAAATTATGATATTTTTGTTAACATATATTGGAATTATGCCTGATAAGAAAAAAAATGTGCTTTCCCCCATGTCTTTAGTAGCCACAGTCTGGAAGTTTTTAAAAAGATGTTGGATAACCATTTGTCTGAAGAGGTGTAGGATTTCCTGCCTAGGCAGGGGGTTAGACTAGAAAACCTCCAAGGTCCCTTCCAATTCTATTCTATTCTATTCTGTTCTGTTCTGTTCTGTTCTGTTCTGTTCTGTCCTGTCCTGTCCTGTTCCTGTTCTATTCTATTCTACCATTTATTTTCAGTGGTTATACATTACCAACTATAAAAGTGTTTCTCACTATGCTTCTCACTAAGTGTAAAAATTATTCCATATCTGGCATCCACTAGAATTCAGAGGATCTCAGTTGCACACTGTAGTTCTCCTGCTCCCTACAGACAATTTCTACTTTGGTTTGGTGGTCAATAATGAAATCTTTAGAAGGTATGTTGACTTGAAGGACACTATCCTCAGAAGATGACAATCCTCAGCTTTATTAGGATCTCAGTTATGGAGATGGAACTGGTTTGGTCATTTTCATGTTCTAGAACAGGGATATCAAACTCACATCATCATGGTGGCATCACGTGAAGTATTGGGATTTATTTCCCTTTTACTAAACTGGGACTGGGCGTGGCCAGCATGTGGCATATCTGGCCTGTGGGGCATGAGTTTGACAGCCCTGTTCTAAAACTTTGACTAATCATGTTTCTTACAACCATGTCCTGCTGATTTTGTCTTCTCTTGATCAACCAGGTTATCTTACGGCTCCCTAGAGTAGACCTTTAACTGAAGAGCATGAACAATGAACCAATATTCACATGGACTTAGTGGTGTAAACAGAGACTCTAGAAAACTGAATAGGCGCTCTCCAATCCATTTCCCAGAATATTTGCTTAATAGAATCCATTTATTTTATAAACCTGCAGTAAGCCTTCCCATCTGCTGACTATATCTGAAGTCTTTCTTTTGTTTCAAGATAAACTTACACATCTGTTTTTCAAAAGAAGTGTAACCAAGGCAGCTTCTTGTACCAATAAAGACCATCAAAGTTATATTCTGATCCTCTCATCCACTTTATCAGTTCACACAGAAGTGGCTCCAAGAACATAGTGTAAATGCTACCATGCACCCACAATTAAAGCTGCAACAGTTAATTTAAGATGAACTTTCTCAGTCAGCTGTAATGAGGATCACACCTGGATATCAGAAACATGATCTCATTTCTCAGAAGATTAACTAAGAAATTAGGGAGGTGTAGAAACAAGCAGGAACAAAAATGCCTAGGTACTCAAAAGAGTGGGATGAGATGGTGAAAAGCTCACACAGAAGAAGTTCACACAAATGTGAAAAAAAACAACAACCTGAATTCTAAGTTTCATTTGACTTGTAGTGTTGAGTTATGCCAAGTCCTATCTCCAGAGCACATGTTACCAGAAGTGCTAGTAAGAAAATCAATTTAAAAATAGACTGTAAAATATAGCCATCCAAATCAGAGTGAGAGCAACAACATATGTCTCTTTAGACAACTTCTAAATAACAATTAACCTTGAAATGGCAGAGGTTGCATTTAAAATAAAAATGTCACAGCCAGAACTGGTAGTTATAAAAATAGCTGTTACCTAAAGTAACATCTATGATCCTTGCATTCATGTTCTCTCCAGCCTGCATAACTACAGCCCACACTGTGAATCATTTTCTTCCTCTTGCGACTTTATTTCATTGAGTGATATTTGCAAGAGAAAGGAAAGCTGTTCTCTTACAGTGACCTCCCCTAAACATTGTTATCTTTGCCCTGATATTATTAGGCATAGCCACCTCTCAGTGTCTGACCTTATCAAGCTGAACAATAAAATATAAAAACAGATTCTATCAAGGCTCTTGATTTGAAACATAATTTTTTGCAAGCTATGCCTCTGATTTTGGGGTCACAGAGATTGTGTTTCTTACCTGCAAGAAGGGGTGGGGGAAAACTCTCTTCAAGCTGAATAAGATCAGGACTACAGAGAGTGAAGTCCCTTCCCAACCTGATTATTTCTATTTCCCCAAATCCCACAATAACAAAAGCACTGAGACTTATATACTGTTTTATAGTGCTTTACAGCCCCCTCTAAGCAGTTTACAGAATCAGCATATTGCCCCCAACAATCTGGCTCCTCATTGTATCAACCTCGGAAGAACGGAAGGCTGAAGCAACCTTGAGCCAGTGAGAATCGAACTGCCAAATTGCTGGCAGCTGGCAATCAACAGATGTAGCCTGCAGTACTGCATTCTAACCACCAAACAAAAAGGTTTGAAGCCACCCTGAGGTCATCCTCATGCTTTCAGCCTTGAAATCTTGACATCAAGGAACAAATTTGTCGAAACATTAAATCTATTGTCTTTCTTCCCCATACAAATGAAATAAAATGCTAGGCTCCCTTGCTTCACTTCACTGCTTTTCTTGGGACAAATGGGAAAAAAAAAATAGCAAGCAGACAAGATGCAAAGCCACCCAATGGTTCTTCCTATGAAAAGACTTCCAGGGCAACACAAAGCAGAGTGTGCACGAAGGTCCTTTAAAGAAACATGACACTGTTCCAAATATTGCAAAAGAAGTTAATAGTTTTGGTGCAGCTTCCCATCACACCACTCCTAAACCAAAGATAAACAGAGCCAGCTTTTCATGATCAAGGTCCTGGGAAATCTGGAACTGCTTCTAAATCAAGAAAGCTCTCACATCTAGAAAAACATCTCCATGGAAAAATCCAGGCCCTTTTCAAGCACTTGAATATTCTTTGTTTTTAAAAATAACATCAGAATTGTTGTTTTTTCTAGGGTTAGATTACAGATGGATATTTATGGAAGCTTTAGAAGTTCAAGAGCTTAGAAGAGATCTACAGTGTTCATTATAATGTATATCAACTCTCTGACGGGTGTGTTCTCTCCAAATCCACAGCATAGTAAGTGGTGTGGATTTTATTAAAGGGGTTCAGCACCTAGGCCACTTGAGGTTTAGCAAAATGATGCTCAAGCAAGACTTGTTAGGCATGTAGGATATATCTGGCAAATAATTGTGGGGGCTGAAGGCTAAAAGATTGTTCTGACCGACGCTTCCGGGACTGGAATTAAGTACATGCTTAATTAAAATAAAATCTTGTTTTATTTCAACGCTGGGAATTATGTTCATTCCCTGCCTTTAATGAGTCCCAAACAGTCCCTCAAGATAAGCACCCACCATTCTCTCCTTTGAATTGCTGCCAACAACTAAAGTGCCAAAAGAACTATAAAAAACCAACCGAAGTATAAAGTCCACACAGAGCTTCAAGGATTAATAAGAACAGAATGAACGACTTTGCTTCCTACAAAGGTTTCTTTACCTTTGCATGTCCTTTATACCTCATGGGAGGAGAAATCCCCTCCAAGCCTTACTCCCAAGTCGCCCCTTTTGTCTCAGCTGCTCTCGCCTTCTAGCAGCTCTGCGCACACGCGCAATGAGAACAGGCTCCACTTGTTCCTGTGCCTTGCTGCTGCCAGACTCCAGAGGCTCCAGAGTCAGTACCCCACTCCCAGATGCTCCTGGCCCCATCTCTGCAGGACCCTTGTTGGAGTTCTCTCCAGACTCCCGGACTGATCCCCTTTCTTCCCCACTGTCCAATTCCACTGCTGTCTGCACAGGCTGCTGGCGAAACACAACACGTAGGATATATCTGTCAAATGATTGTGGGGGCTGAAGGCTAAAATATATGAATAACAGTTACATGGGTATGACTAGTCTAGTGAAAAGAAGAACTAGGGGTGACATGATAGCAGTGTTCCAATATTTCAGGAACTGACACAAAGAAGAAGGGTCAATCTATTTTCCAAAATACCATAAGACAAGACAAGAAACACTGGGTGGAAATTGAACAAAGAGAGAAGCAACACAGAACTAAGGAGAAATTTCCTGAGAGTAAGAACAATCAACCAGTGGAACAGCTTTTCTTCAAAGTCATGGATGCTCCAACCCTGGGGGCTTTTTATTTTATTTATTTATTTTGTCAAGCATGTATTAGATAACATGTATAAGTATAATCATGATTATGAATACATGAAATGAATATAAATATAAACATTAGGACAAGGATGGTAGGCACCTTGGTGCACTTATGCATTCCTCTTACAGACCTTTTAGGAATGGAGTGAGATTAAAAGTAAACGGTCTAAGGTTAAAGTTTTCGGACTTTTAAGAAGGGACTGGACAACCATTTGTCTAAACTAGTATAGGGTCTCCTGATTGAGCAGGGGGTGGAATTAGAAGACATCCAAGGTCCCTTCCAACTCTTGTTATTCTGTAATCTTAATGAAGAATGTTTCCTATACTATGTTAGCATTGACTCTCCCATATCTGAAGACATCGGAGTGAAATCAGGTGTTCTGATCAATTTCTAAGGATGCTCAGAAATTAAGTTTAGCCAAGATTGCTTTAGCCAAAGTTTAATGCCTATACAGGGTCATGACTTCGAACATAAATAAGAATAACCAATATATTGACTGCTGAGAGCCAGCTTCATTAAGAAATTGGCCACAACCACAGTAACCCAAGTTGAAAGTTAATATACAGTATATAGATCAAGTCTAAGGAGATCCTCAATCATCCAGGTCATAGTTGTTCCAAAGGTGATTTTCCAAAAGACAACTGGATTTTCTTGGTTTCTTTTCCCCATGAAAATGTTTTGCTTCTCATCTAAGAAGCAAAAGCAAAAAGCATCATTCAGTTCTTTAGAAGGAAGAAAGAAAGAAAGAAAAAACAAGAAAGTCCAGCGTCCATTTTGAAAAGCACCTTTAAGATGATGTAGCTATGGATTCTGACCACCATCACTATTCATTCAAGCTTTGAAATCTCAGCTTTGACTTCAACATTGTCCCACTGTTCCAAAAACTAGCGGACAAAAGTGTCAATACAGTTAATTTTGTAATCAAAAGGGCCAGACTGTTTCCTATGGATCCTTCAAAGTCCTGGACAGTATTATTTTTTGGCAACTGCCATTTTTTTATAGATTGTTCTCTTTGAACAGGGTTAATGACCTATCATTTCAAGGGCTACTTTTTATCTCTTCAGGAATGTTGCTAGACCACCTCTGCCAAGATCAGTATTCTAAGCTGCTATTATCTCAGAGAGGAGCCACTGCAGCTCATTGTGAGTTTTGAAGATAGCTCACGCTATTGACCAATTTCACTGCTGTTAGAAAATGTTTCAGCCTGAATGGTTTCCTTCTGATAAAACAATCCATACTATTACTGCTAACCTATAATGGGCATAACAAATGTTCTCAACCATTTATTTATAGAGAGCAAGTGGAATGCCATTTCTATGTTATCTTTAAGGCAGAACTGGCATAGACATGCTCTCAACCGTGCTATGAGCAATTACTAGTTCTGGATCCTCTCTCTTATTCTCCTCTTCCCTCCTGAAATATTGATATTGAAAAATAGACAGCAAAAGGCATTACCAAAATACCTGAGCAAGCTCTGAGATACTCTTTCACATGATCAGTCCCAAACATTCAGGTACTGGTAGCTGGTGCCTCTTGTCCCTCATTGTCCTGGATAGTAAAACTACCATAATCAAAGCTAAGAAGGAATGAAGGCAAATATACTTGTCCCAGGATAATATTGCAGGATAAAATCATGGTTGGTATTGGGATTAGAGGTTTAGTGACTGCACCTCATTGTATAACACCAACACAATTATTAAATTTGCGGATGACTCGACAGTGGTGGGACTCATTAGTAAGAACAATGAGTCTGCTTATAGAAAGTAAGTACAAGGCCTGACATTGTGGTGTAAAGAAAATAATCTTACACTTAACACCAAAAAAACTAAAGAACTTATAATTGACTTCAGGAGGAAGAGAGATGTACATTTACCATTGTACATAAATGGTCAGGAAGTGGAGAGGGTTGGTAGTTTTAAATTTCTGGGCACTTATATCTTGGAGGACCTCTCATGGTCTATGAATGCTAACATGCTTGTAAAGAAGGCACAGAAGAGGCTGTACTTCCTGAGAATGCTCAGAAAGATAAATCTATCTCAGTATCTACTTCTGTCCTACTACCGCAGCACCATTCAGAGTGCCCTGACATATGGCATTGCTGTATGGTATGGGAGCAGTTCTGTAATGGACAAAAAAGCTCTACAGAGAATCATTAAAACTGTCCAGAATATCATTGGGCTACAGCTACCAGCCCTGGATGACATCTTTTCATCTCTCTGTTTGAGGAAGTTGCACAACATTCTCAGAGACTCTTCCCATCCTGCTTACAATCATTATGAACTGTTGCCTTCTGGCAGAAGATACAGAACAATTAAAACTCAGACCACACATTTGCTGAATAGTTTTTATCCCAGAGCTATAATTGCACTTAAAAATGAACTCAAGGACCACCATCAGCAAGCTGTTGGACAGTATTACTTGGTCTGTTGTATGGATGCTTGTGTGTTTTTAGAAGGTGGGGAATTTTGGCAGGTTGGGAGGTGTTTGGGGATTGTCATGTGTGTGTGCATGTTGAGTCTGGTCTCTGGGTGTTATGTGAATTTTATTGTATGTATACTGTGTATATATGTACAATGACAATAAAGAATTAAATTCAATTAGTCTTCTGAGCTTTCAAACTCTATCGTGGCCCACCAGCGACCAGCAGAGCTGGTGGCAGAATCAGACATTGAGGAGGTTAGGGAGGAACATAGGCCAGTCCTGGAGTCTAGGGAAGGCTCTGATGAATGCTCTGTGTCAGAGGCAGAGATGGGGCCAGAACCGTCCGAGAGTTATCAGCTCCTTTCAGAGTCAGAGATCAGTGGAGCAGAAGAACAGCTGGAGCCTGTTCCCAGTATGTGCATGCACAGAGCTGCCAGGAGAAGGGAACAGTTAAGGAACAAGGGTCAACTCAGGAGTAAAGGCATAGGTGGGCGGTGAATGGCCCCTCCCACAGGGAACAAAGAGGAGCAAAAGGGGAGTGGTGTTTGAAGGAGACAATGAGTTCAATTCATTAGGGTGAAGAACTGTTCCTGGTTTCTTGCCAAGTAATTTCTGCTACAGCGTGGCATTGGAAGATATCGGTCTGGCAACTCTCCAAACCTGATAAAGCTCTGTACCTGTGAAATCTCATGAAAGACTGTTTTCCGGGGCTTTGCTGGAGAGGAATTCACTTTAACCTAAATAAAAGGAGTTTTATTGGGATGAGGAGTCTGCTTCGTGATCTTGGGAATCCTAGGTCAGAACAGATTCATGTTGGACTCCATCCTCAGGGAACTTCTCTCTACTAGAAGAAGATCCAGCATGAGTTTGAAAGCACGAAAGTCTAAAACTCTGGTTCTGGTGAACAACCTAGATTGGAGTCAAAGCTAAGAAGATCCTGGGGTCTACATGTTTTCCATTCTACAAAAGGCTAAGGAAGTTGCAACAAAGCATGCAGAGAGGAAAGCTTTTTTTTTTTTTTTAAGTTTTCTCTGCTCCACAGACTGGTTGAAAAACACTCTCTAAATCCGTATCATTCATTTGCCATTCTAATCTTTTGCAACAGAAACAATGAAGACTTAAGGGATTAAGATGTCAGAACCACTTGATAATCAGTATGGATGATTTTCGCATTTTAAAACTATGCAATTTAAAAAGAAAAAGAAAAGTGAGTGTAATGCTATAAATTCAGAGTAAAATTGAGTGATTATTTTTGACTCTCACTGTAGCAGAGAACAAGTTGAATCCTGGTTTTTGTGAGTTTGAAGGAATCAGAAGGGAGAAAGTTAATAAAATCAATATTTAATGTTTTTCACTTATTTGTTAGGGCAACCATATCTGGACAGGCACTGAAGCTCCATATAGCAGTTTTCTGGACTTCTGCAGTCCAGCTATGGTAGCTGATAAATTTACTCTTAATGTACAACAGGAGAGTTCATTTTAAAACTGTAAGTTTTTTTTTTTAAGGATTAAAAACCTGACATTTTAGGCTTGCCTTTAAATAGGTGGGTAGATGGATGGATAGAACAAAACAAATGACTAAAAATAAATTATTTCTTAATTTAGAATACAGTAGTTTTATTATATTTTTTAAAGAAAATCTAATTACTCTAATTCAGGGGTCTTTAAATTTGACAGCTTGAAGACTTGTGGACTTCAACTCCCAGAATTCCTCCTCCAGTCATGTTAGGTCAGGAATTCTGGGAGTTGAAGTCCCCAAGTCTTAAACTTGTCAAGTTTGAAGACCCTTGCTCTAACTACATTTACTTAATATTGTAGCAGATGACAGCACTCAATCTGCCTTGGCTAACATCAACAATTCTAATCACACTAGGACTTGATTAGAAGGAAGACCATAAGAAAAACTCAGGACTTTAGACGAGACTGGGAGAGATATAGAGGAGAGAAGAGGAGGAGAGAGCAGGGGAGGTAAGGGGAGATGAGAAGAACCCAGAAGAAAGCAATGGAAAATACTTTCAAAGTTTAGCCAAGAAATTCAAATAGATCATCCATGCAATGATAAATAGAGGAACATGTTGATTATTGCCAATTAGAAATATAAATTTACATGCTGATTGAATGGAACTTAGTTCTATATACATTTTCAATGTTATATTTTATAACAGAAATATATATGTTAGCTATGTTTCTTATGAGTCATAAAAATATTTTCCAAACTCTTATTGAACCTAAGGTATTTTTTAAAAAACCCAAGCATTGTAATACCTTGTAAGGAATTATCTATTTCAGGCAAAGATCTGCTGATATCACTATGATGACTTACACCTCCCTTAGCAACTGTCAGCTCTCTGGCCCAGCAACTAAAGATAATCCTTCCTCTTTTAAAGTGATCCCACCTTATTTGAGGAAAAGGACAGTGAGCAATTATGCATCCAATGAAACATCCACCAGGACTAGTCAGATTATAATTTATTTAAGATAGGGTTTTTTTTTTCTCCCTTATTTTCTTAAAGTCATAGAAAACTGACATGATGCAAAATGAAGTCACTACAGCTGGCATTTCATTTGTAGAAATTAAAGTTGAAAGTTTAGTAGAGGACTGATTTTACTTGTTGAAAAAAACAAAACAAAAAAACCCCCAAAAGATCAGCAGAGGTGGTAGGAAGCATTCTGGGGATCGACTGGAGCATTGAAAAGCCATCACACCAGCTCGCCCATCATGTGAGTCAATTTGTGTTTTGAAAATTCCTAATGTGTCAATTTACACAAAAAACTTGGCTTACTCCTGACTGACTATAGTTTGGTGCTGTAAAATAAATAATAAAATAAAATAATAAAATAAATAAAACCTCAAACTAAATCATAAATTAGATGAAGAAAGAATCAGAAGATCTGGTTGAATACCTACCAGATGTTCTCAAATACCTATGATTATTTCTTTTTCATCAATCCAATGGTTTTTGTGCAGAGCCCATACCTTAAGAATGTTACAGAAGATCTTGATAAAGGTTAATTGAAACAATGCAGGCCTTCTGAAACCTCATTTTAACAAAATAAGTGAGTGAGTGAGTGAGTGAGTGAGTGAGTAAATAAATAAGTAATAAAAGTAATAAATCAAGCGATGATGATTGGAAATTAGCTGTGACAAAAAGGATAAATCAGCCTGAGTATAGTAAGCAGAGGTGGTATTCAGCAGCTTCTGACCAGTTCTGGAGAATCAGTAGTGGAAATTTTGAGTAGTTCAGAGAACCGGCAAATTCCACTTCTGACTGGCCCCGCCCCCATCTACTCTCTGTGTGCCCGAGTCCCAGCTGATCGCCTGGGTCTTCTTTGGTTGCCATGCACAGGAGAACGGAGCTGGAAAGCAGGTTAGTGGGGTGGGGAGGGAATGGGATTTTGCAGTATCCTTCCCCTGCCATGCCCACCAAGCCACAGCCACTAAGCCACATCCACAGAATCAGTAGTAAACAAATTTGAATCCAACCACTGAAAGTAAGGGTGTGCTTAGGGTACTTACATATAAGCAGAATGTTTTGCTCATACAACAAAAGCTAATAGAATTGCTATTGTTATTTAGAGAAACATATGAGAGGACTTTAAGAGGTTGATGACAAAGAATGTTAGTGAAGATGTGACATCGTCCGAATGAGTTTCTCCTACACTAAAGAGCACTCCTCTTTGTGGGGATTTGAGAGAAGCGTATATACTTCCTCAGGTAGTGCAACTGTTTGGAGAGTTGTGGGGACCAAAAGTAATGTACTTATTGCCATGATTCAAGAACACTTATTTTGTGTGTGAGTGTGAGTGTGTGTGTGATATGTTGATTTCAACAAAAGTTGCATGAACATATCACAGAAAAATGCCCCCAGGCTAAGAGGAAGCTTGTTACCGTGATATTGATTTACCATCAGATTTGAGAAGAACTTCCATAGCAAGGTATCGCAGGGAAGCAGGACCAGACATATTGTGCAAATCTTTGTACAGGTGGACCATGATTCTCCTCCAGGAATGACGAGAACAAAATAAGGATGATAAAATTTGTATTAGGGTCAAGGATGGGGTACAGAATATTACGGATAATCAGCATGCTTATCCTACCTGAACAAAGGAACGGAAATTTGATTCTTGATGATCTGGAATGTCAGCAATTTAATAGCTTCAGAGAGTTTGACCTGAAGGTACCAAAACACTCTCAAAGAAGTTCAGAGGTCAGCAATGAACAAACAACAGGCTGCCCTGTGTGTTTCAAAAAGAAATTGGGCAGTGAGATGAAAATAAGTAATAGGTGAAATAACAGCACACCTGGAGTTCTTTCAGGGAATCTGTGGCAATGCTGAGGATCAATGCCAGATATTTCCTCCCCTCAGCTTATGACTTTTACCCAACCCCAGCTGGCATCACTGTTGACAGCTTGAGACAAATGTTGTCTCTGTGCTCATTGCACAATGATCAGCAAACAAAACAGCAAACAATCTGGAGAGGAAAGGAAGGTGCCACAGCTGAGGGCCTCCATGAACCTCCCATCAACACAAAAGCTGTTCTTTTCTATAAATTCTTGTAACCCTCAGGGATAGAAGCATGAACACTGGATGGTATCAGAAAGGCAAAATATCAGTGGACAGATTTGATATACTGATTGTGCCATAGAAGAAGTTGGTCCACAATGCCCTTAACTGGAGAAAGTGGTTTGGTGCCAATTCGTGAATTGTGAAGGGCGCCTGATGACTAATATATTTAAAAAAATGCTCCATATTATCCCTTACATGATTCCACATCTAGTTAGAGGGTGGAGACACATGGTGCACATCTCATTTGAGTGTTTAGCAGTAAATTAAGTAGCTGGATGGGGGTTGAAAGCCAGGAAGGTTTTCAGGGATAGAAAGGTATAGAGAGATAAAAGATACGATGTTGATGTAAGCTACATTCAGCTAGATCTTCTTTCCCCTTAGTGCAGACCTTTAATTTCCTTGGCTCAGCAATCTATATTCCTTTTTTCTGGGCTCTGCAGAACATGGCTAACCCTGTCTGAGAGGAGCATATCCAGAGGGATACACCTGTGCCAACACAGCCAAATACACTTCACAGCTATTTCCCCTCCCCTCCTTTTTAAACGTAGAACTGGTCCTACTCCATACATCATTCCAGTTTTACTTCTTGACATGACAAAATGACCCATCTTCATTTCAGCCCAGACATGGGAACCGATTCAAAAGATAATGGGAAATCCTTGGCATCAAAAAACTGATGATTATAGTGAGTCTCCTTAAACTCATTCAAGGAGTCTGATCTGGAAAGGAGATGAAAAAGATTGGGATGTTGGCAAGGGAGTGCAGAAGTTGGACTAGAATTGACCTTCTGTCTTGTATTATTGGTCTAACCTACATGGCAATGTTGCTGTGCCGGGAAATTGTGCCAGCTTCTTACATGGACGTCTTACATGGGCTCTGTTCCAAGAAGTCAAAAGGGTGGCCACAATAGTTCTATCAAAGCTCTGCCTACATTTGTTGGTTTGACTTTGTTTTTTTTAAGTGGGTAATGCCGATAAAAGACTGGAAGAACTTTGATAAAACTTCTGTTGTCTCACAATCCTCACAACTGACTTTTCTGGTCATTTTTTTCAGATCCCCTTGGCTTCCTACACACCAGCATCAACAGAGGAGGCATTCAGCAGATTCTGACCAGTTCTGGTGAACCAGTAGTGGAAATTTTAAGCAGTTCGGAGAACTGGCAAATCCCACCACTGACTGGCCCCACCCCATCGATTCCCTGCCTCCAGAGTCCCAGCTGATCAGCGGGGTCTTCTTTTGTTGCCCTGCACAGGAGAACAGAGCTAGAAAGCAGGTTAGTGGGGGTGGGGAGGGAATGGAGATTTTACAGTATCCTACACCTGCCAGGCCCACCAAGCCAAGCCCATAGAACCGGTAGTAAAAAAAAATTCAATCCCACCACTGAGCGTCAAGTGTTTGGAATCAATGTGAATAAAGCTGTTTTCTGAAAAGTTTCCACAAACAGGAAATGGGAGTAAATTAAGCGGCTAATACCAACAATTTTAGAGGCATATTTTTCTGCAAGTGTCTGCTATTACTTCTTGAAAGAAAAAGTGTACCCCAAGCCTCTTACTTACCAGGAAAACAAAGCATTTAGTCAGCTGTGACAAGAGCAAAATAGTCTACTTTGAAATATTGGTTAGGTGCTAATGCTTTTTCCATTCCTAAGGTAGTTTCATTTCACTCTGCTTCTCATGAATAATAAAGACAGCCTATCCTGATAAAAAATAAATCTAATGGTTCAGAGAAGAATGGTTGAGTAAGAAAGCAGGAGGAGGGGAGACAGACAGATACACAGAATGGAGATAGAGAGATATAGTATAATGTATAATGCAGAACAATAATGTATATTCCAAAACTGCTTTTCAAAGGGCAACTGGAGTTCCTTGGGGCTTTTTTCACCCCCTTGAAAATGTTTTGCTTCTCATCCAAGAAACTTCTTCAGTTCTTTAGACTTTCGTTATATCATCCTGATGTTACTCAATTTGGGTAATAAAAAATCTTCAAGAAAACTACCAGGAGGCAAAACCCCACAGTTTAATCCTGAACTACAAATATTCCTTCTATTGGTACTATTAAGTCTCTCTCTCTCTCTCTAATCAAGCACCACTTTGAAAAGATCCTTGTGCTTTCCAATCACCCACTGATTCAAGCATCATTTCCCCTCCTCTTTTACCCCTCCTGCCTAAAAAAAAACAAATCATTAACTCTTGCAGGCATGATGCTTTCCATACGTTCATTGATAACACAAGTTTCCAGCTGGCCTTCTGGTCTATTACACATTGGGAAAGCAAAGAAAATCATACAAAGGGAGTATGGTATGGTATGGTATGGTATGGTATGTATGGTATGGTATGGTATGGTATGGTATGGTATGTATGGTATGGTACGGTACACTATAGTACAGAATGGAAAAGAAGAGAGGGTAGGAGAGGAGAGGAGGAGAGGAGAGGAGAGGAGAGGAGAGGAGAGGAGAGGAGAGAGAGAGAAGAGAAGAGAAGAGAAGAGAAGAGAAGAGAAGAGAAGAGAAGAGAAGAGAAGAGAAGAGAAGAGAAGAGAAGAGAAGAGAAGAGATTTAATGGCCAAGTGTAATTGAACATAGAAGAAATTTGTCTCCATTGCATAAGATCTCAGTGTATACGTAAAACACTAGAGTGATAATAATCACAATAATGATAACAAGAGAATGTGGTAGAAAAAGATGAGAAGGATAATAGTAATACACTATAGGCTGTGGTATTGGTAACACTTATCAAATGTTTGCTCTACTATCAGATGGTTGGGCTGAAAGAAAGAAGACGCAGAATCCCCATTCTCTCATTCTCTAGAGGAATTAGAGATGACGCATATGTCAATTATGAAAGTGATGAAATCCATGCCTTCAAATAAGCATTCCCATCAATGAATTTCAGACAATTTAGCCTGGTGCCAAAGTTCAATCTACAAGAGGTATTTTGGACAGTCTTAATAAACTGCCAAGAGCTACTTTTTTATTCTTCATCTTTCCAAGCAAGCCGTCTTCAGAGGAAGAGATGAAAAGAAGGTTATTTATGTAATGATGATCTCCCCCCCTCCCTCATTTCAGTGACTTTGATATTTATCTGTTGGGCATTTTAGATGTTTCTGTTGCTCAGCAACTAAGTTTATGAATGAATATGGTTAAAAGGACCATGAATAGCAACCTGGTTTTGTTTTGTTTTCACCGTGGCAAACAGAACAGCTCTGATTCAGATGTTTTGAAATGCTGCAGTGGAAAGAACAGCTGCAATTAACCAACATGGGTATGGCATCTGAAAATAAAGCCGATTTGCTTCTAACATGTGCCAACCAGTTTTACTCCCCAAATCAATTTGACCATGGCATGTTAGTAAAGACTAGAACTGCTACTTTAAAATAATTCAAGGAAATTTTGAAATAGCCAGATAGTGAGTGAGTGAGAGAGAGAGAGAGAGAGAGAGAGAGAGAGAGAGAGAGAGAGAGAGAGAGAGAGAGACTGTAGATATAGATTATTTTGCTCAAAGTTATAAATAGAACTGGGTGGTTTTCATTCCTTGTTCCTTATTACACCTCAGATGTTTTTCTCCTCTGTGTAACATAGCTGTACATTGTCCTACTTGGAAATTACTGGCAATGTGCAATGACTTTTTAAATACAGGTAGTACTAGACTTACAACAGTTCATTTGTTACAACGGCAGTGATAAAAGTGACATATGACCATTTTTCACAGTTACAACCTTTGTAGCATCCCCATGATCATGTGATTAAAATTCAGATGCATGACAACTGGTTCATACTTATGACCGTTGCTGTGTACCTTTGGCAACATTTTGGCAAGCAAAGTCAATGGGAAAGCCAGATTCACTTAACAATAGGGTTATTAAATTATCAACTACAGTGTTTCACTTAACACCGAGGCAAGAAAGGTCCTAAAATGGGGCAAAAACCTACTTAACAAATGTCCCAACAACATACATTTTGGGCTCAATTGTGTTTGTAAGTCGAGGACTATTTGTGTCTAGTCTTTCCCTCCCTCCAGTCCGTCTTTTCTCAGAATTCAACTGTTAATTAATAAAATTTAAATAATTACTACCTTCCCAAAGGAACCTGGGAATTGTAGTTGTATAAGAAGTTAAGATCATAATCAGCTCTAATAAAAGATACTCAACAGCTCCCTTAACTTTATTTTTGATTGTACTACACTACACCAACCAAATTAACAAATAATACATTGGAAGGACAAATCTAACTGTTTTTATCCATACATATCTTCATGCCAAATGTTACAAATTGTTTAATTCCTGTGATGAAACTGGCTAGTCCACAAAGAATCCCCACATTGGATGATGCTTGTCCAATTGAAATATTGGACTGCTGTTTTTGAATTTAATTAATCTGATGGGCTATAACTTCTCATTTTGACTTGCACATTCTCCTCTGAAATCAAATCCAACCTTAGCAACCTTGAAAGGTATATCACACACTTTCTTTTGGCAATTTCCTTCTTCCAAACAGAAAATATTTTTTCCAGCCATTTACCCCTGTTATGGATTGTAAAAATTACCACAAATTTTCCCTTGGGCTGTTAACCCCGAAGGGGGTATGAGCCCTTCTCCACTCAACCAGGATAGTTGAGGCCTATGGGCACAGTTGGTTCCATTGTTAGAAAAACTGCAGGAAATTCTCACTGGCTAACATGGCTAGAACTCTAGTGCTGATCATTCGAGAACCCTGTCTACTATGATTAGGTGAATTGTTTGGAAAAGTAGCAAAATCATTTCATCTTCTCATACGTATGGTACACCTTCCCAAATCACATGTGCAGGCATAGAAGATACTTCTGCCATCAGCTGCGCCAGCCAGCAACAATCCATTTTGAAGTATTTCCATTCAGGTAAATATCTATATAACATGTAGATGACCAGGGAGGAGCTTTAAATGAACTCTTTGAATTTTTGCAGAGATGTGACTTCAGTGTTTCCAGCTATCATTTGTGATGCTGTTGTGATCAAAGCATCTTTCAAACGATGCACATCGCATTAGATTTCCAGAAATTTGGACAAAGAGAGTAAAAGCCTAACACATTTAAGCCAGCTCAACAATTATATTGAATCTTCCAGAGGACACATAGCCAAATCACTCGCACAAATAATTTACTGGTTCTATAATGACCCAGCCACCAATACACTTGACAAAAGATCATCTTTATAATTACATACACATATTTCTTCCAGCCAAAATAGTTATAGTATATGTAGTTTTTACTCCAAAGACCCCCCAATTTGATTGGTAGGTTTAGAGGAAATTTAAGTGTATAAAAGAGCAGGCCATTTTCAAAGAGGGGGTATTTTCAAAATTATAGTCTGAAACTTATTCTTGTTTCCATGGAAATGACCTTTTCCTATTCTATGGAAATGGAAGTAGTTTTATATATTCTCTTCTTCCGGCTTTATTACACCAGAAAAGCTATAATTCAAAATGCAGCCAGGAATACAGGACATAGCAAAGTAACTCTATGGCCAGGAGATTTTAGAACACAATGTCATTGTCACCTATTGGTAGGTTCCTAAACATATTTGGATTTTTTAAAATAACCATCTGGTTTTGATTAATTACCTTTCAACACCTGAAGATCTGGATAATTATTTTCTAAAGTATAAAACTCAAAAGAGGCCTCCCAAACATAAAAAATGGAGATGGACATGCCTAGTATTGTTTTTCATTTTTGCTCCTTCCTTCTCTTAGAATAAAATTAGTCAGTAAACATTATGGATGTTTGTCTGGAACTCTACAGACTGTAATTTCTTCAAGAAGAAATTATCTTTCTTTACTACTGAGGTGTCTTTCGCTAAGCACGTTATTTTCAGCTACTTTGAGCATTAAATTCTTAAGGCATAAACAGAGAAACTCACCACTACAAATTCTCATGGTAAACTTCTTGTGGTCAAATGCTGCCTCAAATAAAGGCTGTGCTGAGACTGCTTGATTTTTTTTGTTTAATTAATTAATTAATTAATTGTAGAACTGTATTTCCCAGCAATTCCCCTCTTCCTGTAGCTAACTGGAACAATAACAAAACCTTGCACTTCAACAATACAACTGCTTCCTAGGAAAAGAATATGTTTGGTGATGAGTAGAATTAAACATATAGTAACACCTCTATGTCATTTCAAACTTTCCCAGCAATCAGAAATGTTGGTTTTTGTGTCCTTATTACTGATTTTTCAAACATTAGGAGCAGATCTTTGCTTGCCTTCCATCTGTCAGCAGGCATTTCTTGAGCAAAGAAGAAACATTAGAAGCTGATTGAAACGTTCTGCTTACTAATATGCTTCAGATGGCCATTTATGGCACGTTGCCAAACTACCTCACCATCTTTTATTCTAATTTCCCTATTTTGTTATTTGTCATATGATTAATTTGATAGGGTGGATAGTTACTAAGTGAATTGCCAAAAAATAAAACACAATGTTTGAGGATGGGATGGTAAAACCAGCAGAATGTACTGTATGTACATCTAAGGAGGACATAGAGAATTGTTAATTTGAGAGGGGCAGATGAAAGTTGTCATTTTTATTTTTCTGGAACTTTTATATCAGTAAAACTTACAAACTGGTGAAAAGGGAAAACAGAAAAAAAATAATAGTATGATTGTGAATTATTAAACCTACAGAAACTCAATTTGAAATAAGATAGCAATAGAAATTTGACTTAAATACAGCTCCATAGTTCTTTACAGTACTCTCTGAGCAGTTTACAATGTCAGCATGTTGCCACCAACAATCTGGGTCCTCATTTCATAAACTTGGTCAGGATTGAACTCCTGACTGTGGGCAAATTTGTCTGTAATACTGCATTCTAACCACTGTGCCACCACAGCTCTCCACCAAAATGTTATCCACGCAGAGGGAAAATACTCTTATGATTTAAAGTGCATCATGTCCAATTCAGAGATTGAGGCCAAATCTGTTTTGGAATCTAGGCCTCTTCTTGTATTCTTACACCATCCTATTATCAATTGTTCAATTTGGATGCAAAAAACCACCAAGTAATAATGAAATCTGCCAGATACAAAGGTCTTAATTGGGACACAGCAACGTTCAACTCTTTTTGAATATTAAGATGATAAGTTCAGTAATAAAAATATGGATCTCCAGAGTTGCTCTAGATAGCAAGATGGGCAGCATATAAATTTTATCAAACCATCCATCCATCAATAAAAATGTATATTTCTGGCTAGTTATATAATGCCTCAACAGAAACTGCAGTGAGACTTTACTAGTTTAAATAAACATGAATTAGGGATCCCTACATTATCTCATCCTTGCCAACAAATTCACCTCCCCTTGAAAAGGTCCAAGAGCTGCTAAATTTCCAGAAAAAGCCATGACAGAACAAACAAATAATTGATTTCAGATGTCACAGAATTCTGTTACCTTGTTTTCACTGGCACTCCTGTTACAATGTCCAAATACATCTACAGTATCCTCTGTGCCTGTCTTAAGAAGCAAGTTGCATTTGATACCCTGCCTTCAAAGGTAAGGTAGACCCAATTTAATAACCTCTCTTTTCAAGAACCCCTTTGTTGGAAAAAGAGTTGAAGCCCCTGTATCATACCTTGCAGAGCTAATCTTTCTCATCCGTAGATGAGAGCTCCATCCCCAAGCAAGACTGATCACAAATTGTGTAAAGCCGACTCCAATACAAAAAGGTGCATAATCTAGCTGGTCATCCCACCTCCAAAAAATGGGAAAGTGTAAGCAGAAAATGTGGGTTAAAGTGACATCTACAGAAATGCACCTATTATATGATTATCAACTTCCAAGTTTGAGGTTAATATCAAGGAACAGCTCCATCAAAACTTTGGCTCCTCCTAACAACCAGTCAACATAGAAGTCTGTAAAGATTTTCAAATCCTTCCTTTCCCCACTATCTTGTCAGAGCTGAAGAAGCTTCTTGGATTAGAAGTGAAACATCTTCAAATAAAAAAATAAAGTCCAGTTGCCTCCTGAAAAAGCACCTTTGGGACAGCCTACATAGACCCCTATGGAACTATGAAAGGCAAGTAAAGAGCTAAGAGCAACTTTCTTGTTTGGATTAGGAGAAATTTGTATAGCTGAATATTTAGTTAAGTATAGTTGAATTTCTTGTTTGTTTAAGTTAGACAATGAGAAAAAAATGTGTCGGGGTTCCTTGCGTTTCATATTAAAGCAAGACATCAATTGAATTGACCAAAACATTTAGTCAAATGAATATTGAAAGACTGCCTTTCTTACAATTCTTTTCCAACAAGAATGATCTTTCTTTATATATATATATAAAGAAACAAATGAAGGTTGAGCTTCCTATATAGAAGATTTGATTCATGTATCAACATGTATTATTCCACAAGGGAAAGTATTCTTTGGATAAAAGTGACCTGTTGCTTTTTTTTTTCTTTTCTCCCTTCCAAAATCAGTATTCCAGTCAAAGCTTTTACACAAAGAACTGCTCACAGAATTCTCTTTGAAGTAATCTGTATGACCTTTTTTCTTGCATTTGCAATGGTGGGCATAGCCAGAGGTAAAATAGTATCAGGCAGATGGACTAAACAATTTAAAGTTGCTCTTGATTACATGGGCATATCCGTATGGTTTTACTAGCTGTCATGAAAAAATAGCTTGGTATTCCATTTCTTCAGGATCTTCCTTCCTTCCTTCCTTCCTTCCTTCCTTCCTTCCTTCCTTCCTTCCTTCCTTCCTTCCTTCCTTCCTTCCTTCCTTCCTTCCTTCCTTCCTAAAACAATGGCGAAACTCATTAATAGCCAAAATGTTGGGCTCAACTGTGGTTGTAAGTCAAGGGATACCTGTATGTATATGTATATACTATCCCTCCCTCCTTTTTTACAACCCTGTAATCCCTGAAAGTTTTTGCTCAGATAATGGGTTAATGGAGCCACCATTCATCTCAGTACCTAGACTGTGTGCATTCAAAATGTGTGAAGATTCCCAGCTTCAATGGAATCAGACTCTCTTTCAATATGCTTGCCTTTTTGAAAATCCCATCCTTCAAAGGAGCATGTGATTTCCAAATTTGGCTTCCAATTCATTCTAGTTAAACCATTTTAACTATTTTGTGATGTGATTTCAAGCAAGACATGGTTCCTTAGAACTGATTGGCTGAAATCTGGTACCCATAGCTCATCTTTCTGGAGTGGTCATCTTTTTTTTCCACTCAGCACAAAGATTTGGGAAAGGCAAACATGGAAAGGTAAGAAGAAAATGGCCATATACTCAAGCAAAATAGATCACTTGAATCCAACTTGCTGATCAACGGGTTGATGTATGCAACCATCAGAACATCCTCACATCTTACCGTTATGTTACCAGGGCTAATTTAAAAAGGTTTAAGTTGCTTCTTCTTTCTTCCTAAAAATATGTATAAGTCACATATCACTGATGAGGGATTTTGTTGCAATACTAACATTATAGTATTGAGATGCATCCTCAAAGAATCACCTGTTTTAAAACTACCCAGTTACTTAGCTTAAAAATACAACTCTCCTGCCCTGTTTTTTAGTACTATCCCTTAAGATTTTGTGATTCACAGTGGATTTCATCACTAGTAATCTAGGAAAGCAAGTTAGCGAGTCTTTAATAAAGCTAGGGTTTTTGGGGGTTCACACAGAGTTTGTAGGATTTGATTGCAGAAAAGCCCAAACATGTTGCGGTACCTTTTGGAAATTACAACTGAAGTGATGTGCAGACTTACTTTCTAAAATGCCCTGGGGTTTTGTTTTATTTTGTTCTTAAGAAGCTACAGACATCTCTCTCTATAAACATTTTGATGGTCAATGGTGTTATATGGCAAATCATATTATACATTTGGCTTTTCTTTTCCTGTTTTCATGAACTGATCCATCGAAACAACCTTGTTCCCAGTTGACCAAATCACCCAAGATTTATAGTTAACCTATAATTGATTAAGCCATTTGGGTGGAAGGGGAAAAATGCATCTTTCATTTTGAATGTCCTTGATTCTGATTACAGTATCGAAAAATGGTTTTGCAGTTTGCGAGGAAGTAAATCTTCAGGCACCTCTTCAGGTTTGATCAAGTAGTGAAATCTACCTAAAGGCAGGATGGGCAAATGTTGGGTCTCACCAGCCAGGGATTGCCCAATGTTGGGGCCTAAAACATAGATCCTTTCTTCCATAGCCCCTACCTAATGGAACATTCTCCCTCTGGAGTTCAGGATGGCCCTCCAAACACCTGGGCTTCTGAAACACCATGAAAACTAGCTCTGTGCTGGCAACTGTTAATTGTGATGTCTTCCTTGGCTGCTGTGTATTTTACTTTTTGTATTGTTGTGATGGTTGGACTTTAATTTTGTTTGCTACCCAAAGTTCACTGACTCTGCAGTGAATGTATGTATGTATGAATGAATGAATGAATGAATGAATGAATGAATGAATGAATGAATGAGAGTGAGGAAAGAGTGAGGAAAACACATTGACTTCTTCTTAATGTATGTGTGAATAAATTGTTATGTTAGGCTAGGTTTACTAACCTAAATGGCTTATTAATATAAATATATGGATTTCCTTCCAGAAAGGTTTTGCAAATTGAAAGAAAGAAATAGTACATTACATTAGAATAGCTGTTGGGCATAAATGTGAAGGCTATTGTTTCTGGAGTATTTTAGCTGTGGGATTCTCTTGCCTGTTCAGGAGAGTGTTTTGTTCTTAACTAAATATTCAACTTAATTGTTAGAATAATTAACATACTATTGTTTGTTGTGATTTTGTAGGCATTTACAGGACTGTCTCTTGTTTTCCTCTGTCATTCAAAACTTTCCTTGTCATCTTTTAATACTTTTTTGGTGTCCTTCCTGAGCAATACTTCCATAAATCCTCCCATAAGTATTTTGTAAGTATAATTCCTTAATAACAGGGGTATTTTTCTCTTTACCACTTGTCAGACAGAAAACAAGAATAAATATATTTGGTAGGCACAGATAACAATGAGCACAATAATGACTGTGAGAACTGTAAGCCATAGGGCACCCAATTCTCCATAAATTTCTCTCTCAAAGATCTAATGCATAAATTGTGCTGGGGTGACTGTTTATTTCTCTACCGTGCTGTGACAAAACTTGTTTCATGTTGCCTGCATTTATTATTATTTTTCCCCTTATAAAATGCAAAATGAATAAGACAGAACAACGAGATCATGTTACTGCTATAAACCGCTCAGTGCATCCAATCTAAGAGTAGCTGTTTTCAAAGATGAAAATGTTTTGAGTGTCACTATTTAGAAGCACAGGATCCCCCAGAAAACAGTGGCTGGTGTGTTCACTCAAGTTTCAAGCTGTTTGATCACATATGCTGCTGGGCACTCTGAACAGCAAAATATTTTTCTTCGCTTTGAAAACCTAATGTAAAAAAAAGGCAAAAAAGACCTTGCCTGGCTAGCTATCCACTGTTTTGTCAGTATCTAATTTTGATGGATGGATAGTTTTCTCTTGATGTAGAAGAATGAAATTAATTGAAAATAAGTAACATTTACAATTAAAGGAAGAGAAAGAAAGGGGGGAGGAGTAGGAGAAGGAGAAGAAGAGGAGGATGAGAAAAAGAAAGAGAAAGAGGAGGAAGAGAAGGAGGAGGAGGAGGAGGAGGAGGAGGAGGAAGAAGAAGAAGAAGAAGAAGAAGAAGAAGAAGAAGAAGAAGAAGAAGAAGAAGAAGAAGAAGAAGAAGAAGAAGAAAGAGAAAGAGAAAAGAAAAAAGAAAAAGAAGAAAAGAAAAAGAAGAAAAAAAGAAGAAAAGAAATAAAAAAGAAAAAGAAGAAAAAAAGAGGAAGGAGGAGAAGAAGGTCCAAAGCCATCCACCTAGCTTCTTTTCCAGGATTTGAAACTCTAGTCCAGCACCTTAACCACTATGCCAAACTGGCTCTATTTGTTCTGGAAGTGTTCTCTTCTAAAGAAAGGTAGAACATTAGAATTCAATGTCCTTGTTCTTATATCTCCTTCCCACATCAACTCTGGTTATATCATTGAAAGATTATGTAGACCAAATCCAATCTTGCATAACAGAAGCTGCACTAGTGTGATAACTCACAATTTAAACTCTTTTTTTTTGACAGATTGGATGGATAATGTAATCTGATCTCCAGTGTAAGCAGTCCACAACCAGCAAAAGTGAAAAGCATGGATATAATGCTTGGAGATTGTAAGAAGTTTTACATATAACGAGGGGGAAATTATTGTAAGTTGTAAAGTTGTAAGTTGATGACTATCTATAGTGCTTGAAGATGGATTAAATTACCTCAAAATCAAAATATTAGTTTTAATTTCAATACTTTTGGGAAAGAATTTAAAGATTTATTTAACCTAATTTTTTATGTGTTTGTTTGTTTATATCTCATATTTCTTAATTGCCAATTTTCCTCAAATACCTATATGCGTGTCATTAATATTACCAGGATCTGTTATTTATAGACTATAACTATATAATAGTAGTCTATAGATAGTCTATATCTATGTAGACTATAGACTACCTATAGACTACTTATAAGACTACATATAGACTATCTATAGTGTTTGAAGATGGACTAAATTACCCCAAAAGCAAAAAAAATCGTTTTAATTTAAATGCTTTTGGAAAATAATTTAAAGATTTATTTAACATAAATTTTCTTTCTTTGTTTGTTTATATCTCATATTTCTTTACCCCCAATTTCCCCCAAACATCTAAATGTGTGTCATTCATCTTAAGAGGAACTGTTTTGCACACACACACACACACACACACACACACACCATCTTTTTATTCTGAACTCTTGACTTCTATCATTGGGGGAAGGGGGATTAAAGGAAGAATGCATGAGAAATTGATTTCTGAATTTATACATTATGAATAGGATCACATAAGCTGTGCCTTGTGGTTGAAAAAGCTGAATATTTATGACAGTTAATTTTTTTTTTAAAAAAGCACATGGATTTGCTTTCAGACCTTAAAAATATCCCATTACCCTCAAGTCAGCAAAAACCTCACATTTCCTTTCAGAACTCATGAGAGGTCTTCTCCATGACCTGAGACTGCCATTCTTGTAGACCTGGAGCCAGGTAACAACACACCTTTAACTTCTGAGAATTAATTCAGCGCAATGCGCTGGGAATTCTTGCTCTTAAGGTGCTTGTCTCATTTAAGTATTTAACCTATTTTGACTCTTTCATTTAACCATTTGGGCAATCGGGGAACAAAACTGTTCTGAGCTCAGGGTCACAGTCTAGTCAAAGAAATCGCTCTTGCTAGCTATCCTGATCTCATTATCCCTGCCCTATGAATCTTTTAGATATATATCTCGGAGGCTTCTTCTGATCCCTTGACCTTCCCACAAGGCACATGTGAGCTCCCCAGAGATTTAGTGAGGCCTGTTGCTTTGTATGCTTGAAATCTCACCCAGCTTCATTTCACGAACACTTTGTTTCACTAACTTAACACCAACCCAGAGATGTAACCTCTGAGTAGAAGAGGTTGGCGTTCATTAATCATACAACATTATTATGAGCACATTTTAGGCTTACACACACAAACACACACAGAGAGATGCAAACACACTCAGGCACACATGCACAGATAACAGTTTTGCTTTAGAAATCTTCCACAGAATCTTCAGTTGTGTTAAACAACATCACTAAATATGTTTCTAAATCCCTATTATATTTCATTTGTTCATTTCATACACATCTGTATACAGCAATAGCAGGCTTATATACCGCTTCACAGTGTCTTATATTCCTCTTTAAGCGGTTTACAGTATCCTGCCTGCAACAATCTGGGTCCTCATTTTACCCACCTCAGATTGATGGAAGGCTGAATCATACTATTTTTCTTTGAAACTCCTTTGATCAATATGTAGGTCAAAATAATGCTGAAAAATAGTTCTATCAAAAGCTAATTTCAGTGTTACACTAGGCCAATTATTAACAGTAAACTCAGTTTTTCTCTATCCAAATTTTTAAAAAGGTACACCAATAAAGGTACATGAAAACTATAGTAACTCTATTGTAAAACAGCTTACAGTGCAATAACTTGTTTATTTTATCATAATCACAAAGCTGTCTATCACACAAAACCACAAATTTGCATTTGTGATGACTGTGGTAGTGAGATGTATGTTTCAAATAAACAAGCAGGGTATTCACATTTTAAAAAATGTTATTGAGGAATTTATGTTATGTATTCTATAGGGAAATATGCATAGGTCTTCCATAAGATGCAAGGCAAAAATTGATACATATCCTTTCTATTATTCAGATTTGTTAACCTATAGGCAAAAAAAACCCAGGTGAAATATTGATTTGTTAGCATGAATTGTACACTCAGCAGGATGTGTAACTATCTGCACAAGCTCATACATTTTTTTTTGTAAGTTTACTCATCCTTAAATTCATAGAGAAAGCAAAGCAAAATAATGACTACAAAGTATATAAAGATTCACATAACTGACAATCCTCTAGGATATGTCATAAGGACAGTCCTGTTCTTATAGTCAAATATAATTAGAATATATCACTTAGGTGGGACTCAGTTTTTATTCCTTTTCATGGGTGATGAATGGTGCATGCTTGAATTTCTGTATTAATATTTTAATTATTTCCAAAATTTAAATTTTAGAACATAGAACATAGTTCTGTCCAGTTGTGTAAATTTCTCAGAGATGGACATTGTTTTAGATGATGTATTCAACACTTTTGAGTATTGGCTGAGGAAAGAGCTCTCATTACACAAATAGGCAGAACTAGTTTAAGATGATTATTGAGGGTTTATTTTATTTAGTCTATCATATACCTCCTTCAGGCTTACACTATAGATAGATAGATAGATAGATGATAGATAGATAGATAGATAGATAGATAGATAGATAGATAGATAGATAGATAGATATAACCTGTTTCCCACATGAATGGAGGAAATGTGGAATTTCCAGAAGTCATGGATAGAGAACATTTTGAGGACCAACCTACTGAAATCCTAAGTATGTGAGGGTATTGTCACATTTAGTGTGCAAATTCCAGGATCATGCCATAGGTCATACCAAACCATCACAAATATTTGCAGTCTGCACTCTTGTTACTTTGTCATCAATGAGGAAATGTGTCATCACTAGAGGACAACCAAATAGCCAAGACTCTATGATCATATCCCCCTCAGCAAATCTGTGATGGAGGTTGAATCCACATCTCTTATTTGTAGAGCACCTTCTGTGAAGCTGAATTCACATTTCATTCTTCATGTCATTGTCATGAAGATGACCTTATAAATTTTGCGGCAGATTTTTTTTTACCATGGCATCTAGTATTCATCTGGACTATTTTATCAAATCAACAGAATCTGAATCAATGTTCAAATTGAGATCATCCAAGGATAAATAGGGGAAATATACCCATAAAAAAACATGTTTTGGGGCCATCTTGTCTGAGCTGGGAAACTAAGCAGGGTCATGCCCAGTTCATGTTTGGATAAGAGACCACAAGGGTTTCTGAGACTAAATTGAGAAACCAGTGAATTTCCTGGAAGAAGGCAATGATAACCTACTTCTCTGCTAGGAAAACTGCATGGATGTGTTCATGTGATCAACAAGAATTAAGGTCATTTCACTATGAGTGTTTTTAGTCATACAGGGATGAAGGGGTGAAAAAAAAAAGGAAATGTACATCAGTTGTAGGTATCCCATTCATAGCTGGCGTAGGCCCTGTGAATATAATCTCAAAACGTTTTGCACAGAACTGCCAGGAAATGCATGAGTTTACTAGAACTAAGATCAACTTTATGCATGGTTTGCTCTGCATATTGTCATGAAGCAAAATAAAAGAGGATTTAGGGAACGAATTAAGAGGGTTTTTTTTATGCATATGCATAAATAAGCCCTTTACATGGCCAACTAACTGAATCTCCTCTCTTACGGAAGACTGACTCAATCAGCAATACCAATTCTTACGCTTTCATGAGCTCTTTCATGTGCAAAATATTTTGTGGACTTGAAGAAGAAGGATTCAAATGGAATCCAGGATCACTTCTACTCTATATTCCATGGAGGAAAAAAGAAATAAGACCAGCCCAGGTGCCAAGATTCTCAGTATATCATCAGTTTTAATCTAATATCCCTAGCTCCTTTCTTATATGTAAATGGACATTGTCCTTGAAATCATTCTTGCCTTCTGGTGGTTTTATACAGAATAACAGAATTGGAAGGGACCTTGGAAGTCTTCTATTCCAACCCCTGCTCAATTTTATACCATTTTAGACAAACAGTTATTCAGTCTCTTCTTAAAAGCCCCTTGGAGCATCCATAACTTCTGCAAGCAAGCTGTTCTACTAGTTGATTGTTCTTATTGTCAGGAAATTTCTCCTTAGTTCTAGGTTGCTTCTTCTTTGTTCAATTTCCATCCATTGATAGAAACCAAACAAAGGTTTAGTTCCCTCAGTGGATAGAAATGATCCATTAGTAAATGATCGTAGTCTTCCATCCATTGATGAAAACATTCATTGATGGATCATTTCAATATGGAAAGTGGACTGCTATTACTTCCTTTTGGTTTGTTTCTTAGTGTAGCCTACAGATTTACAGTAGTACATTCTGGAATCTGCCATTAAATAGCCTAAACATTAATCAGGTTTGTCACTACTTAAGCCAGGCAACTGCTTGTCAAATATATCGTGTGGCACTGATGAAACACCGTGGCTTATCAAATGCCCAAATATCAGGCAGGGTGTACAAAAAAAATTTCTGATCTTCCCAAGTCTAGCTGGAAGTGATAAAGATATGCCTGGAAGACATCTCACAAATATTTCCACTTGTGTCCTTTCTTCATATTGTTGTTTCCACACATACACACACACACAGCCTGGAAACATGTTAGATCTTCAAATCATAAGTAATCAGACCAGGAAAATAAATGTGATTTTTGTTTTTAATTGTGTAATCCTTCGGATCGACTTTAGGACCTTTTTTCCTCAAGTTCTGATAGAACTCTTGACAGAAATTCAATAATCTTAATTTAAGAGAAGGAGGGTTCATTAGTGGGTATCGTAACTTTTGAATTTTAGACAGGTGACTTTTTGCCTCATTCCAAAATAATTGCTAAGTCAAGAACTGTCTGCTTCAACCTGTCAGGTTTCTGTGCATCCCTGGGCTGAATAGGGACATTTATTAAGTTAAACATCTGGTTGATATCGTATTTACATCAACATTATTTATGCATGCAACTCAGGAAAAATAATAATTTTTTTTATGTCTCTGGTGTTTCTCAACAACTCCATTTCTGCAAGAAAATTCAAGACAAAGCATCAACGATGTAAAAAACAATTTCTGAAACTTTATTGTATTTTTTTTTCCAAAGTACATTTAGTAAATGATCGTAGCCTTAAAATCATCAGTTAAAAAATACGGTTGAAAGAAGTCCACATAGTAATTTAAGCAAAGTTTAGTTCCAATACAGACTTTTGAAGTCACAGAATATAAATATATACACAGTTATATGAATGCAATAAACTTGCAGTTACATTAAGATATATATATATATATATATATATATATATATATATATATATATATATATATATATATATATATATATAGTGTAAATAAATAGAAGGGTTTTTGATTTGACAGGCATACTGCTTTACATTTAAATTGATTAATAAAATAAAACAAGGAATGTACAGTTTGCAAGTACAGTCATTTAAAAAAATGTTCATAGAACTGTTACAAAGTTCTGTTTGATAGAGGTTCAGTCTTGGCATTCATCAGTTTGGCAAATAAGTCCAGAAACACACTAGCCCATATACAATTGTGTTGTGCTAGTCCATTGGTTCATATTGGTTTCATGAAAGGGACATTAGAAACCATTTTTGTTTTAACTAGAAGCAATTCTCTTAAATGAAAGGCAACTGGGTATCATCGATGCTTTGCAAAACTGGTGTCTGCTATTTCAGCACTACCATCCTGAAGCATTATTTTACTTCTGTACAACAGAATGGATAACATAGCATAGACAAAAACTTAGATCAATGCATAGAGTTTTCTTCTTTTAAATCTAAACTAGTTATATGATAAATACAGAGCAACGAGACAGAAATATAAGTTATGTCACAATTTTGCAGCTTTTCTTTTATATAAGAATATGTTTATAAAAAGTGTGTCATTAAACAACATTGTGAAGCTAAGCAACCCTATTCTGGATCAAGGAAGGACTACAATCTCCTATTGCATGGATGGCTGCTATGCGTGTAGTTGAGTTTTATTTATTTCATTATTACCTTACAGTGTCCATATCATATACATGTTACAAGAATAATTTAAGAGCACAGAGCCTACCAACTATTAAGGAATAATCATTGGACACATTCACATTTGTGTGCTAACTGGCTAATGGTAACCATTAACTTTTTCTTTCTTTCAATGAAATATTACCACTACATCCAAATTAGAAGTCACGAGAAAGTGCCAAGAGCAACTAAGGCTAAAATGCAATAAAATACACTTGGGACTAAAGCTCTTTTAATTCAGTGGGACATCTTGTAGGTGTTCATTTCCTTTCCCCTCACCTTTCTGGGAATATTGATTAAGGAGGCAGAGTGATATATCACTAGCTTAATCTATCAAAGTCATCTTGTTGTGGACTGAATTTCTTTTTCCGTGTTTTGACTGGATCTGCAATATTTGGATGTCTGTGTGGGTCTTCCTTACTAACAGAATATGTATGAGCAGAGGAGGTTAAGAATTTTTTTCCCCATGAAATTCCAGAATGAGAATGTTCTTCTCCATATGCTTCCTCTTCCCAAGATCCCAAGACTTGCAAAAAATGTACCTTTGTCAATACATTTCTCTTCCCTTACCAAACCCTCATGACCTTTGATCCAACTACTTGCAACCATCTAGATTGGATACCTTCCTAGAAAGGACTGGGGTGAACTCACAAAATATTCCCCAAACTGGTGTTTGGGACTTTTATATTTTTCAATCTTAACAAACAAACAAACAAACAAAAAAGCAAAATCTCCAACATTTTTTTTTAAAAAATCCAGCAGTTATCTCACGTCTACAATTTAGGTGACCTCTAGGTTAAAGCACATTCTTGCGGTTTCATGCAATAACACAGGATATTAGTATGTTGCATGTTTAACTGCATATTTCAGCCCGTGAAGATAACTCCTAGTTTCCACATGGCAAAGCTCTTTCTTTATTTCATTTGCCTGATTAGCACTGAAGGAGCAAAAATTCTACATGTAGTCCTCAACTTATAACTGTGATGGAGAATGGAATTTCAATTATAAAACATTGTAACTGAAGTGCTGCATGACAAGATGTGATTTTATGACCATTTTTACAATGGTTGTAAAGTCAATCAATGCAGTCTTAAAGCAAAACACATAGTTGCTAAGCAAAACTCAGAATAGTTGACCAATTCCAGCACGTCCAATGGGCATGTTCTACTGGAAAATGGGGGGGGGAGGATACATAATAACTCATGGTCACATGACCACACAACACTGCAACCAGTTGTAAATGTGAGCTGGTTGCCATGACCCCTCACATGACTGCAGGGGTGGGCAGTCATAGTTTCAAGAATGGGTTGTAAGTAGCTTTTGAAAGATCTGTTGTAAATTGAGGACTACCTGTAGTTTCATTTTCTCCTTACTAGATTTCCAATACAACAGAGGTTTGGAACCCCTGGTCTGTGGACCGATACCAGGCCATAGCATGCTAGAAACTGGGCTGTACAGCCCCATCCACAGAATGCAGGCAGCATACAAAACCCCTCCACCCCATGGAAAAATACCTCTCTTGGTGCCCAAATGGTTGGGAGCCTCTGCAGTACAGTAATTTACATAAGGGAACTTTCACCAAGAATTTCAAACAGTTGTCTTTGGAGTAGTACAGTAGTGACTCAGGTTGCATAATAATTCACAGTGTCGTCTTTAAACTGAGTAAAAAACAAGTCTTCTTTTTTTTTTTTTTTAAGGAGCATAATGTATCTTTTCTTTTATGTACATTGAGAGCATATGCACCAAGACAAATCCCTTGTGTATACAATCACACTTGGCCAATAAAGAATTCTATTCTATTCTATTCCATAAACTTTTTCGGGGTGAATTTCTTAGCATCTCCCTCAGCCATACTGAAGCACAATCAGCCTCCTTTATGGATCTGCTCCATAGTCAAAGTGCTTTGGGTCAAATGGATCCAACAGGGAAAAGGACTTCATCTTTCAATTGACCCAGGGTAAGCCCCAAATTAATATAATTCTCTTTGGAAGGCAAGTTCTCAAAGTAACCAGGAGAAGGAGGAATTGGAGGTGACCATGTTAGGGCTGTTTGAGGTACAGAAGCTACAGTTCTTGTGATTTTCTCTTGGACACAGAAACCAAAGTCCTAGGAGATTCTCGATTGTCCTGATCATGGTTCTCCCAAAGATGCTTTTTCAAAAAGCAATCGCACTTTCTTGGGGTGTTCTCTTTTTCCTTGAAAACATTTTGCTTCTCATCCAAGAAGCTTCTTCAGTTCTAACCTTCTATCCCCCATCATTTAGTCAGAACTGAAAAAGCTTCTTGGATAAGAAGCAAAACACTTTCAAGGAAAAAAACAAGAAAGGCTAATTGCCATTTAGAAAAGTACCTTGGGGACACAGGAACAAAAGTGTTTGGGTTCTTGTGTTCTCTAAATGATTTGAAAAACGCCACCAACCTGGAGATGATATTTCTCCTGGACCTCCACAGCGACATCTATGCTATCCTTCCATACTTAGCTGGATGTTTAGATATTTTTGCCATCAGATAGTAAACCATGGATGACCTCTTCTAGATCATCAGGTGGGAGCAGAAAGTAGGGTTACGGTTAGAGGGAAACAGAAGGAAATGACCATTCCTGCAGCAACTTTTTATGTAGTAAATACTGCTGTGAAGTGAAAGAAAATGCTATTCTCCATTTAATTTACCATTTGAGGCCCATTTTGGAGTCCTTCCAAAATAAATAAGTCTGAGGTTTTGCTGTTGATTTATTCTTTTTTGTATGTGTGTGTGGTACTGAACAGTCTTAATATTATGGGAACTGCTTTGTTCAGGCAAATACAGTAGTAGCTCTTAAAATGAGGAAATTATTGGCTTCTTACTTTGAAGTGATGACTTTTCATCTCTACTTGAGAAAAAAGACTGGCCCTCAAAGGATTTTGCAAAAAAGAGGTCCCACCTATCCCCCAACATTACTCCAACCTGTGTATGTGTGTGTGTAATGTGTGTGTGTATAATTTGTCCACAGCTACAAAACCAGGTGAATATAGTTAAAGATTAACAGCTCATTTCACATTCAATTTTACTTTGCACTCAAAGCAATAGCATATTATTTTCAAATATAATATTCTCAATCAACAATTACAGGCAGTCCTTGATGTATGACCACAACTGAGCCTAAAATGTCTGTGGTTAAGTGAATTTTGTCCCTTTTTTATGAACTTCCTAGCCACTGTTGTTAAGTGAATCACTGCAGTTGATAAGTTTGGAAGTTGGTTTGTTGAGTGAATCTGGCTTCTACCCATGAATTTTGCTTATCAGAAGGTCACCAAAGGGGATCACGTGACCTCAGGACATAGTAACAGTCATAAGTATGAACCAGTTGCCAAGCATCTGAATTTTGATCACATGATCTTAGGGATGGTCCAAAGGTGGTAACTGAAAAATGGTCATACATCACTTTTTTTCCAATGGCATTGTAAATTTGAACAGTCACTAAAGGAACTGTTGTAAGTTGAGGACTCCCTATACCTGCCCTATCAAAGACAAAGTCCTATCTAGGACCAAGAAAACAGAACTACCTTAAATTGTTTTCAACTCACTGATCACACTCACTTGCACCTATCATTTGTAAATTTTTTACCAATAGATGACTGTTACATTTGAAACATACTAACCTCACAAATATCTAAAGAGAAAGGAAATTAGAAGACAGACAAATAATTTAAGAGCTCGCTGTATCCCCAAATTTTATGCCTATTTCTCTGACTTCTACATCCTGAATTTCCCCTACAGGGTACTATTCTACTATATCATTGCTATAACAAATGCAAAAAAAAAAGGTACTAAACCAGAGTTAATCTCTGAAGACACTATAAAGTGTTTTAATTTTAAAAAAATGCATTTGGCAATCTAAAATCAATTTAGCAGGGTTCATCCCTCCTGGTAACAATGCTAGCTAATTTCAACCTTATTTGGAGAGAAAGATTTACAAGGCAGAGCTATTTTCTGTTTTGAAAGATGTCTGAACTGTCAGGAAACAAATGGAAATAAACCTCCACTTCAGGCTTAACCAGAACCAGATATGAGCCTCAAATGCAAATTGAAGTTGAAGAAGATCTCTTGAGTTTTGATGATGTTAATGATGTGTTTCCTACATGTTCCTAATGCCTCAAGAAATTCAGTTACGACTGGTCTCTGACTACAATTGATTTGCTACTGACAATTCTAGGGATGAACTGATGTTGATCTGATCTAGCTCTGAAAACTTTTTCCTCAGTCCAATGTGACATGTTTTCAAGAATGAAGATGAATATAATACATCTGTCCCAGAATAATGTTGCACAATCCAATCTGGGCTGGTTACCAGGATCAGATATTTTGTCTTCCAAGCTTTCAGACTCATTCTGGAGTTTATCTTCAAGGAACTTCTCTTAAGGGCTCCAGCATGAGTCCAAAAGTTAGGAAGACAAAACCTCTGGTCCCAGAGACTGACCCAGACTGGATCCTATAACCTATAACGTTTTTTCTGCCCCTTCATACTCTTCATACAATAAGTCTTCAGCACTCACAGTATTTTTCCCCAAAGCAATTTTTACCTCAGAACAAACAAATGCACTGAAAGTCTACAAAGGAGAAGAGTCTAAATCAAGGGTCTTCAAACTTCCCTCTCCCTTCCATGAAAATTAACTATATAATTATATACTGAATATTACATTAAATATACAATTCATTCATCTCTTTTTGACATTTACAAAGGATATCTATATCTATATCTATATATCTATATATCTATTTCTATCTATCTATCTATCTATCTATCTATCTATCTATCTATCTATCTATCTATCTTTCTATCTATCTATCTATCTATCTCTTTCTACACATATATACATATACATATATATGCATACATGTTACTCCTGTGCATGGAGCCCAGGTACACTGGAGATTACACAAGCATCTTGCCATTGGCTTAGACCACTTGATTTTATCCACTGCCTCCATTCTTTTTTGTAATCATTTGATTATTTTATGTAATTCTTCAATGCATGTTTAACATGCTTATATGCCACCTGAATTAGGAAATGACTCCTGGTGATGTGAATTGCTGGTGTTGTCATTTTATTGCTTTTGATTGGCTGTCTTTATTGTAGACAGCTCTGTTTTTTTTTTAAATGAAAACTCTTATAAAATGTAAAAAAAAAATAATCCATCTATCCCTCAGTAATAAAGTAAGCCTGAAAATGGAACATTGCTTAATTTCTTGATGCAAAGGGAGAGGAATGAGCATGCAGGGCTGACACATATATCTCTTTGGAAAGTAGACTGTTAAGATATTTGCTGAGCTTTCTTGGAAAAGGTTTAAATCATAGAAATCATAGGATTGTGGAGGTGGAGGAGACCGTACAGGTCATCTAATCCAGCTCACTGCTGAATGCAGAATCCACCAGGACATCTCTGACAAATGTTAGCCAACTTCTGTTTGAAGAACTCTTATGAGAAAAAAATCACCATGCGGCAGCCTGTTCTAATACGAACAGTATCAAGAAGTCCTTCTGATGTACAGTCTGAACCACCTTATTGTAATTTTTACTTCATTTGCCCTGATCTGGCCCACAAGGGAAATAGAGAATAAGTCCATTCTTCCTTTAATGTGCCAGTTATTTAAAGATACTGCTATATACTCCTGTCAGTTGGCTTTCCTGTAGACAAAATACACCACTGATCTTTAACTGTTATCCACTGAGTTTAATTTCCAGATCTCTCACCATCTCAGTGGGCTTCCTCTGAATAGTTCTTGCTCCAATTTTGCTCTTTCCTTTTTGAATCATGACACCAAAAGAGTATACCACCATCTCACTATGACTAATGGTCCACTTGATCATTTCTGAGAAGGCTTTATCAGTTTACTTGATAAAATGTAGGGTAAAATTCTCTGATCCCTTTTTTGGAAATAGCCCTCAATTTGCATAGAAGATTGCTGAGTCAAAGAACTGAAAATTCACATATTTGTCATCCTTTGTCTTTCTTTCTCTTTGTTTGTTTTTAACCCTGGCAGCTGAAATGAATATAGGAATGGGGGAAAGTGCTGAAAAAGCCCAAAAAGTCACCTAAGATGTGAATGAATGGAAAACTGTGTTACACATTCAAAAAAATCCACAAGATCACTTCATATTGCTAGCTTCAAATCCCTACCGTGAATTATCAGAACAAGTTGCAGAAGCTGATACAACCTGACAAAGGTATGAGTCAAACATGGGGTAGCTGTGTAGATGTATCTGCTAGAAGATATTGTTGTGCATCTCACCAAGTTGTCTCTCTGACATGGCCAGCTATATAAATTTGATTAATAGATAACAAATAAATAAATCCAGGCCTTAATCCAGGCCTAAGGATGGACAATTTCAATTAGAAGTCATGTCCCAATTCACTTAACTTAATCTTAAAGTCTGTTTTAAAAATCTTCCAGAGAAGCCTTAGCTCAAATGATTTTTTCTGCTTTAGAAGAATATTATTACAATAATAATAGACCGGTTATTTAAAATGTATATCTCTTACAACTTGTGAAATATTCCGTTACACACATCTCCATCACCTGAAGCTTGCATTTTATGGGAAAGTTCTAATCAAGGCATGAGAACACTTCAAAATGCATAACCATATTATTATCCAAGCCAGTTGACTTTAGTTATCTTATCGGGGCTTTTTTTTTTTTTTAAATGAAACTTGAATGCCAAGCCCAGGATGAAAATAAACCCAGAACAATGAAGGCAAGTGGGTGGATATCTTGAAGTTGACAAGGTAAACAGAACAACCTATCTTGGCATTCCAAACAGCTGCATTTGAAAATCAGGATTTTGCTCCTATGGACAGGACCTCCCCTGCTTGCAAATGACAAGAATGGCAACTTAATTGATATTCAGAGAGTTTGAATGCCTCTCCCCACAGGTTTTAAGGATGGGAGTCATCAAAACACTGGGATTTCTCTGCATTCACATAAAGGCAAACTGAATGTTCTTAACAAAACAAAAAACAAAACTTTAGATGTAGTACACCCAAAACAGCACTGCCAAAACTTTATACAAATCAATGTATGTCTTTAAACTACAGAATGGGTTGCCCACTGAGTGGACAATGCAGTCACCATCTAGATGGTGTCCAATTGATTTATGAATGCTAGCCAAGGGAGCCTGGAACTTTTTCTCATGCCGAGTTACTATATCCTACATGTTTTCACACATCTTAGGACCATTCTGTATTCTAAGTATTTGTGGACATTGTCTATTCTGTAGATGCAACTTGAAAAAGATGAGTTTGAGAATCCAAACTGGATTTAGTGATGGAGTTAAAAATGGTTACCGCTACCTAATTTTGATACCAAAACAATTGTGACATCTCCAGTCAAAAGGGCTTTGTATACGAGAAATGAGATTCTGCAGGATTTCCAAAGCTTTAGCAAAAGAGCTGGAGTTTCATGGCAGTGACTCCATGGAGACAGACTATGAATTAGTTCTTCTCTGCCAATGATTTTGTTATGGGTCTTAGATGAGTAAAAGAAGCCACAGGGAGAGCCAATTTCTGTCATTCAGGCCAGAATGAAATCAAACATTTAGAGTGTGTGTGGTCCATTTCAAATGCTATAACAGTAGAAACTCTGCAGCTGGCAATAAAGGAGCAATGGAGACTTCTGAATCAGGCAAACCCTGATTTGAAATCCTGAGTTGGTTCAAACTGATGATCTAATTCAATTCAAATTCCTAATTTGATAAATGAATCCAGTTTAATTTGGCTTTTCAAACTGAATTACCAGACTGACTGGTAGTTTGGACACATCCAGTTAGACCCTTTGAACTGATTTGGTCCTGATGTTATTTGGAGAACTGACCTAATACATTAATTTGACCAAACTGCCTTAAACCAAATCTCCAAAGCCCTAAAAGCAGTAGCATTATATCAAAATATCCACTCTTTCTTCTCCTGTACCAATGATGGCCATGCTATGATTCCCCGTCTCTACAATTTTACAGAATTTCATTCATCATTCATGAACACCAACCATGACAGTATTTCCAAAAATGAGAATGTCAGCTTAGAAGCCATTTTTCTTTGAGGTTTCTGGGCTGCCACATTCAATGCCTGGGAATTTGGGAGGGGGATTTCAAGGACCAGTGGAAAATTAGAAAAACAACATTCCTTTTTCAGAGAGTCAAGGACATGTTACTCTGCACCTGGAGAGGAGTGCCTGGGGATAGTGTCCAGTTGGAACAAAGTACTGGACCATGTGATGAATTATTGGGTGCAGGCTTTACGGGGTTGGATTTTGGATTCTCTTTGGGTTAAAGAAAACCCAGAAATCTCAGATTCAGGTTTTCCTCAGATGTGCCAATATGACATCTCTAATAAAATGGATCTTTGAGAAGATGACAGTCTCAGAGTCTTTTAATTTGGAAGTTGTTACTTGGAACTATGACATTAACCTGAATCTCTAAATCTTCAACCAGCTTCCTGGGGACTGGGAGCTGTCCGGGGTCCTGAGCCCCAAACGCCAACCTGCCAACTGGGCAGCATGAAGACTCAAGAAAGATGGAAGAGAAGGCGACAATTGAGGAGGGAGCTGTGGGGATTGACGCAGGGTCCCTCTTTGGGACCCTGTACTCTCCTCTGAAGAAATGGTGCAAGCAATTGAAGCTGTTGAGGCAGAATGGTGACAAGGCACTCAACCCAAGGAGCCAGAGTCCTGTCGTGGTCATCATATGACAGAGAACATATCTACACAGGCAGAGCATCAGAGAAAACTGGTCCCAAAATCAAAATACTTACAAAGGGCCATCATTACTGCCTTAATCAATTATGAAACAGGAAAGTATTTATTTTTTTTAAAAAAATGTTTCTTGCTTGTAGCCTGGAACTAGGTAGTCCCATCCCTACATTTAAAATGACCTATTAAGCAATTAAGCTGAAATTCTCTTGAGTAATTTTTTCTTAGCACAACAGAGTGTTAATCCTTTTAAAAATGGATGGAATTTAAGATCTTGTCTCCCTTCTGATCTGTTCTTCTGGTAAGAGTATCTGCAACAACTTAAGTGTATGTTAGGAATTATTAATAATTACAACTGTAATTTCTCAGTCTATGGAGGGGGTGGTAATGCATTTATTAAATTGTTTGTTGGCCCCATAAGCTAGAAAGTGTACACAGGATGACTTTCGGTATACACAGCACTTCTTAACCGTAATGCACACAGACACTCAACAATGTGTAAACTCAGCAATCCATTTTGCTTGGAATTACTTTTTGTTTCAATTTTTCAATTGATTTTTAAAAAACAGCAACAATCCATTTAAACCAAAGATGACTTTCCTACCTAGGGATACTGATGTGTCTTGCCAGATTCTACTCTCCAATTTTTGTTAGCAATGATTATGACTTTCTCTTACCAGAAATCTGTTATAACAAACTGTACATAGTTTGATAATGCTCTCACACATGTGTGCCCCTTAGAATGATCTTAAAGCAAAATTATCTATGTCAATGATAATTTGCCAGGAATCTGCCAAATGTAATAAACATTTCCAAGGATTTCCAAAAAAGTAAATGTTGGAATAAAAAAGTACTTCCTGGTCTTTCACTATCAACCTTTCCATTTTCAGACAACGAATATCTTAAAAACCAAAATCTGGGTGGTCCTATCTGGATCACTACCAAAGACAAACCTGTGTATTTGTGGGACTACTTGGTTTGATTGACTTCACACATAAAGCACTGTAATCATCTTCACGTTACTGCTACTCTAATCTTTCTTATTTAACAATTATCAGGTTACATACAGAAATACTGGGACAATGGACATGTCCCTGTGACTTTTCCCTAACATCAACACAAAACACTACTTAAGGTTATTAAGAAGGGGTTGATACAGTAATGCCCTTCAGTCAATTTTAGGTTGGTGTTTTGGAGTTTTGAGAATGCATGCTTGGAAGGACACCCAACTCCATTCACTAAAATATACAGGTTTCAAATAAATTTACCTGGCATCCTTTCTACCTCTCCCATAATACTTTGCCTTTAACTATATCTTCCTGGCAGGTGGGAACACTTTTAAATAAAGTGCTGTTGGGCACCCAACTATCACTTCTTTATTTTATAAGTGGCCTAGAAGCATATTTGAAATGGATGTTAATTACCGAGTCTAACTCTTTTGCTCTGAAGCATGCAAACGAAGGAGGAGGAAGAGGAGGAGGAGGAGGACGAGGGGGGGGGGGATAGGTATTTTGAGAGGAAGCAGTAATTCTGTGAATAGTTCTCTTTATGGACACTACCATTCCAGGCAGAGTCTGTTATTGTCTGCAATTCAGGTGAAACTCATCTCCAGAAAAATTTATCCAGGAAATCCAACACGTATTTATCTGTGCATCACTATATTCAACATTTATTGCTGTCTGTATATCAAATTCCATTTGGCTTTTTTTTTTTTTTCAAATAAATGTTTTCTACTGTGTCTGTAAGGCAATGAGAAGACAACTGAACCATTCTGTGGAGAAAAGGGAAATGTCCTTTCTCATTCTTAGGCTGTCCTTCTTCATAAAGATTTTTTAGGAAAGAACAAAACATTACAGTTCGTTTTCTGATAAACAGCCTCCCTACAGCTGCAAGAAAGAAAAAAAAAACTGATTTGCTAAAAGGGTAAACAAACACGTATCGCCCACACATTTGATTTTATTGCATCCCTTACCTAATTTAATTTAATCCCTGTTAAAAGTATTTTTTTGAAAATGAAACAATGAGGCCCAAATGCATTAGAAATTTGAGAACTGGCTCTTGGCATGAGTAATGTACAAATATGGAAGAAACATTCAAAAGTTAAAGAGATTTCTTAGCTGGGATGAGGAGAAAGAGACAAAAAACATACCCTCATGTACCTAAAAGTTTATCATCTCCCATACTCTACTTAATGGACTTCCTGGGTTATTTATTTAAATATTTAAAGCTCATCTGCTGCCTGTGAAGGTTTCAAGATGGGTTACAAGCCATAAAAGATATATGGAAGCAGTAATATGAAAACAAAATAAAGGACCCAAAAGAAATGACCATCATCCAGAAAAGAATGAGGGAATCATAAGAGCTGATCAGGATGTGATTTTTAAGCCCCAAATGTGTTGATTCAAAGCCTTCGCAAACATTAGCCACCAAAGACAAGATATTCCAACTGTAGGTGAAAAAAAAACTAGGGGAGTTTAGCATTTCATTTAAAAAGGTGTAAATTAGTCAAGACGGACTGTCAAACTATTTAGCTCAATGTCCATGGTCTAGTAACAGATACAGGACATTGTGATGTTTAAATGTAGTGCAGCATGTGTGTGTGTGTGCTTCTTCCTTAATATTCTGCATTTGAAGACAGGAATACATAAAGATCAGTAGCAATAGCCAATTTTCCTGGCCTACCACTTATAGCATAGATTTATTGCAACACCCTTAGGTGCAATTTTGTCCTAGTCCATTAATCCTCTCAATCCTCTCCAAATCTTAGGGACTTGTACGGAGTAATCTTCAATTGTTGTGCTGCAGGAATGCCAGGAAAATCTCACTTATCTTCTAGGCAGAAAATTACAATAGGAAGTCTGTTAAATTGGACTCTTAACTATATCCAGTCAGGTAGCTCCTGCTTATTGCAGTCCTAACTCAGAGCTATGGTGTCAGAACAAATTATCACTAGCATTGGAATGCTGATGCACCAAATTAATTTGGTGCCTCCTAGAGCCTTACTGATTCAGTTCCCAGATGATGGCCAAACTTGATAGATTTAAAGAGCCTTTGGAGATGGAATCAACACATCATGAAGTGTGACTTCATTCCTTTACGTATGTCAGGTTTCTGCTCCCACTGGGGATTTCTATCATTTGAGAACAAGCATGTACCCATACAATGTTTGGTTGAATTTGTGCAAGAGAGATTTCTGTCTGCCTGCGGTATATAGAAACAGGGTTTCTTCACTCTTCTGATATGTCCTTTGTTCCTTAGACACATTGTCTCTCTTCCCAAAATATACAAGATACCAAATAACCCTAACAATTTGAGTTTCACCTTTCTTATTTTCAGTAATTCCATACTCAACATGCCCTCCAACTGCCAACTCTTGTTTTGTTTTGTTTTTTTCTTCCTGGAAGGACTGAACAAATAAAACTGGCAAATCTCAGTTTCTACTTCAGGGCCATTAAATATTAATTGTTAAGCTCAAAAGGATGGCTTGCTTGTTTTGTTATGTTTTTAACTGTAGGACATTATCCTTTCAAAGTCCTTCAAACTGAAGAAAATGTGTTTACTTCCAGGAGCAACTAACAACATTTGTTTTTTGTCTGTGGCCATGGCCGAAGTAGTGTCTGATTCACAAATGCCTGTTCAATATTTGATGGCATGGGCTAGGTTAACCTTAAGAATACTTCTGGGTGTGCACAGCTTTCCCCTTGCTGTAGAAGAATTGCATTCCTTGGCAACCACTATACAACTCAAGAATACAGTTTCTTTCTAAAGCATGAAGGCAAATTCCAGAATTGTATAACTGGCTCCCTCAGGGTGCGTGGATGTTTGGACTTCAAGACAGAGTTGTTTCAAGCATTTTTACACAACTTACACTCTAAAGTACATTACATTAAAGTAATCTCCTTCCAGCAGAGCTGGGTGCCATTAAAATGGTAATGGGGCCCAAAAGAGATTTGTTTCTGTGAGACGGAGAGAGTAAGGGAGAGGGAAGTTTCTTTGTAAACCTCAAAGTGACCATGTTTGACATTAAATTGCACAGAGGTTTTATGTCAACAGCTCTCATTGTGCTTGAATGGTTGTTCTTCAGAATAAGCAAGGAAAATAGTAATCCCAATCAGCATTCATATGAAGCTTGGAATTATGAAAGGAAACAATTTTTTGACATAGCCAAACAGACAGATGTTTTCCTAACTCCTGTGAATGCAGATAACGATGCCTGGAATTGTGAGTGCTAATATTCTATATTTAGATGTTCTTTAATTGAGCTTCTCCTGCAAAATTCCAAATAAACAGTCTCTTACTTTGTTGAGACTAGCAAACAAAGATCAAGAATAGCAGTAGCAATAACAGATTTATGTACCATTCCATAAAGCTTTACAGGACTCTCTGAGTGATTTAACAGAGTCAGCCTATTGCCCCCAACAATGGGTCCTCATCTTGGAAGGAAGAAAGCTGGTCATCATCAAACTTCTGGCAGTCAGCAGAAGTAGCCTGAAATACTACATTCTAAGTACTGCACCACCATGGCTCTTAAGCACTTAAGAAAGTGAAGGATTGCATAGCTAAAGGAATTGTGGCATGCAAGTTCACAATGCATCACAATATCCAATGGAGGAAAGAAAGTTGGATAGCAACCCCTATAATCACAATAGGGGAAATTTTTCTCTGATCCTTAAACTGTTCACAGATTGAAACTATAAAGTAATACTGGCAATTCTGTCACTTGGGAGATAGTTGCCTTCTCCAGGGCAAGGTGAGAAAGAAACATGGGACTTCAAGGCCATAAGCCCATAATTGACCCAGTTGGATGTATTTACAGCTTTCCAGTTTATAAATGATAATCTGGCAAATTCTTTAAAAACCAAAAGCTTCTTTGCAAATTAACTATAGAAAGATCAGTAAAGTTAATTTTGACAATGTTTTTCAATTAGATATAAAAGAAAGGGATTTTTTTTCCTGAAAACCTAACACTTTTTAAATTGGAATACCGATCCTGTGGCACACAAAATCCGACAATTGCTCCAAAGTTATAAACCTGTCCAAAAAGTCTAAATAAAAACAAACAAATTTCCTAGCTCTTCTGGCAACAGGTATACCTGAATTGAAGAAGTATTCAATGACTGCAATGCACAAATTAACTGAGTATACCTGTTTTTTTCCCCCATAAATATGGAGAAGCTGAATTCATGGATGACATCTCTGGCAACATGGTGTCCTCCAATGTGGACATCAACTAGCTTTGTGTTTGATAAGTTGCAAATTAATTTATCTGAAAGTTGTCAGACAGATGTTTTAAGGTGGACACCAGGTGTGGTATGCCTCCAAGAATGATCCTACATTTTTACCAGGCCATCCTCCTGTTACCCCTTCAGTTCAAGAGACAGGATTGCATTTTCTTACCCTTTCAATGTTGTCCACATATGTATTTGCTGAAAAATACCATTTTTCAACCTCCTTATTTCATAATAGTTGCAGAGTTCTTTGACCAAACATTGCACTGAGAAACTAGAATCTTTATTTCAGTTGGCACCATGTTTGGTGTATCATTAGAATCATGGGGTTGGAAGAGACTGTGGGAGTCTTTTAATTCAATACTCTATCCAGGGCATGGATATCTGAGCTTGTTTAAAAACCTCAAGGAGCACCCTTCACTTCACAAAACAAATTGTTCTATTCCATAAAACTATCCTATTGAGAAAATGCCAACTTATTTCATATCTGAATCTTTCTTTCTAAAGCTTCTACCAGTTGGTTTCAGTCCTACCTTGACTACTACCATGTTTTCCCAAAAATAAGACCTTGCCTTATATGTATTTTTATCACCAAAAAAGGCACCAGGTCTTATTTTTGGAGGATGTCATCCACTGACTAACCTCACTTGTGCATGTCACCCACTTTCCACTGTCAGAGGCCTTCAGGAACTTCTTCTTCTGCAGCGGAGAAGGCTTTCCTGAAGGCCTCTGCAGCCGATAACAGAGCTCTGGATTATTGGAGGCCTTTAGGAAAGCCTTGCCAGCCTTGCCAGCTGTAGAAGAAACAGGCTGGCAACGCAGGTGTCAGGATGTGCGAGGCACGGCTACAACTATCCAAAGATAAATAGTAGGGCAGCTCCATCCCGCATCCCCAAGCTAGCTTATTTTTTACCTGTGCACCCTGGAGTGGGTAGGATCTTAATTAGGGCTTATTTTGTGGTAGGGCATACATTGGGCACACATGTAAAAATCAAGCTAGGACTTACTTTCAGGGTAGGTCATATTTTCAGGGAAACAGGGTATAGACAATAAATCCACACTCTATTCTCTGTAACATCTCTTCAAATATTGTAAAAATGCTGTTATTTTTCCTTTTGACCTCCGTTTTTCAATTTTGCATCACCACTTGTTTTAATCATTTAGCCACCAAGGCCCTGCTCTCTGCACTCTTTCCAATGTATCAGCATGTTTCTTAGATTGTAGCAACCAAAACTGGCGCAGTATTCCAGGTATGAATATCAGGGCAACACAGAACAGAGCTGTTATTTCCCATGAACTCAATGTAATCTCTCAGTTGATGGAGCTCAGAATTCATTGGCTTTTGCAGCTCATGATTTATCTACCAAGATACTTTACATCTTCTATGAACTTCCATGTTCAAACAAGAGGGATAATATAATTTGAAACAAAAAAATTAATGTAACCTCTGTGCAAAAGTTTTGATGAAAGCAAAGAGGACGAAGATGTCACCACCCAGGAGCATCTTTCCTCTCTTTCATCCACATGTGCCTACAGTAAATGGTGTTTATGTTTTCCATTGAGGATTAAGCTGACGTTGATAAACATCCAGGGGAAACTAAATAAAATTGATTACATGTCCAGATATACTCCAAAATGTTCATTTCATTGTAGCTGTTTACAACAATAAGAGAGAATTGTGGCACATGGCAAAGCCCTTGAAAACCTTAATTTGGTATTGCATCTTACACACTCAGCTTGGTACATAATTTTGCTACCACGGTGTTTGTCAAAACAATATGATTTAATTTACATTGATTGACTGTTTGTTTCATGAATTGAAGCTACTGATTCTTAATTTTAAGTATTAAATAGTCTAGGCAATTTAGATTATCTTTTTCCATCTCTCCCCTCCCTTCTCCTTTTCAGCATCTGAAGTCATAATCCTCATTTTTGAGGTAAAGGCAATGCTACAATAGAGATGCCTTAAAAAAAAGTATGAACCAAACCAGGATATGATTGGATATAAAGCAGAATGATATATCTATGTACCAATAATTTGTTCCACAAAGAAGAGTTGTGTTCACTATGTTCATGATTAGGTACAGAAAAGGTTAAATATCTCCATACAATGGAATACTAACAAAAATCACCTCCTATATAGATACCCTTGTGGTATAATGTTTAATTTACATCTGAGCATTTTTAGATGATTGTGGAAACAACAATAGCAATAACACTTGACTTATATACAGTACTTATATACTGCTTCATATTGCTTTACAGCCCTCTCTAGTTTACAGAGTCGGCATATTGACCCCAACAATCCAGATCCTCATTTTACCAACTACCGAAGGCTGAGTCAACTTTGAACCAGTCAGAATTGAACTGATGGCAGTCAGCAAAATTAGCCTGCATTCCAACCACTGCACAACCACAGCTCTTAGGAAAAGTTGCTTTGTGTTTGTTTATTAATGGAGTCTTTTTATAAAGTTCTAACTATATTAATGTTGTGATTTCTATATTATTATTATAATTACTATAGCTTTACATCTAAAATTCAGAGGATAGATAGATAGATAGATAGATAGATAGATAGATAGATAGATAGATAGATAGATAGATGGAAGGAAGGAAGGAAGTGGTAGGAAAAGAAAGAAGAATATGAGCTATATCTTATTGGGAATAATAAATTAACTCTTGTAACACATAGCCAAACGAAAATATGAATCTTAGGGAGTAAATCCTGAAGAAATAAAATAAAAATGGTAGGTGCTTAAAATAACAGAAGAATTCAACTGGAAAGTCGCTGGCTGTCATTAACAAACCCTTCATGGCATAAGGCTAGGTTATTTGTGGACCACCTATATCCAGTTATTTCTGCCTATCAAAAATTTTAGAATAAAAATCTAAAATAAAAAAAAATCATAGAACCATCTATAAACCACAAAAGATGATGAAACCAAGTGCCAGCTTGCGGGAATACTGTAAGTTGTTTGAAATCTCCATCCTAGCCCTCTGCAAGAGAGCTGTGTAATGTGTAAAAAGTAGAGGTGGGATTCTACCGGTTCTGTCTGGCTCTGTAGAACTGGTAGCTGCCCGAGGCTAGGATCAAAATTTACATCCTCCACACAAATTCTAAGGACAGGACATGACCTTTAGGACGTAATAGGATTAACCCATCACTATTAGAATAGCAATAGACACCAGGCTCACTACACTGCATAATTGTTGTGGTTCGCCGGCAGCTGGTGCAGCCGGCAGCAGAATCGGACAGTGAGGAAGAAAAGGAACCAGTCAGGGAGTCTGGAGAAGACTTGGACGAGGGTCCTGCATCCAATGCAGGGATGGGGCCAGGACCATCTGGGAGTAGGGTGCTGCCTTCAGAGCCTTTGAGTCTGGCAGCAGTATGCATGTGCACAGAGCTACTAGAAGGTGAAAGCAGCTGAACCAGAAGGGGCGACTCAGGAGTAAGGCTGGGAGGTGATTGCCCCTCCCACAAGGGATAAGAGTCAGACATCAATGATGAAATCTTTGCAGGAAGCAAAGTAGTTTGATAGATTCCAAGTCGTCCTTGAAGCTCTGTGTACTCTGGTTGGTTTTTTTTTCTGGTACTTTGATGGGTTTCTGTTTTAATTAATCGGATACTTCTGTCTTTGGCAACATTCCACAACACTGAAAGGCGTGTGCTTATTTTGGGGAACTGTTTATAATTAGTTCTGGCTGGGAATGAAAGTAATTCCCAGCATTGCAATAAAATAGGTTTTGCTTTTAAAACAAATTTAATATTAATTCCGTTTGATGAAGCTTGGGTCAGGACAACAATCCCCTGCAGCATTTGAGAAACTGTATAAAAATCCTTGCACTCATCAAGTTAATTTGTCAGTTGTCCCAGAACCACATCCTGATTCTGCTCATCAATAAACAGAACCTTTCTTTCCAATCAGCCTCCATTTTATTTCTGGCATGGAACTGAACCAGATAGATTTTTCTTCAAACATTCCGACATTGTGATGGCCACCTCTTCTGCTCTGCAACTTGCATTGTTCAACTTAGTTGAATGACCCCAGGTCTTAACATTTTCCAAGAAAGAAAAAAGGTCTTCTACATTACTTTTTATATAGATGTTGTTCTTACTGCTATATGTAACATGATGTCTATATTTACTCTAATCTAAATTTCAAGGAGTAGGTGATTTTTCCTAATGGGGAATACATCAACCTCTTCTCCACTATCATGAAATTTAGTGGCGAAGTCAAGACTACTAAGTGCAGATCCTTCTCCATTGCGGCCCCAATTTTTTTGAACTAACTTAACCTGGATAGCTCTCCGATGTTGGCTAGGCGGAACATGCCAAAGTGCTTTCTAAAATCATTTAAATATATTTCTTTATTTATTTGATTCTATGAATGCCCATTTCTCCACAATGATTCTAAAGGCTTACAGCATATAAAAACACAACCCAAAATGACATCATAGCAGCATAATTAATAAAGTACAATTAGAACTGCTAATTGTTATTGAGTTACCTTTAATTTATTTACTTTTTTAACAATGGTTCTAGTTATCTTGCTTATGTAGTTGTACAGTGGACATTTTGTTCCTGGAAGCTGTTAAGAAACCTCAGATTGTGGCAGTCTGAAAGCCTAATAAATAAATTATTATTAGATTTATTAGGTTATAAATTATGTATAATTATGATATTGTGTTTATTGCAGATTTATTTGGATACGAGCTCTAAAAAAAAAAAAAAAGCATCTGAGTTGGGCCAGGTTATATAATAAAAAAAATGTATCTGGAAATGAATAGATTCTGGGCCTGTATTTGACAGAATTTGAGCCAAATGCCTTCCAATATTCTTAGCATTTTGAAAGGTTATAGATCACGGTGGAATTCTTGGACCACTGCTAAATATTATGCTTGTACCCTGAGGCAGATTGCATCTGCTCTTTTCCCACAATCTGTGGATTCCCCACCCCCCCACAATCAGATGACATTTTAAAGAGAGCATTTTCAAATCCAGCAAAACAGGAGGAAAATAAGAAAAAAAAATTAGGCCCCCTGAGTATCCCTGGGAATGTTTGCCACACAACACTTCTACTAGTTTGTAAAATTTACAAACATGGCGGAACGCTCATTACCTTAGCAAAACTCTGTTTTTTTGCAATTAGCATAAATCACATCCTGACAAAATGGGCATTAGGCTGAAATGCCAGTGTAGCTTCCAAGCCAAAAAAAAAAAAAAAAAGTGTTGGAGGAAAGACTTGGAAAGCTTCACGATGGCAGGAAAAGAGAGGTCAAAGTTTCTGGCTCCATTCCCACTTTTCTTTCCTGCTCCTACCATACAGTGCCAGAAATTTGGACTGCAGCAGAGAAAAGACAGACTGCTCCCCTCCCTTAATACTTGTCTCTCCCTTCCCAATACGCTTTTCCAATTCTACTTGGTTCGATATGGCAGATTTTTCATTTTCAATTTCAGTGGTGATTGACAAAATCTGGCCATAGGAATTACCCATTCATTGGACCGCAGGAGACAGAATGCTAGGAAACTACATTGGTAAATCTCAGTATCTTATAAGACCAATACTGGTCTGGAAAGTAATATTTTGAGTTTGGGTAAAGAAGGCTACCTGTAAATTTTCTGATTCTGATCCCCTCAGAATTTCCTGTGAAAAATGTCCAACCAGATCCTCAATAAAGAGTAACTTCTGTGCTAAAAATAAGAGTTTTCAGGCCCATTGTTCTGGGTTTGCTCGAAGGTATAGCAAGGAAAGACAGAGCAACAGAAAGGAATGGCAAAGGAACAGCAAAGTAAAACAAAGCCATTGTCAAGCAGGTTTGTTCCAAACAATAAATTCGTCAATTTTGTATATATAATAATGAACCCATTACTTCTGAATGTACCTGTCTATTAGTCATGGAAATCAAATGTTGCTGGTATATATTACCTGTGTGTAGTCTCTCTCTCTCTCTCTCTCTCTCTTGTCCTCTCCACCTCCCTCCTGTCCTCTCCCTCTGTGAGTGTGTGTTTGTGTGTGTGTGTATTTATATGTTTCTTTACACACCTAAAAATAAACTCATACTCTTTGTGACTGGTGTAATAAGCAGTACATTATGAACGCTTATCCCCTAATAAAGATTATTAGTTTTGAAGTTTGTAGTAGATACTATGACTAACAAATTGAAAAATATTCCCTTTTTTTTCACAGAGATGTAGCTGATATGGGAGGGAACATCTTATCCTTTCTACATAGTTTTCTACAAGCAAGAAGATGTATTTCTTCATTTACACAGAGATCCCCAATAATGTTGGATGTGAATTTATCAATATTAAGCAGCTGTTCAGGAACATTTGTTCATAAAAATAACAGGAACTGAGTTGTTTCAATTGTTTGTTTCTTTGCACACCTCTCTCCCTCCCTCCCTCTCTCTCTCTCTCTCCCTCCCTCCCTCCCCTCTTTCTCTTCCCATTACTTACAAGGGCAACAAGGCCAGAATTTGTCCTACAAAATGTGGGTTGTATTTGTGTGGAAATTAGTAAGATCTTTTTTTTGAATAAACATTATTCCGAATGAATTAGTTTTCAGAATCAATCTAATTTCCAGCCTTAAAACCACAAAGCTGAAGATTAGGAAACAGCACAGAGCTGAACTTCCAAATAAAAAAGAAAGAAAGAGGCCAGCCAACGTAGAAATTTAATTTTCCCATCTCACCAGAGGAGAAGTTGCTTCTCATTGCTACCGTGTTTAATTGCCATTTTTTTACATAGTGAGTGAAAGCCAGCCAATTTTCTGCTGAAGAGTTGTACAGTAATGGCAACAAAGTAGGGGCTATATGTGTATTTTTTGTCTATAGCCCTGTAGGGAATAAAACAAAATATCAGAATGAGAATTTTTTTTCTTTCATTTTCTAATCTGCAAAATTAACTGTTCAAATCAAAAGGGGAACATTTACATTTACACCAATTCCATTCTGAACCAGAGCAAACAGACTTCTCAAAACAGAATAGCAGCCAAAGGGAATTCAAAATACTCCCTGAATTAATTTGAGGAAACTTCCTGTAATAGTAGTTACACTTGATTTTATGCTACAGTAGTTTATAAGACTTGTTCATTCACAAGCAAATGGTTTAGCATATTAAAAGGGTATCATAGCACTTAACCTCATAAAAATGTACAATATCAAGTTTGATCTCCTTTTTCATTATGCTACCACTAAGTGCAGTAATTCGGAGATAATAATAATTAAAGATTCTCCAAATGGCAAAGCGGAGATGGGAATTGCACAACTAGGCTCACGTAGGATTGTACGACAATGGTGGGGAAAAGATCATAAACGCTTCCACACAGAAAATGGAAATGCCAGTAAGACATTTTGAAGCTAAACATTTTCCTAGAAAACCATTTTTAAAAAATGGGCTAAAGCCTCGATTTAAAATACAAGACAGAGCAGTAGTAGGATAGAACATGTACTATTTTTCATCCTTCATAATTCAGAACCCTGGTAGCAATCGAAGTCATACTGCTTAAGATTGAATGTGGTGTCTAAATCTTTTCAAAAAGTTATCAACATATTACTTTAAAAAAAAATGCCAGAGGAGGGGAAATTGGGAGATACATAGAGAATAATCTATTTCAATTCAGAGTAGAGCTGGAAGGGACCTTGGAGGTCTTCTAGTCCAGCCCCCCTGCTCAAGCAGGAGGGCCTATACTATTTCAGACAAGTGGCAGTCCAGTCTCTTTTTAAAAACCTCCAGTGATGGAGCACCCACAACTTCTGGTGGCGAGCTGTTCCACTGGTTATTTGTTCTCACTGTTAGGAAGTTTCTCCTTAATTTCAGGTTGCTTCTCTCTTTGATTAGTTTCCATCCATTGTTTCCTATTTTGTCTTCCTGTGCTTTTTTATGCCAGCTCCTCAAATGCTGGAATACTGCTGTCATGTCACCCCTAGTCCTTCTTTTCTCTTGACGAGCCATAGCAAAATCCTACAACTCTTCAATTTTACTAACTACTCTAACTGTACAATCTTACTAACTACTCTTGAGCTAAGCCGAATCAAATTGAACTGAGTTGAATCTGGTTTTGTTTCATTGTTCGTTTTCCTGATTCCACTCTCTCCAAAATGCGTATGTCCCCAAAGTTTGGCATTCTTAATTAAATGAATGCATCCAACAGCAAAATACAGCTAGCCATGACTCACATTTTCAAATTCTGCACCACCGCACCTCCCCCAAGCTAAAGTCTTCTTGCATGAAAATAGCCTTGGAAGCAATATTTTGCTCTCATTAATCCACAGACATTTGATTTCAAATCAGATTGCGAGCCGGCATAACATCTATGCATTGTTACAAAGGAGAACTGATTTGATTAATCAAAAAGGCTTTGATTTCTCTTCATAATCACAGGCTCTGATGGTGCCAAGCAATTTCCACCACTAATATTCTCGTCTTCCTTACGTTGCTAATTTTTTTCCCCTTTGAAAACAAGAGTTTTACATTTCCTCCAATTAATTATTCTGCACTGCATGGAGTGCTCAGAGTCTTCACATGTTGTAAAATCTGGGTTGCGTCCATTGCTTTCTAATGGGCCTGCCCTGTGGTAAGACATTCTTGTTGAGTAGATAAACTGAACATTAAGATAATTAGACTTTCTGAAAGAAGTTTGAAAATGATTAATGACAAAGAGGGTGGGGGAAAATCAAATGCTTGAGAGGATTAGTTCTTTTCTTCAAAATACAAAGGTCTTGCTGAAGTCTTACCATAACACAAAAGGTTAAGAGCTAGGCCAAGTTCAGCTGTACTAATTCCATTGGTTTTGCAGCTGAAGCCAACATTCTTAACCAGAGATGGTCCTATGAATCATCCAAAGTGATTAGAACAACAACAAAAAAATGGAGTGGTTGTGGACAGTGATGCACCCAGCTTTACAACCTGACTACAAAGTGAAAGATTAAAGCAAAGGTCTGTCGGACCTGCCACAACTATAACCTCTAAGTAAAAAAATGATCCTTGGCTCTGTTTGTTGAGAAAGGTATAGTTTATTAGAGGTCAAGTGTACTGCACTAGTGCAAAGCCAGAACTGAAAATCGCTCACCAAAATCCCTAAGCTCTACTTTCCTTCCCTTAGTTGTGTCACATTGCCTGCCCCAGTGCAACCAATTAGGTCTAAGCAAGATGTTTTCCTAATGGCTAGTCCAAGCATAGTTTAATATCCAGCCCCCTTCTTCTTCCAACTGGTGACCTTGAGGCAGCATGTCGGGGAGATACAGCACTTATTTTCATTCCCCGAAGCATTCCCCTCTTCCTTCCTTTCCCCCACAGTTCATGGTAGTGTGCCACCGCATAGCAGTGAAGCATAAGTAAGCACAAGGTGGCAGATGACAAGGTCTTCAGAACACATAACTATCTACCCAACCATGCCACCTACATATTTCTCCACCTTCATGTGCTCCATGTTATTGGGGCTACAGAAACACATGCTGCCTGTCAACACCTCCTTAGTTATGCATTGCAGTTCAGGGGAAACTTTGAGTTATGACGCCAACATATCTGGACCTCACCGGGTATGATCTATATCAGTGATTCTTAACCTTTTCTTCATCAGCACTTTTGTGACTACAGACCATGGCCACCATCAAAACTTCACGTAAGATTTAAAGCACTAGACTGCATCAAGTCTTCATGGACCCCCAGGTTCCACGGACCACAGGCTGAGAACCTCACTACAACTGATGTCATACAGCAATAGCACTTAGACTTATATTCTGCTTCACAGTGCTTTTATAGCCCCCTCTAAGTGGTTTACAGAGTCAGCCTATTGCCCCCAACAATCTGGGTTCTCATTTTACCGACCCTGGAAAGCTGAGTCAACTTTGAGCTGGTGAGAATTGAACTGCTGGCAACTGACAGTCAGCAGACGTAGCCTGCAGTACCGCATTCTAACACTGTATCGCCATGGCTCATGTCATTTTCTCAATCAATGTTAAGGCAACATAACTACAATTGCCTGCCGAAGGCATCTGACAGAGCTAGCAGATCTCTGCAGAATAATAATAATAATAATAATAATAATAATAATAATAATAATAATAATAATAATAGTTATTGTTGTTATTGTTGTTATTGTTGTTATTGCTGTTATTGTTGTTGTTATTGTTATGATTATTATGATTATTATGATTATTATGATTATTATTGTTGTTGTTGTTGTTGTTGTTAAAAAAGCAGCAGTTAGTAAGGAAAATTGCCCATTATGCTTAGGCTCTCAACCTCTTTTCAACGTTCTGGGAAGTGTTACTTTGGAGATTCCTTTATCTTCTACTCTAATATTCAGCGATCTTACCATTCTCTTTTTTTCTCAGGGCAATCTCAACCACCTCTGTGCTGTAGGAGTAAAAGATATTAGATTCAAGCAATGGGTCTTTAGGACAATAGACAGCTGAAGCCAGTATTCAACTGAGGCAGCAGCTTTCTTTGAGGGAGGGGTGGAGAGAATGAGGAGAAGTGTTTCAACAAAGTATCTTCTGCTGTAGTACTTGACAGCCCCCGCTGTGATCCAGTTCTTTAAAAAAAAAAATAGAAGGAAAGAAGGAAAACATCAATGGGGTATCTTTATTTCTGAATCTGCCCCCTCCTGTTTTCTCTTTTATGACTGTTTCAATTCTCTGACTGACAGATTGCCTTTATGTTTATAGAATTCAATTTTGAGCAGTGGTGTGATTCAGCCACTTCGGGAGAGCCGTTCGTTAACTTTCTGAGCGGTTTGGTGAACTGAGTGTTGGAAGAAATCATTAGGGCAGAGAACCGGCTGTTATTGAATCTGTTATTGAATAGCCGATTATTTGAATCTCACCACTGATTTTGAGTATGCACCCGTCCCTTCCACAAAATCATTCCTTTTTTTCCTCCCTCCCCAGGCCGCCTACCTGGAAAATTTTGGGGACTCTGGTGTAGTTTACATACCTCTGACTTGATTCTTAAGGAGAGAAAAAGAAGGAGGTCATACCTATTCAGCAAGGTTGCCTGGATGCCCATGTGCTCAGGCCGTCCAGTTGCTCAGGCCGTTCAGTTGCCTCCTGAAAAGGCCTCTTTGGGACAACCATGACCTGGATGACTGAGAATATAAACTTTTAGCTATACAGTTTGGGATGAACACCCTTTGAATGATGTGGGAGTAGGAATGGATTTCCAGAGGGAAAAAATTGCAGATGACAGGAACCAGGAGCACCACTCAGGTGATCCTGAGGACACAGATAAGCTTCCAAGTGGCCTCAACAACCCTCTGAAAGGATGCAAATGACCAACTGTCTGCAAGGAATATAAATCCTTCCACTCCCCACTATCCTGTCACAGCTGTAGAAGCTTCTTGGATGAGACGCTAAATGTCTTCAAAAGGAAAAAAAAATAAGAAAGTCCAGTTGCCTCCTGAAAAGGCACCCTTTGGGACAACCATGATCTAGATGACTGAGAATCTCTACAGACTTTTAGCTTGTGAATAGTACTTATTTATTTAGAGAATATATATGGCTGCCCACTCGTTCTCAGTGACTCTGGGCAGCTTACAAAATATAAAAAGGTACCCAGGTAATTGCATACCTGCTTTGCAATTCAATAATAGTGCCTAGCAGCCTGACTTAGCTGGCCAAGTTAGAAAGGAAGAAGTACACCCCTGGTTTCTATATTCCCACATTTCTTAAATTGGTTTAGGCACCTTCCAGAGACTGGGACTCAAGAGCAACGCTCATTATCGGAGCAACGAAACCGGATCCAAGTCATTTGCATTTCAGATCAATCACGGGGGTTTAGGGAGGTGAAAATGAGCATTTGCATTTTAAAGAAACATCAGCATTCATTCTACATTCCAAAAATATAAACACTGCCAAGCTCATTGTCTGCTTCACTGAGAATCTGTGATCAACAATTACAATTCATAATACTGCCAAAAAGTAAAGAGCATCAGGAATATACGGGATGCAATTGTGCTTCTCTCTTCCTGACCCTTAGCTCCATGCCTCCCTTCCCTTTAAGCTGGGAAATTGGATCTCTTCTCTGGAATGCAAGCATTGTGGGATATTTGGGTAGGATTGGGAAACCTATGATAGCCATCAAGATCTGTAAAAAAAATAAAAATCATGGTTACCTTGGCTAAATCTCGAAGGAGGGGCACATTAATGCCAAAACCAGGGGTGAACTGCTGGGAGTTTGCAGGGATTTGGGAGGAGCCCCCTCGCTAAGATTCTGTTCAATTCAGAGAACCCCCCAAATCCCATTCTTGGCTGGCCCCTCCCACCCCTCCCCTCCCCTCCCAGGAGTCCCCACGCAGCCCGTTTTGGATGCAGGTAAGTGCAGGGCACACACGGAGGCTTGGGGAGGGTGAAAAATGGGCCTCTCAGAAGATTGGGAAGGCCAGAAATGGGTCTGTTTCTGGCTTCCAGTGGATCTCTGGAGTCCAGGGAGGCAGTTTTCACCTCTTTGGAGGCTCGAGGAAAGCCTCCGGAGCCCAGGGAGGGCAAAAGCACTCCCCCGCCATGGTTCAGGAGGCCAGCTAGACCACACCCACCATGGCCACGCCCACCCAGAAACTGGGGCAGAGAACCCATTGCTAAAATTTTTGAAGCCCATCCCTGGCCTAAACTCTTTATCTACATCCCTAAAAAACTGGATGTAGCAAATGGATCCCATTTCTTTAACAGTAATTTATTCAAGTGAATTAAGGTTCTGTTTGACCATGAAGAATAATCCAACTTGATCAACAGCCAACAGAACCTCTGTCTCTCTCACCTCTAAATACCCTAAAATTCAATGACAGTAGAGTCTCTGCCATCTCGCTTGAATTCTAATTAGAGCTAAAATGATAACATCATATTTTGTTTACCACTTTTGCAATCGTACAGTTTGTTTCTTTCGATGACTAATGGAACTGCCTAATAAAGAAATTATGGAGTGTGAACTCATTCCAAGGCTCCTTAGCTATTACGCTTTAAATGTGGGGCCTTGCATGCACACAAGCACACCTTTACTCCAATATTATGTGGACATCTGCATTTTGTTTTGATTTTTTTTCTCTCTTCCCAGTCATGCTGGATATGTTTCCAAGCACTTTTTGTCTTCACACAACCAGTAATAATGTATTACCTAACCAGCATAAAACCCAAAATACGTATCAAATTACTGAAATGTGGTTTGCAATCGATATGCATTAACTACAGAGCGGTGCTGGACTTTCATCGCTTGTATGTCTGCAGAGACATTCCTGCCTCTCCTTTATTTTCATGGTGCTTTGACTACCTGTATGCAGGTAGTCCTCAATATACAATAGTTCATTTAGTGACCATTCAAAGTTAAAACAGCAGTGGGAAAAAAATGACTTATAAGCGTTTTTCACACATACAACCATTGTAGCTTCCCCATGATCAAAATTCAGAGGCTTGGAAACTGGTATTTATGATGTTTATGTGATTCCCCTTCTGATGAGCAAAGTCAATAGGGAAGCCAGGTTCACTTAACAACCATATTACTCACTTAACAATTGCAATGATTCACCTAACGAATGTGGTAAGAAAGGCCATAAAATGGGGTAAAATTCATTTAACAACTATCTCATTTAGCAGAGCTCAGTTGCGGCCGACAGTGGAGGACTAGCTGTACTCAATGGTACCAAGTAGTGAGAACCATCTATTCATGCAAGTAGCCATGGCACATACGTAATAGATTTACCACTAGCATGTGAAAATAAACACACTGAATCCCAGGAATCAAACAAGCTGGTCCACCTGTTTTACATATCTTTCTTTTTCTTCAAATGGTAACAGAAGTCAACAGAATTATTTGTGAGGCCTCCTGATTTTGCCCATCAGAAACAAGCCATGTTTTTCCTCTATGTAGAACTAAAATTAGAAATTATATTCTAAATTCAGAGGGCCTTGTATATCCCGCTTCCAACACGACATACAACTGACTTGCAGGCAACATGCTCAAGGGCAAAGGGGTTATTCCACCATAAGTTTAACCATAAAGTTGCACAAACTTTTCCTGCTGAATTTACACAACTGTGGCACGCTTCATCAACCATGAGTGAGCAAGACATAGCTTAATCCGAAATGAGATCCTTTGCAAACTGGCAAACTGAATGGGTATTACTGTTGTCCTAATCTATTTCCTAGCAAGGATTTAGGGAAAATGATAAAGAGAATATCTTTACAAATATACAGTATACAGTGATACCTCAGTAGTCAGCTGCCTCAAAATTAGTTGAATTTGTTTGACATATTGTCCCGGTACTCATTGTTTGTTGGGTAGTTGATGGGCTGTGATAGGAAGAGTGGAAGAGCTGTGGACAATGGACAGGAAATCCGCCATGCTGGGAAGGTCATTAAAAAGGAGGGGGATGACCACACAGGGTGAACAGGAAATCGGTTCTGCTGGGAAGGTGTCTACAAAAGAAGGGCCACAGAAGGTGGACAGGAAGTCGGCCATGCTGGAAAAGTCACTAAAAAGGAGGGGGATGACCACAGAGGGTGGACAGGAAGTCAGCCATGCTTGGAAAGTTGCTGACATAGGAAAAGGAACAGACGGAATGTTTTTCCCAGCCCAAACAAAGGGTCACATGGTAAATCACATGATTTGGTTGGGATACGTCCTTTTTAGTACTCAACGCACCTCCTGGAACCAATTAATGACATGTACTGAGGTACCACTGTGTTTTTGTTTCATTTATGTTCAGTATCTATTATCAGGATTCTGATAATTCAGATAACTGGTCCAAAGTTTCTTATGTTGAAATGAGAAACATAAACTTCAGGCCTTAGCAAGCCTTTGGAGTTTTGGAAAATTCTGTAAAAATAAAAACACTACATACCTACAAGTTAGGCACATGATCAAAACCCCAGGATGCATGCATGAGTATTTTTGTAACTTCTGTACCTTAGCTACTATTGTGTGTCAACAAGTCAATTTTTATTCCTAGTAACAACATAGATATTTTTCCATGATTGCTATGATCTTTAAGGATTACTACAACTAAAGTTTTAAAGAACATTTAAAAAACTCAAGTGAAATACCAAGGAGAAAATATTGTCTTTTCTTTCAGAACTATGTTGTTATCTGCTACACAAAAAAGCTTGTTGTTCTTTTACAGCAGGCAAATTGTTCATAAAATACATAGAGTATTAACTATTACTATTGAAGTTTCTGCAATAGATCAGAATAAAAACTGAGGAATATCTTACCCAGAGAAAGATGGAGCTGCTATGGTGACATCTAAAAGAAAATGTCCATGTTTGAAAAGATTTATTTTAACTTTCAAAGGATAGGTGATACAGGAGCTGGATTATTAAAGAATAATACTTTTTGTTAATCTTTTTAGCTCACAGTATTAGAAGTTAATTAAGTATACTTTGCCTATGAATAAAGAGATCACAGTTTACATTAACTCTTCAATTGTCACCATTGGAATATCAGTGTCCTGTTGGATTAACCAGATATCTACACAATTCCTTCTTCTGGTTGGGTTTTTAAGCAAAAGAAAAAGGGTTACTAGTTCTCTAGTATTAGAACCCTACTTGAGTTTAGTGTCACAATCCTGGTTTTATTTATTTCCATTTGTAAAGCCAATCACCAGCATCCACAATTAAAAACTTTTAATCCTAAAGCTTATGTGGTGCTTTAATATTGTGAAAGCTCAAAGGCCATTCTTCTCTGCATCTGCTGAGGTTTTTCAGTGAAAGTCACTTAAAGAGAAATGAAGGATGGGTGTGAAACGCTTCAACAGAACCACCTGTGAGGATGTCATGGTAAATTTTAAAAATGGTTATTATCTTGCAAAGAATGTAGAGTTTAAAAACCAACCAGAAGGAAATCCCTGATGCTAATCTTCACACAATACAAAGTATGGTGCGCATCCTTTAGAAAGCATTCAAGAACACCTTGGTCATCCTGTATGAGATTGTGCTTTCTGCCTGTATGAGAAAGCATTTGACTTGTGAATTCTAAGTTATTATGAAATAGAAAACCACTAAAAATTTCCCTGGGCTCTGATGGACAGATAAACCTTTCTACTACCTTCCTCTGAGTCCTATAACTATACATCTTATAGAAAGTAAGTATCAGGGTCAAAAAAACACCAAGAACCAAAGTAGTTCAAATGAGTATAAGTTTATTCCATGCTAGCTTTCTACAAGAATCTGAACTATTAATGGTTAAAGTGAATTGGTGATAGATAAGAGTCAACGGAATTCAAGAAGGTTCATGCATCTTGTGGATGCAAAGGGACCTCACACTGATGACATGCTTGATCCTTCCCTTGGAGTCAGTTTGATCATCTCCTACAATATGATGGATCTACCCGGGGTCAGGATTCAGCCAGTTCTGACTAGTTCAGGCGAACCAGTAGTTCCGGCGATTAGTTGGCCCCGCCTGTCTGCCCCTGTCCTAGTCTGTCCTATATTTCCATATATATTTCCATATTTTGCAGTACAGCTGATTCATGCAGCACAGTGGATTGCCGCACCTCAGCTGTTTTACTCACCAGGGTTGCAGCAGAAGGTAAGTTTTAGAACTGCAAATGGGCAATTTTCAAACGTTGTGCACTCACCGAACCACTTGTTACACTGGTTGAATCCCACTGGGTCTATCTTTAGCATGAAGTCTTCCTTGTTTCAGAAGACATCTATTAAATCCTTCTATAATTAGATCACTGAGTGAACACACATAAAATTTGCCCATCATGGACCTTGGTAATAAGTATACAGTATAAATCCAAAACCTGGAAAAAAAATGAAATCATGTTTTGTAGGAATTTTGAAATTTTTCTTTTAAGGTGTGGTGGTTTTGAATGTTCTCATGAGCCAATTAATGGCATTAGTGGAAGAAACAAGGTTGAGAAAGAAAGGAACTTCACCCAACTCTAGCACTTAGGTAGAAGAAGATTTGTAAATAGAAATTGTTACGCCATTATATGAGCCATGGTGTTGCAGTGGTTACAATGCAGTACTGCAGGCTACTTCCTGCAGTTTGGCAGTTCAGATCTCACCAGGCTCAAGATTGACTCAACCTTCCATCCTTATGAGGTCAGTGAAATGAGGACCCAGATTGTTGGGGGCAATAGGCTGACTCTATAAACCACTTAGCAAGGACTGTAAAGCACTGTGAAGTGCAGAGGTGATATTCAGCAGGTTCTGACCAGTTCTGGAGAACTGGTAGCAGAAATTTTGAATGGTTCGGAGAACCGGCAAATACCACCTCTGACTGGAGATTTTACAGTATCCTTCCTCTGCCACGTCCACCAAGCCATGCCCACAGAACCGGTATTAAAAAATAAAATTGAATCCCACCACTGGTGAAGTGGTATATAAGTCTAATTAAGACTCATTAAGATTAGGACTCATTGCAGATTTAATAAACAACCAATTGTCACATGGGACTAAGAGTTTTGATCTACATCTGGTAAACTTTAAATCTCTTTATCTCATATGAAAAGAGAAGAGGCATCTAAGGAAAAGAAGCACTACCCTTTCATTTCTTTAACGTCAGCTTGCTGTTAGTTCTGAAATGAAATATTCTCTACCAATACATTGTATTTTTATCACTTTCACAATGACTTCATAACTTGTTCACACGCCAGTGACCATGGTGCATTTCAGTTTTAAAGAGTGCCAATTTCCTTCTTTTAGTTTCCATTTCATGGCAACAAAACCGGGAGGTGACTTCTCCTCTCGTCAGAGAAAGAGGTCCAGCTAAGCTTGTCTTATTCATCAATGAATCTCGTTTATTCCCACAACTTTGTGTCTTACTGCTGGAAGGAACCATAATTGGAAGCAAGAGCCTACCCTGGAAATATGAAAGGGAAATAACTCCAGCTGAGTAAATCTTGACTATGAATCAGATTCACTGTCTTATAGGCAGTTTTGTTTAAAAAGATGTTAAACCGGAGACAATCTTAGGCTGGACGGAGCATCCAGCTGAGATAAAGGGGCAAGCAAATGAAGACGTGGAAAATGGAACGACGTTAAAAATGTCCGTGACAGAGATCAAAAGTGAAACAATGTGTAAAAGAAATGATCAAAGGGATAAAGATGAAGACCAAAGGAAATGAATCTTTTAAAGGCATGGAAGCTGAAGCTACCATGTCCCTGCTTGCAGGAGCTCTGAGGACCACGTGAAGTGGAAATTCTTAGCTCTTACTAGCGGTTGCCTGGATATTTGCAGCCCAGTTCTCACAGCCTTGAGGAAAGGGAAAAAAAAAAAACAATGACTGTGTTTCCCCAACTAGCATTGATCAACATGAAATGGGGTAAATAGCTTCATTTCTGGCTCACAGTAGGAAGCTCAATAGCCTTGGGATATTGACAATGAAGCTTACCTCACTGGTTTAAAATGCCAGCCTCAGGAATGGCTGAAGGTGGAATAATCTCAGAATGGACATCATAGTGTGAATGGGACCGTTTATTAAAAATCATTACATTCTGTATCTACATTTTGTGTTCTGATGAAGGAACAGATCATGTTTACCAAGAATATCGGTTTTGCAACAGAAGCTTTCATGGTTAATTGTGCTTGAATAATCTTTTCAGATGGAAAATAATTCCAAACTAGATGGACCAGTTTTCAAGGCAAATTGATTTTAAATGACATCTATTATTATTATTATTATTATTATTATTATTATTATTATTATTATTATTATTATTATTGTTGTTATTGTTGTTGTTGTTGTTGTTATCCCCACAAATAAGGCCTAACTGGAAAATAAGCCCTAATGCATCTTTTGGAACAAAAATTAATATAAAACCCAGTCTTATTTTTGAGGAAATATGGTAATAAATACTGCATCTTGAAATAAGTCTAGAATATCAGTTGCTCTCCCAAGCTAGCAATAAGAAGTTCCATGGATTGGTATCAGGAGCTTCTTGGCCACAAAAGCAACATTTTCTATGCAACGTCCTTCAAGTCTCAGTTCTGTCTCCAGCTATGAACACTGGAGGCCCAACAGAGAGATTTTGCAAGTCAGAATGTTGAATCTGAATTGTAAAATGGAGTCCACTACATAGTTCATTAGCTTAATTACCAAGGTTAGGCTTCCCCGGACTAGCAAATGAAACCCAGAAGATAGTAACATAGAGGCATACATTTTTACATTGCTCCAAGTCAATTGTTCACAAATGAAGAACAATATTAAGTTTGTCTGCCTGGATAGGTGCCTGCAGTTTTCTTGACAACATTTTTTTTCTAGAAAGGGTTTGATATTGTCTCCTTCCTAGGGCTTGAGGGAAGACCCCCTCCTAGAAGAATGAGATATTTTTGAGAAACGTTAAAAAAGCAGAATATTATATTTCCCTAAAGGAGAAACATGTTTTAAAGACAGTAAGCAGCTCCCTGACCCCAGCAGATATTTGGTGTCCATCAAGAAAGACTGGGCCAGCCTATCTACAAGACAAAAGACCTCCAGCTCCTGGGTGATGGGATTAAGACCCCCCAGGACACAAAAGGATTAACCCATCTAGCAGCAGAGCTCACCACATGGCTCCATCTCCTAAGGACATTGCATCAGCCCCAGCAAACTTCACCCAAACTTATTTCAGGTAAACATGACCCCATATGGTCCCATGGAGTCTGACAACAGCCAATAGAATACATGTTCTTGAACAGGAACAGGAAGCTCAAGTTCAAAGCCCAAGGGAAGGTATAAAAACCACTCACTCTCAACTCCATGTGGTCAGCTACACTAGAACCACCCAAGTGCTTCTGGTTCATCAATAAATCATCATTCCAATCAGCCTCCATGTTTCCAGTGGCTTTCTCCAGTCTTGGAACTGAATCAGATGGATATTTTTTTCTAACAATCTGAAACAAAGTAACTAGTCTAACATCACCAGCTAGCTTTATTTTAAAAGCAGACAAGCTCAGGATCCAAAAAGATCTTGACAGGCTTGAAGAAGGAGCTCTATCTAACAACATTTTTTTTTTTTTAAAGGCAAGGTTTTACATCTAGGCAAGAAAAACCAAAGGTACAAGTATAAATTAGGCAAAACCTGGCTCAAAAACAATAACTGTGAGAGTGACCTTGGAGTCCTAGCAGATGATTTCTTAAACATGAGCCAGCCATGTGCGGCAGCAGCCAAAAAAACCCAAACAATACAATCCTTGTTTGTATAAACAGACATAGAATCAAAATTAGGTGATGGATTAGTACCACTCTATAAATCCTTAGTCAGACCACACCTGGAATACTGTATCCGGTTTTGGTTACCACATTACAAAAAAAGATGTTGAGACTTTGGGAAAAAGTGCACAGAACAGCAACTAAGATGATTAGGGGCCTGGAGACAAAAAAATATGAAGAACGGTTGCAGGAACTGGGAATGGCCAGTCTAGAAAGAAAAAAGGACTAGGGGTGAAATGATAGCGGTATTCCAGTATTTGAGGGACTGCCATAAAGAAAAGAGGATCAATTTATATTCCAAAGCACCAGACAGTAAGACAAGAAACAATGGATGGAAACTAATCAAGGAGAAACTGGAACTAAGGAGGAACCGCCTAACAGTGAGAACAATTAACAGTGGAACAGCTCACCTTCATCAGTTGTAGGTGCTTCACCACTGGAGGTTTTTAAGAAGAAAACTGGATAGCCACCTATCTGAAATAGAATAGGATTCCCTGCTTGACCAGGGGTTTGGACTAGAAGACCTCCAAGGTCCCTCCGAGCTCTATTCTAATTGATTGACTAGAACATAAAATATTCCGATTGCTGGCCTGATGCCTAATCCAGAAAGCAATATTGCAAGTTTCAAATTGTTTCAAATAATACTTTTCTGCATACATTATTGAGGAAGCTACTCTAGTACCTATCTACCTTTTGTTTTGTGCCATAAGTAGTGTTAATTTTGATGATTTGTTTTGAACAAGTACAAACAGACATATGCCCTTGGAGATTTACATCTCATTTTGGTTCGGGAGGGAGATGAGTCCTTTTGGGGTTTTGTGAACTTCACCTTCTTGTTCCAACACCTATCTACTCAGTCCTTGTGGCACAATGCAAGACATTATTATTTACTCTTTATCCTGATTTGTATGGCTGCCTATCCTTATTGAAAGGTCAACCCATGTGATTTTGGATTGCATGCACTCCAACTTATAGTTGTTTTAAGAACTGAAGAGTCTACCCCCTTCTGGACATTTCTGACTCACTCCTAACTTCCTTCATCACTGAACATTCTGATTAACAGCATGAGATTATACAACATTGGGAAGACCACAGGATTCTAGCCTATCTTACAACTGACTTGATGCTCTGCATCACAAAAATTCAATCACCAACATTATGCGATGCTTTCCAGAGATGCTATTGTGATCAAGTATATACATATTTTAGCCTTCCCCTCGCCCTACTCTTTGGAAAATACTCCTAAAATGTAACAATCTGTGATTTCAGAAGTCTTGTTTTGACATTGTTGACAGATTGGTTTGCGGACAATCAGTCTTCAATTCTGAAGTCAGCAAGTCATCACACTTGTTATGGGTTGCTAGTGGATTGGGTCCTTTCACTAGCATTACACAATAAGCTCTTTTTCAAAGTCGGGCTGCTCACAGGCTTTTCATAAATATATCCAGTCTATGAAATTTGATGGGCTCCCACTAAAACATAAGAGCAGGCTCTATTCAATTTGATTTTGCTGGCTGTGCTTCCCCAGCAGATGTACATGTGATCTCCTCAAATCTATAAAACATCACTAATCTTTGCAATATAAAATAATAGCCAACTTTATCATCTGCTCTATGGACTGACCTTGAGCTAAATCAAACCAGACTAAGCTAGAACTTGGAACAAACACTGTTGGGAAGATCCAGTTCTATCACACTAAACTAAGAAATCCACTCTCCCCACCCCACACACACACAAAAAAGCCATGTTGAAAGAAGGCCATTAATGCCCCCCCAAAATGCCCTAGAGATGGAGTTCACAGCTTCTTACTCTGACCGTGAGCATCGCTGCCAACATCTTTAGAACTTTCCTGCTGTTTGATAGACAAAGTTTTACCCTTCCTTGTGGGAATCCCTATTCCAATCAACCGAATTAGAAATCCAACTGATTTCACCTAAAATTAAAAGAGGCACATGCAGAATTGGCAGCTATGTTACGCCAATAAAGCAAGTGCAAGGACACACACACACACCATAAATGGGCATCCTTTTCAGCCTCCAAAATAAAGAGTGCAAAAAATAATGTTAGAACTTGTGTGATGCTTTCAGGGTATCTGTGAACATTCTGAGTGATTTTAGAACCCAACCGGAAGAAGAAATACTGTATATTCTTGAAATCGTTATGTTTTAAGGAAAGAGAAAGACAGATGCGGGGGAGCCTTAGAAAATTGATTTCTGTTAAGGTAAGATTTCAGTAGCCTTAAATTTAAAACAATTGACCACTACAGAAGAAAGTAGGGGACAGGAATCAAGAGGTTTTGTTCCTTAAGTGGCTTTAACTTCTCAGTGAGTATTTAACAAGATTTGGAGGACAATCCAGACTCCTGTTCCTTCTTCAGCATTGGCATTAAAGCAGGTGTATTTTTTCCAAGGAGTATTGTTGCAACTGCAGAGGGTAGCCACATATTCCTGGGGAAAAGACACAGCTACTTTAAAGAGCTGTTAGACAGGTCCTCTGTGAATGATCCGTCATAACCAGAAATATATTTATAGCTTTGAATCCAATGGATAATACAGCTTTCTGGCTTTCATCAAATAAAGATTCATCCCAATTCTCTTATCTAAAATATAGGAAGTTCTAGTTGCTAACATGCATAAGCCACACAGCCTCTTATCTAGATATGAATGAATTGAGATCCATATATAACAGAAGCAAATGTTCATTATCAGCAGAGCCATGGAGGTGCTGTGGTTAGAATGCAGTAACTCTGCCCACAGTCTGGAGTTCAATCCTGATTCAGCCTTCTATTTTTCCAAGGTCAGTAAAATGAGGACCCAGAGGGCAATATTCTGTAACCCTTAAAGAGGGCTATAAAGCACCATGAAGCCATAGATAAATCTGAGTGCCTTCACATCAAAGTATTTTTTTCTGCACCACAGAAAAAGTTATTAGAGTGAAGTACTGAAGATTTAGGAGAAAGTTCCATTTGGTCCCATAGATTATTCCTGCCTTCCTATATAACTAGAGCAAAAAGGATATACAGGAGTACATAACAGCACAATCATGCAGTACATCACAATTATGCAACTGCAACCCAAGTTACATTTGGAAAAAGATCACAACTGAGGCCTGATATTTCGTGATCTTTTTTTTGCCAATGTGAATCAAAAGGGGGAGAAAAGGAGGCCACTGGATTTGATCCTACATCCAAAACCAAGCACTTGCCTCCTCTGAGCAATATTTTTTTTTTTTGTTATTGAAGGATCCCATCTAAAGCTTTTGAATCTGTGCTCATTTCCTGTAAAATCCACCGCTTTACCTGAAACTTTCTTTTGTTTTCCATTTTTTATCACTCTGTTCAACCTCATCTTTAGAGCCTCGGTGGCGCAGTGGTTAGAGTGCAGTACTGCAGGCTACCTCTGCTGACTGCCGGCTGCCTGCAATTTGGCAGTTCAAATCACACCAGGTCCAAGGTTGACTCAGACTTCCATCCTTCCGAGGTGGATAAAATGAGGACCCAGATTGTTGGGGGCAAGAGGCTGACTCTGTAAAACCAGTTAGAAGGGGATGTAAAGCAGTATATAATTCTGCATGCCAATTGCTATTGCTATCTCCAGCAGTCTATGGAGATTCTCACCCACCAAGGTCATGGTTGTCCCAAAGGTGCTTTTTTCCAAAAGGCAATTGGACTTCCTTGTTGTTGTTGTTTTTTTCCCTTGAAAACATTTTGCTTCTCATCCCAAGAAACTTTTTCACTTTTAATCATCAGGTTCCTCACCAATCAGTTAGAACTGAAGAAGCTTCTTGGATGAGAAGCGGAATGTTTTCAAGAAAAAAGAAATCCAGTTGCCTTTTGGAAAAGCACCTTTGGAACAACACATCTCCCATTGTTCCTGAAACAGATAAGCTATTTGCTGACACATGTCTTTCTTATCCCATCCATTGTAGCAAAGCCCTTATCGATCATTGTTCTTTGAAAATGAAAGTGGTCTCTTGGCTTGTCTTAACACTGAGTTGTTAGTTGTTGGTTATCCCCATCTGCCACTTCCTTCTCAGATGTGCTGAACTAGACCTTATACAAGCTTTCCCTGCTTTTTGATAATATTTAGAAAAAACCCTAAATGCCTAATATACAGCACACAAACATATTTTCTTCTTCTTCTTCTATCTATATATTCCAGCATGACTCTGGAATGCCTTGAGAAATTTCAACTAAACTTGGTACACAGATGACTTACCCTCTGGAAACAAATACTGTGGGGGTAAGACACCCCTAACACCCCTCGGGATGTGAGTGCCTTAACATGGCTTCTACTGTACAGCACAGTGGACTTGCCATGGTAATGGCTTCACAGTATTCTAGCACCCCACAAGGGGGCTCCCTCTCAGCCTTCCAAGGAAATGTCAGGCAATTGGCCAAGTGCAATAAAAAAAAAAAAAATGAAACGCTAGCATAGACAAGAAACTCCCAAGGAGAGGAATAGAAGACTTGCGATGCTACATGAGAGACAGTATAACAGTGTGAGTCTCCACTACAGGATTTTCCTGTCTAATACAGGATTGTGATAAATAAATCCCTAGGCAATGCCAGGTTATTGGCTAGTCCAGAATAAATACACAGAGGAAACCTGCTGTAGGAGGTTACACAGAGAAGCAGCATTTTTACACACACACACACACACACACACACAGCACATAGGCACATAGGGGAGAGAGAGTGCAACATTCTCTGTTTAAAGAAGAAACGTATTTAACCATAAGCAAAAAATGACTTTATTTTCCTGCCATCCAGAGCAAGTAGGGACTTGACTATTCACAAAAAATGGGGAAAAGAACATTCATTTCTCAGTATTGTTAGAAAAATAATCTGGGGTTCCAACTCCAGCCAGGTTTAAATAAATAAAAATGAGATCCAGACAGCTGTGAGATAAGAAGAGATATTTATTCCTAAAAGCAAAAATGATTTGCTTTTAGGCGCAGAACTGCAGAGAAAAGGGGTCCAGTGGCGGACTCTTATAGGGAGAGTTTGTGTGGAAAGTACCTATGTGCTGAGTGTGTGTGTGTGTGTGTGTGTGTGTGTGTGTGTGTGTGTAAATGTGTTCTTTTGAGCATGCAGTTCCATTGGGAGATCTAACTGAATTAACTCTTCATTTTTGCAGACCCTATCCTTTGATTTGGGGATTAGGTGTGGGTAACTTATTTCTGGGGTTTGAGGAAGTCAGCTAATTTGATTAACTTGGAGACACTGATTCTCAGACCATTGTGGATTGGTCTTTTAAGGAAGATGAAAACAGTAAAAAGAATAAAATGTATTTGGATATAAAACTTCTCCCAATATCTTGCAGAGGATTAAAATATTGAATGTCTGAAGGGACTGTTGAAGGAGAGATGGACACAGAGAGACAGAGACAAAGAGGGGGAGAGTGGGAGCAAGAGGAAGAGAGACAGAGAGAGAGAAGGAGAGAAGGAAAAAAAAACCCTAACCAACCCTAACCTGCTAGAAAAGTCTAGAAACAAGAGGTTGAAAAGTCCAGAGCAATTCTTTCCCAGGGCATTTGCTGTGCTTACTTTAAATAAAGACAAGAGTTTTCACGTGTTCTACCATTATTGGCTCCTTCCCCTCACTGAAAATTCCTGCTTAGCTAGCTTTTGGGGAGGAATTGCTGTTACCAATTCTTATTGAGCATTGACTTTGCCAGCCTGCCAGTTCTCTCAGGAGACAAATGCCGAGGGAAGATCAAACTCTTAATTCGACAATTTTAGCTTCCTGTGTACTGGAAAGTAAGATGGGTGGGTGGGAAATGGACCGTCTGTGGCAAAGTATGCTTCTAGGAGTCTTGTTCGCCCCGATTAATCTTCCCTGGGAACTACTCTTGATAAACTTCTCAAGAAATTCAATATGATCCTCTCGAGCAGACAACAGACAAATCGTCTTTCAATATTTTGACGCTGCTCTTGGGCAAAGTCTCCAGAACGTCCCCACAGGAACAATATCTTGCCTTTATGCCCTGCTGTGAGTTTTCTGTACATATCTCATGTGCAGAAATAGTCTGCCCCCAAACAAAGCTTCCAATTACATGCGAAAAAAATACGACATGGGAACCATTGTGTTCACAAGGATGTGTATGTTCTCGCCTAGGCTTAAAAAAAAATCACTCCTTATCCCAACAAAACAGACTCCTTATCCCAACAAAATCCCTTTTTATTTGGCTAATGTGAATCACATCCAGCAAAGTCCCGGCAAGCAATCTTTCAAGGGTGAATTGCAAATGTAGACCTTATCAGACTTGAAGGGTTGCCAGGCCAATAGCTACCAAGCACAATGCTGTACAAGGAAATACTTGGCAAGGAGTCACTGTCAGTCATGAACAAATCTTCACACTAATTAAACGAACTGATTGTCTCCTGCAAACACCACCCCCCTTTATTTATTCCCTCTGGGAGGGGCTATTCAACATCCAGCTGTGCCTTTACTCCTGAGTTGACCCTTGTTCCTTAAGTGTTCCCTTCTCCTGACAGCTCTGTGCAAGGTCACATTAGGAACAAGCTTCAGCTGTTCTTCTGCCCTACTGAACTTTGACTCCAAAGGCAGCTGATAACTGTCGGATGGCCCTGGCCCCATCTCTGCCTCCGACACAGAGCACTCATCAGAGCCTTCTCAAGACTCCAGGACTGGCCCATGTTCCCTGACAAACCTCCTAACTGTCTAAGTCTGCCGCCAGCTCCACTGGCCACTGGCAGGCCGCAACAGCATGATCTACACACAAAGGGTATGCCTAACATCCGTCAAATGTTCATAACAACAGCATCCACCGCTTTGTATTTTTGTTTATCTCTAAACTCTACCCGAAAAAAAGGTAAAAATAAAACAGGGTGAGGAAGACCCAAAATTAGTTAACTAATCCTAAAACACAACTTAGATTGCTCTTCCTATACTGTATTTCTAGTGACTGACAGTGCACAACCTTTGCAGCATACAAATAGGAAAAGGGTTAGGGGAGAAATGTGGAGGAAGGAATGAGTGTTCTTTTCCAGCTGACATATTTGACAGATTTAACAGCTTTTTGAAACCAAACCTGATGAAATCTAAAATAGAAAAAAAAAAAGGGGGGGGGGAGGGGGGAAAGGTCTATCTCCACAGGACACAAGCAATGACTTTATTACGTTTCCATTCAGTTTCCATCCATTATTCTTTGTCTGGCCTTCAGGTGCATTGGAAAATAGCTTCACCCCTTCCTCTCTGTGGCAGCTCCTCAAATATTGGAAGACTGCTATCCTGTCTCCCCTGGTCCTTCACTAGACTAGCCAGGCCCAGTTCCTGTAACCATTCATCATATGTTTTAGTCTCCAGTCCCCTAAGCATCATGGTTGTTCTTCTCTGCACTTTTTTTAGAGTCTCAACATCTTTTTTATAGTGTGTTGACCAAAACTGGATGTAATATTCTAGGTGTGGTCTTACTAAGGCTTTATAGAGTGTTGTATTGGTACCTCACTTGATCTCAATTGTATCGCTCTGTTAATGCTACTTAGGATTGCATTGGCTTTTTGGGTTGCCGCCACCCACTGCTGGCTCATATTGAACTGGCTGTCCACTAAGACGTGAAGATCCCGCTCACAGTTACTGGGGACTAACAACACAGCTTCTGTTTGAGACTATTCACTATTCTAGGTTGCTTGCACCTAACAGACGCCTTCCAACTGTGGTCATTGGGGAAGAAAAAAGAAACATGTCTCTGGATGCGAATGGTGAACTCCACGAGTTGGGCAATTCCTTATCCAGCAAGTGCTGCCATTCTCATTGTTGCATATGGTAAAATGGCTCTGTAAGCTATCGATAATACATTTAACAATGCATTTAGGCATAAAAGAGAGAAATCAACCAGGCATCTCCTTTGTGACAGTTCCAACAGTACCCAGAGCCTTCAAAAAATGTTTTAAAGAAAATATTACAACTCATGCAGCAAAAGCTCCAATTTTTTTTTCTGTATCTCAGCTAATTGACATCTCAAAACTATAATGTACAGAAAGAAAGACCTTGCAACCAGCTGCGGATTCTGTTAATCACTTTGGTTTTTATTATACTTTCATTGGGTCTGAGCAAACTGTTTTGTAAAAAAAAAAAAAAAAAAGCATTTATTCATGAAAGCGCCTGGATCTGGGCATGGGACAAAAATAATCAATGGTAGTGGAAGATAAATTGGGAAAAGTAAGCACTTCATCTGAGGAAAAGAAAGCAATTCTAAGAGAAAGAAGAAAAGAAAAAGAGCAAAGAATATATTTAAAGAACCGATTTGAGAATGAACGACAAGAGAAAAAAGGCAGATAAGAAGAACGATAGCAGTGATCAATGTTCTGCTAAACTTAATGGGATGGAGTTCTAAGAGGACTGGATGTTAAATTAAAATTTACCGACAAAGAAATGAATTTGTTGGTAAATTTAAATTGAACACAAAATAGTTCATCGCAGAAGTGACTGACTGAAAAGGCTCCTGGATTGGGGCAGAAAGGTGAAAGCGGAAACAGTATGCTCCATCCCATAATTGGGTAAACCAGGTTGCCCTGATAGACCAGTCTCACTGGAAAAGCACTTAAGGGGACTTAATAGTAATTTATTCAATTTATGGGGCCACCCAACTTAAGTGACTCTGGGGTGCTGACAATCATTCCACTGGTTTTGACGCTTAAATCACCTGTTGCCGATTTATTGGAGGGTGCCTGGAAATAGGATAAGATGAGTTGGAACTATGGATAGGATACAGAACAAGTATAAAAAAATAACAAGCAGTACGTTGGTGTAATTTACTTAGAAGGATCAGTTACTTTTCCTGAGGAGACTGCAAGTTTTGTAACATTGCTAATTAATCCATTTTTGAGAGCTTACTCATTAATTTATATTTTTTTAAAAAACCCAAATTGCTAAAAATTTTTACACTGAGTAATATTGAAGCAGAAGATGGAAATTGTGGCTTTTGAAAGCAAGATGAGGGAAGAGAGAATGAAAGTCACAGCTTCTGGTGACTTCTTTATCAGCAGTGGCCTTTGGAGGTACATGTATATTTTTCAGTGAAACCAAATAATTGCATTTGTGACTGTCCTAGCCCGTTTCAAGTAATTTATTTCTAACATGCCCCTGGGCTGGAAAAAGGAAGAAAGGTTTTGATATAGAATCAGACAATATCCATCTTTTTTTTTTTCCCTTCTGTTCAATCGTAGCTCTTTCTAAGAGCTGAGAGAGAGTGACTGGCCCAAGGTCACCCCACTGGCCTTGTGCCTAAGGAAGGACTACAACTCCCAGACTCCCAGTTTCTAGCCTGATATCTTAAAGATAATCCTCAACTTAGACCACAATTGAGCCCAAAATTTGTGTTGTTAAGGAAGACATTTATTGAGTTTTGCCCCATTTTATGATAGCTGTTAAGGGAATCACAGCAGTTGTTAAGTTACTAACCCAATTGTTAAAAGAATCTGGCTTTCCCACTAACCTAGTTTGTCAGACCGTCGCAAATGGGGATCGCGTGACCTTGGGACACTGCAATGGTCATAAACATGAACCATTTGCCAAAAATCTGAATTTTGAGCACATGATCATAGGGATGCTGCAAAGGTGAAAAATGGTCATAAGTCACATTTTCCAGTGCTATTTTAACTTGGAACAGTCATTAAACGAACTGTTGTTAAATAGAGGATTACACTACACTAAATTGGCTCTCAGTCAGTCAGTCAGACAGACAGACATAGATGAGATAGGTAGGTAGGTAGAGATGAGGTAGGTAGGTAGGTAGAGGGAGAAAGAGAGAGATGATAGATGTAGATAGATGATAGATAATAGATAGATGATAGATGATAGATGATAGATAATAGATAGATGATAGATAGATGATAGAGATAGATACATAGATGATAGATAGATGTTAGATGATAAATAGATGATAGATAGATATAGAGATAGATAGATATAGATATTAACGCAAACTATTCTGTCTGGCACTGAACACCATGACAATAATCAAGGTCATGCATATCTATTCACAGCACCAACAACAACAGCGACGTCCCCTCAGCCATCCAATGTAGCATATAATTCATCAGTGTTGTACCACAGTGAGTACTGCAGAACACTTGTGCGTCTCGGTCCTTCTTTAACTCTGGTCACTGCAAACAGTTTCCCATCCTTCAAGGATCTTGCACTTCTTTGCTGCATGCAAATCTGGTTAACACATACCTTTATGAAGACAGACAGTGATTCTACTTTTTTAAAAAAAAAATATTAGACTGCACAAAAGGGAAATTCGTAAGCAACTGTTTGAAACCACGGCAGGAGATTTACTGGACTGGCAACAGAAAACTTTGCCCACTGCTGACATTCATGAACCATCACATTACGTTAATGGTTCTTAAATATGTTTGTCCATTCACACTGAGTCTGTATAATGGACATTTGTGTTGGTTCTGAGCATTTTACACTAAAAATAAATCAACAGCTTTGAAGTTTCCAAAAGTGACACATTGTTCATGCGTGCCGAATCCACCTAACTGGACGATCAGCTTGGGATATTTCAGTTGCTAGGATGACTGCAAATCTTAACGATTGTCTGAGCCAACAGCTTAAGAAAGCCTGTGAACAAGAGTCTGGTTGTGCATTTTTCAGGATGCAATGCGCTTGGCACACAATCACCAGGCCTGATGCATCACATGCTGGAAATGCTTGTTCTGAAATTCAACACAAATTCACAACGACAGGATTTCATTAGGTGAGGTTACCAGTGTCCTTAAATCTTCATACCATTCAATCCTGTGTTTGTCTGCTTAGAAATTGATCCCGTTGTATTTTAAACAGGCACAATCCATAGCCATAAAGAACCCAATGACAGTGATTTGGAAGGTCTTTCCGAGTCCAAGAGACTTATTTTTAATCAAAACAGCAAAGGATTGTGTGCTGTCGGTTAAAACAACCGGAGCTACAGGTATTCCCCTGACTTACAATCATTTGGTGACAATTTGAAGTTACAATGGCACTGAAAGCAAAGCGACTTTTGACCATTTATGACCATTGCACATCCTGCATTGTCATGTGATGAGACTTTGGATGCTGATTCATATTTATGACAGTCACAGTGTCTCAGGGTTGCGTGATCACCTTTTGCAACTTTCTGACAAGCCAGTTCCACTTAACAACCATGTTACTAACTAAACAACTGCAGTGATTCCTTGAACAATTCTGGCAGGAAAGATCATACAAAATTCAGTTAACAACTGTCTTACTTTGCAACAGAAATTCAGGGCTCGGTTATGGTCATACATCAAGGACTGCCTGTAACTTAGAACGAAGCCGTGAACACCCAAAGCTGGTCTGTCTAACTCTTGGGAGTGCAGAATTCTGTATAATGATTCTTGTTAGCTGATGGATCAAATGTGTTGAAGTAGGGGGCAAGAGTTCATCCATGGCCAAAAGAATTTCATGCATTCTTCCATGCCCTATTTTGATGGACAATGATCTAATGCTATTTTGATGCTCTTTTGGGATTCCTTTTCCCAAAGTGTCTTAAAAAAAGAAGAGTTCAATTGCTGTTTTTGTGAAAGACATCAATGATTATCGCATAAAAGTCTCTGCTTCGTATAGATTACTATGGTATCAGGAAGCATTCTTGTCAAAATTTGCATATATATATATATTCCCCAGCCTACAGAAAACCAGAACACAGAAGACATGGAACATAAAAATGCATAATCCACAGATTATATAGGAATCACTGCCAATTACTCCCAGATGGAAGAAACTTAAGTCCATTTCGGTGTATTAATATATTAACATTAATTGAACAGTACAATTTCTTCTAAATGATGCTTTGAAGGGTTTTGCATTTAAAAAACAACAACAAGTCTCACAATATGGAGAATTTATATGGAGAAGCTCACAATATGGATATCATTCACGAAAACATAAAATACTTGTTTATTTGTTTGTTTAAATCAGCAAACAGCACAGATCCATTCCATTCAGTTCTTTGCATCCTCTTTTTATATTTTTCCAGGCCCTTCCCCGGAGAGGAGGCAAACAAAAAACAAAAAAACCCAGCTTAATTTCAGGTGCCTTGGAATGATGTCCTTAAAAAGTTGCCAGATGTAAATGGGTCACTGTTTTCATATCTTAAACATCTGTTGTTTATACCCAAGAAGGCATGTGGGGAAATAAATTAATTCCCCAATTGCCGTCAATTGAGTTAGGAAACAGCAATAAATAGCTTACTTTAGAGTTGCGAGCTGTAATGCTTGACCATAAAACGTAGCTGATATGGTTTTGCAGGGTCAGAAAAAAAGAAAACAAAACTAAAACCTGAAATGGTAACCAGAAGAGAGAGACCTCCTAATTCCTGAATCATAGGAACCCATTTCCACTCAACTAGGGTATTTTATTTTCCCTGTGTCCATGCGTGATAGAATTTAAGAAACTTTTGTGCATCTCCAAGGAAAACACAGCTTTGTGAGTCATGTATTCATGTCATACACCCATATTTGCATGTATGCACACAAACTCAAAAGCACACACCACCAAGTCTAATTTACGAAAGAGATGAGGAAGAGAAAAGCATCTCAGGAGCTTTAACTGACTGGGGATTCTGCGTACATAAAAGGGAGAGAGAAAGCCTTATTTTTAGCTTAGTGTTTCTCGAGAATTGTATTATTGCTTAAGGTTATATTCTGATTTCTATTAGAGACCCCTATTTTCCCAGGATTTTTCACTTCCAAATATACCAAAATATCTTTTCAGCCGAAGTTTTCCACGCTCGGCCTCCTTTCCAAGATGAATATCTTTAGACAGTTGAACAAAAGCTCCCCAATATATATATGTTTTCATGGGTACTTACACGTATGGCATTCAGCTTTGTTCGGGTATTTTCCCACGTCATTGTAGTTGTGCTTTTAAAGTTGTAGTGACGTTATACAGAAGCTTGATGATGGCAGGTGAGATTCTGCCGAAACGTCGCTACAACTTTAAAAGCACAACTACAATGACGTGGAAAATACCTGAACAAAGCTATATATATATATATATATATATATATATATATATATATATATATATATATATATATATTATTTAGTATATATATATATATATATATATATATATATAATATATTATTTAATATATATAATATATATTATAATATAATATATAATAAAATATAATATAATATATATATATTATTTCTTATATAAGGTAGCCAAAGATGCCCTGTATTTGCACTGTCTTTCCACATGCCTTATTGCTTGTGCATCTATCAGAATCTTATCATTTTATGTTCTGTGGGAATGGTCCATGCTGCACCTTGAACTTTCCCCACGGGCAAAAATCCAAATCAAAAGATTTCAACAAGCAAATTGCACCCTTCCTGTTCAGCTTCATATGCCACAGCTTCCCATAACTGTTCCTGCAGCCAAGAAAACCGTACTTTTATGGGAGGTTTAACAGCTTTGGTAGTGTCCTTTTTATCAGCTGTTATCATAAATAAATGCAAATAAATAAATCACGGACAACAAGCCACTTGAGAGAGAGGTCGCTCTTTCTTAGTGCAGTTAAGCACAACCCTGCTTTCCTGCTGCAATTTTATGAAACACTCAAGGAAACTGATCGTGTATATATACACGATATACATATGAGAGATCTCTGTGTTATTAGTATTTAAAAGTCTTTCCCAACTGGATTTTATGGCAAACTGGATGATTCTGTTGGTCCATAAAAGTAATCAGAAATGAATTAATACACTTCATAAGAATTACAGCTCTTTGCTGGAAAACACGGACTCAAAACTGAAGGAAGTCTTACTGCATCGCCAGAAGTTTCAGCCGATGAGGTTAAATTTCAAGTAAATGGAAATCCTTCAAGATGAGAGAAGGCTGTGCTGATATTACTCATTATTCTAGAGGATTGACCACATCGGCTAGAAAAACTGAAAACTCAACCCTATTTTTTTTTGTATTTTTGTGGGATCTGATCAGGGTTAGCTCTTGCACAAACACTAAACAGAGCAGGCCCTAGTTCTAAAAATGGCTCATCTTTATTTGCTATCGTGCAAGATTTTAGAAAGCTGTTTTTTTTCTTTTCTTTTTCAGTGAGTCAGATCTAATCCCAGCCTAGCATTTCCCCCTCCCCCCCCTTTCTTTCTTTCTTTCTTGGCAACAGTGATCAAACCATAAAAGGTATTTCTTGCTGTTCAGAGAAGCAGAGCAATGATGCTTCCACTCCGCTTTAATGTTTTCCTTACAGACTCTCTCTCAAGGGAAAAATGCTGTCCTACATGCTGGCAAGTAGAAATAGCTTAATGTGCAACCAGATTCAATATAGGGTACTTTTTTTCTGGCAATAGTCCATTCTCCATCAGAATAATGCAGCATCTGGTACCCAATGGCCACGTCTGAACCTGTAACAAAACCAAATTCTTTTTCTAGAAGACTGAGTCTCAAACTTCAACGTTCCTCCTAGTCTCTTTTCTGGTGGAGACACAAGGCAGCTACCATTTCACAGCTTCGCCTTCAAATGAATCCCAATTTTTGACTGAGAGGGGGAAAAAAAGTACAATTTGAATGTGGTTGGCTCCAACGAGCCAGCTTCATAATGCGAATGGCAATCCAGACTTGCTTATGTATGCTGACTAAAAACTACCCACGTTTCCTAATTCGGACAAAAACCTGCAAATGATTCCATTTGAAAACAAAGACGAATTGAACACTGTCCAGAATATTAAGCTAGGTTTCCACATTTTGTCTGAACCAGGCCGTTCTTTTTTTAAAAAAAAACATAAGGAGTCTGATAGAATTGTGCTATCTAAGAAAATCACGCTGTCCTTCACTTCCGATTTTATTCAAAGCATCTGCCTTCTCATGCCTGCCAAAGGAATCATTTGCAATTTTCATTTTGGCATCTGCTATGGAATTGACACAGCTATCCAATCTGCAACATTTAGAGATGTTTTCAGGATTAGTGTTTAGGCTATCCTATTTCAGCCACTCAAATGCAACTTTATTGTTATTAATGTCTGTGTGACATGCTTTTGTATGTTATTCCTTTGCTAGCCCTATCTGCAGCAGAATCTAAGATATTATTCCAGTGACTATTAGATATTCATTAAGAACATCTTTAGTGCAATATTACATAATTTATTTTCAGCTCTAGCAAATATTAGGATAAGCCAATTGCCTCCAATTCCTTCAGCCCATGTTGTCTTAGTTTCTTGAACTTTAAGTGTCTTTTAACATCAAAACCAATCTGGTGAATGACCAACAAAGACACAAGCGAAAATAAGAAGAATCTGTCTTTTTTTTTTCCCTTAAAAGGTGTGTGAGATTTTTTTAAAAAAAAGAGTTTTCAATAGTACTATACATCCCACAAGCATATGAAAAGGCTTAAAGGAGCCAAATAACGTTGTCTGATAAACTATACAGAAGTGTTTTTTTTTTTAAAGTCAGTTATGAAATGTAACCTATTGATTCTGTGCTAGCTTAATTATTAAAAGAAACAAGCAACCTAAAGTTTTTGTGTGATATTAACATACAGAGCATAGATTGTGTTGCCTTCTCCTTAGTTACTACTCATTCAGGTGCCTGATTTAGCAAAGGAATGGCCAAAATAGAATAATTCTCCACAATCATTTCCATGTATCTATCACCATCCGCCAAATTATCAGTACCCCTTATCTATTTTTATTTCTTGGGCTGGGAGTATTCCATTGGGTACTCTCCCACAGAAGCCCCATTGCTCTAAATAAGTACAATGCCATATTACTTTCTTAGGAAAGGAAAATAGAATGTGCTATTACTCTATTTTCTGACTCTATCCTCAAGTCAGTTTTCTCACCAGATTTTTTTTTTAAAGTCACTATTTTTATGCTAAACACATTTAATTGCAAATAAATTGATGTCAACAGAATATAGTTCCAGGAATGAGTGTTTATTTAATTGCATACGTCTTTAACATGTGCCGGACTAAAAAGCATAACAATGACTCAGTTTCTCCCACACAGTCTGACATCAGTGGTGTCAGCAAGACATATCATCCTTGCAAACCCGAAAACTTCAGATGTCTCTCCTTCAAGAGACATGAAACAGGAAGCAAAATCCATTACTGGCAGCTCGTGAGCAACTGAATAGATTCGGCTTTCTGAATTTTGCAAATTCACCTAACCCTAACTGGAGATGTTTTCCCCATTGCTTAGTACAAGAATGATTGGTCTTGCTGCAACTGGAGGAAAATATACAGCATTTCTTTTGCATCCAACTTTATTTGGAAACAGTAACATGCAACAATTCCGTACCGTTGATTCCAAAGCTTGCTATCCAGTTGAGAAATGGAAGGAGGGACAACTGAATCATTTTGATCCCATCCACTGTTGAATTCCAACATATCAAAATACTTCTTATCAATACCCCATCTATGCTATTTGAATTCTAGACCTCCCTCTTGAAAAGCAGGAGTTCAGAAGTCATCCAGGAAAATCTTGTTTCTCAAGATCTGATCATCTTGAGGTAGCAAGCCCCTTGATACGTACATGTTCTTCCAGGGAAGTTGCTATGGACTTGTGATTTTAATCCCCTATGGACTTCTGGGGGGGAGAAATATTAAAACCCAACCTTGTAACAGGACCAGACAACAAACTGGGGTCCTGAACAATTTGATAAACAACATAGAAGGAGACAGAGTGAGGAAGCATTGATGCTCCATTCTCAGGGTGGCTAGTTATGCAGATATTGCCAGATGCTCTTCCTTCCCATCTCAGCCCTGTATTAAAAGTTTCCTAGACAGAATTGCCTAATATATGCTGTTACTTTGATAACACTGTTATCAAGTCCATTGCAGGAAAAGGAGAGTGTGGAATTTCATCTCAAATCCCTTTTAATAAGGCCACCGAGTAGACTCTGAGTAGTTGCTTCAACAACGCAATCTCTGCAAGGGGCTAAAAATATAGCCCCTTGTTTCAGAGACTGGTCCAAAATCCCAGAAGTGGTTTTATTTTATTTTGTTTTTGAATATGCCTGCATACAACTCAAGCTAGAAAATGGCGATTTTCCATCCCAGGGGGCGCCAAAGCCTCTTCTAATGGACCTTGCCTTACGCCATGGACCCATCAGCCACAGCAAATCTGCACCATCACTTGAGAAAACAGAAAACAAAAAAAAAAATCAGTCATGAGATGAGTTGGGCAGCTAAACCTTTGAACAAGTGATGCAATGAAACTGAAGCACTCAGGGCCTCCAGAAAGCATGCTAGCTTATCTCCTGGTCCCTTCAGCGTGACTGTTATTAAATAAAGGATTTCTTTGGGTTTCTGTACCAGCCTGAACCATCCCTCCCCCTCCCCCCACCCCCCCCCAAAAAAATTCTGAACTACTGCACGATTGGCAGCCAGCCAGCTTGGCCAACACAGTCCCGTAGCGCCATCTAGAGGCGCATTCTTGCATTCTAATTTCGTGACGAAAGACAAGCACCAATGAAATGAATTAAGACAGCACTGCATTTAAATCTTTATTAGCCAGGAATGATTTGACCTAGATCATCATTGTAAGAATAAGAATCTCCCAACCCCTAATACTGGATTTTGGATGAAATATGAAGTTCCTTGACCTATTTTTTTTTTTTTTATGGCAGACTTCTTAGCTTTAAAATGAGTCATGAAAACTCCCTTATGGGCTAATAAGAGAATGTATTTGCAATGGAGTGAATTTTTTTTTTCCCTGCATAATTCATGGTGAGTTTTTTTCCCCCTTTTTTCCTCCGTTATAAACAAATGCATTCCTCTTGAAGGTGTACTTTGGCCGTTTCAAACAGGAAGATGAACAAAACAAAAGCACACACCAATAAAATGCAACTTTTTTTTCTCTTCCTTAACAGACACATAGTTTTACTACTACACAACTGAAACCATTGTAATTCGGAACAGAGGAACATGGCCTCACAGCTTAGTTGTCTCCTATCCAACCAACACAGTGCAACACAACCTTTGAGCCTTGGTGAAGACAAAAATCAGCTCCTGAAAAAACGGTAACGTAACAAATGGTTCCAGATCAGCAGGAAATAAACGGGGGTGGGAGGAGAACTGTCAAACCCGCCTCCTGTGAAAATACAACTGTTCTTCCATTGGAAATTAATATATTTAACCCTGAAACATTTTGGACCATCTAATATTTCCCCTCCTTGGTCTGAACCTGGCAGCGTAAGCCCCATTCTTAATCTTCAATAATGCCCTACCCTGATACGTTTTTGACAAAAAAACACGATACCATTGCTTTTAAGCACGAGTCCTTGTACCTGTGTGCATGCGTGCATCTCTGTTGGTGAATGGGTGTGAATGAGGGTGTGTGCATGTGCCATTTGTCCTAAAAGCAAAGCCAAAAAAAGTTGTCGATGTATCACTTTGGGATCACTTTTTTTTTTTTTTCTTTTAATACAAATGCATAGTCCTGGGAGGTGAAAAAACTTTGTCACCCCTTTTCTTTCCTCTCTCTCTCTCCTTAAGTAAAAACTAATCTAAAAGTTATCCCGAAGGCCAAGAATTCCTCCTGGCACTTTAATACTGGTTGAGTGGGCACTTGTATGCAGTACTTATAGACCAGTAAAAGTGCTCATTTACCTGTCTGGTGTGTAAGGGGCCTTTTGTCTTGAAGCCTCCTTGCGAACTGCACTCTGAGGCACTGAAGTGGTCTGAACTAGTGGAAGAGCGTTTGGAAAGGGTGTCACACCCTCCAACAAAGGTGTTGTCCAAGGGCAGCTCCTGAATCACGTGATGCTTTTTCACCGAGATGGGAGTGTCCGGCTTAAGGTGGAAAGCAGACTGGGGAGAGGCAGACTTGTAATGCTTGGCGAGATCAGGGCTGTTGGGCTTAAAGGTGGTGGGTGGTGCAGTACCCCAGTCAAATCTTCCTATACTCTGCTCCTCCAGCTCAGCTGGAAGGCTAATGGTCCCGTTGATAGGTTCGTGAACAGCATCCTCGGGTTTGGACTCCTCAATGGTCACAAAATTCAACAGGGAACTCTTAGGGGATTTCCTTTTCTTCCGCTTCTTCTTCTTGTTCTGTTTGTTCTCCTGGTTGGGAGACATCCACTCGGCCCCTTGCTTGCTCCTCTGGGCAGCTTTGAACCTGGAAGCATGACGACAACGGACCAGCACAGTGACAAAGATGACCACAATGACCACCATGGCCCCTGCCACGATGGCGATCATAATGGTAAGGTAGTCCTCGTTTTGGTAGGGCTGGCTGTTGTCCCCAATATTCCTATCCAAAGGGGTCTCCATAGTCCTGCGGATCAGGTCATAAATATAAGAAGCATTTCCTGCAGTGTCATTGACATACAGAAACACAAGGACAAGGGTGTGCAAGGATTTAGGGTAGCCCAGATCGCTGATGTTGACCACCAACCGATGCAAGCCTACATCAGTTGGCATCGGTTTCTCTTCCAGGGTGATGTTACCCGTCACAGGATCAATACGGAACAAGCCTTTGTTGTTTCCGCTGACTATTGTGTATTTTAGTTCAGCGTTCATTCCCGTGTCAATGTCAACAGCAAACACTTCTGCTACCACCGATCCCGGGATAGCTGAGAGAGGTACCAGCTTAAAAGACGTGTTGGAAGGGGGATAGATGACCACGGGGCTATTGTCATTCACATCCATTACATTGATGGTGACCTTAGCAGTTGAAGAGCAGGGTGGCTGTCCTCCATCGATAGCCTTGACATCAAAGGTGTAGGAACTTTGTTGCTCGCGATCGAAAGACACGTTTGATGTTATAACTCCAGAGTAAGGATCCAGAACAAAGTTCTCGTTGTCATTCAAGATGGAGAGAGTCACAGCTTTGTTCTCACCTGCATCTGCATCCGTCACTGTGATCACTCCTACAGTACTATACTTTGGTAAGTTCTCCGACACGAAAAACTGAAAATGGTTATGCGTGAATTTGGGACTGTTGTCATTTTCATCTAGCACCGTAACAATCACAGCCGCTTGGCTCTGCAAGGGAGGAGTCCCATTGTCTCTGGCCGTGACTGTAAAAATGAACCTCTCCTGTTCTTCTCGGTCAAACACCCGAGAAGCTGTCAAAATGCCCGTCTTACGATCCAGATCGAAAAAGGAGGCATTGGGGCCAAGCTGATACACAATGTCTGCATTCTTACCACTATCCTCATCGGTGGCACTGATCGTGGTTAAATAGAGACCCCGCCGGTTGTTTTCAGAAACAGACAGCTCAATCACAGGCTGGCTAAAGATGGGAGGGTTGTCGTTTTCATCCTCCAGTTTGACTCTGACTAGGGCGGTCTGGTTCAAACTGGGTTTGCCCGAGTCAGAGGCCACTATTTTAAAGCTGAATTCTTTGGTGCCCTCATAGTCCAGCAAGGAAGAGGTCTCTAACAGGTACTGGTTGTCATAAACGGCCTTCAAGTGAAATGGCACTTCTCTTTCGATGAAACAAATGACTTTGCCATTCACATCTGTGTCCTTATCTGAGACAGTAATTAGCGCAATCTTGGTATTGATGGGATCTTTCTCAGATAAGTACACTGTGCCATTGATGGGGCTTATGATGTACCTGAGGTCTATATTAGGAGGGTTATCATTAACATCAGTCACATTGATGGTAACAGTGGCCCGGGCAGGAGTTGAGCTACCATCACTGGCCAGGACTGTCACTTTGTGGATGGCAGTCTCTTCTCGATCTAAGGCCCTCTGAACCGTGATTAGCCCAGTGGTGTTGTTTAAAGCAAAGAGTCGTTTCGTTGCCGGAGCAACCTGGGCCCCAAAAATGTATCTGATTTCTGCATTGCTTCCCACATCTGCATCTGTGGCATGAAGCTGGAGGACAGAGGTCCCTACCGGGGCATTCTCAGGGATGTGGACTTCCACCTGGCTCTCTTTAAACACCGGCCTGTTGTCATTGACATCACTTACTGTGACCTGAAGGATGGCTGTGCTGGATTTCTGGGGCATTCCTCCATCCTCCACCTTGATTTTCATCACATAGGTGTCTTTCTGCTCCCGGTCCAGATTTTGCTGCACAATCAACTGAGGCCACTTTTCCCCTTCCGGAGTTTCCACAATATCCAATCCAAAGACACTTTGCCCATTCAAAAGTTCGTAGTGCTGGACTCCATTGAAACCCGTGTCGGGATCTGTGGCGGAAGGGATGGGGAAGCGGCTGTTGATCAGCGTGTTTTCAGGGATGGAGATGTTGATGACAGGGGATGGGAACATGGGAGCATTGTCGTTGGTGTCCTTCACGATGATTTTGATCTTGATCAGCCTGAAAAAGTCATTGGGAAGGATCACCACCTCCAGTTCGAAGAAACACTCATTCTCTTCTGCGTAAGCAGCCCCAGCACAGAGTCTCTCCCGGTCGATCCGGTTGGAGGTGGTGAAGATTTCCCCCGTGGTGCTGGAGACTTTCACCAAAGGGGCATCCCCTGCTTTGGAGACCAGCCTGTAGACAAGACTAGAGCTGGTTCCTGTGGCAGCATTGATGTGAGAAATGTTCAGATCCTTTGGTATGTTTCCAATGGGCACGTTTTCAGGCAGTTCCTCTCGGATGGTGTAAATAAGTTCTTGAGCGACAGCAGAATCCAGCCGCAAGCAGGCGATCAGAGCAGCCAACAGGTAAAAATCTCTCAGGTCCATGATAATCTGTTTATAGATCCTTCTTCAGGGTTTTAGGGTTCCAAGATGTCCACAAAGGAAGGCTGACTTCTTTGCCAAAGGAAACTGGCCGGCTGCATCACATCCAAGCTATGGTTTCCCGACAGTCCCTGCCGACAAACACAAACACAACATTTTGTAAAGAAGTGTTAATTTAAAAAAAAAAACACAGTATCAGACACACACACACACACACACACACACACACACACATGCAAAAAGAGAAACACTGCCACCTGCTTCCATGCCTTGCTTTCTTGCTTGTGTATGTGTGCAAGCATGAGAGTAATTCCCGCTCCATGAATGCACCAATATACTGCCACTAGCGCCGAGTGCACACTGAGAATGAAATTAACTAGTTACAAGATTGAGTGGGGGCGGGGAGGGGAAAGGATGCAGATGCAATTCACACTGACACACAGACACACACACACACACTCGCACACGCACGCACAGAGAAAGGCAGGCACACTTGCTCTAATCAGCACACAGCCCTGAGTAGCATTCACTCCGCTATTTTCACCTCTCACCCCTCCGATTGGAGGCAAGTTGTAAAAAAAATAAAAATTAAAAAGGAAAAGGAAAGGAGCTCAAGCTTCTTGGAAGCAGGTTTCAGGCCCCCACCTTTCCCTCCCACCCACCCCCAGACACCCCCCTCCCCAATTAAATTACCTAACCTGGTTGTGTTGCCTTTGATAGTCTGATGCAAGACGAAGGTCTCAGCTGCAGAAGGAAGCTTTCCAGACTGATCACGGTTTGCAGCCGTTGCAGCTTGCCGCTGCTTGCTGGCTACTTCCTAACCTTTTTGGGATTTTTTTTAACCTAAAGGAAGGAAGCCAAAGGACTTCTCCCGCCTTCCCTCAACCCCCCCCCCCAGATAGACCAAACCTTACCTTCTCCAGATGTGGCCGTCTAATAGTTGGGGGGGAGTGAAGAAGGCGGCTGAGCTTTCTTCATCACCAGACATTACCCCCCCACCCCAGCCCCACGCAACTTCCAAATAAACAGGGGCTAGGAAGGGTCTGGAAAGCCACCGGGCAGCAGCCCAGGCAGAGGCAGAAACGAGGGAAGGGGTGCTCTTTTTGGCGTCGTGGAGGGGTTTTGTTTGGCAGAGCCCCTCGGATGCCCTTCCGCTGGTCTCTCAGCAAACCGCTGCCGGGCATAAATACCGCAGCTCTTCAAAGAGTGCTGGGTCAGACCCCCAGAGCAGAGGGAAGCAGGGAGAACTGGGGCGCCCCTATAGATTGGGGAGCGGACTGGGGGGAGTGGGAAGAGTTTGACCAGAGCTCCCACCGGCATCCGCATTAAAAAGCACCGCGGCGATGCCGAAGCTCTCCTAACCTTACCTTGACGCAGGCAAAATAAAAATTACAAAAAAAAAAACCGAAATAAAAATAAAATAAAAACAGGGGAAGGGGGTGTTGACACCTTCTCTTCATCTCCTCACACCCACCACCCAGCCAAGAAATGGGGGGCGGGGGCGGGAATCGCTTCCCTGTCTCTCTCCTTCTCCCCAGCGATCCTGGCTCCCCTTTGCAACCCCCTTCCCGCCCTGTTGCCAGAGCTTGCAACTTTGCACTTACGTTGCCGCTGCACCTCCAACTGCTGGAAGCCAAACGGGGAGCCGGGCGGCCGTCCTCCTCCTCCTCCTCTTCCTCCTCCTCCTCCTTCGGCTTCTTCTTCTTCTTCTTCTTCGGCTTCTTCCTCAGCCCTCCGGCGGCGCATTCGGGGACTCCCCAAGTCGGCGAAGCGAGAGAAATCAGCGAGCGGCGCCGGGGAAGGCCGGCGAGGCTTCCCGGAACCCGACGATGGAGCCCGGCGGTGGCAAATCCGCAAGTCCCGAGAAGAAATTCCCCGCTCCGTCCGGCTCAGGCGTCATCATCCTCCCTTTTTTATCCCTTCCTTCCTTCCTTCCTTCCTTCCTTCCTTCCTTCCTTCCTTCCTTCCTTCTGCTCCTTGCAGCCGTCGTCGTCGCCCGGGACCTTCTCTCTGGGCCGGCTGGAGAGATGCTCCAAGTGGGGCTTGGTCCCGTTTTTGGGGGTGGGGGGTGAGGGTCTCTGGCGGCCGGGTCGGTTCAAGCCCCCCGAGGCAGCCAGCCCGCCCTCCAGCCAGCCCGGGGCGCTTCTCTGCCTCTCAGCGCCGGGGCTCGCCTCCACGGTCCGCGTCGGTTCCCCATGCCGCGCTCATCGGCCAGGAGCGCCCGCAGCCTCCTCCGGAGCCGGGAGCCCCAACTTCGCCCAGAGGGTCCAGAGCTCCCCTTCCCCACGCGCCTTCGCTGCCTTCGCTCGCCGCCTCGTCCCTCTCCTGCCCCGGAGGAAGTCCGTCCAAGGTGCCTCTCGGTAGGTCGGTTCGGTAGCTCCACGCTCCCGGCTCGGCACCTCTCTCGCCTGCTTCTCTCCGAACTGGCTTTCTTGATATAACTCTGGCGAAAGCCCAGAGGGAGGGCGTGAACGGGGGGAAGCCACGCCCCCGCCTTGCCGCGGGTTGGGTGGACGGGCGGGGGGGCGGGAGGCTGGGGTAGTGTGTATGTGTGTGTGTGTGTTGTGTGTTGTGTGTCTGTGTGTGCAGCTGGCCCGCCCGATAGGACGAAGGGCGCGTCGGTCAGGGCCTGGAGGCGGCCGAGCGGCGAGCGCTTTGCTTGCCGAGGTGCTGAATGGCTAAAGGAGGCTGCTGCTGCGGTAGCGACGGAGGAGGAGGAGGAGGTGGGAAAGGGAGGCAGGGAGGAGGAGGAGCGAAGGGGAAGACGAGGAGGAGGAAAACGGGGGTAGGGAGGGGGAAGAGGAGGAGGAAAAGAGGGAGGGGGAAGAGAGGGAGAGGGGGAAGAGGAGGAGGAGTGGGAGAAGAGGAGGAGGAGGAGGAAAAGGGGAGGGAGGAGGAAAGAGGGAGAGATGGAAGAGGAGGAGGAGTGGGAGAAGAGGAGGAGGAGGAGGAAAAGGTGGAGGAAGGAGGAGGAGGAGAGAGATGGAAGAGGAGGGGGAGAGGAGAAGGAAAAGGGGGGAAGAAGGAGGAGGGGAGAGGTGGAAGAGAAGGAGGAAGTGGAGAAGGAGGGGGAGGAGGAGTGGAAGAGGAGGAGAAGGAAAAAGGGGGAGAGAAGGAAGAGTGAGCGAGACGGAGGAAGAGGAGGAGGAAGACTTGAGCATCTGCCGCACCGACCACCTTGAGACAGCTCGGGAACCTATTTTCGCCCCCTCAACTCCCCGCGCTTGGCTCCGGTCGGCGAATTGTTCAGCCGGGGAGGCAAGAGCTGCTCTGAACATGCGAAGAGCGCCTTGTCTCTCAAAGCGCAAAATTGCCCGGCTTTGAGCCGAGGGCAGTTGCCCCGTTGGAGGCCGCGGCAGCAAGCCGAACCGGAGCGCCGGACGCACGACCGGAGGAGCCACCGCAGGCGGCAGATTATTGCGTCTCTTTGCCGCCGTCTTCCTCCCCTCTCTCGCCAGCCCCTCCGGATTGGGAACTGGGCTCCGTTCGGTTCCTGGGAAGCAAGACTTGCGAGGGTGGCTGGGTGGGTTGGAGGGAGAAGGATCAACAGCAGCGGGATCGACTCTGCTGTCCAAGGGAGAGCGATGCTGATCTGGTGCTTCCCCGCTCGGCTCTTGGCTCAGCTGAAGGAAGGAGCTCCGAAGAGATGCTCCCCAAGGGGAATCCGTGGCTTTCCAATTACGGAACTCCTGGGTCCATCCCTCCTTCTTCAGGGGGACGGCCAGCAACCTGTTTGCAAGCAGCCGAAGCCAAGAGATGGCACGAAGAAACAGCAAATGGTGAGGTAAGGTAACCCTTTGCTCCCAGAACGTCACTGTTGACTTTTACCTCCCATTGAGAAGTCTCAGAGGGAAATGCAACCAGCAATTAGTTGCTCTCCAACCTCACATCACAGGCTCCTTGGGGTACCCAGACGAGGAGAATCACCCCTGTGAAGCACCAAGAAGCCAACTCATTCATCTCAGAATAGAAATCGGGCTGCAAACGGGCAACCAGGATTGGAGCTACGTCGGGACACCCCTCTTTAGCCAGCAGTGCAAATTTTTCGACCCCATCAGGCTGAACCCAGTTGCCTGATAGGAGCAAGGAAGAGCAGAGCGTGACTGTAAACACAGCAGTGCTTCCTAAATGAGGAAAAAGGGTTTAATCAATAGTATTTCAGTCGATTTTCTGATCTTATCCTGATCTCTCACCCCGTTGACGTTTGTGGCTTGTAATAATTTGGAGTTTCTGGTTCAAGCCAATTTGGCAGCAAGACAGAGGTTGACTGGCAGAGATATTTAGTCAAAGGTAACTTGCTGACTGGCAGCAACAGCTGAAAAAGGTAAAGAAGTCAGTGACAGATCCCTTTGGCACCATTTTCCATATATGTTATTGGAAAATATAATATTAAAAAACCACAATAGAAATAGTAAAGAAAAAGAGCAAATGGGGGGGCGGGGAATGAGGAGGAGAGGGGAGGCAAGAGGAGAGGAGAAAGGAAAGGAAAGGAAAGGAAAGGAAAGGAAAGGAAAGGAAAGGAAAGGATAGAAGAAGGAAGGAAAGGAAAGGAAAGGAAAGGAAAGGAAAGGAAAGGAAAGGAAAGGAAAGGAAGATAAAAGAAGGAAAGGAAAGGATAGAAGAAGGAAAGATAGAAGGAAAAGAGAGGAAAGGAAGATAGAAAAAGGAAAGGATGGTAGAAGAAGGAAAGGAAGGTAGAAGAAGGAAAGAAAAGGAAGAAAGAAGGAAAGGAAAGGATAGAAAGAGGAAAGGAAAGGAAGATAGAAAAAGGAAAGGAAAGGAAGATAGAAGAAGGAACGGAAAGGAAGATAGAAGAAGGGAAGGGAAGGAAAGCAAAAAGGAATGATTATAAGGAAGCAACTTCTGATATTCTTGATATTTATATTTGGCCCGCTGTCTCTAAAGTTTTACCATTTTCATCCATAAAATACTCTTTCTAATTTTCAAAATCATGTATTCCTCTTTTTTTTTCCAGCTAGAAATCCATATGATAAGGGATTTCCAGTAATCTGATAAACGGTAGGCGTACATCTTTCTCTAATAAAACAAGTCAACTTTGCCATCTCTGCTAGATGCTCACCAACCATTCCTCCATTGTGGCTATTTCAGAACCTTTCCATTTTCATGCCGCCTCCCCACTCCTCCAAAAAAAAAAAAAAAAAAAAAAATGGCCTGGGAATAACCACAATAGCCAGAGTGGGTCTGTCTCTTTGAAGGAAACTTGACTTGAAGTTCTGCTTCAGGGGACAGCAGTACTTAAGTGCTTCTCTGAGGAAGCTGAGTAGAAACTTCTGAATGAGGAGATTCCTCATTCACAATGGAGTTTCCCACCACCCTTCAGAAACTGGGACAGTAAGCAAAGGAGAACTGAGTCTACCTTGTCAAGCTTTTAACTCTCAGGTGTTGTTTGTGGGTTACTCTACTGTCTGAACAAGACATTTGAATATCTAAAACCATGTTTATTTGTTTCAATTGATTAATTTGGAGGCTGTCCCACTTTACAATGACTGTGGAGCTTACAATTTAAACAAAGGAAACAAATAAAAGATTCTAAAGTATCTGGACAACACTATCCTACAACCATCCTACCAAGGGCTTGGAAGACTAGTAATGTTTTAAGACCCCCAGAATATTTTTAGGAGATTTCTTCAGTAGGCTTTGTTTATTTGCTAACCTTGAGAAATAAGATAATTTGGGATTTCCTCAGCATTGTATGGAACTGGGATGTTTTGCTCCCTGGTTGATTATTGTCCAGATACCTTGGGTGAAGTCCATATTTGCCTTGATTCAAGAGATTGCTTCCTTTATTCTACTCAGAGCAGGTCAAGATAGTGCTATTTATAGGTCTCATATTGGATGACAGAAATGCAAAGCAAGGGAGCTTTTGACAGCAATACCTTGAACATGTCATTCCCACATGTCAGCTGGAGGAATGCAGGTTAAAAGGCAGTGGAATAGATTAGATGTACAAAATGGCTAACAAGCAGTACTGACAAAGCAAATGTTAATGGATTGTTCTGGTTTGGAGAAGATAAGGGGTGAAATTCCACAGAGTACTGTTCACTTCTTAATGGTTGAGTAAAAGACTGGAGAGAAAGCACCACCATACGGCTGATAGTTACCTGCCCCTTCTATGAAATTAGAAATTATCATCTTCCTGTAGCCGTTCTCTCACATCTTGCTTAATCACAACTAGTCAGCCAAGTTGAAGGCATTTCTTCATTGACAAATGGTCTGTTTTCATTCATGGGCATAGCCTGAATTGTGCTAATGGAAGCTTCTGAAAGGATTGGAGTAACATATGTAGAATTTGATAGTTGATGCAACAGGTTGATATCTTCATCAGCCTCATCAAGTTTTGGGTTGTAAACTCAAGATAAAGACTTCCTTCAGAAGACTCAGATGCCAAGCCCCTAAAACAAACAAACAAACAAAAAAGGCATGATTTCAGTATTGTTCCTCACCCGCAGACAGAATCTTGCCAAACTAAAGCATGCTAACACCCCATAAAAGATATACTCTGGCAACTATTGGGGAGCAGCTGTCTTCACTCTCTTTCTCCCACACAAATGATCTGAACTATGTTGTCTCTTGCTCCTTTGGAATGCTTTCCTTCCCTCCTGGGAACCTGGACAACATTCCATCACACAGTTATGATTGTGATGGACGTGGAACCTTCCTTCTGTGGTCAAATCTTTTTGAGAGGAGAGGAGGGGAGAGGAAAGAAGGAAAGGAGAGGAGGGGAGGGGAGAGAGAGAGAAGAGAAGAGAAGAGAGAAGAGAAGAGAAAGAAAGAAAGAAAGGAAAGAGAGGAGAGGAGAGAGAAGGAAGAGGGAAAGGAGAGGAGAGGAGGAAAGAGAGGAGAGGGAGAGGGAGAGGGGAAGGGAAGGGGAAGGAAGGAAGGAAAGGAAAGGGAAGGGAAAGGAAGGAAAGGAAAGGAAAGGAAAGGAAAGGAAAGGAAAGGAAAGGAAAGGAAAGGAGACCAGTGACCCTGATTTTGTCTAAAGCTGTCAGTAGAAGTGTTTCAGTGGAAATAAAAGCAGAAGACAAGGTACCCCTTCAAATGCATAATCACCTGCACTTGGTCAGTCCTTCACTATTTACCTGCTGTTGGACTAAGAATAGGAAATTTAGAACAGCTTCTTCTGCCTCACAGAGGCCAAGAGAAAGAAGCCAAATGCACGTACTGCTTACAGTTCTCTCTTTTGAATGACCAAAGGAGCAGTCCTTGCCCACCTTAACATTAAATAGGGCTCTCTCGCACTCCTGAACCCGTTTCAGCATTATCTTTAACACGTGCCTCTTCATTTATAATTCATATTTCCCAGATTCCAGTCTGAATTCCTGTTGACTCTACACACCTTTCTCCTTTTCCTTTCCGAAGGGTCAGATGAGAACGCTCTGAGATGTTGTTGGAGTTTACTTATTTAGCAGGCACCTCCCCAAATAAATGTTTTCTGTCGCTCTTTATTACAATCTGGTGAGAGTTCAAGTCCCACTGGAAATGCTTGTTTGTTTTTGTTTTGTAATTTTTTTTTAGAGGAACTACAGTATGCCGGGCGTTTATCAAAAAGCAGAGCCCTGGTTGACAAAAGACAATTTCTGAATATAAAGAGAAGGATAGCCATTAAATTGGCCCCCGTGATGCCATTTGAAATCTAAATGAAGATGATAATGATGTCTACAACGTAAACAGCAATGACTGCCAGTATTATTTAACTTTGGAGCAGGATTTTAATGAACAGCTTCTGTATGAATGGGGAACTCCAAGATAAGATGCATAACCTGGCTTGGGAGTTTTTTCCCTATCCATTTATGTGACCTGAATCAGAGGTGTGAAAACAAGAATCCATTCATATATTTACTTGGGAGAATTTCATCATTGTGTCCATTTTCATCGTCGTGTTTTTTCTTAGCTCATAAGAACCAGGTGTGTAAACACGACAACAAAGCCTGCCCAGGGGATTTAGGGGAAGCCTAGGGCGTGACTGAAAACCTGGGTACCAAACTCTGTTTATCAAATAACAATCTGATGTAGGCTCCCTTTGATTTTTTTTTTTTTTACAGTAATTTCTATTATTCTTGTGATTGGTTCAAAGGACTGACACAACTTTATCAGTATGTATAGAAAAGTATATAACCGTGATGGTGAGCCTATGGCATGCATGCCACAGTGGCACACAAAGCCATTTGTGCCAGCATGTGAGCTGCAGGCAAACTTACTTCACTGTGCATGTGCGTGCCTCACAGCTGATTTTCAGCTGGTTTGAAGCCTTTTTTGGCCTCTCAGAGGCTTGAAAAAAGCTTCTGCAGGCTTTGCAGGCCAAATAATAGGCCTGTTTCATGCTTCCTGTAATACAGAAGTGACAAAACAGGCCTATTATTCGACCTGCAAAGCCTGCAGAGGCTTTTTTCAAACCTCTGGGAGGCCAAAAAAAAAGGCCTCAAACTGGCTGAAAATCAGCTGTGAGGCGCAGTGCAGGTAAGGGAGTGGTGGCAAGGGGGATTGCACACACATGCATAGGAGGTGGGGGGACTCACGCATTGCCTTCTGGGTGCTGGTATGTGAGCACATGAGTGCAAGCGTGCACACAATTTTTGGCCTAGGAGCCCAAAAAGGTTAGCCGTCACTGGTATATAAATGATATCAGGTGATACATTGGTATAAATGATATAAATGATATCAGGTGATACATTGGATTTAGACTGATTTAAAAGTCCTAGCTTAATATGGATACTTGGTTAAAAAGAAAATTGAAAATGCTGCACATTTTCAGTGATATTTTGATTTTTTTTTTTAAAAAAAGAACTGTAATAGTAATGGTATTGTCCCCTTCTCACAAGACGCAGAAGAGCTACAAAGACACACACAACAGCTACACAAAGCAGGAGAACCATTTGGCTTAAAAATAAACCTGAGAAAGAGCCAGGTTATGTTTAAAAAAGAAAAAAGAAAGAAAAATATTTCTATCTGGAGAAGGATTACTTTTACATATACTTTGGTCAATGGATCTCAATGGAAGGTGATACAAGAAAGGAAATTGAATGGTGTGTTAAATATGGTTGACAAGCATTCGGCAAGCTAAATATAATTTCCAAGAACAATCTTTTCTCTATGCTTTTCCTAAGTTTTCAATCAGTGTGTGCTACAGAAGTGGTATTCAGCAGGTTCTGACCAGTTTGGAGAATCGGTAGCAGAAATTTTGAGTAGTTCAGAGAACCGGCAAATACCACCTCTGACTGGACCCGCCCCTATCTATACACTGCCTCCCAAGTCCCAGCTGATCGGCTGTGTCTTCTTTGGTTGCCCTGCACAGGAGAATGGAACTGGAAAGCAGGTTAGTGGGTTAGGGTGGGAATGGGGATTTTACAGTATCCTTCCGCTGCCACACCCACCAAGCCACGCCCACAGAACCAGTGGTAAAATAATTTGAATCCCACCACTGGTGTGCTACCTGCTCTAACATATGCCAGTGAAATACAGACACTAACCTCACAATTGACACAAAAGCTATGAGTGGTGCAAAGAGCCATGGAAAGATACATGCTTGGCATCACAAGACAAGATAGAAAGACCTCCATGTGGATTAGAGAACAAATGAAAGCATACGATATCCTCAAAAGACTAAAAGAATTGAAATGGAAATAGGCTGGTCACATAACAAGAAGAACTGATGGAAGGTGGACCATGGGAGTCATAGAATGGATCTCACTGGATCAAAAGCGTCCACGAAACAGATCTAAAACAAAATGGATCAATGACATCAGCAAGTATTGAGGGCCCAATTGTCAAAAGAAAGCTGAGGACCGTATTGGTTGGAAATATGCAGAAGAGGCCTTCGTCCTGTAGTGAGTAGATGATGGGTAAAAAGGAGGAGGAGGAGGAGGAGGAGGAGGAGGAGGAGGAGGAGGAGGAGGAGGAGGAGAAGAAGAAGAAGAAGAAGAAGAAGAAGAAGAAGAAGAAGAAGAAGAAGAAGAAGAAGAAGAAGAAGAAGAAGAAGAAGAAGAAGAAGAAGAAGAAGAAGAAGTTGTTGTTACTTAATTTATAATAGCCACTCTCAGCCCAACTCACCTCACACGGTTGTTGTTGTGGGGAAACTAGGAGGAAGAAGAACTGTTAAGGTGTGTTTGCACCTTGAGTTATCTATAGAAGCAATACTGGGATGAAAATAAATAAATAAATAAACATGCTGCTAAATTTAGTTTTCTTCTGAATAACTTGCAGAGAATTTTGTCCCAATTCAGCCTGTGTTTTGCATGCATCAAGGTCTGTCTCAGCTCACAGCTGGAACTGGGTCTGTGCCATACAGCATTTTTGGATGGATTTATCAAATGAGTAAATGAAATAAATAAAGCTAGGAGTAATGGCTCGTAATAATGCCTTGTGGAAATAGCTTTCCCCGGAGCCTGGGTGGGTGCCTATCTTGACAGTTTTCCAAACACCAGTTAAAGATCAAGAGATTTTATTTTAATTCTGTTTAATACCTCTTTAAAAAAAAAAAAAAAAAAAGTGCCAGGAGCCTGTCTGTTATATGACTACAATAGTATGCAAAATTCTTAAACAGGGGAATAAATTTTGGAACTGGGATTCTCTGCTCTTAAGCGAGCAATAAAGGACCTGGAAACTGCTAGGCCTTGCCTGCAGGAACAGAGTTCCTGAATTGCCCTCAGAATCAGAAGAACAGATGATGACCGGGTAATGATGATGAAGTAGGTAGCAGAAAGGATGGACTTTTCTATTTTTTTTTAATCTATGCTGAGATTCATTTTATTGATATCTTGAACATATACTGGCTGGTATCCAATGCACCATGTGTTGTATTTTGCATGGGCATTAAAGTTCCTTCAATCTACAGTAACCCTGAGTGCTAAGAGCCCTCTCTGTAAACTGTCATGAATGACTACCAGACAGAGAAATTCGGCTATTTTCTTCATCCCCACCCACACAACATAATCACCTACAAGTCCTTTTGGTCCACAGCCAGTAATTTTCATAGAAAGTATTTATTTCAGGATCAGGTTTTTACAAAATATAAACCTTACTAACCCCAGCTAATTTTACGCTGAGCATTCCATAACCACCAACAGAAATGTCAGTCTACATCTAATTTAAGTATGTAAATTCATATGTTCAGCATATTAACGAGCCGTTCCAAGACAAAAGATACCTGGCAGAGGAGATATTCAGCAGATTCTGACTGGTTCTGGAGAACCAGGAGCAGAAATGTTGAGTAGTTCGGAGAACCGGCAAATACCACCTCTGACTGGCCCCAACCTCATCTATTCTCTGCCTCCTGAGTCCCAGCTGATTGGATGAGTCTTCCTTTGTTGCCCTGAACAGGAGAACGGAGCTGAAAAGCAGGTTAGTGGGGTGGGGAGGGAATGGGGATTTTATAGTAGTATCTTTCCCCTGCCATGCCCACCAATCCATGCCCACCAAGCCACGTCCACAGGAAAAAAAAAATGAATCCCAACACTGATACTGATATCTTCTCCCATAAGTACCACCAATAAATTCATTCTCAGGACCTTGGAAGTAAGCAATGTTTTTAATCTGTCAAAAGCTTGCATGATACCACTATTGGGCCCAAATGTAGGAAAAGGACAGGCGGAGCCTGGAATCGGAGTCAAGAGAGGAATCAGCCTGGAATCATTACGTTCCCATAAGTGCTCTAAGTCCAACCTGTCTTGAATTCCACTCACTTTATTTAGTGCCAATTTAATGTTGACCATTGGTTTACTATAATTTTATGTATAGCTATGAACAATGAATCAGCTTGATTGGAACTTAATATATAGTGATAATCCTTTGCACCTAACACCAGTTACCAATGCTACCCTATTTATGAAAAAAAACAACTAAGAAGATTGAAGAAGAAACTAACTTTTTAACAAAATTGAACAGAAAAACACATATTGGGACTGTGGAATAAAAATGTCCACAGTTCTAATAAACAACAGATTAATAGCTAATCCTTCTTACATTTGTATACTTTATATTTCTTCATTTCTTCAGTAAGCCAGAAACACAACTATATATTGCAAAACTCCTGCTGTGCTTCCTTTCCTTTATGTATTTTTATGGGACTGATTTTGTTACTCATCCCAGCTTACAGTATAGTAATTCAATAAAAGAGAAAATACAGAACCAGGAAGAAAGCAAAGTGTGTTGCTTTGTCTTCTTCTGTTGCCCTACTACAAATTCCAGCTTTGTTATCTCTAAACAAATATAAATATATTCAAAAATATATGCATGTGCACCTAGGGAAGCCATAACAGGAATTGAGAAACGTTTGGATGAAGAAAAGAAAGACTCCAATGGTGGTAAACAAACCCAAAAGTTCAGAGGATCTGCTCAGCATATGTAGCCTGAAATTAGTCTTCTATATAGTACTCACAGGAAAATAATTTATTGCATTCCACAGCTTTGAAATTCTTTGTTGCAAAATGCAAACCTCAAGGGGTGATCAGTTTTGCTAAATAGTGGCGATTTATTCATTCTTTATTTATCGAATTTTGACACTGCTCATTTCTTTCAAAGAGGGAGTCTGGAAAGTGGACAAGTAAAATCTTAAAGCAGGAAAGATGTACCCTACGCTTGCTGAACAGGTAGGAGGAGCAGATCCACTCAGGGAGAAGCCATACCACGAAAGGATGTTAATTGGTTGAGGTTATTTGGTCTCCTGCATTGCCAAGTTCAGGAAATGCTTAGTCAGCTCCATAGAGAAAAGAAGGCGCATCAGTGATGTCACACATCACGGGACCAGATGCGGCAGAATGTGCGAGAAGGGAAACTGGTGGGAGAATCCTTAGCAGCCCAGTTCAAATAAACGAAGAGGGGTGACATTCTATAACAAGGCTGTCAAACTCGATTTCATTGAGGACCACGTAAAGGGTTGTGTTTGGCCTTGGGGGCAGTGGTGGGATTCAATTTTTTTACTTACCTGTTCTGTGGGTGTGGCTTGATGGGTGTGGCTTGGTGGGCGTGGCTTGGTGGGCATGGCTTGGTGGGAGTGGCAGGGGAAGTATACTGCAAAATCTCAATTCCCTCCCCACCCCATTTTCCCGCTCCATTCTCCTGTGTGCAGGGCAACAAAAGAAGATCCAGCCGATCAGCTGGGACTCGGGAGGCGGAGAATAGGTGGGGTCAGGGCCAGTCAGAGGTGGTATTTGCCGGTTCTCCGAACTACTCAAAATTTCCCCTACCGGAAACTTCAGAACTGGTCAGAACCTGCTGAATACCACCTCTGCTTGAGGGGCCGGAGTGGGCGTGGCCAGAGTAGTCATGGCCAGCTCAACGTCACTTGTGTCAGGGGCGCCTGTGGTGACCCAAGCACTCTGCCAGCAAAAATGGGCTCCCAAGCTCCGTTTTCACCTGTGATGGCCTCCTGCAACCTTCTGCCTGTGACAATGGAGCTTGGGAGGTCTGTTGTGGCCCTCACGAGCTCCATTTTTGCTGGCAGAGGCAGCACAGGCCTGTTCTTCACTGTTTTACAGGGCAGCCCCATGGGTCAGATCTAAGCATCCCACAGGCCGGACCCAGCCCTCTAGCCTTGAGTTTGACGCATCTGTTCTTCAGTATCTTCCACAGCATCTGCATATAACAATGCCTTCCTGCACACAGATCAAAAGCCAAGGTCGTTCCTTTGAGTCATGTGACTTCATGGGGAAAAAAAAAAAGGAGAAGAATGGGCAGCCTGGCTTGTTTGTACAACTAGCAAGTACTTAAACTGAGCTCCAGACTGGCACCACCGTGGATTTCCTGACAGTGTCATGCAACAATGATTTATATGTGCATGGCATGACTCTCGGAGCTGCTCTTGCAGATAAATGTGCTGAACACCTGCTTTTTATAAGGAATCATCCAATTCCTGATGTCTGTGTGCCTAAAACTATTCTAGGCAGCGTTCCTCCCTGGGATTGCTTTATGCAACTACACACTTCTGAGAAACCGTCTGTATCCGGCACGGAGTTTAATTCCATTCTGACATAGCTATGCCTTGCAGTTATTGGTACTTGCTCATTAACATCCACCCAAGTTTAGAAGCGCTTCTCTCTTCCCTTGCATTGCAGAGGCTGCCCTTTTCTCAAACGGAGGCTAGACAGCTTTCAGAAGAGACATTACCCCCCCACCCCTTCTTCCAGCCTGAAAATCCCAAGAGCGCTCAGCCTAAATTTGGCAGCAAGTCGTCATTCCTCAATATAGGGTTGTTGTTTTTTTTTCTTAAATAAGTCTAACGGAGGCATATGTGAGCCAGTTTTAATTATTAATACGATGAGCACATTAAGCTAAGCCTCTCTTTTGTTTTATACTTTCCAGTATCTCAATAAGCCCGCACCGAAAAAGGTCAAAATGGGACGTTCTTTCAGCAATCATCGGCCCATAAGCATCCCTAGGAAGGGAGCCTGTTCTGACCCAGCTCTCCAAACATGACAAACCGTCTGTAGTTAAATCAATGATTCCTTAATTAGGAACCCCAGCAGTCCAAGAAAAAAAAGTTTCTTTCTCACCGCAGGCTAACAAGTCTGTCTGGCAGGGAGATGAAGAGTTGTCTGCCACATCTAGTCATCTCCTCCCCCTGCCTTTTATCCCCAGAGCTAGGGTGGGGCTTAGTTAGCAGCAGTGGCTCTTCTGTCCCAAGGACCAGCCCGTAGATTTCCACTGCTCTCCTCTCCTCTGACTTCTGCGCATCCGTGCATCAGGCACTGGACCCAGCTGTTCCTCCTCTTCCTCATCAGCTACCTCTAGACCCGGGGGCTGTTGACTATCCATCTGAGGGATGAGGGCTCACCCAGGCTCCATTTCTCTCTCTCTCTCTCTCTCTCTCTCTCTCTCTCTCTCTCTCTCTCTCTCTCGCAGCTTCATTCCCTCTTCCCCCTCAGAGTTCTCAGGTTGCCTTGGTACTGATCCTGGCTATCACACCTCCTCTGATTCAGCTGCTGCAGGGGCCAGAGGCCAATAGGCCACAACAGAGCCAGTAATCCAACATTGCCTCAAAATGTTGTGGTGCCAACTGCTCTGTATACACAAATGAGCAACGTCCCACTGCATGTTGAAAGGGCAAAACTTGTTCCATAATGTCCCAATGTGCGTTTTGTCATTTAAGCATGATTGTGCTTAGGTGTTGGCTTCTGGATAAGGTTGCTAATCCCCGAGCTGAATTTCCTGGAAATGTTAAGCAATATCTTCACAGGGATCATTTCTGTCCATGAAAGTGAATTTTAATCATCGTGCTTGAGGGGAAAAAAAAAAAAGGAGTATCATGCAATTGACTTGCCTCTTTCAGCAAACAGTTGCAATTATTTGCCTCTTTCAGCAAACAGTGTGGAGATGCCTTCACAACTTAAGCTTCCACAATTGAAATTTAAGTGCAAAATCTGGCTCGATTATTTTGGTCTTGTTTTGGGTGGTCTCTTTCCAGTGGTGTCACAATATCCCTAGATAGCCTACAATATTCATAGAACTTCGAATAATAGAGTTGGAAGGAACCTTGGATGTGTTCTAGTCCAAGCAGGAGACTCTATACCATTTCAGACAAATAGTTTTCCAGACTCTTTTTGAAAGCCTCCAGAGCACTCACAGCCTTTGAAAGCAAGATATTCCATTGGTTGATTGCTGTCATAGTTATAAAGTTTCTTGTTAGTTCTAGGTTGCTTTTCTCCTTGGTGAGTTTCCTAACATTGTTTCATGTCTTGCCTTTTGGTGCTTTGGAAAATTCCTTCAGAAAAGAAGAGATGGAGTTTACCCCCTCCCTCAATTTCTCGATCAAAGGTATTTGACCTGTTCCCAAGTCTTCAGTCAAAATCACTCTTGGATGGATATTTCATAGTACTACATTCTAATTCTGAAATCAATTTATACTTTGCCCAAGGAACCCCCTCCCAGTCTATTGTTCCCTTTTCAAATGAAGTAAATAGATAAATCAGGGGATGACACCAGAAAGTCTTTGTCTCAGAAGTTTTTTTTTATGCCCTCTGTAAACAAAGGTTATAAAATTAAGCTTCTGTACCACTTAATTATGCATCAAAGAAAGTGTGCAAATACAATGAAATCTAATAATTGAAGAAGAAAAGTTCACTGATAAGGCCCAAAATCAATAGCCAAGACACTGACAAGAAATAATTACCTTACAGCTAACCCTCCTTTTGTCCTGAACTTAGTTGTTATTGGCTTCAATTCTACAGGCCAACTTTGGATGGGAGTCAGAAAAAAATGGGCTGCTCACTTATCTGCATACTCGAAAAAAAAAAAAAAAACAGTGGACATGATTTACATAAAATATGGATGTACATCATAAAAATCAAGCCAGCCTGCTAGATATATTGCACCATGCCATGTATCATTTAGATATCCTGGGCTGAAAGCAGCGAAGGAAACTCAATTAAGTGAGGACCAGCAGTGCGGCTTGAGTTTCATCTAGTGATGGCTTTCGGGAGACATGGAGTGGTTCCATTGGGAAGTCTGGAAGAGTCTCTCTTTGTGGATTGAGAACTTCCTCAATGCGGTTGGCTGCTTCATGTTCAGACCTTAGTTAGATAAGCATCTTCTGCAGTCCCTCCTCCTAGGCATATACACAGGTTTGGCTAATGTAGTTGGGAAGGACTGAACAGACGGACTTGGTTTCATAGTGTTTTCAAGACAGATGATAAATGGCCAGGATGCAAGGCTAATGGACATAGCCCAACTCCCCGCATATATTCAGAGTCACATCCTACAGATTTTGCAAGTTGCAACTTAATACAACAGTAAGCAAAACAGTAATATTTACATGGGAATTATCCTGATAGTCTCAGGTAGAATAGAGTAGAATGGAGTGGAGTGGAGTGGAGTGGAATAGAATAGAATAGAATAGAATAGAATAGAATAGAATAGAATGGAATGGAATGGAATGGAATGGAATGGAATGGAATGGAATGGAATGGAATGGAATAGAATAGAATAGAATAGAATGAGAAAGAATGGCATGGCATGGCATGGCATGGCATGGCATGGCATGGCATGGAAGAGAAGAGAAGAGAAGAGAAGAGAAGAGAAGAGAAGAGAAGAGAAGAGAAGAGAAGAGAAGAGAAGAGAAGAGAAGAGAAGAGTTGGAAGGGACCATGGAGGTCTTCTAGTCCAACCCCCTGCTTAGACAGGAAAACATATATCATTTCAGATAAATGGTTATCCAATCTCTTCTTAAAAACTTCTAGTGTTGGAGCATTTTCAACTTCTGGAGGCACATTGTTCAATTGATTAATTGTCCTAACTGTCAGGAAATTTCTTCTCAGTTCTAAGTTGTTTCTCTCCTTGATTAGTTTCCACCCATTGCTTCTTGTCCTGCCCTCAGGTGCTTTGGAGAATAGCTTGATTTCTTCTTCTTTGTGGCAGCCCCTGAGATATTGGAACACTGATATCATGTCTCCCCTAGTTCTTCTTTTCATTAAACTAGACATACCCAGTTCCAGCAACTGTTCTTGTTATGTTTTAGCATCCAGTCCCCTAATCATCCTGGTTGTTCTTCTCTGTACTCTTTCTAGATGTTTGAAAAAACATCTTTTTTTACATTGTGGTGACCAAAATTGGATGCAGTATTCCAAGTGTGGCCTTACCTTGCCTTACTGATCTGAATAATGATGACATGTGTGTGAGAGCTCTTTTGGAGTGTCTACTGAAGAAGAGGCCATCAAACAGTGGCATTTAGTTCCTCTTGTGAATGATATGGGTGATTCTTCTGTGGAAGAGAAAGGCTGACTCAGCACCCAAACTGACCTATTGGAAAGATCTGTTGGGGGCTGAGATTTTCAGCAGAAGGGACTTGTTTAAAACCATGCACATTGCCTTTCATAATCATGACATATCAAGTGGTGCTGCCTGAAGAATATTTTCACATGTTCGCCTCTACATCCTGGATTCTTGTAATTTTCCTAGGATGGCATCTAGCCACAGTTAAACTCTTGCTTGTCCCATTTATTTCAGTGGGAAAGTGTCTGCTACCTTATCCTTTTCCCATCAACTTGGGCTGCTGCTTCCCCTCCTCCCCCCATTCTTTACAAAGTGGGATTCACTTCCGATCAAACGATCCTTGTAGCAACAGCTCTGTTCATTCTACTGTGTGTACGTGCATGTACACATGCCTTTGAGAAAACCTTGACTCCTGGCAACTGCTTGGACTAGCCTCTGCAATTCTTTTGGGAAGATTTTAAGAAAGGGTTTGCCCTTGCCTCGAAAACATGAGCCAGCAGTATGCGGCAGCAGCCAAAAAATCTAATACAATCCTTGGTTGTATAAACAGAGGCATAGAATCAAAATCATGTGGAGTATTACTACTGCTTTATAAAACCCTAGTAAGACCATACCTGGAATCCTGCACCTGGTTTCAGTTACTGCAACAAAAAGAGATGTTGATACTTTGGAAAGAGTGCAGAGAAGAGGAACTAAGATGATTAAAGGCCTGGACTCTAAAACATATGGAGAATGGTTGCAGGATTTGGATCTGTTTAAAGAAAAGAAGGACTGGGGGGAACATGATAGCAGTATTTGAGAGGTTGCCACAAAGAGGAGGGGCTCAATTTATTTTCCAAAGGACCAGAAGGGAAGACAAGAAAGAATGGATGGAAACTAATCAAGGAGAGAAGCAACCTGGAATTGAGGAACTTTCTAATAGCGAAGACAATTAACTGGTGGAACAGCTTGTCAGCAGACATTGTGGGTGCTTCATCACTGGAGATTTTTAAGAAGAGATTGGACAGTCACTTGTCTGAAATGGTATAGGGTCTCCTGCTTGAGCAGGGGGCTGGACTAGAAGACCTCCAAGGTCCCTTCCAGCTCTACTCTGATTAATTGATTCTTCCTGAGCCTGAGAAAAAAATAACTGACCAAAATCACCAAATTGATTTCATGCTTAAGGCAAGATTAGATCTTATAGCCTTGCAGTTTCTGGCCTGGTGCCTTAACTGCTACACTAAACTAGGTCTCTCAATCAATTAACATTTTGCATATTTTAAAATATTGTAAATATTTTGTGGCAGGTACCTCCTTGATGGGCAATTCTCTCGAATCTGTCTACATCTATTGCCAAAGTCTTGACTTCTTTGTCTTCATTGTCGCAAAAGAGCCGGGTGAATACTTTGCTTATACTCCGCTTCCATAGCAATCTGATTGCCTGTCTCTTCACTTCAAACAGATATAGCACTGGAAGACTTCTAAAACTGGTTCTTCGGCTTTCTTGATTTGCATAGCACCCATTGAGCAAGTCTAGTTCTGGGGTTTTTTTTCCCCTCAGAGGTGGTTTGTGCTGTGTACTGATTGGTTCTCTTTTTCTGACTATCACAGAGCACTTTCTTAATTGTTAATGGAACAGATTTTGAATTAAAAGCGGGGGGGGGTTGCGAGGGACGAATCTCTTAAATGTTGGACATATGCCAAAATTGCATTGTCTGTGCTAATGTTGGGAGAAAAAAAACAAGCAAATTACCAGAAGCAAACAATCCACTTCTCTCTCTCCCACACCCCCCACTTCCAAAACACACCTTTGATAAAGCACAATCTTGTAAGGAATGGGATGGGGAGGGAGAGGAATTCTGCTTATCTCAAATGCCCTACATTTTGTTTGTGCCCTATTTTTCTACATTATATTATACTCTCATTATATTTCTTGCCAGCTATTGTAGCAGTAGGATTGTACAACCATTTGCAAGCACGGTAATGTCTTTCAGAAATTATGTCTACTCATTAAGATGGTTGTTCTCCCTCCTGTTTTTCCACACCTCCTATTCTCCACTCAACTCCACCCCTGATGCTGGTAAGTCAAAGGATGGTTAGATGCCTCCTCTTCTCTAGAAGCCTTGAAGATACGGACAATTCTGATTCTCATCACATCTCTTTCACCTCAAAGTCACATTGTAATCACATCCCGATCCCTTGCTAATAATTATTTAACTTCTATTGCTATGCCGAATAGTTTGCTGTTTGCTTAAGGATACCTTTAACTGGTAGACGGAACTGATTACTCTGTGCTCACAAATGAGCTACTTCTAGGTCCAGAAGGTTAGCCTGACAGAGGGTGGAGGAAAGAAATAAGTATCAGATTGGATTAAAGGAACATCTGCCGGACTTCCTGTAAATTCAACACGTTCCCACTTGGGAGCAGATAAAATGTGTCCTTGCACTTTAGGAAGGGTACATCTCAGGAGGCAAAAAAAAAAACTTGGTTTCCTTGAAGCGCAGTTTTAATGCTGACATGCCCACTGCATTTTTGTTCAGCTTTCAGAAAGAAACACCACACTTAGGATGCAATTCTTTGCTGTCTGTTTGCTTCAGGGCATTGTAGCCTTTCGGCTTTGGTGGGGTATCAGCACTAAAAGACCAGTTTGCTATATCGCTCTAAGATTGCCGTTTCTCAGTTGGACCAGGTGGTCAACTGCTTTGTCCAGTGGAGATGTCAAAACAGAAAGAAGCAAGGTTTTTGGACAAAGGGGAAGTCTCTTCTGAAAGAAGCTGAGATGCAGCAAGAGAAAGTTGGGGAGAAAGAGTCAAGTATTGAGACTTTGGCAGGAGAAAATTGCAGAATCAGTAAAGGCATAGAAAACAGATTTGCAAAACTTATGGCAGGAAGGAAAGGGTAGGTCAAAAGAGGAAAAGACAGGGACTATGTTGAAGGCCAGAAGAATGGACTCAAGAAAAAGATATCTAAGGCCACATGGACCAGTGGTGGGATTTAAAAAAAAAATATTACCAGTTCTGTAGGTGTGGCTTGGTGGATGTGACATGGCTTGGTGGGCATGGCTTGGTGGGCGTGGCAGGGGAAGATTACTGCAAAATCTCATTCCCTCCACACCCCACTAACCTGATTTCCAGCTCTGTTCTTCTGTGCAGGGCAACCAAAGAAGACCCAGCCGATCAGCTGGACCTTGGGAGGCAGAGAATAGATGGGGGCTGGGCCAATCAGAGGTGGTATTTGCTGGTTCTCTGAACTACTCAAAATTTCCACTACCAGTTCTCCAGAACTGCTCAGAACTTGCTGAATGCCACCTCTGACATGGACCCACCAAGGATTATCCTCCTCTATAATCCATTGGTGGCTCCAGAACATTCTTCATATGGCACTTTACAGGGTTCTGTGGTTGTACCAGAGAAATTTTGGTGGAAAATGGCCAGATTTCAGCATCATTGCATGTTGGGTTATGTGTTTTGTGTTGTTTTACAAATCAAAAGATGGGTACATGCTTAGGGAAACTGTGGTAAGCAAACCAAACAGTTCCATCCATCAGCCACAATGCAAGTTGCCAACTTGCTGTTTAGGGAGGTGATTCCAGAATGGTTTTCACATTTAGGAGTTATTAGGTTAAGACATTGGTCTTGTCAACATGGTTGGAAGCTTGAGACCCAAGTACCGTATGATGGAGTGAGCTCTCATTCTTGCACCAGCTCCTGTCCAGCTAGTAGTTTGAAAGCATGCAAATGAAAGTAGATTAATAGTACCAATTTGGTGAAAAGCTATCCATGCCTTTCCAGAGAATGAGCATTCTGTGCACCTCAGCATATAGTCATGCTGGCCACATGACCACAGAAGCATATTCAGACAACCCTGGCTCTCTTGCCTAGAAAACAGAGATGAGCACTGCTCCCTAGAGTCAGACACAACGGGGCAGGGAAAAACCTTTACATTTTTAAAAAGTGATTTGGGCTATCTGCCTGTCATTTCTATTCCTGTCTTGAAACCCCACACAAACTCCAAAAAGAACTAAAAAAAAAAAACCCAGCTGAAAAATCACTATGCTCCAGAAATAAATAAAAAAGGCTGAGTTATAGCCCCACAGAGCCTCGAATCTTATCCAAACTCATCCAAGAGGAGTCAATAAACAAATAATAAACTATAATAATGTTAAATAAATAAACAGGAGCTTACCATCTTGCTCAACTTACTGGTGGCCAAGGATTGCCACATCCTGCACTCGGCCGTTGCTTTCTCCTTCCAGTTCTGCATTGTGTCGGTTTCCCATATAATATTAAATTTGATTAAATAAGTCTGTTCTCTAATTACTCTGTGTCCTTCCATATGTTGAACTGTACTGCTTACATCTTGCCATATAGGCTGAATTATAATTAATACATATTAAATACATAATACATGATAAATACATAATACATGAAAATGAGTCAAAATATATATATATATATATATCAGTCATATAATCAGGGCATTTGCTGCAGAACACATTATAACACATTCCAGTATACATTTTTTTTCTTTTTCCTTTTTTTTAACGTTGTTAAGTTTCTGTGCGCGCTATATACGTGGGCATTGTTTTGGTCCAGGGATAATTCACACATGTCAGTCTGATTCTCATTATGGGGGATTTGTGTTGACATAATGATGCACAGGGGTGCTATTTGCAATCGAGAGTGGATTACCGGTCGCAGGTCACCTACATGTCAATCAGACTTTCCACCAACTCCAAGGGTGGTGATAGAAATGTCCATTGGTAACTGACTCTTGAACAATGGGCGTGCAAGAACTGCAAATGACTTTTTAATGAATGGGTGGATTGGCTCAACTGCTTTAGAGGATATGAGATAATATTTATATGTACCCGTGCTCTTGTTCATTAAATCTTCACTGGATGCTCTAATTATCCAGTGATGAATATTCATGTGTGAACCGTAATTAAGTCCACCATGAAACTAGCATGCAGACAGCAAAGTCATGTGTGCATCAGCTTACGTTAATTGTGCAGAGAGACAAATGCTTACCTAGCACCGAATCTTACAGCTCTTGAATAATCAACATTTTAATCAATCCAGCTAGCAGTATGTCTTCCTTATAAAGTAATGTGCTTAGTCTGAGGTTGAGTGACAGCAAGGTTTCATCTCTAGCTATTCATTTTTTTTTCAGCATTAAATCAACTGCTGTCTGCTTCACCATGATTCCTTACTGATGGTTCAGAACTGGATGTGGTAGTGCTTTCCAAAGGTTGCTTTAAGTACCTTATGGTTCTCCAAAGCTGTTCTCGGTGATGTACAGGTAGTCCTCGACTTATGACCACAACCCAGCCCCAATGTTTCTGTTGCTAAGCAAGACAGTTGTTAAGTAATGAACTTCCTTGCCACAGTTGTTAGGTTAATCTCTGCAGTTGAGTTAGATTACTAACTTCATAGGTTGCTAAGTGAATCTTGCTTCCCCATTGACTTGGCTGGTCAGAAGGTCATTAAAAGTGAAAGTCACATGACCCTGGGACACTGGTCATAAGTTACTTTTTCCAGTCAGTTCGAAATTAGGTAGAGGCAGATAATTCTCTTTCTGGGCACAATGAGAATATATCTGCTGAATAAAAACTCCGCATTGGTGACAGGAAGGGCATCCTGCCAGTAAACACTCAGCTCCATTCAGTTGCCCAGACTCCACCCCACAAGGGATTGTGAGTTTGTTAAAAGAGGATGATTGTGTGTGTGTGTGTGTGTGTGTGTGTGTGTGTGTGTGGTTGTCTCTATTAAAAACATAAATCAACATACCCTAAAAATATATGCCTTTTTATATACATCAGAGCTACTACCATCTGGCTGCACAGAGGAGCATGTAAAATATTTATAGGCCACAACCATCTTGATGAGTGGGCACACATGTCAAGGACATTATATTTGAAATGCCAGTGGCAGGTTGCATTAGGATGACTAAGCCAGCCTCTTAAGCCAACATTTGTATTTTCAAGGAGTACTCAGTCTTGAAGATAGCTAGGATGGGGATGGAGTTGTAGGAAGGGCCAAATATTTTGCCATGCAGTGCTCTTTCAGAGAGGTGGGTCATCAGAAACTGAAATCCTGATCTGAAGGGTGATCCAATATTAAACAGGAATATTTGACTTGCAAAACCTATGGAGGAATTCAACCCAACCTTGACTTAATAGTGATGGGTGCTCCTACACTGGAGACTTTCAAAAAGAGATTGGACAGCAATTCGTCTGAAGTGATACAGGGTCTTCTGCTCAAGTAGAGAGTTGGCCTTGAAGATCTCCAAGGTCACTTCCAACTCTATCATTGTCTTTTTTCTCATTTTGATTTGGGAAAACAGTAAACTCCTGATTTACTGGAAATATGGCTTTGCATCATTGTACAACATATGGTTGACTTAATCATAGCGTAGCAGAATATAAATAAAGACAGCTATATATCTGAAATAGAGTCAATTCCTGATTTCCTAGCCCAAGTTATAAATTATCCAGATGTGTCTAATGGGGCAGTGATCACATATTGATGAATGAACTTTGTTAAACATGCCCTTATTTTTCCAGGTCTTGGCCTATCCTTTAGTCGGCATTTTATTGTGCCTTTCAGCGATTGACATTTCTTGTTACACCAGTGTAGGCATGGAGTTTAGCAATTAAAACTTGACTGCTAGAAAGACCCTATTACCATTTTATTTTCACAGTCTTGGATGTGGTGGGAGGAGGGAAGGGAGGAAAGAAATGAAATTACGTTCAGATTTGTTCTGAACATTTTAAAGATATATTCAACTACAGTCATCTTAAGCCAATACAAAATATATTATCTGTACTGGTTTTTTGGGGGGTGAAAAATACAAAATATTGGAAAAGCATTATTCATTTTGAACCTGCTGGGATTTCCAATTGAAATCAGTTAAGTGGCCAATATAGCCTGATATCCTATCATTTCTCGTTCACCATGTTACCTGTGCTTATCATCTCTTGAGGGCTGTTCTTAACAAATCCCAACTTCCCAAAAAGTTTCAGAGTAGTTTGGCAGCTGACTGATCAAGATGGCCTTGGATGCTCAACAGGATTGTGCATGGATTGTGATTGGAAGACTTCTAGGAATATCAGGGCTAGAAGTCCCAAAGGTGCTTTTTGCAAGAGGCAACTGGACTTTCTGTTTTTTCTTTGAAGATGTTTCACTTCTCATCTTCAGCTCTGACTGAATAGTGGGGAATGGAAGGATTTATACTCCTTGCAGACAGCTGGTCATTTGCATTCTTTTATCAGGTCATTATGGTCACCTGGAGGTTTATCTGTGTCATCAGGGTCACCTGAATGGTGCAAATTGTTGTGGAGCCTTCTTGGAACAGTTGAAAGGACTGTGTTGTGGATTGGAAATAGGTGATGTGGTATCCCTCCCCCTCTGTTGAAAGAGGGATGTTCAATTTTGACATAGATGGCCTCTTTGATCCCTCTTTCAAACCAGTGATCTTCTCTGTCCAAAATGTGGACTTTGCTGTCTTCAAAAGAGTGGCCTGTGTCTTTTAAATGTAGATGGATTGCTGAATCTAGTCCTGATGGGTTTGTTCTCCTATGTTCAGTTAGAGCTGAAGAAGCTTCTTGGATGAGAAGTGAAACGTCTTCAAAGAAAAACCAGAAAGTTCAGTTGCTTCTTGAAAATAAATCCCTTTGGGACAACCATGACCTGGAGGACTGAGAATCTCCTTAGACATCAGGGCTGGAAATTAAAGTAAAGAATTAGAAGGGCAATGTAGCTCCTTCCACACTATTGCCAACTCATAGGTGTGTCCATGTAATCCCCAGGAAGATGTTGTTTTGCATTTTTATTTCAACCAAAGAAATAAATCCTAGTTTTCCCATTGAAACCAGCAAGACTTGAATAGTTACTTCTACCTTGATTATGCCCATAGATAGCTAAGAATATAAAACTGGGACTTTGTGGACTTCTCTTGATTGTGAAATGGGTTAAGACAGTTGTTAAGTGAGTTCTTGCCACAGTTGTTAGGTGACTCACTGCACTTGTTAAGATAGTAATATGGTTGTTAAGTTAACACAACCTTCCATCTCTCTTTATGATGCTAGATATAACTTGAGCTCTTTAGTAACACTTGTGTAACTGCTGTTGTGCATTCATCTGCAGTAAGATTTTATAAAATGATTGTCAAAACAACAGCAGCAGTAAGAACAACAACAAAAAGCTGAGATACAGGCTAAAATGTAGTACTTGTGACTAAGTAAACTGAAATCAATGCAATTTCTGTTTCTTATAACCATTTCATGCTGCTAATTAGCAAAATATTCAAAGTGCTGTGGTCCGCTGCAGAGACGGCAGCAGAGTTGAACAGTGTGGAGGAACATGGGCTAGTCCAGGAGTCTGGGGAGGACTCGGATGAGGGTCCTGCCTCCGATACAGAGATGGGGCCAGGGCCATCTGGGAGTTATGTGCTGACCTCCAGAATCTGACAGCAGTGAGGCAGAGGAACAAGGGGAGCCTGTTCCCAGTGAGCGTATGCGCAGAGCTGCCAGAGGGCAAGAACAGTTAAGACAAAAGGGAGACTCAGGAGTAAGACTTGTAGGTGATTGGCCCTCCCATAAGACATAAAGGAGGAGCAAACGACATGAACCTTTTCAGGAAGCAACTTTGTTCATACTGGTCTGTTTGAAACATGAAGCTCTGTGTTGAATTTGTGCTCCGGTTGGCCTTGTATAACTAATTGGAGATTTAGTCATTGGCAGAATTTCAAGGAAGATAAATGTGCGTGCTTATCAGACTTGTCCTGAAGGACTTTGGCAGACTTCCATGGGACTATTACAAACTGTTTGAGACTTATTACAGGCTGTGAATGACTAAAATGCACAGCCATTGAAATAAAGAAAAAGGGTTTGGGGACTAATGTGTATATGTTAGTGTCTCAATAAGCCTTGATCTGAGTATGATTTTGATCCTGTGCTGTTTTTTAAATCTGTGTTTTAGTGAAACAGACAGCATCGGGAAAATATATAGTAATGTTGAAATGATTCAGAAATGAATTGTTTTCTGCTTTCCTACTTTAATGCAATAATGGCTAGTGAAGGAGATGCTATTCATCTACTTGGGAAAAATATTGTTTTTCAAAAATACAACTCCAGCATGGACATTGAATTGAATTTCTGTATCTAGACTCTTGACTTATGCCAGTGATCTGGAAGGGCCAAATATAATTTAATGGGGAACTTTTCTGTAAACATTCAAACTCATAACGAAGTTGAAATCAACTCTTTTCTAAAAGTGGATAAAGTGTAAATAGGTCACCACAATGTTAAGATGGAGACAATCCCCAATCTTGAAATTCTTAAGAGAAGTATTGAAAAAGCTTTATGCATTATATTTATTTGGTGTTTTATTTGTCTGTAGAAAGAATACATTCTGTTTAGGATATTTTCATGACCGATGTATTGACAAATAAGGGAGAGAATCAATGAATGTCAGGAACCATTATGGAAACTCTGCTGTTTTTTAACCCAAGAGTTAAGTTTCCTAATTCTGATTAATCTGCAATAATACAGTTGTTCAGTAGATGAAAAAATAGCCCCATGTCAAGAGCAACCGTGTGAAAGTTAAAAAACAAATATTTATTTTTATAAAGGCTTCCCATGTTCACATATGTTAATTATTTCACCATTAACAATACAGTCCGAGGAATAGATTCAACCTTGAAGTGATGTAAGAATTATTTTTCTCCATGGAAAAGCCTTAGGTGGATTATCTTGAACTTCTCAACTTTGATAAGTTGATTAGAATTGATGATAAGAATTGATAAGAATTTTCAGCAGACTTTCATGCATGGCCTTTTTCTATTCTCCTCTTAAATTCTTCTTTGTTTCTTGCATGTAGTCCCCACTATAAGAGTGAACAGCAGGATGCAACCAAATCCTAGACAGCTTAATTTGGAAATAGGCATTATTGTTGAATGCTGCATATATCTTTTTATCCAATCTACATGCATACATTTGCATAAATAGACATTCCATCTCCAATATGAAATTCACAATGATTCTAGGATTATTTACTGATTGCTTCATTCATGAATTTGTAATCACCGTTCAACTCCAATGGATTAGAGCTGATTAAAGCTACCATTGAAAACTTTATCTAGGCTGAACACACTTCTTTTTTTTCCTTTATGGCTTCCCATATCTAAGATGAACCATGATTCATCTGGTCCAACTTCATCTGCCTGACTTGATAATATATACAATGATTCTGGAACAGACACCTATCCAATTTGCTGATATGAACTCCCAATTTTGTTTACATTTAACCTCTTAGCTCCTTTTAGTTCTGCTCGGTGCTGGGAGATGCTCCTTCCTGCACTCATTGCTTCCTGTAAGCATTGAAACTTCCATTGAAAAGTAAGGGAAGGCAGGAGAGACTAGGGGGAAAGGAAAGGAGAGGAGAGGAGAGGAGAGGAGAGGAGGAGAGGAGAGGAGAGGAAAAAGATGGGATGGGATGGGATGGGAAGAGAAGGGAAGGGAATATTTCACTGTTTTCATTCTTCAGCCAAATCACATTTATCCACCAAAATGGTGTCCATTTAAGTCACTGTATGATACATTGTGCACTCTAACTACATTAAACTATGTTAGTTCTAAGAAGTCAGGTAATTACATTATAACTATACATTGTGCTTATTCTCGTTTTTTTTCATTGCAACATTATTTCTCATTGTTTCACTAAATGGTTATCAGTGTGTTGGCAACAGGATTGTGAGTAAGGATCTACACATTTGTAAACTTAAACAGTAACATGACTCAGGATACTGGTGTTAATCTGTGTTTCCAAATGACTATTTAAGACAATAAATGATTATTATTCTTGCTAATGGCTTTGGTTTGATTTGTTGACTAATGGCTACAGCATCACTGTAGCTTTTAAATTCCACCTGTTGAAATTTTACTACCATAATTTTCCATCTTAGTCATCAAACTGAATCTGATATTCTTCCATTGTTTTTTTTAAAAAATGTTTTTGGAAGGACAAAACTTATATAGAGTGTGCTGAATATTTGGGGATAGGAGACATTCTCTTTAGAATTTTGAATGGTCCTTTTTAGTCCATTAAAGTGCAATCAATCAGTCAATCAATCAATCAATCAAAGTTCAATAAATTGTTGGCCATCAGCCAAATTTCTCAATTGATTTCCTACTTCCTATTGCTTATAATTGAGCTTTGTTTCTAACTTTTTCTTTCCAGCTCTTTTACCTCATATTTTACTAAGATTTTTCCACTTCTTCTCAAATCCTCATAGTTGATCAACACTGAGATCTCATGATCCCTCCCTTTATTTTTGAACAATATACTTCTAAGATCTTTTTCCTATCCCATTTTACCTAATCAACATCTTGATTGTTTGATTCCCAAATTGGTCTCCAGATAAGTTTTGTTCCCAGGTAGAATGAAATAAGTGAAAACCCGAGATTTCAAAAATCATTCAAGTAAGCTAAGCCACTCGCTCCAATCCTTTTTTGCAAAGTACTTTTACTTGGGTGCAGAAATAGAATCCCTGTGTTGGGAGGAGATGCAAAAGCAGATATAACATCAAAAATATGAAGTAAGCTGTTGCATGCTTGTTCCAATACGAGATGAGGAACAGAACTTGATTAAAGAGGCAGCTAGATCTATAGGATTGAAGGAGTTCTGAGCATGTATCTGTCAGCGTTCCAATGAAACTCCCCATTTCCATTCAGCACTCAGAAACAAAGATCATCCAAGTAAGAATTTATTAAAGAAGTCATATTGGCACATTTTGAAAAATCTGAATCTGAGAGTTCCAGGTTCTCTCTCCCCACAAGAAAATCAAAGATCCATCTGCTACACCCATCAGTCCATCACATGGTCCAATCAACCATCGTCCAAACTGGAGCCATTCCTCCAACCACTCCTCACCAGATGCAGGGTAACTTGTCCTTGACTCTCTATAAAAGAATGTTGCTGAGTCTAATATTCCACTACTCTAAGAAATCCCTCCTCCCAAATCCCCAGTCACTAATTGTGGCAGCCTCGGAGCTTCAAAGTAAAATATGTCTTCCAAGGCTGACAGTATCTTTATGCTCTCTCTCTCTCTCTCTCTCTCTCTCTCTGTATGGGTGTGTGTGTTATCCCAAGCCTATCTGCTTCAGAAAACTTCCTTGACCTGTCCTCTTCTTACTTGTTCTTTCCCTCTCCATCCCTAAGAATTGGAGGAGGAGAACATTAAAGAAGAGATAATCTAGGTTCTTGAAAAGGAAAGAAGAAACAACCTTGTAGAACAGGAAGAACAACAGCTACCAAAATAACAGTCCGATCAAAGAAATCTGAGTCTGGACCAGAACTGTAATCTGATAAAGTGTCTCCAGTGTGAGAACTTCCCTATAGTTAAAAGATAAATTGAGGGAAAGGAGAAGCACATTCAGACTTGCAAGATTCTGTTATTGTAACCTTATAATAAAAGTATTACCATGCATGATATTGGTTTCTGAGCCTGGAATACCTTGAAAGGCTGACATTTCTTGACTTTGAAACTGTACTTGATAGCCTATCTAAGTGGCATAATGATGTATTTATAGTCAGTTTCCTAATCCTTTATTTGCTGAATAACAGGAATGCAGAGAAATTTCTGCAGAATTTCAGGCTGCAGAATAAAGCACAGAGAAATTCAGCACTGTCATCCTGGCTTGTTGCCTAATCTGATTTATTTCCATTCTTAGAGTCCTACTGAATGATCCAGGGATGGCTCAGTGGAAGACATGAGTGTTTACAGGTCCCCAATATAGCACACCTGCATGTATCCTAATACAAGGCGTTTACTAACGGTGTAAATATTTTACATCGCTCTTCTTCTCTGAGCCTGCCTGATAAACTGAAGTTCAGATTCGGAAGCTTTCCAGTTTGCACTTTTCATCACTCCACTGGCTTAGAAAGTAGAATGGCAACATTGTTTGTTTCTCCTAAGTTTGTAGCAACGATTCATTACAACAATGGAAATCAATTCTAAAATGGAAGGTGGCAGGATGGAACAATATAATGGAGATTTAAATGCAATTGTTTAGTCATTTTGAAGCCATGTAATTATAGGGAACTGGAGAGAAAAAATGTGTAAACTTTACATCTTGCTATCATTGACTCCTGAGAGATAACCAGAGGCGAATACATTCTATTTAAGATAGAAGGAATTGCTTTCATTCCACATCTGGTAGCCTATCAAGATCAATCAAGTTCTCTTGTGAGGAGTTTCTTGAGGAAGATAATTGTGAAAGGAGCAGATGCTAGGTGTTCCGATTGGTTCAGCTGTTTCTGGGTTTGTTCTTATTCCCTGTTTCTTTCCGGGAAATGTCCATTTACCTTCTTTACAATCTCAGTAGATGGGCTACTTAATCGCCACCATCCCTACAGAAGCATTGTTTGGTTTGGTTTGCTGTTTGGTTTGTTGTTGTGTTTGGTTTGGTTTGGTTTGGTTTGGGGTTTGGGGTTTGGGGATTGGGTTTGGTTGTGTTTCAAGCTCAGTTTGAAAAACTGAGATTGGTCTGAATTCTCTTGAAATGCCAATGGGATCCAGACTTTCCGGCAATTGACTTCATTTAAAACAACTTTGTTTATAGTTCTCTTTGGAGACTCTTCAGAATGGTTGAATTAGACTCTTCTGGATCCTTTCATTTTATACAAGAGTACGATTAAATCCTACTGGTCCCCAAGTTTTGGCACTGTCTTTTGATGTTAACTTTCACTTTTGGCCCATGAATGGCTTATTATAATCAATTAAACAAAAAAATATGACCATCCAATTCACTCTCAGTAGCTCTGGGTATATATTTATTGCAAAGAAGAAGTCATATTGGCACATTTTGAAAAATCTGAATCTGAGAGTTCCAGGTTCTCTCTCCCCACAAGAAAATCAAAGATCCATCTGCTGGGAGATCACTCTGAGAAGCACAGAGTCGAAGACAGAAGCCTGAAGATGATGAATGAGACTTCAGCGAAACGTTGCCTAGATACTTCGAATCTTACGTGGGAGAAAACCCGAACAACCAAAGATCCACATACAAATACCCGCGAGAACCTCAGAAAACTATATATATATAGTTATATATATATAATATAACTATATATATATATATAAAACTATATATATATATATATATATATATATATATATATATATATATATATATATATATATATATATATATGTATGTCTGTCTGTCTGTCTTTCTGAGGTTCTCAACTTATCCAAAGAAGAACAAACTGCACTACTTAACCTGAAAGAAGACACCAGCATAATAATTCTACCAGCAGACAAGGGCAATGCGACAGTGGTTATGAACACATCTGACTACCAAACCAAGTTAACCAACCTACTCCAAGACCCCGCATACAAACCCCTAAAGACAGACCCCACCACCTACCTAGAAAAACTACCGAATCCAAAATAAAAGCCTCCCCATCAGTGAAGAAATCCAGCAACGAATCATACCCAGAGAAAAATCATCCAGATGCCCCAAGCTTTATGGTCTCCCCAAAATACACAAAGAAGGAACCCCACTCAGACCAATAGTCAGCTCCATAGGCTCACCTCTACAAAACCTAGCCAAATTTCTCGCCAAACAACTACAACCTTATGCAGAATCCATCAACTCACACGTAAGAAACTTATTCCAATTCATCGAGATCATAAAGAAACAAAACTTACAACCTAGCGACTACTAGTAAGCTTCGATGTCATATCCCTCTTCACCCAAGTGCCAATAAAAGAAGCCTTGACAGCCATCCAAAACAAATACAACCCCCCAAGCACATCCTAGATCTAACCAACCACTGCCTATCCAATACATACTTCACCTACAATGGACAAAAATACAAACAAATAGAAGGAGCACCCATGGGATCACCCCTCTCACCTGTCATCGCAAACCTCTACATGGAACACTTTGAAACACAAGCTCTAGAAAAATACGACCACAAACCCAAACTCTGGCTCAGATACGTAGATGACACCTTCATAATCTGGCCACATGGGAAGAAAAACTGAACAACTTCCTCACACACCTCAACAGCCTACACCCCAAAATACAATTCACCATGGAAACAGAAGCCAACAACCAACTTCCTTCCTAGATGTCTTGGTATACAAAAGATCCAATGGCTCCCTAGGACACACCATCTACCAGAAGAAAACACATACTAACCGCTATCTACATGCACTCTCACACCACCACCCAGCACAGATCAATTCCGTAGCCAAGACACTCATCTCCAGAACAAAATGCTTAGCCGATGAACAACACCAAAAACCGAACTACACACTCTCACCAACGTACTTGCAGCCAATGGATTCCAAAGAAAGAAGATTACCCACCTAATCCAAAAAGAAACCCCAACCAAAATCCAAGACAGAGAACAAGAAAACGGCAAAGCCCTCCTCCCATATATAAAAGGCACTACAGACAAAATTAGCAAGATCCTCCAAAAACACAACATCAAAACAGCATTCTGCACAAACAGAAAAATATCCACCATCCTAAGAAACCCCAAAGACAAAATCGAATTAGAAAACCAAGGAGTATCACGAAATCCCCTGCACTGCCTGCCCTACCACATACATTGGACAAACTAACAGAAGAATAAGTGCACGCATTGAAGAACATAAGAACTCAATCAAAAAAGAAGAAACGACCTCTTCCCTGGTCCAACACCTCAAAGCCACAGGACATGAAATTGATTTTAAAAATACCAGAACTATCGCCAAAACCGAACACTTCAACAGCAGAATAATCAGAGAAGCCATAGAGATAGAAAACGCCCACACAGCATGAACAAATGAGATGACACCTCCCGCCTTCCAGCCATTTGGAAACCCGCCCTCATGAACAGACGAGTACCTAACATGAGGAAGGACACCAGACCCACACCCATGAGAGCCACACAAGATGCCACCACCACACTTCCATGTAGAAAACAGACTCCCACCCACTCAGAAGATGAGACACGACCATGGACCAGAAGCTGCACGGCAGCTGCATCACTACCCACTTCAAACCCCTCCGAGCCATACATGAAGCAAACCGACACCCACTATGAAGATGCAGAAGGACCACGAACTCGAAGCCAAACAGCAAGATCACAACTCACCAGCTCAAATCCCCAGCAACTAAGACTAACCTGAGCACAACCAAGCCCCACCTGAACAGAACACGCCTCCAACCAATCAGAACACGGCTAACCCCCAACCAATCAGAACACAGCCAAACCCCCTACCAATGAGAACACACCCCACCCAATCAGAACACAGCCAAGCCCCCACCCAATCAAGTCCCACCCCACTGGCAGTTAAAAGGAGGAAGCAGCTGCAATCTCACATTACTCTGAGAAGCACAGAGCCGGAGACAGAAGCCTGAAGATGATGAATGAGACTTCATCGAAACGTTGCCTAGATACTTGAATCTTACGCGGGAGAAAACCGAACAACCAAAGATCCACATACACACACACACACACACACACACACACACACACACACACACACACACACACATATATATATATATATATATATATATATATATATATATATATATATATATATATATATATATGGTATATAAAATTGAATATATTTATACAAATTTAAAACTCACTCTATCATTTGTCTGTCTCTCTGTCCATGCGTCCATCTGTCTGTCCATCCATCCATCCATCCATCCATCTATCCATTTATCCATCTATCCATCGATCCATCGATCCATCGATCGATCTGTATCCCTGTCTGTCTGTCTGTCTGTCTGTCTGTCTGTCTATCTATCTATCTATCTATCTATCTATCTATCTATCTATCTATCTATCTATCTATCTATCTATCTATCTATCTATCTATCTATCATCTATCTAAACCACCCATCTCCCTGGTAACAGAATGAGTCAAATCATCCCAGTCTGGGTTTCCAGACAAGGCAAAACTTGTCTTTTGCAAGGTGTTCAGAGCCTTACCAAAGAGTGTCAAAGCAAGGGCCAATCTTATCTCCATGGAGATAATATTCCATAGTGAGGGAGCCACCACAGAGAAGGCCCTTTTTTCTTGGTCAATGGTGGGAAAGCATCCATTCAATGGGGCATTATCCATGCTGTGACCTTATAGCAAATTGATTACATTGACTTTACTGACCCAATTGCTTTTTAAGCCTTTCACCACAAATTGCAACCTGATTAAAATCTGTTTGAAGTTCCCCGGTTCACCTTTAGCTCTTTCTTCTATTGCTTAGTTTTCCAAGATTTTCAAAAGCAGAAAAGTTTCAGGCTACCTGCTTTTTGAGATCTTCTCCCTGCAGAAGTTAGGTCCTGAAGCAATGCATCTTATCTATGTATACTCCATGTTTTGAAATGGAACTGATGTCCTGTTCAGGAACATAGTGGAAACCTTCCAAGTATTTGTACAAGCAATAGCCGGTAAAGTATTTGGAAACCATTCCAAGCAAGTTGGGACAAGCAATAGCCAGTATAACATTTGAATAAGAGGAAGATGAAAAGATGTCGAGACTCTAGAAAGAGTGCAGAGAAGAGCAACAAAGATGATTAGGGGCCTGGAGGCTAAAACATACAAAGAACTATTGCAGGAACTGGGTATGTCTAGTTTGATATAAAAAAGGACTAGCGGTGACATGATAGCAGTGTTCCAATATCTCAGGAGCTGCCACAAAGAAGAGAGAGTCAAGCTATTCTCCAAAGCACCTGAGGGCAGGACAAGAAGCAATGGGTGGAAACTAACCAAGAGGAGCATCTTAGAACCAAGGAGAAATTTCCTGACAGTTAGAACAATTAATCAGTGGAACAACCTGCCCCCAGAAGTTGTAAATGCTCCAACACTGGAAGTTTTTAAGAAAAGACTGGATAACCCTTTGTCTGAAGTGGTGTAGGGTTTGCTGCCTAAGCAGCGGGTTGGACTAGAAGACCTCCACGGTCCCTTCCAACTCTGTTATTCTATTCTATAACATTGGCCAATGCTCCTGGACAACAGCAGATTCAGTATGCGCTAAAGTCATGTTTCCTATTGAATTAGCTAGTAGAACAACAAATCAGTCAGGAAGCACAGTGGTCTGTCCCTCTATCCCTTCATCTTTCTATTGGCATTTCCTCCCATTGGAAACTTCCTCGCATTGAAAACTTGTTCTATGCACCAACTAGGAGATGACTTTGCTTTGTCTTCTAAACTGTCATACTGAAAGCCCCTGGTTTTGTTCCGCAGAATCCTCTGCTGAAGCCAGTCTGCATAAACTTCAGCCAAAGGAAAACAAGATATAAATCAGTGCTCCGACATAAAGCACCTTCCTAATCAATGCCGCATAGTGCATTTAATTCTGCTCGCTTATGACTCAGATATATTTCACTGACAACTCTGTTGCAAAATTGTTGTTTGTTTACTTCTCAGCCATACACAATTGTGAGAGCTTATAGACCAATTCTAGAAACATCTGTGCTGATTTCTTTTCTTTTTTTTCTCTTTTATCAGCCCGAACAACCACAGGCACCCATCTTTTCTCTCTGATACTGATACTCTCTGACCTCATAGGGTTGTTGTGAAGATAAACGAGACAAGGAATTAGACAGGCTTTGCACACCGTGAAGTACTGTTTAAAAATAGGATCCGTAATTGTGAAATTTCTTTAGCCTAATTCATGAATGTGTCCAGTTATTTTTCTTAAAAAGCATTTCCCTACCCCACCACAAAGAAACTGCCTTGTATATTTTTAGTAGCAGTTGATATATAAGCACAATAAAATGGTCCCCAATTTCTCCTTAGTAATTTTGTATGCATTTTTTAAAAAGTTTTAAAGCAATGAATGAAATTATCTTGTCAGGTTTATCTGCTGGACCTTATATTTCATCATCACCTTGTCTGGAGTTGTATTTTAATCTAAAAGGAGTCCCAAAGGTGCTTTTTTTCAAAAGGCACCTGGACTTTCTTTGTTTTTCCTTGAAGACACCCTAGCTTCTCATCCAAGAAGCTTTTTAAGGTCTGAAGATTTACTTCTGAAGTTCTAAAGTTCTGAAGAAGCTTCTTGGATGAGAAGCTAGGGTGTCTTCAAGGAAAAACAAAGTACAGGTGCCTCTTGAATAGCACTTTTGGGACAACCAAGACCTGGATGATTGAGAATCTCCATAAATATTCTAAAAAGAGGTTAAAGGGGGAATTACAAGGACACAGCTTCCATAAAAGTTTAAAAAAAAATCAGGCTTATCTTGCTGCCAAGATGGTGGGTGAAGATCTATCAGGAAAGCATCTGGCTTCTACACATGGTTATCAAAGCTACTGTCTCTCAGTCAGAGGAAGAATTTGTGGAAAACAAGTCACAAGCTGTGAAAACAACCAGCTTCTTCTCAGTTCTATCCCAGTCGGACAGGTCAATCATTTTCTGGCCACATTCCTTAGACAGCTGTAGACTACCCCGGAGCATCTGATAAGCGTCCAAGTAAATAGGGAATTGCGATAGCAAGACTAATAGAAACTTGAGTAAAGATACAGAGCAAACAGACTTTGTGTGGCTGAAATTTCCTTAGATGTGCTCAATTTTTATCATGTGCTCATTAAACTTCCCTGCCAAGGACAATAGGTTTTTCAACAGACAAGTGATAAAAGGGCGGCCTTTTGTCCTCCTTCTTATCAAAATGAGCTCGGAATCACCGATGCTTCAGGAAGGACATTTCTTGTGCAGGCTGTTCAAATAATCATGTGATGAATAATTTGGATTCCTATCATTTCTTGATGGCACAACGCAAAATGGGTTAAAGAGAAACCATCTTCCATGAGACGTTCCATAAATCATTGGCAGATAAACATTCTTTTATTGCAGAGAAAATAATCCCCTAGCAGAGATGAAGGATTCAAAAAAGCAGGAAGACCTGCTAGCCCTAATTGGGGTGTTGATTTGTAGACCTCCATAGCAGAATATTTTTTATTTATTTTTTTTTGGGGGGGGGGAGAATATTATAGTTTAATGTGTGCATAATGCTCTTCAAAAAAAGACAGCAACCGCTGGGACTGCCTTCCTGCACTTTGCAAATCTGGGATTCATTCACTTGAATGAGACATCTCTGCTGATAAAGTAATTGTGATAATAGAAATTGTTCCTGGATTGTGCCCCTAGAGATGAGTGGGTTGAACAAAATTGAAGGCATCACATAATTTGACTCTTCTTAGTGGAAACTCTCTGGGAATGAGAAGATATAGGCTGAAATTCTCAGATATATATGAAAGTCAAGGACAAATCTGGGGCTAAGCACCATCTCTCTTCCGCAGCTTAAATATGACAGATATCACCTTGGGACTTTTGAGGAAAGATAAGATAAATATAAGACGATGAAGTGAGTCACTTTACAAACATATGTCTGTATGTACAGTGTGCAATCCACTTACAATTTAAATAGGGGCATTCCTATTTAACGATCCCTGATGGAAGCATTGCATAAAAGCTGAACCAGCTTTCCTGCTTATTTCAAGATTGGGACAAATAAGGCAGGGAGATAAGAACATATGCAGAACCCTGTTTGATGGGACCAGGACTGGGAAACTTCCTGTTCCACCATCGGTTCAGTGATCGTGCGTGCATCTAATGTGCATGCACCGAATGCACGAGCACCTAATGTGCGCACGCAGCTTTCTACATACCAGCTGAGGCCTGCAGCACCAATCAGCTGAGAGGATAAAGAAGAGAAAATAGCAGGAGCAGGTTGGAGGGCCTGTTGATCCTGCACTTTTCTCTTCTTTCTCCTCTTAGCTGATTATCAGCTGACATTTTTCCTCTTAGCTCCTCTAAGCTGATTGTCGGCTCACATCCTGGACATAAACTGTTTCAACCTACCCTTAAAATGATGCTATAGAGCAGTGCACACCAGAACAACTAGACACACAGGGACAGTTTTTTTTCCCAAACGCCATCACTCTGCTAAACTAATAATTCCCTCAACACTGTTCAACTATTTACAAAGTCTGCACTACTATTACTATTAATCTTCTCCTCACTTCTTACCACCCATCCCCTCCCACCTGTGACTGTATGACTATAACTTTGTCACTTTGTATCCTTACGATTTATATTGACTGTTTCCTAGTATGATTTGACTGCTTATTGTACCCTATGACTCCTCTCAGTTGATCATCGAGGCTTTTTTTACTACCGGTTCAGCTGAACCAGCCCCAACCGTTAGCATACCACCACTGAATTGGACCCTTGATCAAGGAAGCCCACCAATCTCCCAGCAGATGGACTTCAGAGAAAGTCACACTGCCATCAAGGCAAATAGCCATTGGTTCCAGGACTGATAGAAGAGAACTTGTGTAGCTCAGGGTTGAACCGAAGGCTCCTTGGTGCTCCCAGAGTTTTGGGGATCTTCTTGTTAGCACTGATAATGTTACCTAGTTTGATAATGTTTGAATTTGAGCCTGCAAGGAAAAAAAAATCCCAAGCTTAGAGGACAACAAGGACCCCTTAATCCCCAGGACTTCCGTGAATTGGTCCAACCCAATTCATTCAACTTTGGACATTTTCTGGGATACTTACTTCATCACTGGTAGAAACCATGAGGAAAATTAGATGCCGCTTTCACAAATTTCAGTTATATCCTCCCCCAGTTGGTGTCCACTAATCCTAAATCATGAACCTTGGTGGATATGATGCTATGCAGATTCATTACTATGCTCAAGAATATATTTTACTCCCCTTGCATGACAATTCAGAAAGATGTGAAAAGGGATGTATCCAGGTTTCTATTCTTTTAAATTTTTAAAATTCCTTATCAAGCCAAGGTTTAGCCAGACTAGAATTTCATTCCTCTTCTTTACTCAAACTAATACAGATCTCATGGTTATCCTTGTACACTTCAGTCAGCAGAAAACCTGTCTGCAGCCCTGGTCCTTTTCTGCTAGAAAAGTGGAGTTGATAAATCACATTGAAACAAAATGATAGTATTCCTAAGAATTCCTGTTACGTGCCTTTATCCATTGAGATACCTAGCATTAATATCAATCAGTTCAAAACCATTCAATATCTTGGTGTGTGTGTGTATGTGTGTGTGTGTGTGTGTGTGTGTGTGTGTGTGTGTTTGTGTTGCTACATATTGAAAAGAACAGCTCAAACTGGGTCTGCAATGCCTGAAAATGTTGTGATGTCCATCTTGTTTTTTTGCAAGGAGCAAACTCTGATAAGCATATTGGATATAAAGAGCAAAGGTTTTAAACTGCCTGACCTAATGGGTATCCAAGCACTGTTCTGGTATGCTTGTTCTAAATGTTTTGGCTATGTGCATCCTGTCACATTTAACCTTTTAAGCTGGATACTGGATTACTGTCAACTCTAGGTACCTAGGCAGCTTTGTCCTGTAAATTATTGATCAAATTAGTGCATTTCATGAGGTCTCTGAACTCTTCGACTTCTCCTTACAACTTTTTATTTTCATATTTAATGGGAATACATTTGGATTTAAGAATCAATGACCTCTCTTACTCAATATCCAAGTTCTCCTGAGGTTGAGAAAACCTTAATGGAGTTTTGATTTAGACTTATAGAACCATTCAGGGTATGGTCTATTATATGATTCTGGCTTATTCAATGAACGATTTTCTGAAGTTCTATATCACACCAACATCTTATGTCCACATCATGGACAAGTCTACAGTTTTGCTACTAGCAGTGACCTTGTCTCCCCAAGGATGGCTAGAAAATACTAGGTTTTCTCCCCCTTCTGCTTCCCTGAGTAAACCCAACTCAAAGTTCAGCTCTGCCCCTCTAGTCATTTGTCTGTCTGTCTTGCTTGCTTTCTAATGGGAAGGAGGGAGGGAGGGAAAGAGAGAATGTCAGAACTATTAATCCTAATTTAAGACATTTACATCTAAATAGAGATAATTGATCTAATGATCACAAAATAGCAGTAATTGATGTAATGAAAACACTTAGGAGTGTTTTCATCTATGAGACTTAAATTACCTGTGAGCCTTTTGATCACATTAGCAGATGTTCATGATGAATGTGGAAGAGAGACGGTCAATCATGTGATCTTATATTCTGTGCCCAAGTTCATAACCCTAGGCAGACTTTAAGCTACTTTTCCTGAACTGCTATCCTTCAAATGTCCTGAATACAATCCAGTCATTTCTGGATAGCCTTTGGCCATGTTGGTTACAAATCTTAGATGTTGCACAGAACTCCTGTAGAAAGAAATAAACCCAGGAAAACAACTAAACCCATTTCTTTGCAAGCAAGGTTCATTGAACAAATATGCACCGGATTATATTTTTCATGAATTGGAACATGGAAGTAAAACACAGGCAGCCAGAAATGTTTGAAGAAAATTATATAGGTATATATCATCTACCTCCACAGAGAAGTCATCAGTTAAAGAGCCCCAATCTGGAGAATTAAATTGCAAACGGAGAACATCTACCTCTTGAGTTCTTTTGCAGAATTTTCTCTCGCAGCAGAGATGGGATGGGGGAAACAGTTGAAAAAGCAAATGGAAAATACAATATCTTGTTTCTGCAGGAGACTTTGAGAATTTGTTTGTTGACATAAATTTAAGACAGGATTAGTCTGTGACAGTACCTTGTCAACTGCATTTCAGTTTGCTGCTTCCTATTTTCTTCTCTTCCTTTTACAGTCTCAAATCTCCTAAGCACAGTAAACATTGCCATCTAGAGGATTTTACGATGAACTGACAAGCCTCTGTGCAAACTTTTTTGACAAGCAACCAGGAATTATGTCTCAAACGGATTAAAATAATAGGCAGGTGGCCATCCAAATTATGTTCGCAGATGGGATCAGCACAGAAAAATTGGCATTCATTCTCCACCAAACTACCGTGGCAAGATTCAGAAAAGGAAAAGATACTGAAGTTTTAGTCAGATAATCAACCACTTAGTTCTGCATTGCTGTTGAGGGGCAGAATAATCGCAAAATGAATCCCTCCCTTTTTAACCTTAGTTATTGTCTCAAATTAGATTAGATAGATAAGTATAGATAGATAGATAGATAGAGATGATAGATGATAGATAGATAGATAGATAGATAGATAGATAGATAGATAGATAGATAGATAGATAGATAGATAGGCAGGCAGGCAGGCAGGCAGGCAGGCAGGCAGGCAGGCAGGCAGGCAGAAGGATAGGCAGATAGACAGATAGATGGAAAGACAGAAAGATGGATGGTATATAGAAAGACAGATAGTATGATACAGATAGATAAATAGATAGATAGATAGATAGATAGATAGATAGATAGATAGATAGATAGATAGATAGATAGATAGATAGATAGATAGGCAGGCAGGCAGGCAGGCAGGCAGGCAGGCAGGCAGGCAGAAGGATAGGCAGATAGACAGATAGATGGAAAGACAGAAAGATGGATGGTATATAGAAAGACAGATAGTATGATACAGATAGATAAATAGATAGATAGATAGATAGATAGATAGATAGATAGATAGATAGATAGATAGATAGATAGATAGATAGATAGATAGATAGATAGACAGACTTATAGATAGATGGGTGGGCAGATATATGGACAGACAGACAGATCTTGGAATTCATACATGTCAATGATTTTTAGAAAGACCAAAAATCAAAATAACACTCACTCTCAGCCCAATTCATTATGGAGTGTTGTTATTGTGGAGAAAATTAGAAGGAGGAAGGTGTGTTAGATATGTTTTCTTCTTTGAGTTATTGTAAAAAATTATAAGGGCTGGATATAAATAAGTAAAAAAAAATAAAAAAATAATAATAAGCTGAACTAAGTTCTGGGACTCAGGGTCATATCAGGGAGGGGTTGGGAAATGACTGCTTCCAGCTATGGATAAATAAGCATGCATGCATAGTTTTCCAAGCACATCACTGCCATCTCTGTGTCTGTGGCGCCAGTCAGTTGTTTCTTATCATATTTACTGAAATATGCATTCCTTTTGCAATGTGTTTCATCCTAATGGGGTGTGAACTAAATAGAACACATTTTTTCTTCCATGTTTCAGTGCAATTAGCTATGTTTAATATTTGTGGTCAAGCAAGTACACAAATGAGTTTGCTGAGAGGGAATCTGTCTAAACTTATGTTATGTTCACAGACAATATTGTAAAGTACAATCTCTATGTAGGGAATTCATTAATTAGCTGGGTTTTTTTAAAAAAAATAGAATTAAATACTCAGATAATAATTGAAAGACATGAGTGATGGGCACATTCTCTCCTCTTTTTGCCATTAACACAACTATAATCCTTGTTTTCAAAACCTCAGTAGTATGATAATAAACAGCCTTGTCTGTGATTTTCAGATGTATTTGCATATTGAATTGTTTGCTGCAGAGTCACAATTGTTCATTCTGTTTGTAATCTTATCACAAACATCTTCTGTCCAACAATCAATTAAAGGCTGGTTTATCATGCACTGACTAGTAATTCAGTGTGTGAAGAGCCTCCTTTGAACTCTGTTATATTTGCCCCCAGCTTCCATATCCATCATTCCTTGCCTGTCATCAAACAGTCAAAAAGCAAGCTTTGTATTCAGGTTGAGTTTCAAAACCAGAGAAATTAGGATCTCAGCTGTGAGGATCCTGAACTTAGCTCTTAGAAGATCCTTAGCTCTGAGGATCTAAGGAAAGCCCTGATGTTTAGAAATTCAGGATTACAACTCATGCAAGTGGTAAGCCCATAAACATGACTGTGCATCCAACACCTGCTGAACCTTAGATGCCCCCAAGGAGCACCCTATGAAGTGGGGACATCCTTTCCACCATTGCCTCCTCATCAATACAAACAGTTCCCAAGATAAGGGACCAAGAAGGGAAGACATGCTACATGCCAACTCCCTTTCAAATCAGGTGGCACCTGCAAGAGGCAGCTACACCAAGAGGAAGTAAAGAACTCAGTTCACTCTGAGTGTTAGAATAGAATAACAGAGCTGGTAGTCCTCTAGTCCAACCCTTTGCTCAAGCAAGAGGCCCTACACCATTTCAGACAAGTGGCTGTCTAATCTCTTCTTAAAAGCCTCCAGTGATGGAGCACCCACAACTTCTGAAGGCAAGCTGTAATTTTTCTCACTGTTGGGTAATTTCTCCTTAGTTCTAGGTTGCTTCTCTCCTTGATTAGTTTCCATTCGTTACTTCTTGTCCTTTCTTTTGGTGCTTTGAAAAATAAGTTGACCCCCTCTTCTTCCACCCCAGTCTTTCTTTTCACTAGACTAGACAAACCCAATTCTTGCAACCGTTCTTCATATATTTTAGTCTCCAGTCCCCTAATCATCTTTGTTGCTCTTCTCTGAACTCTTTCCAGAGTCTCAACATCCTTTTTTTATAATATGGTGATCAAAACTGCAGTATTCCAAGATGCTCACTTCAAGACCTTGGCACACCCTTAAAGCTTGCTTAGCTTGTGTGTGTGTGTGTGTGTGTGTGTGTGTGTGTGTGTGTGTGTGTGTGTGTACATGCACACACACGTGTATCTCTGTATGTGGAGCAAGTTCCATTTGTTTCTTTAGTCTATACTTTTATGAATTGTACAAATGGAATCAATTTGTTCAATAATGGTATATCTTCTGGGAACTGTCCTTGGTCCTGAAATTCTAACCCAATTTTGGGGCATTCCACTAGGAAATCTGTTCGCATATTTTTTGCACTTCATGTTCAGCTACAATAAAATCCTACTCTTCTGAGCTTTCCTCACCTGCACTGGAAATTTTTTCTCAGAATGTGATTTCATGTATGACACTACTCAAAGGTATGAACATTTAAAAACATTATTTGTTCCTGCAGGGCAGTCCTTCTCTACACCAGGCCCTGCAAGTTCACAACTTTCATCTTTCTTCCAGATTCCCCACCACCACTGAGCTTAGAATTAATTCTTTCTTCTCCACTTTCGTTCTGAAATGAGATGCATCCTGAAAGGCTTCTGTTCACAAAGTCACACATTTGATCATACCTTCTTCCTTCCTTTTTTACCCATATGTCTTTCTCTGCCTCCAAAAGGAGCTCATTCAATCATCACCTTCCAAAGGACAGAGCTTATTTCATGCTTTTAGCAGATGGTCACATGTGAGGGACAGAGGGAAGGGGAAAGGCACAGTGAGCAAACTGCAAATAAGTTTTTAGGGACTTTTTAAAAATACCTTTAAAGCATCTGCTTCATTTTCCCAATATTAAGCAAAGTGCATGTTCCTTGTTGATTTTTCAGAGTGTGGCCCCTTTGGAAAGAAATCCTTCTGCAGGAGAATTTCATTCCATGGAAGAGTCTCATGAAACACTCCATATATGCTCTATTGCATTCACCACTCACACCTCTTGAGCATATTTTATTCGTCCCACTTTAATTAATCCTCCTTTGGTATTAGTATTATTATTGTTGGCATTATGATTATCCTTCTTCCGTTGCTTTGCATGTACACTGAGAGCTTCTACACCAGAGACAAATACCTTGCATGTCTAATCACGCTTAGCCAAATAAAGTATTCTAATCTATTCCTTTCCTTTCCTTTCCTTTCCTTTCCTTTCCTTTCCTTTCCTTTCCTTTCCTTTCCTTTCCTTTCCTTTCCTTTCCTTTCCTTTCCACTCCACTCCACTCCACTCCATTCCACTCCACTCCACTCCACTCCACTCCACTCCACTCCACTCCACTCCACTCCACTGCACTTCACCCCTGTCCTGTCCTGTTCTGTTCTGTTCTGTTCCGTTCCTATTCCTACTCTACTCTACTCTACTCTACTCTACTCTACTCTACTCTACTCTATTCTCCAGATAGACATGGGAAACAACTCCTACATATAATTTTGCTATTCTAAAAAAAATGTTCTCACTTTGAGGTGTAGAGTGCTGAGTGTTAGGGAGTAAAAAGTCCATGGTGGTTGCTAAACTAATGTTTGATGCAATGGATCCTTCCCCCCACCCTCCAGCTTCTCTCTCTCATCACTTGAGGAGTTGTTCATCTCCCTCCCAGCCTCTTCCCCTGGAATTCTAATTAAAACCCTACATTTTCCCTTAATTTGTTATTTATTTTAATTGATTGAGTGAACATCTGCTGCAAGTCATGGTGGCATGCCTAGAATAGCTTTGCTTTCCTGTGTTTTCCAAACACATGCCATTGGCTGGAGGCCAGTCACTGTGTCCATCAGGATTTGGAAATTATTAGGATCCACTTATTCTTCTCCTGCCTCCCATAAGAAACATATATATCCTAGCATATATGGTTCATATGGTTAGGATGCTTGGTTGGAGGTTAGCAAGTCCATTTCAAAACCAAATGCTGTCTTGAGGTGGGATGAGCTACCATCCTTTACTCCAGCTCCTGCCAGGGACATGAAGGAACCCATAATTAGCTGCCCCCCCACACCCCAGGTGCTCCAAAGCACCTGAGGGCGGGACAAGTAGCAATGGGTGGAAACTAATCTAGGAGAGGAGCAACCTAGAACTAAGGAGAAATTTCCTGACAGAACAATTAATCAGTGGAACTACTTGTCTTCAGAAGATGTAAATGCTCCAACACTGGACATTTTTAAGAAGAGATTGGATAACCATTTGTCTGAAGTGGTGTAGAGTTTCCTGCCTAAGGAGTGGATTAGACTAGAAGACCTTCAAGTTCCCTTCCAACTCTGTAATTCTATTTCTATTTCTATTCTATTTCTACTGTACTGTACTCCATTCCACTCTACTCCACTCCATTCCATTCCATATTTTCTATTCTATTCTATTCTATTCTATTCTATTCTATTCTATTCTATTCTATTCTATTCTATTCTGTTCTGTTCTGTTCTGTTCTGTTCTGTTCTGTTCTGTTCTATTCCATTCCTTTCCGTTCGTTCCTTTCCATTCCATTCCATTCCATTCTATTCTGTTCTATTCTAATAATGATGTGGTGCTTCCTACACAGTGTGATGTGATCGCTTCTTCAGTTTTGCACTAGCCCCAGGTAACTTTCTCTTCTTAAGCAACTTTTGCAGTTAGATAACTATCTTAAAAATACTTGACCTTTAAATAACCCAGGAGTCCATGGATGCAGTGGTAATAACGTAATACCACAAGAATTGGTGAAGCTGGAATTTTCCTTTGTTTTCTTCCACAATAGACAATGGGTCTGGTTACTGTCAAGGGTTGTCTCCATCTCAGAGCACTAGAGTTGCAAAACAGTCAAATGAGTGGCAAACAAGTGTAATAATAAACAAATCAAATAAATGACCATCTACTTGCAATTCTCAATAAGGAACTACATATGCCTAATTATATGCCCAGGAAGCAAAGCCTGAAGCATAATTCAGTTCATTCTTTGCTCAGAAATGTTTCTGATATTGCCTTAAAGGCATACGAGTGAAAGCCAGTGCTTTCACATCCTTTTGCTGGTTCAAATTGTGTCTTTTCCTGGGAAATTTAATCTCTGTCCAAATATGCTTGAGTGTGGTATCTAAAGTTTTGTTGCCCAAAGATCATACATTGGCAAAATAAAATATCTTATCTTTCAAGGAACAGTATATGAAAGAAAGAAGCAGAAACATGTTTTAGTTTTAGTTTATATGGATGTAAAATTCTTGCTCCTCCACCATTTTCCCATCTCCTATTATGCCAATCACTTTGGGGTGATTTGAAGTGTTTGGTGGAGATAAATTATTGTCTAGATTTAAAAAACAACAACAACCAGAAGACCAGTCTTTTCCCAAGTACTTGTAGATCAGCAACATTCCTCAGAAGGTCTGACTGAAAGATTTTATTACTTGTTTAGCCATGGCCCACTCTCCAAGCCAATTCCAAGCTTTAATGAGGCCGTAATACAATTGCATTTTTCCCCTGCTTAAAAAGTCATATAAAATCATAACCAAGACAGATGCATGTTGTAGGAATTCAATTACTCCAAGTTTTAGTAGTCCTCTCAAATTAGCTAGTTGGAGATAAAAAAAATTTCTGAAAATGTAACATAGCTAAAAACCATTTTCTTATCCTTGTTTTAAAGAAATAATCGCAGACAACATCCATTCTGTTTTCTGACATCGCCTATTTTCTGTAGGACATTTCCTACAGGGAAAATACGGGATCATAAGCTCCAAACCAACAGATCTATACGCATCTCAGCATCAACCTTATTCTACAGCATCTTAAAAGAATTCCATTTATATCTCTTGACGGCACACTTTTTATTTCTACTTAACAAAAGTTACAAGAATTACTTCTCACCAAAATGTTTTCCATCCCACCAGCAGTTTTGTAACAACAAATGAATTTCTCACACTCTAAAATTACCTCCCCTTCCCCAATTAACACACCCTAGGACTGGATGGTGTTTGCATGTTAAAAAAAAAAAAGAACCTCAGGAATCAAGAATGTTGGGATTTAAATTACAAAATATCTTAGTAGTAGCTGTGATCCCAATGCCCTTGATTTAGACCAGGGGTATCAAACTCAAGGCCCATGGGCCAGATTCGGCCTACCATGTGGTTGAATCCGGCCTGCAGGGCTGAAGATGAAAGATCAGGCCGGCGTGGTTCCAGCCTGGTCTACCTAATGCGAAGAGGAAAGATGAGGCCAGTGAAGCTTCAGCCTGGTCTACACAATGCAAAGCAGTTTGGGGAGTGGCATCAAGCTGGCCATGCCCACCCAGTTGGTGACACACACCCAGTTGACCATGCTCACCCTGCCCCCTGAGGTCAATCGCGGCCATGATGCAGCCCTCAATGAAGTTGAGTTTGACACCCCTGATCTAGACTTTCATACCTTGTTCTGGTGAGAAATAGATTTGGACGGAATGCAAAAAGAGAGTAAAGGGGGATGACAAGGATTTGAGCTACAGTACTGACTGAGGCACATGATGGCTCACTGGTGAAAGACTCTGAGCTTGTCAGCTGGAGAGCTGACTTTCTGGGTTTAAGACCTGAGTGCCATGCAATGGGGTGAACTCCTGTTCCTTCCTTCAGCTCCTGCCAATGTAGCAGTTTGAAAGCATGCAAATGTGAGTAGATAAATAGGTACCACTTAAATAGGTAACAGTGTTCTATGTGGCTCTGCCATATAGACATGACCACAGAAAATGTCCTCAGAAAATACTGGCTCCCTCAGCCAAGAAATGGAGATGATCATTGCTCTCTAGAGTTGGTCACAACTGGACAGGGAAACCTTTATCTTTACCTTTAAGGATTGATTATGATGCATGGAAAGAATGGAAGGTGGGAAAGCAAGAAACACAATCTTCTTTTTTTTTCCACAAAGCGTTTTTGGAAATTTTATGTTTTTCATTTGTCAGCTAACCAAATACTCTTGTCAATACATCTCAATGTTTCATTTTGTTTCTCTCTCACTCATTCTGTTTTCAGAAAGAAAAAGTAACATTCTGCTTCTTTGACAATATTGTGAAGTGTGATCACATTTACTTTGGGCGACAAGTCTTTCAGACAGGCTTTCAATTGAAAGTTTGCAGATTCTTTAATCCAGACATTTTTAGGCAAAGTTGTCTAGTCATGAGCAAAGATAATCCAACTTTGAATAGTGTTGATCCTTTTTTTTTCTTTTATTATCATTTCTAATGCTAGCTTTGTAAGAAACTGCCATCTTGATAATTTAAAAGGAAATTCAATTTCAGAAGAATTAAAATCCAAGTTCCAGTTTCAATTGCCAATTGCTTCCCCCGTGCATTTTATACTATTTGTTGCATGCTCTCAATACTTACTGCCAAAGTAGTGCCACTGTGTTCATTTTACTGTAATTAAACATTTACAAGAAATGTTCATGGGCCAATCAAGTGATGTGACCTTAAAATGCCCCCCCCATTTATATTTAGCTCCCCTTTAAACTAAAATTTTAAAAATAAGCCTGCAAATTTGGATAAGTCAAATTGATCTATCAGTTTTTCATTCCATTTTTTTTCCAATGGTATGGAAAATCTGATTCTGATCACATTTCTGATACATCTTTGAACTAAATGTTTGATCTCATGCTCACCAGGATATATGCTGAAGTCATTAGTGATTTTTATTGACCAACCACATGACAATAAAATGCTTAAGAATGTGGCATAAAAATCACATATCAACATAGTGTAAATACAAGTTCTCTGGATAGTATTAGCTCTAACCTGTTGTTGATCCAAAGTACCAAAGGATCTTTTCCTCTAAGGAAAATATTTCCAGTTGAAATGTTTTGAATGTACAAATCTCTTTTTTGAGGACTGGGAAACAAATTCAAGGCCAGAACAAAGTCAGTTAAGGTCTCTTTCTGATTGATTGCAGCAAAAAAATCATGGTACATATGAAGAAAAATGTAGAGGTGTAAAAGCATATCCAGTTCACAAGGGATGCTGTGTAGCAGAGGAGATTGTGTATGTATCATCCTGCAACAAAGGAAAGAAAAAAATCATCTGGTTTTTTTTCCACAAAGTGCTCCATTATCCCATTTGGAGTTGGTGGGGAAGAAAAAGAAGTATGAGGGAAACCCTTCTCCAAGGGGTCCAAAAGAACTAAAGAAGAATTCTGTAAGATCATAACTCTACATTCTTTCCAGGAGTTGGAATTAATTCTCCAGAGAAACTGGTAATAATTTCTGGTGGCCTAATAGTGTGAACAATTCCTAGAATCCACATTTCTAACAGGACCAATATTGTACCACTTTACACTGCCCTGGTAAGATCACACTTGTAATATTGGGTCCAACTTTGGTCACTATGATTCAAAAAAGATGTTGAGACTCTAGAAAGAGTGCAGAGAAGAGCAGCAAAGATGATTAGGAGTGTCACGCCCCTGCATATAACTTTTATATACTGTTATTGTGTTCTAGCCCCATCTAGTGGCCAGAAAGACAAAATACCAAGTATATTTTTTGAAGCTGACCCATCAGTTCACACTCTCAAAACAAGTGTACACTGGAAAGCCAGACTCCATTTCCTTTAGCATGTGGAAAAGGTAGAAGCACAAAGAAGAATCCATCTTTATCTGTGGCACATAGTCATCTAAGGACAAACCCACATCCCACACACAGAGTATTGCTGGTGAGATTTAAGTTGCTTGTATTTATTAAGTGTTAAGTTCAGCAGTAACTTAATACTGTCTATCTTGTATTTGGTTCTCATTGTATGTATCCCTATTTTCACAGTTTCACCATATCCTGTTCTTTCAGTGAAGCATTCAGATCTACGCACATGGTCTGTTTTATTGGAGAATAGGTGGGTTTAGCTGTGTGTTGAGCTGCATACAGACTAGCAAGGAGACTGGAGGCTAAAGTATAAAATGAATAGTTGTGGGAAGTGGATATGTGTATTCTAATGAAGAGAAGGGCTAAGGGTGACATGATAGCTGTCTTCCAATATTTGAGAGTCTGTTACAGAGAAAAGGGGCTTGACCTATTCTCCAAATTAGAGAGGAGAGGACAAGAAGTAATAGATGGAAATGTAACAAAGAGAGAACCATCCTAGAATTTTCGTGAAATATCCTGTCCATGAGAACAATTAATTACTGGAACAGCCTGCCTCCAGAAGTTGGTGCTTCATCACAAGAAGTTTTCCAACAGAGATTGCACAGCCATTTGTCCTAAATGATTTAGGGTCTCCTACTTGAGCAAGAGGTTGAAGGAGAAGACCTCCAAGGTCCCTTCCAATTCTGTTATTCTATATTCTGTAAGCCCATCTCTCAGAGAGTGATGATTCAGAGAGTAACACAAACATAACAAAATCCAAAACATAAATAAATATCCTTTATTGCCTCCAACTTGGCCCCACTTTTCAATAATACTCAGTTGGAGATAAAACGTACTCAAAAATAGTCTTCAAAAGAAAGCAATATAGTCCAAACTTAATGAGCAGATAGAAGTGAAATAAAAAACCAAAACAAACTACAATGAAGAAATTTCCACAATGGAACAAGAGAAGTGTTTACCAAATTCAAGGAGATAATAAAGCACAGTCTGTTGGAAAGACGCCAACCAAGATAACTTCAGACCAAAATAAAACACGCTTTGCTTCTGGCAATGATGTGTTGTAATTGTCTCTGTTATATACTCGTCTCCCCAGCTGTAACCTATGAGGAGGATCATTGCTACTTCCTCTCTCGCAAGCCAAGTTGTTGCCTTCTTTGTACCTTCCTGCGTGTCCTAGGATGCAGAGGGGATGGGCCCAGGGGTGGAATTCTACCAGTTCACACCTATTCGCTAGAACTGGTTGTTAACATTCTAAGCAGTTCAGAGAACCAGTTGTTAGAAGAAATTACTGGCCTAATCCTGTAAGGAAGGCAGGAAGGAAACATTCTGGTGTTGCTTTCAGAAACTGCCTCTCCATTAACCCTTATTACATTCTTGCCAGGACTAGACTTCCTGTCTCTGGAATTTCTCTGGAGTTTTTTTTTTTTCCCTCCTTTGCTGGTACTTTTCTTGTGTGGAGTGACCATTCAAAGTTACAATGGCACTGAAAAAAGTGACTTATGACCATTTTTCACACTTACAACTATTGCAGCATCCCCATGGTCACGAGAGGCCAGGCAAGGAGATGCGTGCCTCAATGTGAGTGATGTTGAGTTGGCCACACCCAGACAATAACATGACCACCAAGCCATGCTCACCAACTAAGCCACACCCACAGAACCGGTTGTTTAAAAAAAAAAAAGAATCCCACCCCTGGATAAGTCTGGTCCTTCCTCTGACTGCCCAGCCAGCCTCTGCCCTTCCCCAGCCTCCTCCACAACCTCTGGAGCCACACCTCCACTCCCTGCAGGCTGTTCCTCCTCTCCCTCAGAGTCCAACTCTACCAAGGGCATGACAGTCTCTGTTCCAGGCAGAGTCATCATTCCAAGGCAGAGTCATCAAAAACAAACAACAATCAGGTGGACCTGCTGACCCCCATTCCAATTTTATTGCCTAATAGAATCATGGAGGAATTCCAGCATCAGGAATGGCACAATTGAAATCAGAAGCGACTTTGGAAAGCCACCACAATGTGTCCCAAAAGCAGGAGTTAATCTGAGAATCTGATCTTTAGCCACAAAACTCTGAATTCCATGTTTATAGACCCCAGTGGTTCTAATTTTACCTTTTTCCTTTTACAAACTGCACAGAAGAAATAATCTTATCTCCTTTGATCTGGGTGGATTTGCTTTTCGCCAGTCATCCAAGCCCTCTTTAAAGCAATGAGGCAAAGCAAGAACATAAAAGTGAAGTGCATTTCAAATCTATCACCAATTTTGAACAAGACAGGATTATAAACTCTCCACAGAGGGAAATATTTCAATTAAAGAACTTTGGTCTGCATTTTATGAAACCTGGGAAATATTGCAGTGTAAGTTGCAACATACGATTTAACTGCTAGGAAAATATATATATATATTAACATGGAAATGTTTAAGGAATGAGATGAATTGACAATTTAAATGTTATGCAGAAGAAGTGGGTAAGTACAAAATGAATCTGATCATCTGCATATTTTAAATTCCAAATATGGTTAATACATCCATAGACCTAAGGTATCTAGGCTTCAAAACTCTGAATGACTACTAAGGGGCAGCAAAGAGATACAAAATGATAACTCCTATTGTTAAGTTTGAGCAATGAGAGGCTGAACCAGAGCATGAGTGCAACAGTACTTTATTTTACAAATAAAGGGCTGACCGTGCTTGCCAAGCCTGGAACTGGCTCGCAGCAATCAGCAACCAGTTGGACCCCGCAGCCTGCTTTTATAGCTGGCTGCTGGGGAGAAACCAACCAATGGGAATGGGGGAATATCGCCCACACAAAGTGAGTGGACCTGAGTAAGAACTCCTTGAGTCCTCAGGACATAACACCCCTTCCCCCAGATGCGAACACGCATAGTCCTTGAGGTAGATGGGGGTTTGTGTTGGCGCCGGGAGCGCGCAACTCGGGAACATTGTCTGTCTGTTCGGTATCAGTCTGTGACGGTTGAGCCGGCATAGTGTCGCCAACACTCTCTCTGGACTGGGCATCCTCGGAAACCACCGGGTTGGTTACTGGGGTCGAGCTCTCGTGGGTTGGATCAGGTTGGTCAACTCTCTGGGCGCTGTTGTCCGAGTTTGGGCTGACCGGAACAACCGCTGGCACAGACTGGTCGCTGGGTGCGGTGTGGCTGGGCGGCGGATGAGACGGTTCCCCTTCGACTGGAGACTCTGGATTCTTGTTTGCGAGGTTGCTGAGGCGCCTTCTGAGTTGGTCTATGTGTCTCCTCCAGACGCGACCATCCTCCAGCCTGACTCTATACGATCTCGGCCCGGTGACGGCGATGACCTCGCCCGGAATCCAAAGTGGGTCCCCAGCGAAATTCCTTGCGAATATCGGCTCCTGTAACATAAAATGTCTAACCCCGAAGTGGAAGCGAGGGAGAGTCAGGCAGTATTGTGGGTGCAGTCTATCTAATACAGTCCTCAGGCGCCGGCCCATCAGAAGTTCCGCTGGGGACTTATTGGTGACTGCACAGGGGTTGAGTGCTGGCTCATCAGGAACCGTGAGAGTTTGTGGTGCCAGTCATCTCTGCCAAACCTAGCGAGGGCCTCTTTGGTGGTCCTGGCGGCCCTTTCAGCCAACCCATTACTCGCAGGGTGAAATGGGGCTGTGAAAATGTGGCGAATGCCTAGGTTGGCTGCAAAACGGCTGAATTCTACTGATGCGAACTGTGGGCCATTATCGGAGACCAAGGAGTCGGGTAGTCCATGTGTAACGAACAGGCGCGTTAACACGTTGGTGATTGCTAGTGTGGTGGTCGTGGTGGATAGCTGTGCCACGTCTATCCATTTGGAATAGCGTCCACGACCACTAGGAACATCTTTCCATGCACGGGGCGGCCAGATCGATATGGATTCTAGACCAAGGGCGCTGGCGCTCTCCATCTGGTAGGGGTGGCGATGGGGAGCAGGATGGGATTCCTGGCAAATGCTGCAGGAACTTACCCAATTGACAATGTCCTCGTCTGGACCCGGCCACCACACGTAGCTGCGTGCTAATGCCTTCATTCTCACAATGCCGGGTGTCCCTCGTGCAAAGCCTCCAGGACTCGGAGTGCCGCAGCGAGGTCGGAATGACCACTCGAGTGCCCCACAGTGAGACAACCCTGCAAACTGGACAGCTCCTGCATGCGAGTCTTAAAGGGTGCGAATTTGTTATCCACGTTGCCTCCCGGCCACCCCTCCTCACCCAGTCGAGCACCTGGGCGGCGTTTGGTCTGCCTTGGTTTTGGCGGCGATGTCAAGGCGGTGATGGGCAGGTCCAACTGGGTGATTTCGAAAATGGCATTGACAGGAGCTGGGTCTTCAGCCGGAGCGGGTAAGGGGCAGCGACTGAGAGCGTCAGCGTGGGATAGAGTTTTGCCGGGCGGTGGATAAGTTTGTATGAGTAGGCCGCTAGGAAAAGTGTCCACCTTGTCATCCTAGGGGAGAGGACTTGAGGTGTCTGTTTGTGCCAGCCAGTAGGCCCAGGAGGGGCTTATGGTCGGTGACCAGTTCAAGAAGTGGCCAAAAGGAATTCGTGAAACTTTTTCACGGCTGCAACAGCTGCTAGGGCTTCCTTGTCTATTTGGTTGTAATTTCGCTCCGTGGCCGAGAGCGTCCTGGAGAAAAAGGCGATGGGGGCCTCGGCGCCATTGGCGAGTCGGTGACTAAGGACCGCCCCAATTCCAAAAGGGGATGTGTCTGCTGCCAGTACTAAAGGAAGGTTGGGGTCGAATTGGATGAGCACTGCCTCTGACGTAAGTAGTGATTTGACGGCGTTAAACGCCTGGTCTTCTTTGTGCCCCCAGTGCCACGGTGACTTTTTGTCTAGTAATCTGTGTAGGGGTTCGGCTACTGAGGCTTTATGGGGCAAGAAGGATGCATAAAGTTTAGGAGCCCCAAGAAAGCTTGTAGCTCCGTTTTGGAGGTCGGTGTGGGAGCTTCGTGGATCGCCCTAACCTTGGACTCCAGGGGTGAATGCCAGAGGCGTCAATTTTATAACCCAGAAAGTCCACCTGTCTAGTGGCAATGGCGCATTTTTCTTTTTTAACTTGAGGCCATGCTGTCTGAACCTCTCTAACACTGCTCGCACTCTCTGGAAGAGTTGGGGTCTGTCCCTGGCCGAGACCAAGATGTCGTCAAGTAGGGTACTACACCAGGGAGGCCCTGTAAAATCCGCTCCATGAGGGACTGAAAAATACCCGGGGCAACACTTACGCCAAATTGGAGACGCTTGCATCGGAAGGCACCCTGTGAGTGACGATGGTCTGAAGTTCCGCTGTTTGGTTATCAACAGGGAACTGTTGATATGCTTGAGACATGTCCAATTTAGCAAAAATACTGCCCGGTTCGAATGTGTGCAATAAATGCTGAATGATGGGCACAGGGTAGGCGCTAACTTGTAAATATTTATTGATTGTTGTCTTGTAGTCCGAGCAAATTCTCAGGCTACCATCTTTTTTGAGGGTGTGACAATGGCGTCTCCCACTTGGCGAAATCTGTTGGCTCAATGACCCCTTGTTTTAGTAGTTTATCCAATTCAGCGTCTAGTTTTGGTCGAATAGCAAATGGAACTCTACGTGGTTTTAATCTGATTGGGACTGCCTGGGGGTCAACGGTGAACGAGATGGGGTTCCATTATAACACCCCAGCTCCTCGCTGAACACATCTGCGTAGTCAGCGAATAAGGAGTCAGTGTCTGAGGTTGAGACAGCATGGACCCTAGGCCAAGGTGGGGAAACCAATCGAGCCCCAATAAGGTGGGTAGATTGCCGTTAACTACCACTAGAGGTAGGTGGCCTTTAAAAGCTCTAAAACTGACAAAGAACTTGCCTCTGCCGATCACGGAATGGCCTTCCCTGGTAGTCCTTCAGACCGAACTGGCATCTCTGAAGCCGGGTAGTAGATAGGCTGGGGTGGAGTCTCTTGAGGTGTTCCACGAGATTATTGAGAGCGCTGACCCTGTGTCAACCTCCATGTGGCACGGTTTACCTTCTAGGGAAACGGAGAGAGAAATTTTACTAACAGTGTGGCAAGTACGCCTGGCAAGGCGGTGCGTGCGACAGTTTAATACTTGCCTCTGTGGTCCCGAGTGCGAGGGAGGGAGTCTGTGTGCAGCGCTTTGGGGGCTTGGCAGACTCTCGCAATGTGCCCCTCTTATGGCAGTTGTTGCAAACGGCTCCTTTAAACTTGCAGGTGGCCCTTTGATGTGATCCCCACAGGCTAGGCACAGTGTGATGTGCTTGGGTGGACCGGTGTATTCTTGTTTGGCCCCTACCTGCGACCGTCTGTCATTGGTGAGGCGGTGGACATCGTTCTCATCGTTGTGGGTTTCCTCCGTTTCCACCTCTTCGGAATGGACTGGGAGCGATGCTAGCTTGGCACTTGGGCCCTGAATTTCGGTGGCTGAGTTCGTTGCTAGCTCGGCTGCTAGGGCCTCCTCTACCGCTTGCGAGGTTGAGGTCTTTTTAGCTAGCAGTCGCCTCTGTAGGTTGAGATCCTTGACCCCACAAACTAATTGATCGAGGAGCATGTCCTCCAGGTATGTTCCAAACCCGCAGTGCAGGGCTGCTGTTCTGAGGGCGGCCATATATTGATTGATGGTCTCCTTACTTGATTGCTTCCTCATACGGAACGTGAACCTCCTGGCGATTTGTGAAGGCCTGGGAGCGTAGTGGTTAGTGAGGATCTCAAGCAACTCGGACCACGGAACGCTTTTCAATTCTCTCGGCGCCACGAGTGCTGCGGCGGTATCTGAAACGGTGGCTCCGCAGTAGATTAGGAAATAGGATTTTTCCGATGCTCTCCCGCATCCGCCAGGCCGACCGCATCGATGTAATGATTGAAACGGTTCTTATCTCGATTCCCACTTCTCTTCGTCTGGTTTAAACTCCGGGAATACTGGGTTGGAACTCATGGTGCTGGAACGGCTGGGCTACCTGCGGAAAAATCTCTCTGGGACTACGAGCGCTCGTGAGTTACTAGTGATATCAGCTCTGGAGAGGTTTTTGCTACCCTCTCTTTCTCTCTCTGGGTTACCACGTTGGCTGCTAGCCATTGGAGGTGTCTTGATTCGCGCCAAAAAAGTGGGCGTTAGTGACTCTCTACAGCGCTGTGCTGTGATTCCTACTGGCTCAAAATTCAAATGACACCCGTTTGAATTTCGCGCCAAATGCAGAGCGGCTGCGGCTCGCAGCGCTTCACTTTCCCCGTAAGCGGGGCTAACAAGCGGCTACAGACGCTTTTAACTTTTGACTCAGACCGCTTTCTCTGGCTGCGGATCTGCGTTGCTCTTTTTGATCGCTCGTTTTGTTAGCTGACCGCTCTCTCTGGCTGCGGATCAGCGTTTTCTTATCGCCAGCCGATCGCTTCTCTGGGCTACGGATCGGTGGCTAGTGACTCAGCGGTTGCAAGGTGCATCTGGTAGCCATCCCACCTTCGCCGCCAGTGTTAAGTTTGAGCAATGAGAGGCTGAACCAGAGCATGAGTGCAACAGTACTTTATTTTACAAATAAAGGGCTGACCGTGCTTGCCAAGCCTGGAACTGGCTCGCAGCAATCAGCAACCAGTTGGACCCCGCAGCCTGCTTTTATAGCTGGCTGCTGGGGAGAACCAACCAATGGGAATGGGGGAATATCGCCCACACAAAGTGAGTGGACCTGAGTGAGAACTCCTTGAGTCCTCAGGACATAACACCTATCATTATTGCTATCACCTACTGGTCGATTAAATTGCTGCAGCCCAAATCTGGTAGCCCTATTTATCTAACTTCTCTCTCTTTTTTTTCCAGTTATTATTATGATTTGTCACACAATCAGCCAGATATTTAGATGGGATTTGGTGTTTTTATCCACCTGTTGAGTCCTTCCCAAGTTTTGGGCATCTATTACTATTGGTACTAAGTTTGCTTTCTTTTTCCACAGTTATTCTACTTCTTATTTGCAACTCTTTGTATCTTGTGGTTTCCTTTTGTTCTTTCTTTCTATTCTGGTGTCACCAGGTACTGCTATGTCTAGACGTTTTTTTTATTTTCTTATCAACAATGATTAAGCCTGGGGTGTTGTATGGAAGGAACTTAATGATTTAAATTCTAAAGTCCCAAAGAATTTCAACTTCTTAATTTTCTATTACTTTGACTCTTTTCTCCTTAGGCCCCACAAGTTCTTGCCTGCAGACAGATGGTATTTCTTGCACCATTTTTGCTGCTTGTTGTAGTCAGTCTCTGTGATCTTTTCTATTATTAAAATATATATGCAACCTGACTGTCATCCAAGATATTAGCTGTACCTTTAAAAAAGTATCTTCAGCCATTGACCATCTCCATGAATTCATGTTCAAGTTGAATTAGACAGTATTTTCATTTATTTTCATCTTCTGCCTTTCATCTACCATCACTCATTTTCTTTAAATGACTTTAGGTGGCTCAGATATTATCAGAAGGAAATTATTTGTGTGAAACTTTCTTCACAAAATCCATACTTTCATAAATATTTGTTGTACACTTCCTTTATTGTCTCTTTTCTACTCAATCTTGCCTCTCTGCTTTAGCTTGCGAAAACCAGCATTTAATTAAAATTATAAACTTATTGAAAGAAACATCAAACCACTAAGATATATTAAAAGGCTGCTGGTGAAAGGAATGAGAGAAAGCTGGAGGCCAGATATTACACACACATAAACATACACACACTTACACACACACACACACACAGAGAGAGAGAGAACAGGAGGAGGAGGAGGAGGAGGAGGAGGAGGAGGAGGAGGAGGAGGAGGAGGAGGAGGAGTTGTAATCTACAGCTTCAATCAGTGGTGAATTACAATAATAGAAAATATATGTATCTGACGGGTTCTAACTGTTATCTAACTGTTGGGTTCTAAGGATTCTCTTGAATGTGGTTATTTTCCTGAATGTGTTTCATTACTAGGCTGAAGATGATATGGAACTTGTCAATGAAACATTTTCAGGAAAACAGCTAAGCTCAGAACACAACAATGATCAGATGCTTAAATGGAGAGAATTACCTACCCATGTCTGAAACCTTTGATTCAGTGCACATCCCTTATCTATTATCTGAATCCTGGTCAGGTCATTTCATGTATCTCTTCCAGACCCAATTCAGTGAGCTCCATGGAGTCTGGATTTAGGGGAGCCATTGCCCATATTTTCTACCATCACTGACTAATATGTGGTGCCATGTTCTTGATATATGTATATTATAATCACCACAATGCATGCTGAAAAATAAAATAGAAGACAGAAAAGAAAAAGTAGAAGGTACATAAAAGAAAGAGAGGAAAATAGAAAGGGAAAATAAAGGAAAAATAAGAAAAGCAATAGCAATGGCACACACTTATATACACAGTGTTTTACAGTCCTTTCTAAGCAGTTTACAGACTCAGCATATTTCCCCTAACAATCTGAACCTTCATTTTACTGACCTCAGAAGGATGGAAGGCTGAGTCAACCTTGAGACGGTGAGAATCAAACTGCCAAACTGCAGCCACCCAGAAGAAGCCTGCACTACTGCATTCTAACCACTGCACCACCATGGCTCAGAATATATTAAAAAAGAAAAGAGATATAAAAATATTTCCTCCTTCCTCATAAGTATACATAATTTAGTAACTTATTTTCTTTACTCAAAATATAACAAATGATCTCTAGTTCCCATTTCCCCTCTTATCTATAGGCAAATCCATAAATGCTTATCATTCCTGATATGTGAAACAAACCTAAAAATGATATGAAACAATTCAGCCAGAGTTCAGGTTTTTTTATTTGCTTACGGGCAATAGATAGAATCTTTCCAGACTAAATCCTTACTTGTCCCAGCCTATTAATATATTCTGGGAGATTCAGACAATGTGTTTCTTTACTCTCTGGCTCCTATCCAGCTCTAGGCTGTGCTGCCTCTTGTTTTGCCAGCTCTTTATTTCACCATCATTGTCAGCTCCACTTTCCACAGAGCTGTCTGTGGTCTACCATTTCTTCTCACAAAATCCTCATTGGTGTCATTTAAAAAAAAAAAAAATCCAAGGACTCCTCTTTTATGGAAGAATTGATACTTCTGGGTCTCCAAAAACAGCAAGTTTCTCCTGACGGATCTGGAACCAATTAAAGAACTTTTGGTTTTCGATGGGAAAAGGTAATAATCTTACATTCTGTCACACTCCAAAATTTGGAGAGTATCACTCTTCCATGCCTTGAATGGGAGCTCAACACACCACCTAAGATTAAGAGATTAGAAGATCTAAGATAGTAAGTGGTTAAGCAAAAGGTGTCAATATAAAGAGGCAAAAGCTGAAGTCCTTGGATATCCAAACAATGTTCTCCTCCTTAACATACAGGTGAGCTATAGTAACCTAGAGCAAAGTTTGAGGTAAGGACCCGAGACCCCAATTTAATGCCAACAATTAGTAGGTCTTAGATGCTACCTCTCTATCTTATTGTAATATTTCTTGCTTCAACCCAGATGGACTGGTACAATTTTAATCCTTTGCTCAGATCAAGTGAATTCTCTAATGGCAAATATTTAGTCCTTATCATTTTTTTTTTAAGTTAAAAATATCTTTTCTTTCACTTTCAGCTGTTTACGATTCATTGTTCTGGCCAGTGGAGTAATTGTATGCTCTGTTTTACCAATTTATGAAGCTGCCAATGATGCAGCTAGCTGAAAAAAAAATAATCAAGGGTTTTGTGTGCCAAGAGAGGTGAAGAAGGATTTTTTTTTTTTAATTCTCGTCTTTCAATTCTAGGATAGAAGAGAAATGTTGAATTTCCAGATGGTGAAGGGCATGACTTATGTGAAGAAATTGCTTCAGTACAGATATGGTCTGTTGACATCTATCTTCTATCTCCCTCTAAAACTCTACTTTGCTAAATAATAAAGATGTGATTTCCCTTTCTGTCCCCCATTGCTTCCTAATTGCTGATTGTACTTCTCCAGTCAGTCATATCACAGGTAGAACTACTACTTAGAGCAGGGGTGTCAAACTCAAGGTTTTCGGGCTGGATCTGGCCTGCAGGGTGCTTAAATTTTTATTTTATTTTATTTGGTTTGTCAATTGCTTACAAGATAATAGGTATAAGTAAAAACTTAGTTATTAATACATGGAATGGATACATATAAGAAAAATAAAAAGAAACAACAGGACAGGGATGGTAGGCACATTGGTGCGCTTATGCAGGCCCCCTACAGACCTCTTAGGAAAGGGGTGAGGTCAATAGTAGACAGTCTAAGGTTAAAGTATTTGGGGTTTGGGGAAGAAACCACAGAGTCAGGTAGAGTATTTCAGACATTGACCACTCTGTGGCTGAAGTCGTATTTCCTGCAATCAAGTTTGTTGCGATTAACCTTGAGTTTGTATCTATTGTTTGCTTTTGTATTGTTATGGTTGGAGCTGAAGTATTCATTGACAGGTAGGACATTGCAATGTATGATTTTATATACTATATTTAGATTGGACCGAAGGCGGAGTAGTTCTAGGTTTTCTAGCTCTAGAATTTCAAGTCTGGTGGTACAAGATATTCTGCAACGAGTAGAGGAGTAGAGAACTCTTCTTGTGAAATATTTCTGGACTTTCTCAACTGTGTTAATATCAGATACGTAATGTGGATTCCAGACTGATGAGCTGTATTCAACTATTGGTCTAGCAAACGTTTTGTATGCTCTAGTTAGTCCTGTAATATTACCAGAGAAAAAGCTATGTAGGATTAGGTTAACAACTCTTAATGCCTTTTTGGCTATGTAATTACAGTGGGCTCTAGCACTTAGGTCATTTGAGATGAGTACTCCAAGATCCATGACAGAGTTCGGATATATCAACAAGGTCTTGACTATTCAGCCTGTATTTTATTTTCTGATTTTTGTTTTGCCAATATGTAAGACAGAGCATTTATTCATTGAGATTTGAAGTTGCCATTTGTTTGACCATTCTGATAGATAGTCAAGGTCTTTTTGAAGGGTAGCAGTATTCTCTGTGGTGTTGAATAGCTTTACATCGTCAGCAAAGAGAACACAATTGCTCTTGATATGATCACAGAGGTCATTTATGTAGAGTATGAAAAGAGTTGGTCCTAGAACACTGCCTTGGGGGACACCACTATTGACAGGTACAGAATTTGATAGGACGCTCCCAATTTTGACCATTTGTTGTATGTTTGAAAGGAATGCTTCTATCCAGTTATGCAGTTGTCCAGAAATACTGTAAGATTTTAGTTTTAGGAGTAGTTTGAGTTTTACACACCTGACTTAGAGTCTTTTAAAAATGACATTTTAGTGCTACCACATTTGGCAGTTTCTCACAACCATAAAGCAAGGTTACCACAAGTTTTCTTTAACCAGATTTATTGAAAGGGAAAACGATGAGGTGATAGAAATGCACCTACATTGCAGTATGTATTTGTTGACTTTATTTCTAAACTTGTCAGGATAGATATTTATTCATCGCTTTACTAATCACCCACTTGTAAAGCTGGGCAGCAGTTCCCTTTTTGTTTCTGTTTTTTTTTTTTCCAAAGGGAAAATGTACAGATATTTGGTATCTGTAAACATTTTGCAAATCACCATCATGTTTGCCAGATCCTGGCAATCCTGTTACATCTGCAAAAAGTAGGCAACAATATTTTGAAAGCAGCAATGAATCTATGTTTTCAATACATCTTTGAGCTGTTTAGCTATTGTTTGCATTTTTTTTTTTTTTGCAGCCTGTATCTAAATAATTCTATCAGTTATGGCACACTGCTCAAAGTTCTTCATCCCACATGGGGCTATTCCTGAACATTTAAATATAATTTATTATACATTGAGTGAGTGTTGTTATCCGCATGGCATATCTGTGTGGCAATTAAACAGCCCATAAGTGGAACAAATAAACAAATAAATAATTGTCCCAGTACCCATAACAATTAATTCCAGCTAGCTAGAGACACGGGGAAACTTATTTCTAGCTATCTTTTAATTGTTGAGTTCTTCCGAGCATGGCAAAGTTTCTTTCAGGCACTGATAATGTCATCCTGCCAGAGCAAAAAACCACACAAGTTAAAACACATCTTAAGTCCCACTATTTGCTGCTGGGAAGAGCTCAGCAGATTCTGAATTCTTTCTCCATGAACACCAGCAGAGTTTAAAGTTGAAAGTTTAGCTAGAACATGTCTGTGCATGCTTATTATTTTCAGGAGTTTCTAGACATATGCTGTGTAATAATCTTACATATGGATATGAATCAGCTAATTACATTTTTTATGAACCTGTAATCTCTTTATTCAGGGAGGATGCTGGGCAACTAAGTGGAGCTGAGCTTTTACTAGCCAGATTCCCTTCCTGATGCCTATGTGGAGTTCACAGAAAATATTTTCTCTTCTCACCCTGATAAAAAAAATCTGCCACTGCCTAGGATCGAACTCTCAATCTTCCAAGGGGAAGGCAGCCACTAAGGGGAAGGCAGCCACTCTCTAGGCCACCATGTTGCTCGGCTGATTACCTATTTAATCCATCACAAATAACCCCAAAATAACAATGACTATAATGGTAATACCTTCCAGAAGAATTTGGGCTGGAATGGGGCAGAGTAGGGAAATAGAAATCTTAGTGTACAAAGATTTGTAAAAGATGGGTGGTTGCAGTCATCATGAGATTATGTTTGGTAGCCGTTGAAGGAAACCAGCTAGCCACCTGAGTTTGAAGGCTTGTCATCAGCAAAGTTAAATTATAATATTATGTGGCTTCTGTTGATTCTTTCATCTTCTGGACAGGCAGAAAGAAATCTAGAGCCCCAAAAGTAGTAAATTTGTGTTGAAGTAATGGACCCTGGTAATATCGCATCAGAGATATTTTCCAGAGCAAGTCAAAATTGGTTTCTATTGCCACCTGCACTGTCTGTTTGTCTGTGTGTGTGTGTGTGTGTGTGTGTGTGTGTGTGTGTGTCAGAGAGAGAGAGAAAGAGAGAGAGGCAGAGACAGAAAAAGAGACAGAGAAGAGAGAGAGAGAGAGAAGAGAGACAGGAGAGAGAGAGAGATGGAGGAGAGAGAGAGAGAGAGAAAGACAGAGAGTCAGAGAGAGTCAGAGAGAGAGAGAGAGAGAGAGAGACAGACAGACAGACAGACAGACAAAGAGACAAAGACAGAGACAGAAGCAGAGAGACAGAGAGGGACACAGAGTGAGACAGAGAGAGAACACAGATTGGCCTGGTGTTGAGTTCAGATTTGTGACCTTTGGATGATGTAGCATAAACACCAGCCAGATTGCACTGCTAAAGAAAGTCCTTTGTCTCTGAAATTTTAAACTATTTTGCTCCCAATGACAAAATACATAAATTCCTTTCTTTTTAAATATATATAATTCATTGCATATATTTGTCTAGAAAAATGCATATATTGTAGAGCAGAGAGTCGCATTACAGCTAGAAACATAAACTATATGGGGTGGTTTGTCTGGCAGCACTGCTCATAATGTTGTTCTGAGTCTCCTTCCAGCTTGGGGAAAGGGCTAAACAGCAAGTGCCATACCACCAACATGGAAATAGCATTCCTTAAGTACTTGCATCAAACATCAGGATGTCCTTACATAAGCATTCTATCTACATAATGAGACCCCTTATTTTAGTGTTATCATGGGTTGTATAGTGGCTGTACCTCTATTTCATTATGGAGCACATGGAATTATGGATGCAGATAGGAGAAAGAACATATAATTGATTTTGGGGTTTTTTTGAGGAGAGGGGAAAAACTGAAAAGAGCCATTATACAGTGGTGGAATGTGGACAACTCATCTCTTCTGAATCAGAAGAAACAGAACCTAGATCTGTGATGGCAAACCTATGGCATGTGTGCCATAGGTGGCATGCAGAGCCATTTGTGCTGGCATATGAGCCCCAGGCAAACTTACTTCTTTGTGCATGCACGCACCTCCCAGCTGATTTTCGGGCCTTTTTCGGCCTGCAGAGGCTTGAGGGAAGCCTCTGCAGGCTTTGCAGGCTGAAAAATAGGCCTGTTTCATTATTTCCTGCATTCCCAGAAATACCAGAAGTGACAAAACGGACTCATTTTTCATCCTGCAAAGCCTGCAGAGGCTTCCCTCAAGCCTCTGGCAGGCCGAAAAAGGCCTCAAATGGACTGAAAATCAGCTGGGAGGCGCAGTGCAGATAAGGGGGCGGCAGGGGTGAATCACAAGCACATGGGTAGGGGGCGGGGGGGGCGAGTCGCGCACATTGCCTTCTGGGTGCTTGCACGCAAGTGTGCATGCACAAGCGTGCACACAATTTTTGGCACATCACTGACCTAAATGGTTTTCTACTGGGAATGCCACCTGTTCTTCCCCAACTTGCCTCAAACGCCTTCTTACTCACTCACATCTATTTTGTTACCCAAAACAATAATTGCTGAGCAGGCATGCACATCCTTTAGAAAGAAAAGGGTCACCCTGATTAATTCAATATCTCTGAAGGCCACAAAAGACCACCTGATGCACTGATCAGCTCTTAGAAGGCTAATGGAACAGCATTGCTGGAGTTGGCAGGAGCAACGAGTCCAGAAAAGACATTGGATGGACTTCACTGTGTGTCATAGGGGACAGCAGTGGCAGTGGCAGCAAATTTATTGATGTTGACAAATGCACAGATCTGTTTGGCAGGTTGCATGGAGCCCATGGATCATATGAAGTGCAGGCCAATGTTAGGATAGGTTCTCTACCTGAAAGTGGACTTAAGTCTAAGTCTTTGGTCCTTGCCCAACCCTTTAAGACTGATACAAGTTATAGCGTGTATATTTATTGCCTTTATTGGTCTGAATTCTGAAAGGATTTCCCATTGCTTGTTGTAAAGTTACTTTGGATTGGTGTGAACAACCCTACAACTTAGAAATGGAAACAGCACAAGTCTCTACAACAGGGGTGTCAAACTCAGATCTGGCCCCCAGGATGCTTAGATCTGACTCGGGGGCCACCCTGGAAATAGAGAAAGACTGGCCCATGATGCCCCTGCCAGCAAAAACTGAGCTTGCAAGGGCCACACAGGGCCCCCCTGATCTCCATTTTCACTGGCAGAGGGTTGCAGGAGGCTGTCCCAACTGAAAAGGGAGCTTGAAAGGGCTGTACATGGTCCCTCCAAGCTCCATTTTTGCTGACAGAGGGTTGCAGGAAGTCATCTCAGTTGAAAATGGAACTCAGGTGCTGTTTTTGCTGGCAGAGTACCACCAAAGATGTCCCCCAACACAAGTGACACCATGCTGCCCGTACCCACCCTGTTCTCCAGTGGTCAAACACAACCCTGATGCAGCTGTCATTGAAACTGAGTTTGACATCCCTGCTCTACAAGGTCCCTGAGTTTTGCATTAGTTGAAAAGAAAATGATGATATAGTGCACCTCCCTCATAATCCCTCTTATGGTGGAAATCTACAGAGTAAATTTCCTATCAATATGAAGAGCATCAAAACACTGTCTGTTCTTTGTCTCATTTTCCTCCCCAAGCACATGAAAAGCAATAGTAAATCCATTTGGCTCGAGAGTCACATATCTTTTAGCACTTAGCTTGCCCTATGGGCCTTTAGGGGACTCTTGATAAACAAAGACTGAGTTTAAACAAAATGCTAAATATTTTACCAGCTCTTTCAAGATAACACTAGAAGCGTCCTTAAATACCATGAAAAAATAATAATAAATTGATCTAGTGAGATAAAGCTTGTTTACCACAAAAAACTAGTTATTTATCATGTCTGCACTAGCCAAAGTTTTTGTTTTTGTTTTTGCAAAAGGGTCGTGAACTCTCAGGTAATCATGCACTCCAGAAGACTATATCATGTTCAACCTATAAAAAGAGCAAACTCTTTTAACAGCAGATTACAAAATAATGCGAGTAAAAACAGGAGAGAGAAGTCTTTGTTAGGTAAAATCTAGCCAGGCAAAATGTATTTGTATGGAGGAAAGGTTCAGGGTCCAGTCCCATCCATCTTTCAGGGGCTGAAGATAAGAGACACTTCCTTGTAATAGTCCCAGCCTTAGAATTTTCTGCTTCCATGCTGATCCTTTGCCTATACATGTTTAGTTGCAAGTTAGTGAGGATTATTTTATTTACTCAGCTGTTGTTGTTTGAACATTTCTGACTCTTATCCAGCATGTTAAGCTCAAAGTTTTGGGCCTGGACAATTTAGAACTGCACTGCTCGTGGTCTGATCTAAGCATAGTTCACAAAATTGTTTGCTATAACATCTTGCTTGTCAATGATTTCTTCAGCTTCAATCACAATAATACATGGGCAAACAACTGATACAAACTCAAGGTAAACCGCTCCAAACTTGACTGCAGAAAATATGACCTCAGCAACAGAGTGGTCAATGTCTGGAACGCTCTACCCGACTCCGTTGTTACAGCCTCAACCCCTCACAGCTTCAGCCACAAACTCTCTACCATGGACCTCAACCCATTCCTAAGAGATCCTTAAAGGGGGCATGCATAAGTATACCAGTGTGCTTACCGTCCCTGTCTTACCGTCCCCATTTATCTGTATTTACTTCCTTTGTAATTTTTTATGTTCATACTTATACTTGTTATCTTGTACGTGTTTGACAAACAAATAAAATAAATGAATAAATGTTGCATAACATTGCTTACCTTGCTCCAATTCTTACACCAATGTGTCACTGCACCTCATTGAAGTTCAGTTGTAAGCATCTCAAACATTCTTGAATGAATAATGCACAATAGCTATAGTTCTTAGACTTATATACCACTTTATCGCACCTTGCAGCACTCTCTAAGCAGTTTATAGAATCAGCCTATTTCCCCCAATTATCTGGGTCCTTATTTTACCAACCTCAGAAGGATGAAAGGCTGAGTCAACCTTGAGCCTATCAGGATCAAACTCCTGGCTGTGGGAAGAGTTAGCCTGCAATACTGCATTCGAACTACTGTGCCACCATTGCAACATTGCTTTCTCCTGTAATAATTCCCCCAACTGAATTTTCACCCAGGTCATGCAAAAGTATTTTTCCCTTTCAGTTATCCTTGTATGAGTGGAAGATGTTTTCAAATGATGCAGCTATTAAATAGCTGGATTGTTCTCTCTCCTTGACTCAGTTGAAATGTACCTGAACAATAAATAATGTTGGGTGGGAAAAAAAATCCCAATTTTTATCTTGCTGGAATCACAGTCTGACTTTGCATAAAAGGCTACATTTCCCCTTTGTGTCTGGAAGGAATCCATTGCAGCTGGTTACTCCTATTAAATTGGCCAGCATGTTCTCAATGAGATTGACATACAAATGACCACAGCCTCTCATTGTCTCCAAAGCATGGACCACCCTCATGGAAAGTGGCCATGCCTTAACCAACACTTTTCTCCCAAAACCTTTCATCCATCACATCTGCTAATGTCTGATATGCCCTCTCAAAATGTGTGTGGGGGAAAAACATTATAAAATGGCAAAGCACCTATGGATCTCTTGCCAACAACTCACAGATGACAATGCCATTAAATGTTGACGGGTGTCTGAAAAGATGTTTGTTTTTCAGCGGCAGTTTATTTTCTCCATTTTGATTAACTAAGAAAGCGACAGTACTATTTAGAGCTTTAACCTGGAACTCTACACAACATGTTTGTTATTGTCAGCAAAAGAAAAGCAGAAGAATTACAAGAATCTGGACACATTCTTTGCAAAATACATTTGTTCTTCTCTTGACTTGCTTTTACAAAAAAATGGGACTGTAGCATAGCTTTCTCTCTCCTTCAAATCAGCTGTAATTATATCAGTCCTGGATGGTATTTAGAGGATTAATAGTTGTATAATGAGGATATTTTTTTCTTCTTCTCGGTAACTTTTGTATAATACAAAGTTTAATTCCAATGTCAGTAATCTGAGGGAAAGATGATACCGCAGGCAGAATATACAAGATGAACTGTTTTCTAAGCTCCTCTATTCAAGGAATCAGTAATCTAAGCGGGTTTATATCCAATGGAACAATGTCCTAGAAAGCTAGGGCTGAATGGCTAATGGCTTTCTAGTGGACATAAAAGATCAATAAAAATAAAAACTAATGAAGAGCTAATTCCTAAAGTTCTACCACCCAGCAGTTGGTTGGAGAGAAAGTATAATATAAAGAAGCTGTATCAGTTGCCAGAGGATTAAGGCCAATGTGTGAAGTTGAATGAACCCTGGGAAGAAAGAAGAAACATAGGGACAGGAGCTCAAGGAGAGAAAAAACCTAATTACTGTGCCTATCAGGAGGCTAATAGGAAGCAATGGAGTCTGAAGATAAAGTCACATTACAGCAAACTGGGCCAAGGTCTTGTAATAGCCCTGTAGAACTTCTGTTGAAGTCACCATGAGGCCAAGCTATATGTGAATCCTAGTTTTCCTGGTCCCAAGAGAAGAAAAGTTTAGTCCAATACAAGAAGAAAAGGGAGGAAAAGAAATCTGACTTTTGCTTTAAGTAGGTCTTGGTCCATTTTCAAGCAGTTCAATTCATTTTCTTTCTGTCTGTCTCCTAAACCCATATATAGTTTTTGCAATAGTAATGACACATTTCTGTGACTTCTTTTGTCTCCAGTTCTCGTTCACTGTGGCTCTTCACAGGCTGGAATTACACAGGACGATCCCATATTTGTTCACTGCAGATGAAGAGCTAATTGCAAATTACACTTCACAAATTAATTTGTACTTCTCTATTTCTTATAACTGAATGAGTAGATGGCCTTCATGGATCCATACATGTGCAGAATGAAATGCTTGATATAACTGATTAATAGAATCAGTTGACACAATTAGAAGCTGTAAGGTGGGGGATAGGATAGATGAATAGTTCTGTATAAAAATATGTATTAAAAGAATTCACAGAGAAAGATTAGATTATTTCATTCTCTGGTATGTTAAAATCTCCTTCCCTGAAAAACAAATTTTTATTTTTTTTTACTGTCCCAAAGGTACTTTTTCTGGAGACAACTTGACTTTCTGGTTTTGTCTTTTGAAGAAGTTTCACTTTTCATCCAAGAAGCTTCTTCAGCTCTAACTGGATGGTGGGGAAAGGAAGGATTTTATATTCCTTGCAGACAGCTGGTCATTTGCATCCTTTTTGTGGTTGTTGAAGCACTTGGAGGTTTATTTGTGTCCTCAGGATTGCCTGAGTAGCAATCATGACTCATGAAGTGTCTTCACAAGGAAAAAAATACAAGTAAGTCCAGTTGCCTACTGAAAAAGCACCTTTGGGACAACCATGACCTGGATGACTGAGAATTTCTGGAGACAAATTTTCACTATCCAAAGATGGCCTCATGCTCCAATGGTGTTCATACTGTATGTTGCCTTCCCTCCTAACTACACAGTTTCTCCACTCTACCCATTCTCAGTGGGATAGGTCAAACTGATAAATAGTGACTGGTCCAGAGGAGAAAAATCAGATGACACTGAAATCCTGCTATCACCTGCCTTTTGGTGCTAGCTGATGTGATGTAGGAAAGAAAAAAGAAGAAGGAAGAAGGAATCTTAATCATTAAACTATGGCAATGTGTGCAGAGCATAAAATTGATGTTTCAGGATATTCCATTAAAACTAACAGAAAAGAACTAAACAATATCCCAATCAAGGAACTCTGAAAAACAAGCTAACAGTAAACAGCAGCCTAATCAACGAATTGCCAAGAATACTCCCACCAACATGGAAAGAGCAAACCAATAGTACAGAAACATAGACAAAATCCTCACTCCCTTCTAGCACTGATGAGGTTACCTAGTTGTATCACAAAAAGTCTTCAAGAAAACAACCAAGTTCAGAGAGGATCAAGCACCTTACTATTCTAATATTAAAAGTAACTTTTAGAAAAATATGTCTAACGACAAAGAAAGAAAGGGAAACTGAGGCAGAAGACATTCAAATACTCCAGAGGAGGTTTAAATACAGCATAAACTGCTGCATTATACTTTGGGAAAGAAACAGGAATGGCTGGAAAACAGCAAGCTTGGTTCTTAAATAAGAATTAGTCTTTTGCCTTATCTATTGCTTGGAATAATTCATGTTCTCTTTTGATGTCTTCTAGAACCTATTTCTGTCTAGTTTTAGACTATTTTAAATAATCTTTCTCTCTCTCTCCCTCTCTCTCCCATCCATCCATCCATCCATCCATCCATCCATCCATCCATCCATTCACTCATTCATCCATCTATCAATCTATTGATCTAATTTAGAAACTGCCCATTCTCACTCACATTTTTCAAATGCATAAGGATACTCACTTGAGTGGCAGGTAATTACTTCAAGAGAGATTCCAGGAGTGGTGTAACTTTGGATATACCAATAAAGTTTAGTTTGTCAGAAAGAATGAAAAAAATAGATGGATTTCAAGGCTTACATGTGAAGGCTTGCTCCATTATCAATAAGATTTTATCTCCTTGAATAAAAATATTTGGAAAAAGACTGCCTCGACTTGTGTAAACTGCTGTTAAACTGACATCATTAGGCTGGCTGATATTAATAATTAATTAATCAACAGCTATTCTTTCAGTTTGACTCTGCTAAAGTAGCACGATTATAGCTGCAGTCTTTCTGGGTGATGCAGTTCTTCTTAATGGCACAAATACTATATTCGAAACAAGGAACTACAATTTCCCTAAATCACATATTTTCAATACTTTCATAATGCATATTTAATTTAATTTATTAATTTTTTATGCCACCCGACTCCCAGCAATTCTGGGTGGTTTACGAATTGTAGCTCTCTTTTTGTTAGAGAGAAAATGAATCTGCATTGCAACTTTCCTCCCTTTTTCCCCCCATTGATGAAAAACACAAAAGCCAATATTGCTTAACAGCATCCAATTCCTTCAGCTGCGTTGGCAACCCTTAGCTGACTTTACTACTCTTAAACATTAGAACTGGTGCCATTTCTGTTTCTGAGTCTACAAAAATATATCTGGTGAACCAGGTTGCCCCATGGAATACCCCTTTCAATTTTGGTATGGGTTATCCCCAACAAGGAATATTCATTTGAATGCCATGATGAAACTAATCTTCCTGTAATTTTGGATGTTCAATAATTTGCCTACTTGGGATTTATGAAATAGTTTTGTTGTCAAGATAGTTGTGGCTGCGAGAACATAAAGTCAGATGGGATCTTCCTTCAGCAGTATTGCTGCTACACTGCTGTATAACTGTGAAGTTTGAGGTTGATTTGAAATTTGCTTTGAGCATGAGCTTGAAATATTACTTTTTTAGAAGATTCACATACCTGAGATCTTCTACAAGACAGGATTTATTTCTTATCTACTGCAAAAACATCAAGGATTTGCTAGGATCATTAATCTATCTACTGTTTTTGTACGAGGGAAGGGTTTTATAATTGTATTTATCAATTGGATTTCTAAGTTGGTTTTCCCTTTTTACTTAATTCTTGAATGTGTCAAGAGAATGTGTTAAAACCTGGTTGCTGCCAGGTGGTGGGCTGAGCTCCTATCACTCACTCCAGCTCCTGCTGACCCAGGAGTTTGAAAGTGGGCAACCATGAATTGGTAGATGGCTACCACTTTGGTGGACAACTTAATGGGGATATGAAAGGAGTCCCGAACTGAGCATTCCCTGAGCAATAATGATGTCAATGGTTGATCCTTTTACCACAGAAGGTCTTTGGTGCTTCTGACACAGAATTATAGTATAGTATAATGTGTCAAGAGTACCTTGAACATAGTTTCTGATTATTAAGGCACTAGCTACCCTGCCCTCTTTGACATTAACACTACATCTGACGAACTCTGTGAACTCTATAAAGCCTTAGTAAGACCACGCCTAATATACTGCATCTAGTTTTGGTCACCACACTATAAAAAAGATGTTGAGACTCTAGAAAAGGTACGGAGAAAACAACCAGGATGATTAGGGGACTGGAGACTAAAACCTATGAAGAATGGTTGCAGGAACTGGGCATGGCTAGTCTAGTGAAGAGAAGGACCAGGGTGGGGGGCATGATAGTGGTCTTCCAATATTTGAGGGGCTGCCACAGGGAGGAAGGGGTCAACCTGTTTTCTCAAGTGACTGTAGGCCAGACAAGGAATAATGGATGGAAACTGAACAAGGAGAGATTCAACCTGGAAATAAGAAGAAATTTTCTGACAGTGAGAGCAATTAACCAATGGAACAGAATTTGCCTTCAGAAGTTGTGGGAGCTTCTTCACTGGAAGCTTTCAAGAAGAAACTAGACTGCCATCTGTCAGAAATGGTGTAGGATCTCCTGCTTGGGGGTGGTGGTGGACTAGATGACCTATAAACAGTGGTGGGATGCTGCTGGTGTAACAACTGGCTTGCTAATTGCACATTAAGCATGTGCATGCACTCTTCCCACACAAGTGTACCTGGCACATGCAAAGCATGTGCAAAGCATGTGTGCAAAGCATAGCTTTCAAAACTAGTTACCTTCAATGTTACTTCGGAGAAGGGGAGGGCTCAGGAGAGGGCAGGTGGGTGGGTTCACATGTTCATCAGAGCAAACCAATTTGGAACCAGCTGATCATCAGAGCTAGGAGTTCATCCAAACCAGTCTGAACCAGCAGAATCCTACCCCTGCCTATATCGTTCAAATTTGAGTATATGTGCTGCTGAAGTGAGCATTCACCCCTGCTATAAAGTCCCTTCCAACTCTGTTAATCTATTAAACTTCCTTTCTCCAAGTCCACTATAAGATATTGAATATACTTTTCGCTCTTGGATGACCTGGTGATCTGACTTTATTCTAAATCTTGTACCTATTGGAGAGTATTTGTTGGAATTGTTTATGAGTGTGTTTGTTGATATCTTCCTTTTCACAATTTCCATCTATCTTAAGTTTCTTACTTATCATTGCCCAGAATTTATTAAATCTTTTCTGAAGTGGAAGATGCCCATTCCATTACAACAGAAACCTGGTTGAACATGCAGGTGTTCAATGCGAATGATTAATGGAAATAATTATTCATATTATTGGTTTATCATGAGCCACAATGGCACAGTGGTTAGAGTGCAGTACTGCAGGCTACTTCTGCTGACTGCCGGCTGCTTGCAATTTGTCAGTTCAAATCTCACCAGGCTCAAGGTTGGCTCAGCTTTCTATCCTTCTGAGGTGGATAAAATAAAGACCCAAATTGTTGAGGGCAAGATGCTGACTCTGTAAACCATTTAGAGAGGGCTTTAAAGCCCTCTAAAGTGGTATATATGTCTAAATGCTATTGCTATTGCTATCAGACATAAACAGACAACATACAAAAGCCCTCAAAGGGACTATGCTAAGCCTTCTGTAGGAGATCTTCCATTAGTATTTACATCTCTACAATTTGCTACTTTGTGGTGCATAGGATGCTTTATTCAATCAAGTTGAACAATAGCTATTGGTGAGAATGGTGGACAACTTGCCAATGGCCAAATAAGGAAAAACATATCACACAGCTGCATGTATCCATAGAAAAAGAGGTTGAAAGAGAATGAGGTGATGATTATAATCATTTCCAAAGTATAAGCTGTGATTTTGTTCAGAAACAGATTTTCCAAATGTAAGTCATCAAATACTGAAATCATCAGTTGACCCCGAGCTTTATAAACAAATACTTCTGTCTTTTTCCCAACCTTCTTTCCTTCTTTTCTTTGTTTTTTTTCTTTCTTTCTTCTTTCTTTCTTTCTTCAGGCTGTCTTCAGATTTAGAAAAAAACAAAAATGTTACCCAACTATTCCTGCACTTCTCGTTTGCTCTGTCTTCTTTGTGTGCATGTGAGTGTGATTCACAATGTTCTAAAGCTCTAACTCTTTTATATGCAAGGTCTGTAAACTGAAATTAGAAGCTCCATACACTTACAATCCTATTGTTTTTCACTGAGATTTGAAATATATAATAATAACATAGATATTAATAGATGTGATTTGGTGAAAATGTGTTATGCTGATTATCTAAGAGAGATAAATATTTTTAGCATAATTATCTAACTTCCTTTCTGTATTTTGTAACAAAATATCCACAGAGTGGACATCCAGTTATTTCAAAAGCATACATCTGCAAACTTCAGGGGATAGAGTTTCTGAAGATATCAGATTTATACACAAATACAAAATTCAGAAGTAACTGTCAGATTGATGAGTCCCTAACGTAACAATGTCTGATCCCTGTCTTGACTATTCAACTATATTGGATGTGATAGAGACCCCGGAGTTTGGAAATTGGCAATGCTAAGTGTTTCTCTGAATACTTATGTTAAAAGTTTGCCTCAAGTGAACAAATGAATTATAGTTTTTAAAGGGAATTTTTTTTAAAAAAAAATCTGCAATACAACATGAGAGTGATGTGATGAAAGATTGCTGAAGTTCAAGCCTGGGAAATCAGAAATGTCCCTGAAAAGTTTTCATAGGAAGCAACTCAAACAAATGCTTTTATCAGCAATAATTGAATGGCTGAAAAAAGAGCCTTATATTATGGTGATTGTGTATTCTATATATATATAAAAAAATGAATCAATCCTATTTCTGGCATGTACAATTGCAATGTGCAGAAGGGGGATTACTGTCTAGAAAAAGTCAAGCCTGATGACAGGCAGCTAAGGCTTTTCTCTAATAGACTTGACTCCTGGGCATAAGTTGGCTGGATATGAACTTGCTAGATAACCTCTTTCCAAATATCAGGCTGATCCTCAGCTTTGGCCACAGCAGTTACGTGATGTTCAGATCATGCTATCAAAGTCCCCGATTGCAGTCCTGGACTAAATGATTGTGGACAGCAGTGACCAAGATCCAAGGGGCAAGATATATTTCTACATCTCAAAAAACAAACCTACTTCACTGTGGATAATGGCAGAGGGCACAGATCCCAAATGGACAGTGGAAGAAGGCGTAGAAGTGGCTGAAGAGATATGGTGGAGAGGGCAATGGAAAACAGATGGTGGAAATGGAGACAGAGGATGTGCCACTGACAGTACCACCTATAGTAAACCCTAAAACAACGAAGGTACGATTAAGTGACCCAGACCCTGGCTTAAAAGAAGGAAAGAGGAAAGAATATAGGCAAAGGGAACGTCCAATGGATTGGAAAGTGAACGGTGGTCTGGGTCCGATGAAAGTCAGTGGGCATTTCCAGGAAGTGACACATTAGAAATGTTAAGGATACAATTTGTAGAGGTGACTTTAAAAGGAACAAAGGAGAGGGGGACCTTGATTCAGAAACAAGTATTACATTCTGAAAAGGACCCTTTATATGCATCCAGTCCATTAGGGTTTCATGAGTCTGAAGTCAGAAGTGGATTGGACAGATCGGACTTACGTTCTAGGAGAATGGAGGATAGAAACATAGGGGAAGATGGTTATTCCATGAGACCTTGGTCAGTAGAACCACGGGACCTGGGTTATGAAGCATGTTGGGGAGGTCCAGTACCAGGGATGTGGGGGCCCCCTCCTCTAACAACCACGTTTGATGGGAACACAAATAAAGTGGCTATTTTCTTAAGCCAAATATTAAACCATTTTGATTTATACTCCCATTGTTACCACTCAAATTGGTCAATGGTAATGGCCGTTACTGGAGTGTTAGTGGGAGAAGCGTATGAATGGGCATCTGATCTATATCATCATAGGGCGGAGGAGTTGGGGGATATAGGACAATTTTTGGATGCATTAAGAAATCGATTTGAAGATACATCTGCAGATAAGAAAGCAGAAGAGGATTTGTTAATGATAAAACAAAAAGCAAAAACAGCACGGGAATATGTAAATGATTTTCCATGAGTGGCTAGTAAACTCCCATCATTACCGGAGAGTTTATTAATTCATATATTTAAAGAAGGGATGGACCTAAACTACATCAGGCTTGTTTATATAGAGGTTCGTATGCTACATTGACTGATTGGTATTGTGTGGAGATGGAATTAGATGTTGGTTTGCATTGTTTGAAACTGAGGCTGGAAGGATTAATACAACCACGAAAGTTTATAAACCCAAGTACAAAACCACAACCCAGAATAATATTGACACAAAATAATAGGAGAATATTTAAATGTTTTCGCTGTGATAGATCAGGGCATAGGGCTATGGATTGTCCAATTCAACCTATGGCAGTGAAAGATCCTCGATCTGCTTCAGAATTGAACAGGACTAAACCAAGTAGATGAGATTGGCATGAGCAAGACAAGGCATGGGGAGTAATAGTTAATTCATCAGATATTCCAGCGGAAGATGAAAGATCTATTATGCAATCCACTGTTGGGAGAAGCTAATATAGATAATGAGATGCCAGACAACCCAATGGTAAGCAAACCCATTCATCTTTTTATTTTACCTGTGGGCTTATGGAATAAATGGACTGATCAGGGAATTAAGGTGGGGGCATTGATAGATTCAGGGTGCACAGGATGTTTAATAACTCAAACAGTAGTTGATAAATTAATTTTAAGAGTTATTAAATTAGGTGTTCCTATTAAATTTGAACAGGTGGATGGATTTATATTGGGTGGAGCTCCAGCAACTCATAGAACTGAATATATTAAAGTGGTGATGGGGGAGCACTGGGAGTGGATTTCTTTTGTGGTGGTTCCTCACATGAGCGAAGCATTACTAGCTTGGCTTGATAAATGGGAACCCACTATACACTGGGAAGGGGGTTATCGTAAATTACGTCTAGCCATCAGTCCTAATCCACCATGCCATGATGATGGCCCGCCTCACCCTTCAAATAATACAAATCAAATAAGAGAGGGAACACTTACCAAAAAAGCCTATCCAATTGAGTATGAAGACTTAGCAGATGTATTCAAGGAAGATGATACTGATTGTTTATCACCCCATCGACCTACGGATTATGGCATCGAATTGATCCCAGGAGTAGCGTTCCCCAAACCACGAATGTACTCAATGACCCAAAAGGAATTGGAGGAAATGAGAAAATACATCGATAAAAATGTAAAAAGAGGATTTATCACTCCAGGAAGATCCCATATGGCAGCGCCAGTGTTATTCCGGGTTGTTGCCGTGTTTGAAGGAAAACGAGCAAAAATAAATGTACCTATTCACAACAAATCCTGTGAGTAATATAGTTTATTGCTAGAATTCCTACATGTTCAAACCAAGGCTAACAGAAAATGGATTTGGAGACTTCAGCTTCCTACAGCTATTTTAGGCATAAAATAGAGCTTTGCAACTTGAATTTGAAGTACAACATGGGACACCACACATGCTTCAAGTATTTCTCCTAAACACCTTAAGCTTTTCCAGAGATAGCATGGGACTTTCAGAGGGCAATCTATGGGCAATAAAAAAATACTTCTATTATATCGTACAAAGACCACCATTTTGCCTCTTAATTTCAAGTCATTGCACAGCCCTTACAGTCAATGGTGGACTTAAGATGAAATCTCCCTTAGTAGTCCTAAACATTTAGAGTGGACATGAGCAATATTAATTTATCTTAATCTGAGCTTTGAAGCTACAGGATGAATTGCATCAAGAAAAACATCTTTGACAGATGTACAGTGCAACCTCCATGCTTTGAGGTGCAGCCCGTTTTATTTGTTTTATAAGAAGTTTACTAGATTCTGCAAACAGGGTCCGTTTGTGTGTGTTGTTTTTATGAAAGAAGACAGAGAGTGAGGGAGACAAAAGAAAAATTAGTTTCCAAACATCATTGCAGAGCCTGGTTTGTAAAAGGTGACCTCCAGAAAGTTACAAAGAAATTATTTTCGATAAAGTTGCTATGCAAAGTGTATATCGAACACTTTCTCTCCTTTTCCAGATAAAGGAGAATTGCAAACATGAGACGCAGCTGCTTTGGGAGTGACAGTCATATTAATAGAAGTGACTCTTTTGGAGAGAAATTCTTTTCCTAATGTTTTTTAAGTTGTTACTGCAACATCTCCCAAAGCAACCAACTGCTACGAAAGAACTCTTTGGATGGTAGGAAAATTAAGGCTTTTGTTTTGAAATATTCCAAAGGAAATTGGAGAAAAGACATTTCAGAAGAATGTGGACTTGTTAGTGCTGAGAACAGTAAGTCAGTTACATGTTATAAGTAATCTGATTTGAGCAGTTTCATATTATCTCATTTAAATCATTTAGTTGGTCTGGCTTATTCTTTCAATCTAATCTGATGATTGGAATAGATCTGGGAAATTTCACTTATTTGATTTTCAAAACTGACTTACAAGAAAGGCCATTCATGCTACTATCATACTCCACTTAGAATCTATCATCCTCCACTTAGAAACAAACAACCTGCTCTCTAATAAACAATTTGGTTTTAGGAAAAAACTATCATGTAATCTGCAACTCTTACACTGCAAAAACATATGGACTACACAACTCGATCAGGGTAAAGCAATCTACATAGACTTCTGTAAAGCCTTTGATTCAGTGGTACATGACAAACTACTCCTAAAACTAAAATCTTACAGTATTTCTGGACACCTGCATAACTGGATAGAAGCATTCCTGTCAAACAGACAACAAATGGTCAAAATTGGGAGAGTCCAATCAAATTCTGTACCTGTCAACAGTGGTATCACCCCAAGGCAGTGTTCTAGGACCAACTCTTTTCATACTCTACATAAATGACCTCTGTGTTTATATTAAGAGCAACTGTGTTCTCTTCGCTGATGATGTAAAGCCACAGACAATACTGCTACCCTTCAAAAAGACCTTGACTATGTATCAGAATGGTCAAACAAATGGCAACTTCAAATCTCAACAAATAAATGCTCTGTCTTACATATTGGCAAAAAAAAATCAGAAAATAAAATACAAGCTGAATAGTCAAGACTTTGTTGATGATTCAGACTCTGTCCAGGATCTTGGAGTACTCATCTCAAATGACCTAAGTGCTAGAGCCCACTGTAACTACATAGCCAAAAAGGCATTAAGAGTTGTTAACCTAATCTTATGTAGCTTTTTCTCTGGTAATATTACACTACTAACTAGAGCATACAAAACATTTGCTAGACCAATACTCGAATACAGCTCATCAGTCTGGAACCCACATTACATATCTGATATTAACACAGTTGAGAAAGTCCAGAAATATTTCACAAGAAGAGTTCTCCACTCCTCTATTCATTGCAGAATACCTTATGCCACCAGACTCAAAATTCTAGACCTAGAAAACCTAGAACTATGCCACCTTCGGTCTAATCTAAGTATAGTATATAAAATTATACATTGCAATGTCCTACCTATCATTGAATACTTCAGCTTCAACCATAACAACACAAGAGCAAACAATAGATACAAACTCAAGGTTAATTGCAACAAACTTGATTGCAGGAAATACGACTTCAGCAACAGAGTGGTCAATGTCTGGAATACTCTACCTGACTCTGTGGTTTCTTCCTAAAATCCCCAAAACTTTAACCTACTATTGACCTCACCCCTTTCCTAAGAGATCTGTAGGGGGCGTGCATAAGCGTACCAATGTGCCTAAAATCCCTGTCCTATTGTTTCTTTTATATATTTTTTAAAATTTTCTTATCTGTATCCATGTATTCATAACTATGTTTTTACTTATAACTATTATCTTGTAAGCAATTGACAAATAAAAATAAATAAATAAAAATAAATAAATTTGCTGAAACCCTATCATGTTGATTTAAGGATATCCAGTCTAATTCAGTTTAATTTCATTGCATTCTCTTTACAAAATGTCTGTAGAGCATCTCAGTCATCCAGGTCATGGTTATCACAAAGGTGCTTTTTTCAAGAGGCAACTGATCTTTCTGGTTTTTCTTTGAAGTTATTTCACTTCTCATCCAAGAAGCTTCTAGACAATGCATTTATAAAAAAAGGATTGATACAACACAATGCATCACATCATAACATGGAAGATGAAAATCCGTTTGCCTGCTTATTAAGCTCAGAGAGTGCTCTTCAAGTTGAAGTGAAGTAGCAAGAAGAAGGATTAAGTCTATGCACGCTACAAAAATAGTTTGGAAGTACTTAAGATGTCACATGAGCTCATTCAAGAATCACCTTTTTTCGGACCGTTTTTGTAGTCTTTCTTTTTCCTCAGTTCCACCAGAGCCTGAAAAAGGTGTTACTGATTTAAAGAATCTCCTTGCTAAAATTCAAGTGGGCTCTTATTTTTCTTCAGAATCAAGAAGTAGCCTTGAAGTAGCCACTTTCCCCTAAAATTTGTCACTTGAAAATTGTAGTATAGTAGTAGAGAGTTCATAAATAGTCCCTCATCAAAGAAGCATATTTCTGAATAAAGTATGTGAAGGTTTGGTCCTATTTTTTCTCCAATAATTTTAACAAGGACTTTGATAAAGAGATGAAAGGGGCTGGCTATCACATCTGCAGATGCCTCAAAATTACATGGAGTAGCTGGTTGTCTTCAAGTCAGAAATAATATTCAAAACTATTTTGAAAGCTTACAGAAATGGACTTAAGGAGCTGAATGAAATTAAGTGTCCCTCACTTAGAAACAGGAATATAATACTCAAATATAGAGTGGGGTAGTCAGATTCATTGCTTTCTAAATATACTTGTAAAAATAATATTGGAACTATAGTTGATAACAAACCAAATAAAAGTCAGCAGTGTGAAATGAGTGTGGAACAGGAAATTTAATTTAAGGCTCATGCTACAGAATTATAATTTCCTAATAGTTAGTTCTAACATTGTTTCAAACCCCACCTCAGATATTGGCTTCAGCTCCAGAGACTGTTCTTTCAGAAATATTCAAGCAAACTGGAATAGGCTTGGAGAAAAACAAATGTAACCATGGGATTAAAAACTGATTCATAAGGAAAGTAATTGAAGAGAATATTTAAAATATTTAATCTGGATTCTTTCCCTAAGGAGGAGTTCAAATCCTAGGAAAGAAAACCCTTGACTCCACTGATTTAGAGAAGAGGTACTTTTACTAAGATTGAACTGACGGCAACAAAAGCAAGGCAAGATCTGAACCAAAGCCCACATATGTTGAAAGTCACCCCAAAATAACTCCTCCTAGGGTCCAGCACCAAGAGTCCAAACAACATCCAGTAAGATGTTATGAGAAAGCTCCTCTGCAGGTATTTCCACATCTGGCATCTCAGGATGGTTGGCCTTGCAGACGTATAAATAGCTCCACTTAGCAGGGCCATAATTCATGAGTGCAACTCTACCTTCTTGTTCTCATGAGACTACTTCACCCCAAATGCCCAACCCCCTCCCTATTTCTATGGCAACTGAGAGCAAGCAAGCAAGCTTCAAAAAACCATGCTGGAGATCCCGCTGACAAGGAGGAACAGTGAGTCTACAGGAGACATTCACTGAGACTCAGTAGTCTAAGCAGTCTCTTACAATTCATGATTTTATGATTTACTCTGATTTTCATTTGAAGGACATCTCCCAAGCTTATGTTCCACCTTCTAATGAAAGAACATAGATATGTCATCTGTAAAGAGTTCCCGGTTTTCTATAGCTACCATGTTTATTATAATGGAAGGTTATGCAAGGTCTTATAAATGTCAATGGTGCTGATAAGTTGTTTTGAATTTTTTTATTCCTCAGCTCCAAAAGTCAACAGGAGGTCCCATGAGATTATTTTTGAAAAAGTAAACAATGAGTGCAACATTTTAACATGGAAATTCTTTGGGGAACAAACTCCAGATAAATAAAGAAAGAAAGAAAATACATTTCCTTTCAACTGCCTTTTAATGTCCCCCAAAACACCTTTTTCAACATCATCATTAGTAGGCATTTTCACAGGGTACTTGTGAAAGTCCCCCCTTTAACCTCTGATCCTGAAAACCAAAATATTATGGGATTCCCAGGAGGGAATATGTAGGAAACCCCCTCCCCCATAAGATAGCTTCCTTTGGTTCAATAAAGCATCTTAAACTGATGAAACCAAGGAAACACAATTCATAATTGTATGCTCTGCAACATTAAAATGTCTTATTTGGGAGAACATCACAATACATTGATTACCCTAGAATGTTCAGACAATCAAGGACGCAACAAAGGAAACCTCAGAAATTTGTCATGTTAAACCAAAAATTGAATTGAATTGTAAGGACTAAAACTTTTTAGAATTTGAAAGAAAATAAACAAAATGACAATGGATCTCACAGGATTTGGTTGTTCATTGCATTGGAATCTTTTTAATCACAAACAAAAGACCAGAGTTTGAAACACCACAATTCCCTCTTCTTAGAGAGACCTTAATACAGCTCATTATTTACAAGAAATGGACCTTCCCTTCAGATGGAAAAAAATGTTTAATGCATCCCGTGTGAGCAAGAAGAATGAGAAACTGGATCTCATCTCACATGGTTTTGTATTAATTCTCTAAATTAGGAAATTGGTAAAACTTCATCTTAATGTAATGAAGAGTGGAATAAATAATAAGGAAGAACAGCATCAAGTATTAAATGACTCCTGCCAAGTAGCTAAAGATTTAAGATATTTCTGTAACATTCAAAAGGAATATATTTTTTGCAAATCCAAATCCTCTGACCAACTTTTTGTTTTTGCTGACTCAAAGTTTCTATTGCCATCTGCTTCCATATATAGAAGAGAGACTGAAATTACGATCCAAGCTCATTTTCTCAATCATCTTAACAAATTTTTTTTAAAAAAGAACTAGATTCGGTGGATAGCAATTATTAAAGGAAATGTATCACGCAAAATCGATCTGAATTTTTTTTGGGGGGGGGCAATTATTCAATATGGAATGGGAATTCAGATTATTTGAAGAGACTGCAGTGTTCATTTATTTATTTATTTATTTTGTCAAATGCTTACAATATAATAGAAATAAGAATAAACATAACTATAAATACATGAAATAGGTACTAATAATTGGGGACAATAGGACAGAGACAGTAGACAAGATTGTGCACTTTTGCACGCTCCTTACAGACCTCTTAGGAATGGGGTGAGGTTAATAGATGTTAGTTTGAAGATAAAGGACTGGGGGTTTGAGCATGTGACAACAGAATCAGGTAGTGATTTCCAGACATTGACCACTCTGTTGCTGAAATCATACTTCCTGCAATCAAGTTTGAAGTGGTTTACATTAAGTTTATATCTGTTGTGTGCTCTTGTGTTGTTGTGGTTAAAGCTGAAATATTCATTAATTGGTAGGACATTGTAACATATGATTTTAGGTACTATGCTTAAGCCCAATCTTAGCCAGCATAGTTCAAGGTTGTCTAAGCCTAGAATCTCAAGTCTGCTGGTGTAGGTTATTCTGTTGTGAATAGAGGAGTGTAGTACTCTTCCAGTAAAATATTTCTGGATTTGTTCATGTGGAATGAGACAGGCTGGGTAAGATTGATTATGGATTTGCCCAGATCTTGACCTCTCTAAAAACTTGCTAAACTTATTTAAGCCATCATTCGTGTCCATTAAAAACACAGTAATAAGTGGTATTTTAATAAATATCTAGGTATATGTGTATGCATGTGATTCATTATGGGCCAGCAAGTAGCTTTGACATTCATCAATTTTCTCCAAAACAATCTATCACTAACTTTCTGTAACAGAGTCTATCCAACTTGGTTCTGATCATCCTCTTCTCTTTCTTTCCGTCTCTCTCAGCACTAGTTTTTTTTTTTTTTTCTAGAGAGGTAGATCTCCATATAATGTGTCTGAAGAACAGCACAACACAGCACAGCATAGCACAGCACAGCACAGCATAGAACAACAGCGTTGGAAGGGACCTTGGAGGATCTCTAGTCCAAAACCTTGCTCAAGCGGGAAACCGTATAACATTTCAGACCAAAGGTTGTCCAATCTCTTCTTAAAAATCTCCACTGATTGATTGATTGATTCCACTGATTAATGGTTCCAACTGCCAGGAAATATCCTCTTATATCAGGTTGGAAGTACAATTAAGTACATTAATATGAATCTGATTATTTGTGCCTAAAGTGAGAACTTTGGGTTGATTCCTTCCATGAATAAGAGGCCAACATGAAGCTGCTGCAGAAAAGACAGGAAAATAGGATAGATAAATAGGTAAACGCCTGAACTGGATTAAGCACAGTTGGGTGGGTTAATCCTTGAAAAGTGAATTAAAACCATTGTTTCCTGTTTATGCAACCCTTGTCTTTGAAGGATGTTTGTTGGAGTGCAGGGATGTTTAGTATTTATTTATAACAGATTTTAAAGCAAAGCTCCATGAAAACAATTGTAGAATGAAATTGTGTAGGAGGTTGCAAAGTTCATTGGCACCACATAACATGAAGGCTGGGATGGACTGTCCATATCTATCTTTTTTTTAACCTTTAAACTGCCCAGAAGCTCATAATTGTGGAGTTCTTCCAAAAGGCTGCTTTCCCCCCACTGTATTTGACTATTTTAATGTCTTTGCCTACATTTTTATGAGAGATTGGAATTACAATTTTGCATGGAGCTCATTTTCAGCTTAATAGCATCCAGTAGGTCTTGTAAAGTCCTGCAGGAGATAAGTACCACATAATTTAATAGAATCAACTTTGATCCAACATCCACTTTGGTCCAACATCCAAAGGAACAATACAAAATAATAGTGGATAACCCCATAAATGTTTAACTTTCTTTTGTGTCATGTCTTTGAACTTCCTGTAGTCAAGAAAGATGCTCTTGAATGTGTATCTTTGACAGGACGTTCATCTCAACCTATTCATTTCCAATCTTCTGTTGAGCAGGAAAGTTTGATGATGAATTCTAAATAGATCCAACTGATTGGAAATTGGATTATGCTTGAGTCTGAATTATGGGAAGGTCTGCCCTCTATTTTTAATATTTTTGCATTTCATTTTCTGAGTCTTCCAAGTCAATGTTGAAGCTAAGATGATACAGAAGACTGTCCATAGGTGAATAGATATGGCTACTTTTCTTCCTCAAAACAACCGTGTAATGGGTTAATGGGGAATTATGGCCTAGTGGTTTAGATGCTGAGCTTGTCCACTGGAAAGTGGGCAGTTCAAGATCCAAGTGCAGCACCCAAGTACTCACCCCTTCTCCTGCCAACCTAACAGTCAGAAAGCATGCAAGTAGGCAAATAGGTACCACTTTGGTTGAATGGAAACTATGTTCTGGGTGCCTTTGGCATTCTGCCATGCCTGCCACATGACCACGAAATCATCTTAGGACAATGTGATTTCTTGGCTACTTAAATAATGGAGATAAACACCTCCTTCTAGAGTTGGACATGACTGGACAGGAGAAACCTTTGCCTTTACCTTGTGTGAATCAGAGAGTACTTCCAAGGAGCTGTCTATATCTGAAGCTCAGATTTTCCTGTCCAAGTTCAGCTCTTGATCCATGATAACAACATAGAAGCATTCCTGAAAGATAAACAGGAGTAAGAAAGACAATAATAAAATGAGAAAAACGCTCCAAAATGGAGAAAACATCAATGCTAGATAAAAAAAATTTACCTTCACCATTCAGACTTTTCTGCACACTTGTTTTGAAAAAGTGAGCCTGTCAAAAGATAAGCCTTTTTGCCTCTTATCCCTTAAAAATGGAAGTCTGAAAAAGAAAGCATCCACAAAACATATTGGAAAATGATTCAGATAAGCTTTGAACATCCTCCTCAACTATAAGGAGGATCTCAAGTTATCCTTTGTAAGTCACTGTTTCGACAATAGAGATGCTAGTTTATTCTGCAGCTGTGACAAGAATGGGAAGGCAGTTCTTCATTTCTTGCAGTAATAATGTAAGACTCTTTTGTAATGGATGTTCTGATGCTTAATCTTCATGTATAATTTATTCCTTCCCCATTGCTATTGCTAAATGAGTTTAAGAATTTTTTTTTCCCCAAAAATCATTGCAAAAAAAAACAAAACCCACAACCTTTCTGGTTGGATCATTAGTGAATTTTTAAGGTAAAATCAACACACAAGGTGTCAGGGATGAGGGAATAGCTTTAGTTCTTCGATGTCTCCTATGTTCTTCCCCTGTTCTGTTGACATCCTTATCCTCTTGCTTACTCTCTCCCATTTTTATTTAATATTCTAGTCTAAATTCCACTGTAAACACCTGAAAGCCTTTATTGCTGTTCCATTAAATTCATGCAGATGGACACTGGTATGGGGCTAAAAAGAAGCAGACATAAAAAACTGCTTCATTTTGCATTTGCTCAATTGGAACATCAGCAAATATTTCGAAGGAAGAAAAGAAGGAAGGAAGGAAGGAAGGAAGGAAGGAAGGAAGGAAGGAAGGAAGGAAGGAAGGAAGGAAGTTCAATATCCGAAAACTCAGATATATGGAGAAATGCTTGCATCTGTGTCTTATTCCACAATGAAACGTTTTAACAGAAATCATATAGCAATTCTTCTGCAGCCTACAGAATCTTGCACTTATACAAGTACTGACGCTAAAGCTGATGGAGAGGAAATACAGCGGCATAAACAGAAGAGCTACATTCAAACATCGTCAAACGGCTATCAAATCAGTTTCTTCAGATCAATTGGATCTCCAATTCCCTTTTCTGCTCTGATTTGGAAATGTTTCATCCATAATCTAAAGTTACTTTAAACTACAAATTCTGCTTGGCTCTTTTTTTTTTCCTGAAGAATTGGAAAATTTGTTCTCTGCAAATTTCAGTATGATTTGATCTAATGTAACTTTAATGTAAGGCACCTTGACTAAAATATTTATTAATTCTGTCTTTGGTAGAAATAGAAATACTATTTGTGAGAGGAATCCTCTAAAATGTATAAATAGACAAGGAATCTATTGTATGAATCTATGTGATATATAAATATACACGGAATCTATTTGTTACATTTAATGCAACCTATAGCCTTGAGAATATTTTTAGACTCATGGTAGTTAGGAAAAAAGGGTCTGCTTTAATAATAGCAAAGCTCAGAGGACTTCTTTTGAATCATTTTCAAAGTATGTATAGCCTTAGTAATTATAGTCTTTCATAGTTTACATTTACTATTGATATAAACAGACTGATTGACATAAATATGAAAGACCTCTCAGGCTTTGCACACTGAACAGGCATTTTTGTTTTGTTGGTTTGTTTGTTTTGAACAAATATCTAAGCTATCCCAAAGAGCCTCTTCTATTCTGTTATTTGGACACATAAAATAATATTGAGGTTGCACTGCAAATGTTCACTATGAGCAGAATCATTGAAGTGAGTTCCAGAAGAAATGAAAAAAGTGAGATACAATCCATTCATCTCATCTTCTTCTGGAATACACCAGCCAGCATTGAAAGTATGGAGAAAAACTGCACTGTGTTTTTGTTTCATTATATTACTTCAAACTGGCCCAGTTCAAGCAGAATAGAACAGAATAGAATAGAATAGAATGGAATGGAACGGAACAGAACAGAACAGAACAGAACAGAACAGAACAGAACAGAATAGAATAGAATAACAGAGTTGGAATGGGACAACTCAACGCAGCCAACTCACCATGGCTAACTCACCATGGGCAACTCATCATGGCCAATTCACCATGGCCAATTCACTGTGGGACAACTCACCACAGTCAACTCACTCTGGGACAACTCACCCTTGGGATAATTTAACAATTCAATTTTAATTATTTAAAATAAAATTTAAAAATATTTTCATTTTGGTCATTCACATTTCAATGTGTCCCTCCTTTTGCAACTGTTCTTTAATGATTCAATCCCACAATTTCTTTGATATTAATGAAATGCTTGTCCTGCAGTGAGTTGTCTAGTAGTGAATTGCCCATGGCTTGTTGTCCCGAGGTGAGTTGGTTGCAACTAATTGGCCATGGAAAGTTGGCTGCAGTGAGTTGGCCATGGTGAATTGTCATAGACTCTAGTTCAAGACTCAAAGATCAGAAGATGCTTTGTATTTAGGGTGCCAATAGAGTCCTTCTGAAAATACAATTTTTGGAACCTTTTCAGAGGGCATAGACTAATAGTTTGGCAGTGCACAGTAAAAATATTTTAATAATTTTAGTATTGGTAATAAAATTATAAACTAATACAATACAGAACTATGTATTGTAGATAAGCAGGGATTAATACCAAACAAACAACCAAGTGGGAAACAGTACCCTAATCAAGGAGAAAACCATAACCCTACCATCATTGGTAGTTTAAGCTACTGTGTATAAATAAAGAAGAAACTTCAAACTCACTTTATACTGAGAATCTTACTTGGTCAAATATTGAAATGTCTGCAGGCAAACAACCAGAGAACACTGAGGACGCCACAGTACAGCATGGCTCCCACGCCAAGCATAGATCCTTGAAGGTAAAGAGATACATGTCAAATGTATGTTGGAAGTGTAAAAACAAAGAAAGGTTTTTTTACCAGCTATGGTGGACATGTGACAGAGCAAAAAAAAAAATGGACTATGATTCATATTTTAATAAAGAAAATCCTGAAAATGGAGATAAAAATGAAACCAGAACTTTCCCTCTAATGGAAAATGAACTGGCGAAAAAAAAATGGAACTTTGTTACTATATATGTTGACAGCAGCAAAACGTATGTATGTGCAAAAATGGAAGGACACTTCAATTCCTTACTATGGAAGAATGGCTGCAGAAATTGATGGAGTTGACTGAAATGACAAAACTGATTACTTAAAGAAAAGAATGTAAGTACTTTTGTTTCCACATGAAACTGCTTATGAACTTTGTGCTTGATGTGGAGAAGAATGAAACTTTGATTTTGGGTTTTACATATTAGATTGATAGATCTTTATAGAAATGACTTGTTTATGCTATTATGGAAAAGCAAAAAGTTGTGATTTGTTGTTTAATGCCTTATTTCACTGTGTCAGAGACAGTTAGACAGTTGCTTTTTTTTCTTTCCCCATCTTTCCTCACTTTTCTTCTCCCTCTTCCCTTCTCCCTCATTGCTCTCTTATTTACTTTTGTATTTTGCAATACTTTATAACTTAATAAAAATGTAAACGTAGAAGACAAAGAGATAATTTTCCATCTTCTCCAGAAGTTTGGCTTGTGTTTTAAGTTCCTTCTTTTATTCCCATGAGAGCAACCATGTAGAGATTGTACAGATGCAACATTGCAAACACAAAGTGTGAATTTTAAAAAGGCCCCCTAATTAAGCTTTGATAAGAAGGCAGCCAGTGGTTAGCTCTTTCCTTTAGTGTGGTGGCAAAATTCATGCCACTGAGAGAAGTAGGGGTCAGATGAAATCACTCATCTTACTTTCCTATTGCTAATTAAATGAGTTGATCAGCATACTGAAACATTGTCCATCTAATTATAATATAGTGTATGAGATGGAAACTAGCCTACCTGAATAATAAATTATAGCAGGAAAGTCACTATGGCAAAACTCCCTTTGCAGGAATTGCCTTCTAAAATCATTTTTAATTAAAAAATGATCTAATATTGGTTTTCTGAAGCTTTGTTTTGTATCGGTTATTGCTCTACAATGTAGTATAATGGTTCAGGATCAGGAGTAGAGATTTCTTGGACTGAAGTCTTCTATTAGTTATGGAAACTCACTTGGTTAATTTGGGCTAATTTCATTCAGCCTGACCTACCTCTGAAAATAGCTGAGAAATGAGGAAAAAATGAAATGAATATCCTTTACTTTGTGACCTTGGAAGAAATGAAGGATCTAAATAAACAATATACAAGAGGACTAAACACATTTGATGGGGAAAAGCCCAAACTTCCTGCTTTGAAGATTTGGGGACTTTTAATAAAAAATAATAATACCGTGTTTCCCTAAAAATACAACTTACCCTGAAAGTAAGTCCTAGCTTGATACATGTGTGCCCAATACAAGCCGTACCCCCCTAAATAAGTCCTAATTAAGACCCTGACTACTCCAGGGTGCATGGGTAAAAATTAAGCTAGGGTGGGGAGGTGGAAGTTGAGCTGGACTACTACTGCGCCAACTCAGAAAGCTCAAACTGCCCAAGGAGCTGCTGAGGACAGTTCTATAGAAGAATTATTGAGTCTGTCATGTGCACCTCTATAATGGACTGGTTTGGTTCTGTAACCCAACAAGACAGACACAGACTTCAGAGGATAATTAGGATCATCAGTTGTATCCTTACTATTTATATTGATTATTCCCTAGTATGATTTGATTACTTATTGTACCCTATGACTACATTAAATGTTGTACCTGATGATTCCAGACTCTTGACGAATGTATCTTTTCTTTTATGTATACTGAGAGCATATGCACTGATGAAAAATTCCTTGTGTATCCAATTATACTTGGCCAATAAAGAATTCTATTCTGTTCTGTTCTGTTTTCCTTCATACAGCTGCAGCCAGGCCTTGCATCCTGACACCTGCCTTGCCAGCCCATTTCTTCTGCAGCAGAGAAGGCTTTCCCGAAGGCCTCTGCAGCTGATAACAGAGCTCTGTATTGATCCAGAGCCTTGTTATCAGCTGCAGAGGCCTCCAGGCTTTGGTGGCTGCAGAAGATGTTCCTGAAGGACTCTGACAGTGAAAAGGAGGCTGGGGTTGGTGCCTGCACATGAGGTAAGTCAGTGGATGATATCCCCACCCTCCTTGAAAATAAGACCTTGTGCCTTTTTTTTTTTTTCTGTGGCAAAAAAATAAAATAAGACAGGGTCTTATTTTCAGGGAAACACAGCAATTGCAGATTGGGTGATTCTGGAGAATATTTATTTATTTACTTTGACTACCATGTTCATGAAACCTCAGCAGTTTACAAAGGAAAGTATCCTATGTATAGCAATATTATAATAATATATAGTATCATTCATTTAGTGGCCATTCAAAGTTATGAACAGCGCTAAAATTGACTTATGACCAATTTTCCCACTTATGACCATTACAGTATCCCCCTGGTCACATGTTCAAAATCCAGAGGCTTGGCAACTGACTCCTATTTATGATGGTTGCAGTATCCCAGTGTTATGTGATCCCCTTTTACAACCTTCTGACCAGCAAAATCATATGGAAGCCAGATTTGTTTAACAACCAAGATTTGCTTAACAACCAAGACAGTGATTTGCTGAACAATGATGGCAAGACAGGTAGTAAAATGAGGCAAAACTCACTTAACAAACATCTCCCTCAGCAATAGAAATTTGGGGCCCAGTTGTGGTCGTAAGTCAAGGATTACCTGTATTATGATTGTTACTATTGTGATATGCAACTCTAGTGGAGCTCACTCATCACACTCAGGCATTCGTTGTACTCTCTGCCTCCCAGCTAGGAGGAAGAACTTGGCTGATTACAATTAGTTAAGAAGGATTGGGCCCAGTTAGGACTTGGAGAGGAATCCAGAAAATCCTAGACTTGTGGTTACACTGAGAAATTAAACAAAAATTGTTCCGAAACCAGTTCTGTACTAACAATCAGGCAAATGAATCACCAGGAGACAAGCTGAGTTTGGGGGTAATCTTTACTTTTCCTCTAACTTCCTTCTTCTCTAGCAAACCACCAAAGCAACCAGCTAATGTTCTTTAGTAAAATATTTTGGAGGCCAAAAAAAAAAAAAAAAATCAGACTAATACGATGAATTTTTTATTAGAAAAGCAGCGGAAATGACCAAGTCGTGAATGCTGGACATAAAATATTCTGTGAAAAAACAAACAAAGAGAGTTCAATAGAAAAGCGTGCACACTATGGGAAGGATGATGTCTCTATGCCATCGCAACACTGCCTTAAAATAAGTCACAGGAAAACCTGAAAAAAAAACTTGTGTTAATAACATAGAATTTAACATACTCCCTGAAATATTAATGCCTTTTATACCATTCTAGTTAAAATATGTCCCTAAATAATTGAACAGTCTATAAAAACCGGATATCTAGGACAGAAGCATCAAGGTTGTTCTTTTCTGTTGGGAAAAACAACATTGCATTCATTGGGTCCAGCATGATATAAGGAAGGTTGAAAGGTTGGGCCCTTCTCCAATGCTATTGTCGCTCTTGCTCTCTCGTGTTCAGTTACATTATCTTTCTAAGCATTTCACATAAAATCATGTTTTACTGGTACACAAAAGTTCTATACGTGAAATACAAGCCTTGAGAACTTCTCTGGGGACACTTCTATGAATACGGTCCTTGACAATTATATGCAAATACATATCTTTAGCTTTGGCCCCAAAGCTGCTGAATGGAGAGGATAGAACAGGCATAGAACATAGAATAATTGAGTTGGAAGGGACTTTGGAGGTTTTCTAGTCCAACCCCTGCTCGAGGAGAATATCCTATACAATGGCTGCCCAGTCTCTTCTTAAAAGCTTCCAGTGATGGAACATCCACAACATCTGAAGGCAAGCTATTTCACTGGTTGATTGCTCCCACCGTTAGGAGTTTTCCCTTAGTTCTAGATTGCATCTGTTCTTGGTTAGTATCCATCCATTATTTCTTCCCTTGAGGTATGCAAACTTGGGACAGGTGTGAATGTGTTGAAGGATGAGAGGGTGTGCTAGTCTTTTTCACAGATTGGCTGCCGTGGTGTAGGGGGAATTGCTTATTCTTGAAGTGGCTACTCTCAGAAACACACCAATCACAAAACAGTCTTATGTCAGCCCATCAAGGTAGAGCAAACTAGGAAAGCCAAATTATGAATGCTAACACTACTTATAAAATTACAATAACAGCATCTTGCAAGTCACGTTGTGTCACTTCCTTTATCTTCATGAGAAATAGGTGAGCCAAACTGGATATTCTTTCTTATATTACAAGAGCAGTGGTAGAACAGTGGTTAGAATGCAGTAGTGCAGGCTAACTCTGCCGACTGCCAGCAGTTCGATCCTGAGCAGCTCAAGGTTGACTTAGCCTTCCATCCTTCTGGGATCAGTAAAATAAGGACCCAGATTGCTGGGGACAATATGTTGATTCTATAAACTGAGAGGGCTATAAAGCAATATGACTGGTGAAAGGTTGATACGCCTTGCAGACAGCTGGTCATTTGCATTCTTTTAGAGAGTCATTGAGGCCACTTGAAGGTTTATCTGTGCCCTCAGATTGGATTCAGGATACAGATAAATCTCCAAGGGCAGCTTTATCAAATCATGACATTTTTTGGTTCTGTTTTTTTGTGTCACTAGGTTTAAAGACAGTACAATTTCTGTTGTATTTTTTTTTCTCACTAAAATATCATCATGATCTTCTACAAGAAGAAGAAGAAGAAGAAGAAGAAGAAGAAGAAGAAGAAGAAGAAGAAGAAGAAGAAGAAGAAGAAGAAGAAGAAGAAGAAGAGAGGAGGAGGAGAGGAGGAGGAGGAGGAGGAGGAGGAGGAGGAGGAGGAGGAGGAGGAGGAGGAGAGGAGGAGGAGGAGGAGGAGGAGGAGGAGGAGGAGGAGGAGGAGGAGGAAGAGAGGAAGAAGAGGAGAAATCAGTATTTTTAAAAGAGGGGAAAAACTTGTATTATTTGGATTCTGAGTGTACTTCTGGTAACCTTGTCAGAGGAGAATATTATTCAACCATATATATATATTTTTAAAATATCTCTTTCCAAGATGTTGTATCAAGGATGTATGACAGGTGTGATGAACCTCTCAAGTACTTCTGGCTTATTCATGCTTTCTAGAAGTGTGTCATTTTTTTTTCCTCCAGGTTTGAGACATATAGGATAATCAATGATGCAGCAACAATGGAGCCAGGATCTTATCTTCTCTAAACATTATGTGCTGGAAAGTAACAAGAAAAAGTCTAGTTTCTAGTCTTCATTGGCATGAATATGAAATGTATTCATAGCAATAGAACTTGGACTTATATGCCACTTCATGGTGTTTTACAGTCCTCTCTAAGAAGGTTTATATTCAGCCTAGTACCCCCAACAATCTAGGTCCTCATTTTACTGACTTCAGAGGGATAGAATGCTAAGTCAATCTTAAACCAGTCAGAATCGAACTCCTCACAGTGAGCACAGTCCGCCTGCATTCTAAAAACTGCACCATCACGTATTCATAGAACGCTATAAAATTGTTGGAATTTCAGCATTAAGTTTTCTATCACAGTTGTTGGAAGGGTTGAATCTTCCATTGACAAGACTATTACTGTTAACCAAGTACTGATGCTAATGGGGGATTCACGAGGCTGGCAGAGTCTCTAAAAGCCCCAAATGGTGCAATCACAACTAAATTCCCAATTTTGAAAATAACAGGTTAATTGCTTTCACACCGCAAAATGTGGAGGCTTGGGGAAAGTCATTTTTATAAAAATACAGACCTTTCCAGGTTGTCAGTGGTTGGATAGAAAAATATCATTTAAATGATAAATTGAATTGCATGCAAATGACAAGTGAGCTCATGGTGCATAGCAAACATTCAATGGAGAGTGACCTGTGAACATAAATTACTGGTATAGTGCATCAGATCTTAGACTTGTAATTTCATCAAGATCAACAAGATGTAATCTTGAAAGCTGTTTGCTTGGTGTGAGGACAAATTAATGTCCTTGTCCTTCCAGGCTGCTCTGTTTTGATGCTCACAAGTCTGTCTCTAAGTAGCAGCAGAGGGCCATTGTAAATAATTAAATAGAAATTTGTTACCCTTTTGTCAAGTGTATTTCTAATGTTGCTTGTCCTCAGCCTTCATTAAGAAATCCCTTGATTAAATTTTAAAGCCTCAGACCATTTGGAAATGCTAGAGCCCAAGGCACAAGCTACACTGTGATTATAATGGCTCTTTATCTTTTTTTTTTACCACCTCCTCCTCCTCCTCCTCCTCCTCCTCCTCCTCCTCCTCCTCCTCCTCCTCCTCCTCCTCCTCCTCCTCCTCCTCCTCCTCCTTTTCCTCTAGAATAAAGACAAATAAACCAGGCTTTTCTCTAAATAACTATCACAATCATCCAGGTAATGGTTGTCCCAAAGGTGCTTTTTCAAGAGGCAACTAGATTTTCTGGTTTTTCTTTGAAGACTTTTTGCTCATGCAACAAGCTTCTTCAGTTCTGACTGGATGGTGGTGAATGGAAGTATTTCATTCTACAAGGAGTATAAATCCTTCCATTCCCCACCATCCAGGTAGAGCTGAAGAAGCTTCTTGGATGAGAAGCAAAATATCTTCAAAGAAAAACCAGAAAGTCCAGTTGTCTCTCGAAAAAGCACCATTGGGATATGCATTCCTTTAATTTCTTTTCAATATTATTATAAATTTATTTACTCTTCCCAGTAAGGTCATTAATTTCTTATGCTGTTTTTAATTCTATAATTTTGAAGATACTTCCTCCATATGGGAAGAAAGGAAGGAAGGAGGGAAGGAAGGAAGGAAGGAAGGAAGGAAGGAAGGAAGGAAGGAAGGAAGGAAGGAAGGAAGGAAGGAAGGAAGGAGAAAATTTAAATCAGTTCCCTTCCATAAATTCCAAACAAATTGTCTTCTTTGTTTTCATGGACTAAAATGTGATACAAAAAGCAGAAAACAGAATGAAAAGGGGGAAGTGGCACATTGCATTTTGTTGCCTTCTGCATCAAACTGCATGAATAGTGAATTGTTTTCCAGCAATGTGCTTCCTGGAAGGCAAACAAATTATATTAAAATTGTATGAATATTCAGGGCTCAAGCCACTTAGAAGGCTTATATTCTACAGAAAAGGTATATGAAATAAATTGAACAAGATGCACTTCTCCTCTGTACATGTGGAAGCAAAACAAAAAACAAAAACAAAAAAGGATACAGCCAAATAATAAAAATAATAACTTTAACCCAGGGCCAAAAGTATTGAGTAACAAGCACCAATTGTTGCACTAATGAAAGTCAGTATCAGGATGGGGAGGGGGGAAGAAAAAGAAGAAGAAGGAAGAGGAGGAAGAGAAGGAGGAGTTGTTTTTTTAAGCCACTCATCAAAAAACATTGTTTCCAAGACTTACAGATTCTTCCTCACAATCGGAGCCATGGTGGCTCGTGTGGTAAGATGCTGAACCTGCACACCGCTGAGGTCGGCAGCTCAGCAGTTTGATTCCCGTGAGTGAATAAACCACAGAGGGACAAGAAAGGAGCCTCCCCCGATTGCCTACCAGCATTCAAGCATCCTGCGGGTAAAGATAACTTTGCCTAAAAAAATCCCTTTCACAGAGGCAGCCAGCCACCTCGGAGATCCCTGACTAACAGGTGCCATATGCTAAATAAATAAATCTTCCTCACTGTGCTACATTTATACACCACCCCTCTCCTTGAAAGCCAGCCCTGTAAAACTCCATTCATTATTTATTTTTGTGACGCTCCTTTAATAAAAAGGGGGTACGAGGGCTCAGTAGTTAAAGATACTGAGATTGTCAGCTGGAGACCTGGGGTTCGAGATCCAAGCTCTGTGCAACAGTGTGAGCTCCCATTCCTTGCCTCAGCTCCTGTCCACCTAGCAGTTCTAAAGCATGCAAATGCAAGTAGATTAATAGGTACCATTTCAGGGGGAAGGTAACAGCATTCCATGTGCCTTTGGCTTAGAGCCATGCTGGCTTCATGACCATAGAAATTCTCTTCAGATAACACTGGCTTCCTCAGCCAAGAAATAGAGAGCACTGTGCTTTAGAGTTAGACATGGCTAATAGGGAAACTTTTAACTTCTTTTTTTTTACCTTAAATAAAATGAATAATGTTGCCATTAAAAAGGTGTGGATCCATCAATTCTGGTCCCATTAGTTCCCCACATATTTCCAGTCTTACATTCAGTTTCTTGTATTCCTGGTTTTATATATATATATAAAAAAAACATACACCATTTGTGCACATTTTCCCCATGTGTATACAGTTATTACACATTTCCTTTATTGGGTTCACTTTTGTACAAAGCTTTCCATCATACATAATTTTCTCTAACTCCTGTTTATGTGCAGTTTCCCCAGAGTTCTTATTGGTGTGCCTATTTGCATTACCAGCTCTATTTTAAACTTCTGACAAATATTGTAACTCATATTTCAGCGTGCAAGGATTTTCTTGTTAATGTATTCATTTGGGAACTGTGATAGAAGTAAATTTGCACTCCCCCATACAATATTTAACATTTATAGTTGGAGTTAGAGAAAGGGGAATTGTAATAGTTCATATATCATCTGGGAGCAATCACTACATTCTGATTGTTCATACTTCAATGAAAATTTGTTATATTCATCTTTTTTTAAAAAAAATGGTAAGTGGTTCTCCAAACAAAAGGTGGATATTTGGGGACATTGTAAATACAAAATGTGCATATTTGTGAAAATGGACTTTACAAAATGACTTTGCACTAAAATGGAGTTTTTAGGAAAAATAAGAACATACAGTAAATACGAATGATTGTACTTTTTTCCAACATGTTTGATTTTATTCTAAAACTTATTCCTTCTTATTTGTTTCTTTGCTTGCTTTCTTCTAATTCTATCACTTCATGTTCTTTGAGCCAGTTTTAAACAGTTATTAGATAGAACCTTTAAGTATGATATTCATTTATTAATGTGGTTTAAATAAAAATATTTTTTTTAAGTTCTCCATTCCTATCCATTCTAATTTTAATGTAACTCTATGCCTTGCTGAACTAATAAAATAATGAGCTGCTTGTTTAAGATAACAATTATGGTTTGGTCTTAATTCTGGATTTCTATTCTCAGCTAATATACTATACATTGTCATATTTTAAGAAAAAAACATACTCTTCCCAGAAGAAACTTAAGTGTTTCTGCTGAACTGATTTGCTTTGCATTAATTTTTAATACAACAAAATTTCAAGTTACTTGGCAGTTCCCGCTGCAGAAGATGCTATCAAATACCTCACAAAAATAAGCAAGATCCTAAGTCACAGGACTGTATGTGAAACCCTACCTAAGTGTACAGACCACTAAAAACAACAGAAACATTAGCACGCATTCCAAGATTATTCTGAGCTGTTCCCTCAATAGAAAATTTAAAGAGAAAATATGGATATGATGCTCACCAACCTCCTATCTTCCACACTTTCGACTCAATGCCAAAGCATTTTTAAATTCATTTCCACAGCTTTCTGTTTCAGCTCCTGTCATTCTGACTGCACCTTAATTCATTACATCATATAATAAGTCTTTTGTTTCTATTAACCACTCAGGTCATAAGCTTTAATCAGTAAATTAATCAACAGGGCTATTAGTTGATTGGACAATGGAAGCCAATTTTAACTGGTGAGGACAATTCCTAATGTCCCTTAAGAAAGAAAGAAAGAAAAAACCAGCAATAGCTACTATGACAAAGGGAGAATGAAGGAAATTGTAATACAAACTCTTTATCCAGAATGTATGTTCATCTGCATTTGTTGATAATCACATTTCTACCCTCTGAAGGATCACTGGGCTAATGTTACATTTTAAAACAGCTAAGCCATTGTGTAAAATGTTAGGCTTTGGGGGAAATGGCTTAAAACTAAAAGAATGTTACTTTGTTTAGTAGGGGTGTCTAGGTTTGAATTTTGATTAGAAAATGGATATGGTATATCTTACAATATTAGAAGCTTCTAATAATATATTAACACATTCATGATTCATCTGTATTTCTTTACTTGTACCTGTATGGTATACATTTTACATGGTTTCAAAATACATATTAAAATAGCAAGGAGAAAGAGGAAAGAAGAAAAGGAAGGAAGGAAGGAAGGAAGGAAGGAAGGAAGGAAGGAAGGAAGGAAGGAAGGAAGGAAGGAAGGAAGAAGGAAGGGTGGGAAGCCTTCTAGAAGAATGAAATATTTTGAGGAATATTAAAAAAAAACAAAATATTATATTTCCTCAAAGGGAGAAATGGAGAAACATGCTCTTCAAACAGCCCCAGTCTCCCTACCCCTAACCAGAAACTGAGGAGGCCACCTTTTAGAAATGCAGATTTGGTAATCCATTGAAGACAGGATATTTTGAAACAAAGGCAGAATGGTAGGATTAGAAGCAGCCCAGAGCAGTTGAAAGCCTCTTCATTACACCACCACCCCAGTAGTTCACAGTCACAGAAACCTAGGAACTTAGATAATCAATAAGCCAGAGGCTGACCAGATTAGCTCAGACAAGCACCTATGATTTGCATTTCCTCTTTTGCCTATAGAGCGAGTTATGTCCCTTGCATAACCCCTACATGACTCCATAGGAATCTGACAACAGCCAATAGAATACATGTTCTTGCACAGGAACAGGAAGCTCAAATACAAAGCCCAAAGAAGATGTAAAAACCCACTTGCTCTCAACTCTATTTTTATCAGCTGCCCAGAACCACAAAGTTTTTTGGTTCTGCTTCTTTAATAAATGGGACCCTCTTTCCAATCAGCCTCCAGCTTCCAGTTTGTTTCCAGTGCCTTTTTCCCAACTTGGAATGGAACCAGGTGGATATGTCTTCCAACAGAAGGAAAGAAAACTTCTACCTGTATAAACCCAATAGATTTATGCTGAAATTGGATATCAATATTTATGCTGAAATTGGATATCATATTAGAGGCATATCCAAACCTATTGAAATGAGGGAAAGCTATTACTTACAAAGATGCCTTAAACAGAGACGGAGAGTTAAAAATTAGATAAGACCGAAAGCAGCATGGGATGGATTTAGAGTGGTGAGAATATTTAGAGTTACAAGCAAAGTATAAAAAGGATTAAAAAGAATGGGGAATTAACATGCAAGAAACAGTTTTAGATAAAATTCTGTTAGGATCAGAGAATAAATTAACAGGGAAAATCTACAAATGTAGCCTATAAAGTAAAGGAAGAACAGGTAAAGGAGACTATGGTGGTATGGGCAAGAGATTTTGGGTACAGTATTAAATTGGATCAATGGCAAACAATATGGAAAAGAAATTTTAAAATTACCATGTCCACTGCATTTAAGGAAAAGTTGCTCAGAATGTTTTATCGATGGCATCTTCCACCAGCCAGATTGGCTAAGATGTATAAAAGCCAGTCCCCAAATTGTTGGAAATGCTCAATGGAATGGTGAACGTATTATGATGCATGGTGGAGCTGCAAATAAGCACAAGATTTTGGCTCGGAATGGGAAAGTGGTTGGAGGAAATGTTGGGTTTTAAATTAGATCATGTACCCGGATGCTTTCTATTAGGAATCATGTCAAAAATACAATAAGGATGAGCTATATTTGATTATACGTATTATTACTGCGGCATGGATAGCATTTGCCAAGAACTGGGAAGAGACAGACATACTGAGTGAAGATGAAGTAATCAACAAAATCTTGATATGTGCTGAAATGGACAAGCTAACTTTAGACAAGAAAAATAAAGATGAGTCGACATATTACTCAGTTTGGGATAGATTCTTTCACTGGTGGGAGCAGAAAGGAAGATGTTAAGTAGGGAAAGGAGTTGCTGAGAGGGTAAATGAACGTAGGAGATGAAAAGAGGACCAATGATATTGGAAATATAATTTATGAGTGAACAAATGTATATATGTATACATTTGAATAATTGTATATAGGAAATATATATATTTATGCGATACTGAATAAAAGTTATGCCAAATCGACTTCACTTTATTCAATGTTTTTAATTGTTTTGTTCAATAAAATATTTAAAATATTAAAAAATTTAAAAAAGATTTATGCTGGTCAACACTGGATTTTTCTAAATTAACCTTTATTACAGAAATGAAGACTACATTTATGGTTGGTACTTCTAAAGGGATATACTATAAATGTCTGCAGAGCAGTCTTCTACAGCTACTACATATATACTATATCAGCCTACAAAGGCATTAACCCAAGGCCATAGAAAAACACAAATCTTACATAGTCATCTATGGAAGGGGTCAAACTATTTTCTAAAGCACCTGAAGGCCATACAAGGATTAAGGGATGGAAACTGAATAAGAACAGATTTTACCTGGAAATAAGGAGAAACTTTCTGACAGTGAGAACAATCAACCAATGGAACAGCTTGCCCTCAGAAGTTGTGGGAGTGCTTTCACTTGGGACTTTCAAGAAGAGATTGGACTCCCATCTGTCGAAAATGGTGTAGGGTCTCCTGCTTGGGTGGGGGTTTGGATTAGATGACCTACAAGGTCCCTTCCTACTCCGATTATCTGTTATCTGTTGTCTTCTAAGATTATCTGGTGGTGAAGTTTGGTGGATTATTTATTTATTCATAGTGTTTCTACAATGTCCATCTTACCCTAAGTGTCTCTAAGTGGGCCCCATAAAAATCATACCATAGCATGGAAACATAAAGAATAACAAAGTCAAAAAGAATGTTACAAAAGGTGGGTTACAGTTAAAGTTAACGAGGTGGGGAGAATCACCTTCATAACACCAACCAATATCTCCAAGATCACAGATCACTCTTCGACCCACATACCAATCAGCAGGGTCAGGTCTTAACATACTTTCTGAAGGCCAGAAGAATGGGATTTCCAAGCCTTTGGCTCTCTTGTAGAATAACTTATTTTTTTTCCTGTATCTGGAAATACTGTGGAATTTTGCCTAATTATCCTAGCTCTATGCTGATTCATGCATTGCCTGTCTGTTCTTGTAAGCAATTTGTTAACATCTAAAAATGAAGGATAGGACTGTATGATAGCAGTCTTCTAATCTCTTTTTTTCCATATTTTTTTTTATTTTATATTTACAACAGTCTTCCAATATCTAAAGGGCTACCACCAAAGAAGAGGAGGTCAACTCCAAAACACGAGAAACCACAACTGGATGGAAATTAATCAATCAAAGAGAGAACCAGAGGTGGTATTCAGCAGTTTCCGAGCAGTTCTGGAGAACCAGTGGTGGAAATTTTGAGTAGTTTGGAGAACCAGCAAATACCACTTCTGACTGGCCCCACCCCCATCTCTTCTCTTCCTCCCAAGTCCCAGCTGATCAGCTGGGTCTTCTTTTGTTGCCCTGCACAGGAGAACGGAGATGGAACACAGGTTAGTGGGGTGGGGAGGGATGGGGACTTCGCAGTATCCTTCCCCTGGAATGGGGTGAAAATAGAGATTTTACAGTATCCTTCACCTGCCATGCCCATCAAGCCATGCCCACAGAACCGGTAGTAAAAAAAAAATGAATCCCACCACTGGAGAGAACCAACCTAGAACTAAGGAGAGATTTCCAGACACTTCAAACAATGAATAAGTGGGATTTCTTATTTCCAGAAATTGTGGGTGCTCCAACGCTGGAAGTTTTTAAGAAGAGATTGGACAGCCATTTTCCTGAAATGGTATAGGATTCCTGCTTGACTAGAAGACCCCCAAAGGTCCCTTCCAACTCTGTTATTCTGTCCAGTGAGAAGGTTCAGAGCTATGCCTCTGTGTTGTGAAGAGGAACAGTAGTGTTGTGAAGAGGCAGATGTAGATTGTGCTAATACAATATTGTCCCCATTGTCTGGTCTCCTGCTTGAATAGGGAGTTGGACTAGTGGACCTTCAAGGTCCCTTTCAAATCTGTTGTTCTGATTCTGTATCCTTTCTCTATACCTGCCTTATAGAAGCCGGATAACCCCTACCATCCTAGCCTTTTTGATATTTGTGAAGATATTTGTCTGAAGTGTTATAAGGTCTACTGCTTAAGCAAGACTAGAAGACCCCCAAGGGCTGTTATTCAGGGGTGGGATTCTACAGGTTCTATAGAACTTCTTGTTAACTTTCTAAGAAGTTGGGAGAACCTGTAGTTGGAAGCAATCTCCTTTTTTTTCCCCACCCTAATTACATTCTTGGTAGACAGCCTAGACTTCCTGTCTCTGGCGTTTATGAGGCTTGACTTTCTTAAAGGGGAAGGGTTGTTTTAAGATTTTTACACTGCTGTTGGGAGGAAATATTTCCCTGGACAATCAGCACTTTGAAGAAATAATTGAATAATGAAGCAGAGCTTTTAGTGACAAGGGAACCAAGATGAGTGACATTCAGCAAGGCTTCTTGGCTAGCTAGAAAGATTGACATTCAAATGTGAGTTTACATACCTTTTCTGAGTTTTGGTCTAAAACTGGTTTTTGGTGAAGTTTAATTCTGTGTTTGGTGAAGTTTAATCCTGTGTTTACTGATGGGATAATTTTCCCTATTCAGCTTCAACAAGCAACAGCTACTGTTGTGATTTAATTATTTGTATTGTGTTTGAATTTTTTCTTGCCTCGTGGTTTCTTTTTCTATCTGGGGAGGGGGTCTTCCTTCACTGCTTTAGTACTATCTGGCACTGTCCTTTTGGGGTATACTTCCAAGAAGCAGGATGCAAGCTTGGCACTGATAGATTTTTTTAGTGCCTTTCTGGGAGTCATGTGACCTTTCCTTAAATCTGGGTGATTTCCTTAGGATATCTTGTGAGGTGAGTAAGACTGTCTGGTATTTTTAAGTGGTGCAAATGGATCTAAGGATTGTTTTTCCTGGGTGTGCTTTTTCTGGAGAGTTTAAATGACCTCTCTGCTAAAGGGTTTCACTTTATGAGAGCGCCATCACGGCTCTAGCATGTGCTTCAAATATTAAAAGGCATACAAAGACTTTGCTTTTTTTTTTTTTTTGGTATTTTAGTAAGCTTACCATGATTTTGACACAGGGTTTTCTATTGAGAAAAAAAGATATGCAGGAATCAATAGTGCATGTATTAAATCTATCATGTCATTGAATGCTGAATCAGCTGCAGACACTGCCAAAATAAACCGAATAGATTTGATTTTAACTGCTCTTTGTAAAGGTATCAATGTTTAACTTTGAGTGAATCAAGTAGGATTCCACTAGAATTTTTACTCCCATTTCAATATTAAGACTTTCCTATTCTCTCGGCTATTAGCAATTCTTCATTAAGCCACTTAGATTTCAAAAGAGAGGTGGACCTGTGCAAATATTTGTGCATAACATTGTCAGCCCTTTGAAGAATAACTAGAGGTCTATTCATAAAACATATAGTAGCAGAAACTTGAAATCCTCCCTTTTAATATCCAAGAAAGCTTGTTCTTTAATTTTTCTTTAAGTTTGTTCCTAATGTTTTCTTCCTGTTCTAGGCATAAGTCATGCTTTTTTGTAATTTCCTAATTTCTCCAAGGTCTTCTCTGCTGTCCCTTACAAAATATGTATTTATTGGGTAAGCCTGGTCTTGTCATGCCCCTGGTGGAGACTGTCTCTGGCTGAGAGGAGGAACAGTGATAGGGAGTGGAAATGTGGCTCCGGAGGTTGTGGAGGAGGCTGGGGAAGGGCAGAGGCCAGCTGAGTAGTCAGAGGAGGACCCAGACCCATCCCTCTCCATCCTAGGGAATGCACGGAGGAGACGATAAGGGAGAGATGTGGTCTCCTCAAGAGGAGAGGGCCTTGATCCTCTTCATGGGCTGCAGCTGTGACAACTGAATAAGAGTACAGACCTATGTACTGTCGAATGCTGGAAACAAAGTGTGAAAATATCTCTAGTTTATTATTCCTCTCTGAGTTTGGCATCCTTCCCAGTTATCTTGCCTGGTTTGTGTTGCTTTTTCTCTTCTTCTTTGAACTGTTTCTCTGGGAGTTTTTTGTCTTCAGTCAAGAATATTTGGAGCTTGGAAGCAAAGTGAAGGAATAAAGGGGGCTTCACCTGTTTTCTGTGACCGTGTTTGTTTTGTATCCCACCCTGGGTCATCACAGATCTGATAGCAAAACTGAAATATCAGGATCTTGAGTTGGAAGAATAAACTGTATCATTTCAGTCTATGCCAGACAGGATGCAATTTTAAATTATTTTGTATGCTAAGATATAAAACTGAAGGATGGAATGACCAACTCCTTGAGCAAATGGGGTACAGGTTGGTGATCTGCTCAAGACCAGGTGAGACAGCAGTGTTCCAATATTAAAAGGGCTGCGACAGAAAGAAGGGGATCAAGCTATTTTCCAAGGCACCTGAAGGCCAGACAAGGAATAATGGATGGAAACTAATCAAGGAGAGATTAAACCTGTAAATAAGGAGAACTTTTCTGACAGTGAGAACAATCAACCGATGGAACAGAAGTTGCCTTCAGAAGTTGTGGAAGCTTCCAAGAAAAGACTGGACTGCCATATATCAAAAATGGTATAGGGTCCGCTTGGGTGGGGGCTTGGACTGGATGACCTACAAGGTCCCTTCCAACTCTGTTAATCCATTAATCTGTCAAGTTTCTATCTCCTCCTTTCCTGGAAAAGTTCTCATCTGTTAAGCCAAAATTTTTACAAAATCAAATTTAGGAATAATTTTCTTGCAACCTTAAGAAAATAACTCAGAGAATGCATGGAAGAATGAACTTATATCACTTACATGACAAGTCTAAAATGATCCATCATTTGAAATTGAGAATATCCCCCAATTGATACAGAAGCCTTTCAGGCCCACAAATTCTCCAGCTACACGTAAATGATGTTTCCTGAAGTTAACAGAGGGCAAATATCTCCTGCATATTTCTTGACAGGTATATTTCCCTAAATTAAAAAAAATAACATGGTTGCACTGAAAAAAGTATTAATTATGCTAGCCTAATTAAGGGTATTACAGAAAACAAATTCACACAATTTATTTCATAGCCTTCCATCAAATTCCATGAATGAATGGTTTAAAATAGGAACCTAAAACCACCAGCTACAGGTGAAACTGAAAAAATTAGAATATCGTGCAAAAGTTCATTTATTTCAGTAACACAACTTAAAAGGTGAAACTAATATATGAGATAGACTCATTACATGCAAAGCAAGATAGTTCAAGCTGTGATTTGTCATAATTGCGATGATTATGGCTTACAGCTCATGAAAACCCCAAATATACAATCTCAGAAAATTAGAATATTGTGAAAAGGTTCAATATTCTAGGCTCAAAGTGTCCCACTCTAATCAGCTAATTAAGCCATAACACCTGGAAAGGGTTCCTGGGTCTTTAAATGGTCTCTCAGACTGGTTTAGTAGGAATCACAATCATGGGAAAGACTGCTGACCTGACAGTTGTGCAGAAAACCATCATTGACACCCTCCATAAGGAGGGAAAGCCTCAAAAGGTAATTGCAAACTAAGTTGGATGTTCCCAAAGTGCTGTATCAAAGCACATTAATAGAAAGTTATGTGGAAGGCAAAAGTGTGGAAGAAAAAGGTGCACAAGCAGCAGGGATGACTGCAGCTTGGAGAGGATTGTCAGGAAGAGGCCATTCAAAAGTGTTGGGGACTTTCACAAGGAATGGATTGAGGCTGGAATCAGTGCATCAAGAGCCACCAAACACAGACAGATCCTGGACATGGGCTTCAAATGTCGCATTCCTCTTGTCAAGCCGCTCCTGAACAACAAACAATGTTAGAAATGTCTTAACTGGGCTAAAGAAAAACAAAACTGGTCTGTTGCTCAGTGGTCCAAAGTCCTCTTTTCTTATGAGAGCAACTTTTGCATCTCATTTGGAAACCAAGGACTCAGAGTCTGGAGGAAGAATGGAGAGGCACACACTGCAAGATGCTTGATGTCCAGTGTGAAGTTTCCACAGTCTGTGTTTATTTGGGGAGCCATGTCATCTGCTGGTGTTGGTCCACTGTGCTTCATTAAGTCCAGGGTCAACACAGCCATCTACCAGGAGATGTTGGAACACTTCATGCTTTCTTCCGCAGACAAGCTTTATGGGGATGCTGACTTCATTTTCCAGCAGGGCTTGGCACCTGCCCACACTTCCAAAAGCACCAAAACCTGGTTCAATGACTGTGGGATTACTGTGCTTGATTGGACAGCAAACTCGCCTGACCTGAACCTCATATAGGGGCATTGCCAAGAGAAAGATGAGAGACATGAGATTGAACAATGCAGAAGAGCTGAAGGCTGCTATTGAAGCATCCTGGTCTTCCATAACATCTCAGCAGTGCCACAGGCTGATAGCTTCCATGTCACACCACATTGAGGCAGTAATTGCTGCAAAAGGGGCCCAAACCAAGTACTGAGTACTTATGCATGCTTATACTTTTCAGAGGTCCGATATTGTTCTATGTACAATCCTTGTTTTATTGATTGCTTGTAATATTCTAATTTTCTGTGATTGTGGATTTGGGGTTTTCATGAGCTGTAAACCGTAATCATTTCAGTTAGGATACATCACGGCTTGAACTATCTTGCTTTGCATGTAATGAGTCTATCTCATATATTAGTTTCACTTTTTCAGTTGCATTACTGAAATAAATGAACTGTTGCACAATATTCTAATTTTTCAAGTTTCATCTGTATTTAAAAATGCAGCATGCTAAAACAGCAGATTTCAATCTTCCTTTAACTTATTATAATTTGCAGCCTCTAATTCTTAATACTATCTCATCCTTCCTTGATGCTTTTAAACCTAGTGTTTCTTTTTCTAAATGTGCAGGCCCACTTTCTTTTCTATTTAGATTCATTTGATTTTTAATCATTAGCACAGAGTTTGATAATTTGAGGTCTAAGTGCCAAAATGTGAGCCTGTTATAGTTAGTAATAGTAGTACAAAAGAATTGCAATAGGGTGCTAATTCCTATTTTATAATGATAATGATAGATCAAATCCTGCATCCATTTTAAGGGTTCAAAAAAGTTTAAAGCTAAATGAAAACTTAGCTTTAAGGAAGAGGTATGGAATGTCAGTTGATCAGAAAAGATTTTTTTTTCTATGGAAGAGAAATATTTATTGATACATGTGGATGACATTGTGGGAAGAAAACACCATCTGGTTCAGTTCCAAGCTGGGAGAAGACACTGGAAACATGGAGGCTGATTGGAAAGAAGATTTAGTGAGGAACAGAACCACTATGGTTTACGGTTCTAGTGCAGCTGACAAAATGGGATTGAGAGTGAGGGGGTTTTATACCTTTTCTTGGGCTTTGTATTTGAGCTTCTTGTTCCTATGCAAGAACATGTATTCTATGGGCTGTTATCAGACTTCCATGGGGCCATGTAGGGGTTATTTAAGGGTCACAGCTGGCTCTATAGGCAAAGTACAAATCCTATATGTTTGTCTGAGCTTGGTTGAAGTTTCGACTGCTCTAAGGGTGGTGCAATATTTTGAAAGGGGGTTGGGTAATTCCTATTGTGACTTAATGGCTTTCGTCCTGTTTTGGCTCTTAGGTGAGGGTATTTGCTTATGAATAGAGCTATCTAGACACTTGTCTTCTTTCAATAAGTTCTTTATCTCTTAAGTGCTGACATCTGCTGTGGGTTATTAAGGAAAGGGGGGGCTGCTTTCTGCCTCTAAAAACATCTTTATTTCTCCCTTTGGGAAATATAATAATCTGCCTTTTTAAAACAAACTCCTCAAAATATTTCATTCTTCTAGGAGGGGTGGTGGCTTCCCACAACATTTTTTCATCTCTTTGCAGAAATGTCCAAGGCTTGTGTTCCCTAATCTAGCACCTGATGATACAGAAATTGTGATACATAAAACTGGAGTCATCAAATTAGGAAATTATGTTCTAGGCTGGTCCGATCTTGTTTAGATAGGTCAAGTCTAGAGAAGTCAAGCCAAAGGCCTAGTCAACACAAAAATACAATATAACACATATGATAACAAGACCAGTAATTCTGTCTAGTATGCTGTTAGCAAAGCATGAATTCTAGAGTACAGTTACAAACTTAGCAATGACAAGAGTTATTTTAGGATCTTTATGCCACCAACAGAAGCCATCTATCCAGGAAATGAGCTGAAAAGAGGTGATTTTAAATAACTCAAACATCTTAATGAATTGCATGTAATGAAGACAGGAAATACTTGGAACAAAAAGAAATGATGCTGAATTTTTCATTTTAAAGGCTGTAATTTCACTTAACCATTTTAAGGTACCAGTAATACTGTTCAAACGGATTCTTTTCAGTCAAGCTTTGTAAAGCAGTAATGCAAGTTTTTTTCAAAGATGAAAAATATAATGTTCTGCAATCAAGTCTAACTAACACATCCACAAAAGTTTCAAAAAGAAAAGAAAAAAGAAAAGAGACATTAGTTGTGGGATTCATTTATTTCTATAAACATTCACAGAGGGAATTATACAACTGACATATTGAGGGTTCCAGAAAAATAACTTGCCATTAGGAATATCGTAAAGATGGGAGAATCAAAATGTTGAGATGGTCCTTTTCACCATCTTGTGACTTTCTTTGGACACTCCTGCTATCTACGCCCCTGCTTACCACTGAAATTCCATTTTAACTAGTCAATTCGTGGGCAGTATTTTTTTTTCTTCATTTTCTATCAGTGCACCTTATAGGTTTGACCTTCCCCAATTGGGTCAAGTCTTTACAGATTAGAAACCTTCCAAGATTCTCAGTCACAAAATTCCTCGCTTTTTGTAGATCAAGTTTCCATTGCACAACTCAGATTCTCAAACTTTTGGTACTGCAACCCCTAAAATGATGAATAAAAGTGTGGAAGTCACCCCTGGAAATTAATCTCCTTGTTTCATTGGCATTAGGGTTGAGGAATAAAAATAAAAACCCTGTATTGCTTGTAAGAATTAAAATTCACTCTGTGTTTCTCAGTAAATCCCAAACTTTGCAGGACCATAGTTATCTACTAACCTGTGAAGAACAATGCAAAAAGCAGTCAAAAGTAGATATCTCCATATGTGTAGTGGAAAGTAGTCTGGATTCCCAGGAGGGAGGAGTTTCATTCCAGAGATCCAAGAGACAGCAAAGTTTAGACATACTTTTCGAATTGTCTTAAAGCTGAATTAAAAGGTACTGTTATCGTTTGTGTTCTTGCTTTGTAGAGAGAAAGGTCCATAAATAAATCCTTCCAAAACTATGATCAATCAATGACAGTGGACATTTTGACCAAATAAGCAATTGTTCCTCGAATACCCTTTTTTCTCCTCTAGCAAAGAAAAAAGGAAAAGAAAAAGAAAATGTAATATAATCTCACTTCAATTGCTTTCTCTCTGTGTATATGCATGTGAGCAAGTATGTTTATTCTCGCTCCCTGAAATCTGAGCATTTTGTGGGGCTGACCCTCAAGTCCTGGTTACCAAGGCTACAAATTATAGACATCTTTTCTCCCCACCATCATAGAAACAAGACTGCCACTAACACAAATTGCCTATAATTTTCCTATTCCCATAATTCATCATTTAGACTCCCCGAGGCTGTGATGGGATGAGTTGCACAAATTTTTTTGATTTATATACTCTTAGAAGAAGAAGAAAAAAATGACTCAGGCCTTGAATGAAGAGTGCTTGTTATCATTGGAATTGGAAAACTAAACTAAAATCTTTGACCCAGGGCAGGAATTCACCACAAAGCTGAAGTTCAAAGGATGCAGTCAACAATGTGCACTGAAGAGTTCCAGATTGGTGTGATCACTTCTTAAAAACACCTTGTTGTATGAATGTCATTACTGCCTCTTTCCAGATATTCAGAGATTAATGGTCAGTGACTAACCATGATGAGAGCTAAAGCAGAGATTTGTAACACTAGGAAGATCTTAGGAAAACAGCTGCTAATTGTGCTCACTCACCCTCCAATGTTTGTAGAGGAAAAGAGTGCAATTGACAGCAGTTTCATTAGAAAAAGCAACTGACAACATAATTAAGGTGGAAGCGTGTTCTAATCTCCTCCGTTCTATTACTTGAGCCCAGGCTACTCAAACTCCACAGTGTAGGAAGGAACAGATGGAGAACTGATTTTGGGGAAAGAAGGAATGAAGTATTAAGGAGGGATTTATGGGAGAGATTAAGAGATTAAAAATCTGTTTCTCAAGATATCTCTCTGGAGAAAGAGGGAGATGAGGGAAAGAAACTCAAGATAACCACACTTTGATTTTATTTAGTTTGGGACATAAACTTGGATTTCAATTTTTTTTTTTTAATTCTAACTTCCAACAACTAACTGCATTCCAGGAATCTGTGCTGACTTGATCTACCTCAAAGGTCTAATAGCATTATATCCTATGGAGATTGCTGTCCATAACTCCACATGGAGAGAGACCAAATCCTACTGTAGAAAGTTACCACCCACCCCTCTCCTAGAAGAATGAAATATTCTAGGAAATATTAAAAAGGCAGAATATTATATTCCCCTGGATGAGAAAAGGAGAAACAGTTTTTAAAGACAAAGCAGCTTCCATGCTGCTCCCTGCACTCTCCCACCCTTCAGCTCCAGGGTGATGAGATTAAGACATGGCCCTCAGGACGTGGTAGGATTAGTCCTCTACCCATTTAACAGCAGGGTTCACTGTAGTGTCACCTGGGGACACTACATCAGCCCACAATTCAACCAGACGTATCTCAGATGAACTCCTACAAACCTACATGGGTTTGAAATCCTGGGTAGCTGACCACATGGAGTGGAGTGGAGTGGTGTGGAGAGAGAGAGAGAGAGAGAGAGAGAGAGAGAGAGAGAGAGAGAGAGAGAGAGAGAGACCCTCTCTTGGGCTTTGCCTTGGAGTTTCCTGTGGCTAGGACATGTATCCTACAGCAGCCAATAGGATACCTGTCCTAGCCACAGGAATAGGAAGCTCCAAGGCAAAGGATATAAATCTCTCTCTCTCCACTCCATGTGGTCAGCTACCCAGGACTTCAAAGACACGGGGTCCTGCTCACCATTAAACCATCCTTCTAAGCACTCTCCGTGTTTCCAGTGTCTTTCTCCCCACATGGAATTGAACCAAGATGGACATTTCTTCCAACACTACATATGCTAATAAAAATGCCATTTCTATCACTTCATACATTATAGATGAACTGACTTGTTATTTAATATTGGTCCACATTTATGAAATGTTCTTTTTGCAAGGGGAAGCAAACATTTCTGGAAAAAAGCACATGTTTTGTTTGTTCAGTTTTTAAATATAAAATGTCAAAGCAGTTCCTTCCAACCTACTGAAAATTATAGTATGACTCTCTGTACTCATAGCTTGGAAAAAAGGCACATACACTTGTATAAGTTAATGATTGAGTTGAAATGGTGTCAGATGTTTCTGATAGAAATAATTTGCTATATTTCGTGAGATGAATGAGTGTTAAAGGAGCTGTTTGTATTAATTAATATTTGCATGACTGCTTAAGCTTTTCTCTTCTATTTTAATTGTTAATAAATTATCTTGAAGCTTGGCTGTTTTTGTTATGTGAACTTTCTGATAATGTTGGCAGTTTCTTGGGGCATGGTGTGGCCATGAAATAGTGGCATGAAAGTGGACTTGATAAGAGTTTCCATGGAAGATTTTTGGAATTAATATATTAAGATGTCAGATTCCCCTTTATTATTTTTGATTCTGATGGTGGTTTAGCATGTATTTCTCCAAAGTAAATTGTTCAGCTTTTTGTATTAGTTTAAAGACTGTATCTATCTGTTTGTCTGTCATCTATATAATCGATCATCTCTCTCTCTCTCTCTCTCTCTCATCTAGCATATATCCATTATCCATCTCTCTCTCATCTATATCTTTCTATCTTTTTATCTATCCTTCCTTCCTTTTCCTTCCTTCCTTCCTTTCTCTTTATTTCTTTCATTCTTTCATTCTTTCTTCCTGTCTCCCTGCCTGTCTCTGTCTATCTGTCTATCATCTCCTCTCTCTCATCTCTCTCTCTCTCCCTCTCTCTCTCTCTCTCTCTCTTGCATCTATTATGCTCATTCTCCTCCCTCCCCTTCCTCCCTTTCTCTTTGCCCCCTCTCTTTTCTATTAATCTATCATATTTATGTCCGCAGGCATAGTTCTACATTATATAAGTTTAAGTCTTATGATTCCTACGAGTTTTTGTTCAGTTTCAGAAGTGCAGCATGTCCTTTCAAAAGCACCTGACTTATTTTTAGCAACTGAATCAGTCATAGTTTCCAAGAATGCTCCTCTCTGCAGAGCAGAGTGCTCATGGACATTTGTTACTCTTAGCTTGCATCATTCTATTCCAAAGAGTAAACATAAGCAGGAAGAACTGCATTTTCAATTTTCTCCTCTGGCTGATGCATTCTGTTTTGTCTCAGTCAGCTTATATGCATCCCTCAAGGAGTGAAAAGCATTCTGTAATCCCCTAAGAAGAGAAACAATATTAATTACCTATGCCCATTTTTTAATTAATTGTGGCTCACCTAGGACACAGATGATTGAAGACCGAACAGAAAGACACACACTGCTGCTTTACTGTGCATGGACAGGCTTACTTTCTGGACAAAACATGATGAGTAAAGTATGTTATTTACACTCTGAAAAGGCTACTAAAAGTCCTAAGCATTCTGTAGCAAGAGCCATGGTGGTGCAATGGTTAGAATGCAGTACTGCAGACTACTTCTGATGACTGCCAACTGCCAGCAGTTTGACAGTTTGATTCTCACCAGCTCAAGGTTGACTCAGCTTTCTTTCCTTCCGAGGTCAGTAAAATGAGGACCCAGATGCTGGTTCTATAAACTACTTAGAGAAGGCTGTACGGTACTGTCAAGTGGTATATAAGTCTAAGTGCTATTGCTACTGCAGGCAAACTCTACCCACTTCCAGGAGTTCAATTCTGACAGGCTCAAGGTTGACTTAGCCTTTCATCCTTCCTAGGTTGGTAAAATGAGGACCCAGAATGTTGCGGACAATATGCTGACTCTGTAAACCACTTAGAGAAGGCTGTAAAGCACTGTGAAGTGGTATGTAAATGCTATTACTATTGTTATCTGCTGGGAGGTCAACTATATTGTATTTTCATTTTAGGGAAATACGTCGTTCTTAATTTATAACCACTTGTTTAACAACTATTCAAAGTTACAACAACACAGAAAAAGGGGACTTACAACCAATCTTCATATTTAAAACTATTGCATCACCCCCCTGGTAACATGACCAAAATCTGAGGACTTGGCAACTGGCTTTACAACAATTGTGGTGTTCTAGGTTCAAGTGATCACAATTTGCAACCTTCCCAACTGGCTTCTGACAAGGAAAGGGAAAGGGTGGGGGAGGTGGAGAGAGAGCGAGCTGTATTTGCTTAATGATGACAGGATTCACTTAAGAACTGTAGTGATTTGCTGAATAAAAACGGTTGTAAACTCAGGCCCAACTCAACAATCTTGCTTAAATTGTAGTTGACTGCCTATGCCATTTTCAGAACAGTTCTGCAATGATAAAAAACACTTCATGTGTGTTGTTTCATTAAGTTTTAACAACGTAATACTGAACAAAAGGTCTATCTAGTCAAGCATTCTGTTCCTCAGTGGCCAACTAGATGCTTATGGGACCCCCCCCCAAAAAAATTTAAGCAGTAGTGGAATTCATGTTCCCCCAGTGACTAGTATTAGAGGCATACAGCCTTTGATGCAGAACATTATGTATAGCAATTGGGATTTCAGGCCAGTGATAGCTTTATCCTCCATTGATTTGTCTAATCCTCTTTTAAAGTCATCCAAGTTGGTGACCGTAACTAAATCTTGTAGCAGCAAATCCCACCGTTAAACTATGCATTGTGGAAATGTGTTCTTTTCTGAATCTCCTGGTATACATCTTTATTAAATGACCCCAGGTTCTGTAATCAGAAAAGAGAAAAACTCTCCTCTCTCTACTCTTTCCTTCCTATAAGCAACATTTGCCTTCGGTGCTTGGAGGGGAAATACTTTCCTACTGTATTATTTTGCTGGCCACTTTCTATAATGTTAAATCATAAATCTGCCCCCCCTCTTTGAAAGCAGTTCATTGGAAATAGGAAAATCATTAGAAAATCATCATCAGTGCCTGATCATCTCCTTTTTCCTTTGCTATCCTGTTCTCCTTGCTGTTCTTGTTGTTGTTGCAATTAAGCAACTGATAAATCTTAATTCTTAGCCAATTTTAACTTGCGCGTGCCTCAGTGACCTTCTCAACATTGCTGGCTTCTGATTAGTTATGGGAGGAGGAAGCTTGTGAGTTTTCAGCAGAATTGCTGAATTGGACATACTCCATAAGGGTCATCATACATCTAAAATTAAACACAATTCCTTATTCATTTAAGATTCTCATGGAGTTGGTTTAACAAGGCTTGTTAAAAAGAAGGTTGACGGGATTATAAGAATTCCTACAGCTGAACAATTTCCCTTCTACTACCATGCGGATAGTTCCAAATCCCTTAAGTGGAAGAGTTCAGTTTAATTTTTTACTGCATTTCTCTAGTATCTTCCCTGATACTGAAGAAGATTGTACCTGTCTCCTACATCTTTATCAGTCTTAAAACTGATGACTGAACTAGTCTCCTTGTCTTTTTCCACTAAATGCAGTTGAGGGTTGTTGGTCCTCAATATCATGTCAGAGTACTTTAAAAATTGCTGTGTTTTTCACTGATATTGCTTTTCTCTTTTTTGTTTCATGGGGACCAAGTTACTGAAGAACTGTGGTGGCACAGTGGTTAAAATGCAGTACTGCAGGATATTTCTCCTGACTGCCATCTGCTTGCAATTTGCCAGTTCGAATCTCATCAGGTTCAAGGTTGACTCCACTTTCCATCCTTCTGAGGTGGGTAAAATGAGGACCCAGATTGTTGGGGGCAATATGCTGACTCTGTAAACTGCTTAGAGAGGGCTGTGAAGCACTGTGAAGTGGTATATAAGTAAAAGTGCTATTGCTATTCCTAAACATGCTTCATATTCTTTTTATGCCTCCCTCTCTCTCCTCCCTCTGTTTCTCTCTCTGTGTGTGTGTGTGAGAGAGAGAGAGAGAGAGGGAGAGAGAGAGAGAGAGACAGAGAGACAGAGACAGAAACAGAAACAGAGAGACAGAGAGACAGAGAGACAGAGACAGAGAGACAGAGACAGAGAGAAACAGAGATAGAGACAAAGACAGAGGAAGGAAGGAAGGAAGGAAGGAAGGAAGGAAGGAAGGAAGGAAGGAAGGAAGGAAGGAAGGAAGGAAGGAAGGAAGGATAGAAAAGTTAGATTTCAAACTGAATAAGGATAAAGGAAATATTATAGAGATCCTGTGTACAAGTGACAGAGGATGGAATTAACAGCTTGCATATAAGGCTGTCTACTGAGCTGGTCATTGAGATGATTAAGTTTTTCTCTTGGGTGCTGTTTCTATCATTACTGACACATTGGTATTTAGGGCAGATATAAAGCCAAGAACTGAACATTTTGAAAGTCTTCTTTTTTTTTAACCAAAGCCAAGGGTGGCTTGATCCCAAAAAATCCAACCATAATCTTTACCAGATGGCAAACCGATCTTCGTTTTTAAAAAAATGTTTTTTTTTTTTTATACAACTCTATCAGAAATTGCACCATAACATGGGAAATTGCTTCTGAAGCAGATATCTACTACTTGAGAAAATGCAGAGAATGTGAAGCCAAAAGAAAGTGGGGAAAGGATCTCTGATTGTTTCTTACAGGACGTGGAGCAGACACTCCAGCTGATAGCTTTTTAATCAATTACAGGGAAGAAATTGCCCATAAACCTTGAGCATAAACTTCCAGCCCTTTTATTTCAAGAAGGATCAAACCTTGGTTTCTTTCACTTAACTGGTCAAAATGAAAATCACTGAGATAAACTCCAGCAGGAAATAACTGTCCAAGCAAGCACTTCAGTTAAGCATGCTCTGGTGTTAATGGCCAGAAAAGAAATATAGCCATGGAGAGGACTGGAAAGGGAGTTTTGCTTAATGAACTTAGACACAAGAGAACGAATGTCCCTGTTATCACTGACCCCAAGCACTGAAAGTCCAATTGCTCCCATGCAGAGGCCAGCTGTAATGTGAACCCTGGCATTAAATATTAAAATACAAACTTTTGTGTATTGTTCATTATTTACATAATGAAAGTGTCATAATCCTCTACACTGTGCTCTTTGATTTAAAAAAAAAATCCACAAAGACAAAATAACTTGCCATATAGCACTAGGACACAGAAGGTGTAGACGTATCTACCCTTCCTTTAATTCTGATGTGTATCAACCAGAGACTAACCACCAAGAAAGAAGAATCAGCATTGTATAGAGCAGGGGTCGCCAACCTTTTGGACCTCAGGGACCACCAAACTCATAATTTTAAATCCTGGGGACCACTAACTGGTTCTGTGGGGGTGGCCTAATTTGTGGGTGTGGCTTGGTCCTCATGTGACTGGCTGGGCATGGCTTGTATATAAATATAAATATTTATATAAATATTGATTTTTTTTTATAAAAAAAGAACAATTTTACCCAAAAGCAGGCAGGCAGATTGAGTTGCTCACAGAATCACAGATTCATTCAGATTCATTCTTTCTGCCATCGGCTAGCTCAGTCTGTCACATAAAATTTGCTTGCAAGCAAACCCATAACATTTGCTATCAAGCAAACTCACAAAATTAACTCACAACACATCATGTATGTAAATATTGATTTTTTTATTTAAAAAGGAGCAACATTTACCCAAAATCAGGCAAAGCAGGCAGGTAAATTGAGTTGCTCACAGAATCACAGATTCACTTAGAGATCTGTGTTTCCTCCATCAGCTAGCTCAGTCTATACTGCCCCAGTCCTAAGGAAGATTCGGCTCATCTAAAGATTAGCTAGAAAGAAAGAAATCAAACTATTTCCTGCTTTCTAGATAATCTAAATGTCCCTGCACAGCAGAACGGCTGATGGTCAGAAAAAGGGAAAATAGCAATTTAGCAAGCAAATTTACCAGGTAAGGAGTGAGTGGGTGGGGAGAGTTCCCACAGGCCATGTGGGCGGTGCAGCCTTGTGTGCAGCCTGGATTAATTGCTTTGGGGAGTGCTCTGGGGGTGGCATTTCTCCGCGGACCACCAAAATTTCCTCACGGACCACCAATGGGCCATGATCCACTGGTTGGCGACTGCTGGTTTAGAGGACAAATGGCTTAAGTACCCTTAATAAGACAAACAGAATGGCAACTATATTGGCTATATAGAGAGCCGTGGTGGCTCAGTGGTTAGAACACAGTACTGAAAGCTACTTCTGTTGACTGCCAGCTGCCCAGAAGGTTGACAATTCAAATCTCACCAGGCTCACAGTTGACTCAGCCTTCCATCCTTCTGAGGTCAGTAAAATGAGGAGCCAGATTGTTGGGGGCAATAGGCTGACTCTATAAACCGCTCAGAGAGGGCTGTAAAGCACTGTGAAATGATATATAAGTTGCTATATGCCACAAAGAACCGAGACAGAAGTAACAGTGTAACAAAATTGGAAGGGACTTTGAAAGTCTTCTAGTCCAGCTGTCTGCTGAAGTGGCAGACCTTATACCATTCCAGAAAAGTGGATGTCCAGTTTCTTCTTAAAAACCTCCAGTGATGGAGCACTCACAACTTCTGAAGACAAGACATTTATTGGTTAGTTGTTTTCACTATTGGGAAATGGATCCTTTCTTCTAGGTTGCTTCTCTCCTTGATGAGTTTACATCCATTTTTTTTTTGTCTTGCCTTCCGGTGCTTTGGAAAAGAGGTTGACACCTTCTTCTTCTTGAATATTGGAACACAGTATGAAACTCTTCAAACAGTTGGTCCTTCCTTAAGAATACTTTGATGAATATACTTCAGAGGTGTGAAAACCTTTTCCAGGCCTTATTTCAGTAACTCACAGCCTTGTACAGAAGGCCAGAATTCTCCACCTACCCGTTGTCCAATTAAGAATGCAGAAGAAATTATCATGGAGCGAGCCACTGTTTTATCTCTTTTAAAATCTCATTTCCCAAGAGGTCAGATAAATATTTCTGGGTAGCCCTAAAATAATCCCCTGATCTAATTCTCTTTAAAATCCAGCCAAGTTGTTAGCCATTAGTCATTACTGTGAAATTTCAGGAAAGCAACCCAATTCACCTACCAAAGCATAGAAGGCTTTTAAGAATGCACTCTGTGTGCACAGAAGGGAGCGAATTGCTGAGCCAAGCAAAAGAAAAAAAGAAAGAAAGAAAAGCCATACTCATCCTGTATCAATCCATTTAAAAGGAAAAGTGACTCATAGAATAATTTCTTGGTGGATATTGCCCTTTAGTAACGGCATTGAAATTTAGGCAAGGGAAATGAAATCATACACTGATGCCCACAAATTCAAACTATGTTTGTCATATTTTTAATGTCTTTCTTGGTCGTAAATCAGATATTGTCCTTTGTAGCATCACACTCAAATAGTTCTCCTCAATTAAAATTAAATTTAGCTTTTGTAGTCAATGTTTAAAGCAAAATAAGAAACCAATGTTTTAGACTTTTACAGAAGACCTGCAGTTTCTAGCCCACCAAACTAAATTTAGTCTATTAACCAGATGTGAGTTTCACTCACACTCTTAATAAAATCTTTCCTTCCTGGCTCCCAGACATAAAAAACCTGACTTGCTGTTGACTTGGAAGACAAAAAAATAATAGCAAATTAATGCCTCAACTACATTTAACAGAATGAAAAAGAGACATTGATGTATATCCTGTAAGAACTGTTTTTGTCTTGGAATTCCATACCATACAAGGTATATAGAAAAAGAGGAGAATGTCAAAGAGGTACCTCCCAACCAAGGAGGTAGACCCAGAAGACGATGGAGTGACAACATCAAAGGCACAGTACAAAGGATCAAATGACAATGGTTAAGGCTGCTCGAAGAGTAACTTTGTTAGACCCAAAGTGGTAAAACATGACAAGAAGGAGGAGGAGGAGGAGGAGGAGGAGGAGGAGGAGGAGGAGGAGGAGGAGGAGGAGGAGGAGGAGGAGGAGGAGGAGGAGGAGGAGGAGATTTTTTTATTTTATTTTTTTTCATGATATTCATTTGTCAGGGAGATCTACACTGCTATGTTACAGAGTAGTCCTGGCAGTCTAATTGCTAGCTTGTTCAGTTTCACACTTTTGTTGTTCAATTTCACACTTTTCCACTGTATGCCATGGGGGCCAAACTAGCTTGCACCAGCTGGTTAGTGGTGGTTGGGGTTGATGAAATCTTCCAGGGCCTTTTCTGCTTATCTCTCTTTGCATCCCAGCAGGTCCACCCCCTGCTCACATCCTCCTCATGCAGCTAGCTTTTCCCACCAAAGTGGTACCCATTTATCTATTCATAATAATGTTTTAACTGCTGTGTGGGCAGGTCAGAAGCTAAAGGAGCGTGACAGGAGCTCATCCCATCCTGCAGTGCTATCAGGACTTGAACCACCAGAATGTTGACTGTTTCTGGTCCAGTGTCCTTAAATTACTATGCTACTGCACCTTCTTCTTTTTGTGTGTGAAAGGAACTAGACTGTTTCTTAATATTATTTTGATTACCAGACCTACCTAGAGCATAGCAACATCACCATTACAATGTGAGTTAAGGAGGCCAATTATATTTTTCATTTTTTTTTTCATTTTTATGTGTATAAGTCTCTTGAAGCCCTCTTAGTCCTAACTCTAGACTTCAGGACAAGGGTATTTGGAAATTTTTAAAAGATATAGAAGAAGGCACCAAATAGACAGAAAAAAATCCTTCCCTATTGTTGCCAAGATACTTCCACAAGAAATCACGTTCAGTTTGAAGGAGGCCTTTAAACTTACTCAAGTGTTAAATCACTCTTATTTTATTTCTCATCAGAAATTGGCAAGAGTGCACTCTTTGGTATTTGATTGTATAACCTTGAATTTTGGCAGTGTGAAATGCAGAAAATTCAGGTGAGGCACAAAACATTCCAGCTTCTTGAAGAAAGTCAGAATAGGCTTTTAGAATGGAATAATAACAAGAGGAACAACATTGTATTAGTGGTCCATTGAGTAGATAAAGACTTATTTGGTGACAATGATTTTCAAACATTTGTATCTTACATCCCATCATTCTCTCAATCTGATAGAAAGAAAAATCTGACTTTCCCCAGAAACAAAATATAGCTCTATCTCTAACTCTATCTCCCTTTCTATCTCCCTTTCTATCTAATCTCTCTCTCTCTCTTTCTCTCTCTCTCTCTCCCTACTATCTATCTATCTATCTGTCTATCTATCTATCTATCTATCTATCTATCTATCTATCTATCTATCTATCTATCTATCTATCTATCTATCTATCTACACCAGCACAATACATACATATGTTTATAGTACAGTTATCAATTATGGTGTAGCCTAATACCTGGCCATTTTAGAGATTTACCATTTCTTCTACTCAGTTTACTTCTAAGTCTCACTTTTGGTAGCTCTATATCCATTTAGAACTTACGTATTTTGTGGGTCTTTGGAAGTTAGCAAGCTAAAATTGATCCCACTAACATAACCACACTGAAGACAAAGGAAAGAATAATTGAAAAGGCATGGGAAAAAATAACAGTAGAAAACAATTTGCCTAGTTGATACTTGAGGCAAAATTCTAAGTTTGTACAGGTGACATCAAAGAGGTAATTGAGGGAAGCTTTCTTGGCTGAGCTTCTTCCTTGCATGGGTTGAGAACAAATATTGCTTGGTGGATTTCCATCTGAGGTAATTCACTGGGCTCAAAGCAGTCACATAGAATTTGTCCCTGCTGTTTTTCATCAGCTTCCTTTTGTTTCCATTCCAGGAGCAGACCATCCATATCTAAGTGGTCTACTAGAGAAAGTGAGTTCACTGGAAGTAACCTAAGAGGACACAGATGCTCAATGAAAGATAGTGAGTAGATAGAAGCAACCAGCAATAGTGGGCAAGAATTTACAGCTACAGGAACTTACATTGGGTTTTACATGGAACAACCTTTCAACTCATATCTCATTAGAGTAAATAATTGTTCATTTTTCTCTTGAGAGCTTCCTTCTTTCTGGAGGAATGTGGCTTACTGCAGGATATTCAGTCCTCTTCTAGACAAGGAATAATTAAGAAACTCACAATTTTATGTTATTAATGTTTAGAAATGGGAGGCTATTGGAAATTATTAGTCTTCATGCAAGGACAAATAGATGTATTTTGATGCCATTCTGAAATGAATAATGTTGTAAGGTAAAAATTTGCAGCATTTTTATCGCTCTGAAAGAGACCTGTTAACATTTTGGAATACTTTTGAGAAGGGACAGAGAAAAACAACAAGTAATCAAGTTCCTATTTGAAAGGATTAATGTTTAAGATTGTTAAAAGTAAAGTAAAGGAATATGAAGTTGTTTTATTTTATCAAGGTTAACATAGATGTTATTTTTGATAACCTTTAATGGACTTTGACTGACCAGTCCTGAATGATATAGTATTAAGGATTTGTCTTTAGAGAAGAAATGTGATATGGATGAAGATATTGGTTGCATTATAACAAAAAGTAATGAACTGTTAAAATTGTTTATACTTGTTGAGACAAAGGAAAACTTATACCTTTATATTTATTTCTTGTTATATTCCTACATTTTCTTTCTCTTCTCTTCTTTCTTTTACACTCTTTTCTTTTCTGCACTTTATATATTTTTTTATTTTTAGACTTTTATTTCTGATAGTTCATATTAGTTGTAATCTGTACAACTGCAATACTTAATAAAATTATTTGAAAAAAAATATTGGCCATAATTTTATCTAAATCATTAATGGCCTTCAGAGAAGTGAGGGGGAAGAAACACGAAACTTCAACTGCAACTCCACCCACAGTTGTCTTAAGTTATTCAACACATAGACACCTGCACAAAAATAAGTATGAATAACTGTCTGCATTCCAGATTCCTAGCTCCTCAGGGTCTGTAATAATAAATGTAAAAGTAAATAAGTCACCTATTCTTAGATCACTCTATATTTAAATGCAAGCAATAGATTTATTTTTCTTCCTTCCTTCTCCTGCTTGTCTCTTGTAGCTTTCATTGCAAAACACTTCTAAGGCTAACTGGCAAAGTAAAACTTGCTTACAGTGGTCTCACGTTAGTTAATAGCAATAGCACCATCTGGGTCGGTCACTGGGACCAGAGGTTTTGTCTTGCGAACTTTTGGATTGGTGCTGGAGCCCATCTTCAAGGAACTTCACTCCAGCAGAGCGTGTTTTGTTCTCTCTGTGGTATCAACACATCCCTTTTTTAAAAATATTTTTATTGTGCATTTTCCTTCATTTTATATCACAATTTCAATTTTGCAATGATGATATGCTGGTTGTGCCAACACTTTTTTTAAAATGTACATGATGTTATACATCCTAGTTATGACCATTTTTCATACAGTATAGTCCATAGGAAAAAAAAATAAGAGTTTGATATTATACAACATGCTTATATCTATTTTATCCATGGTTATAACATACTTCTCTATATACTCTATACAGTGATTGTATGACCGTAACTTTGTGGCTTGTATCCTTACATTTTATATTGACTGTTTCCTAGTATGATTTGATTGCTTATTGTACCTATGACTATTATTAAGTGTTGTACCTGATGTTTCTTGACTCTTGATGAATGTATCTTTTCTTTTATGTATACTGAGAGCATCTGCACCAAGAAAAATTCCTTGTGTGTCCAACCACATCTGGCCAATAAAGAATTATTCTATTCTATTCTATTCTATTCTATTCTATTCTATTCTATTCTATTCTATTCTATTCTATTCTATTCTATTCTATTCTATTCTTTATCACTCTATATATTTTGATTTGGAATTATGTACAACTTAGTACCAATATTGCTTACAATATGTATCCTTCTATATAGCTTTATACCTGTATTTGTTTCTAACTTATCCTCTTTCGTCATCTGTTTTCTAATTTTGGCATCTATTGTCTAGCCAGCTGTACCATAGGTCCCATATTAGATAACACTCTGTTTCTCTTTTGTTTTTAATTTCCATAGTTAACCTGTCCATTTTGGTGCATTCTAATATTTTCTTTATTATCATTTCCTCTGTGGGTATACTTCCGCTTTTGCATACATAATTCTGGCCACTGTTATTACATGTAATATTAAATATTCTTTTATTGTATTTCCCCTTTAGTATGCCTAATAAAAACACTTCTGGCTTTAGGTCTATTTGTTGTTTTACCATCTCCTCTAACCACTTTCTTTTATCTTTGCCCAATATTTTTTCACCAATGGACAGGTCCACCACATGTGATAATAAGATCCCTGTGCCTGTTTGCATTTCCAACACTCTGGTGACATGTTTGGAAACATTTTTGCCAGTCTTGCTGGTGGTAGATGCCATCTATAGAACATTTTATACAGGTATGGTATCAACACATCCGAATCAATACAGTCCAATCAACATCTAAAAAGCCAGTTAGAATAGGCACTATAAAACACCATACACAAAACAGCACATACTCTTCTAGAGCAGGGGTGCCAAACACAAGACCCACAGGCCACATCTGGCCCACAATGTGGTCAGATCCGGCCTGTGGAGCCATCCTAGAAAATGTAAGGGGATGGCCCACATCGCTTCTCCCAGTCTACCCAATGCAAAGAGGAAACATCGGGCCTGTGTCACTTTGGCTTGATTTACCCAGTGTGAAGAGGAAACATGCCAGTAGTTTGAGGAGTGGTCTCAAGCTGGCCATGCCCACTCGGTCGGCCATGCCCACTCGGTCAGCCATGTCCACCCATTCAGCCCCCCCGAAGTCAACCACGTCCCTGTTGTGGCCCTCAATGAAATTGAATCTGATATCCCTGTGCTAGAGATAAGATCCCTGAGGATGGACTCCAGGATGAGTCCAAAAGCTCAGAAGACAAAACCTCTGGTCCCAGTGACTGACCTAGATTGGACCCTGCAACATTATCCTGAGATATGTTTATACTCCTTTATTCGTCAATAGCACATACGCTTATATACTACTACACAGTGCTTTACAGCTCTCTGTAAGTGGTATCAAGAGTCAGCATATTGCCCCCAACAATCTGGATCCTCATTTTACCAACCTTGGAAAGATCGAAGGCTGAGTCAACCTTCAGCTGGTGAAAATTGAACCGCCGAACTGCTGCAATATGAATTAGCCTGCAATACTGCATTCTAACCACTGCACCATCATGGCTGTTAAGGTCCATCTTTTGAAGGACCCATACTAGGCAGTGGTGGTATGCTACCAGTTCAGCCTGATTCAGCCAAATTGATAGCAAAATTTGTTACTGGTTTGGCCGAACCGGTAGTAAAAAATGCCTCTGATGATCAGCTGAGAGGAGAAAGAAGAGAAAAGTGCAGGATCAGCCCTCCCACCCACCCCTGCACTTCTTTATCGTCTCAGCTGATTGGCACTGCAGGCCTCAACTGGTGTGGGGAAAGTTGTGTGTGCATTGCAATCACCGAATCGGTAGTGGAACAGGTAGGATCCCATTGCTGGTACTAGGTAACTGTTAATAGAACCACTTCAAGTTACTTTTTATTCTCCCCCACTGAACAAGATGCTACTTGTAAAGAAAAGGCTATAAGCACCACCTGGGAAATACAGGTTCTTCTTGAGTTACAACTGTAACTGAGCACACTATTACAGTCATCTGTCTTGCCAGTCATTAAGCAGGTCACCAGATGACTACACCTGGTTGTACAATCTTTTATGCAGTGGTATATGATAAACATGGAAATTATAAAGTAAATGCTGTGAAGGCAATGATTCCACTACATGTATCCACTGTCCAAAATGGGCATATATTTTTTGCTTGAAACCTAAAGTTTATCCCAGTTTCCAGCAAAAACAACAACAACAACAACCTATTGCAAATCAGTGTCGTAAGACTATAGGACACTTCAAACAATAAATGTGTGCCAATAGCTGAGTTCCCAATCAATGATCACATGACTTTAGTGGGAGTCCTGGCCACCAGTACTTCAAATCCAGGTCATACGTAGCCCTGGGCTGTGGGTCTTTTCATGGTCACTAAACAACTGCCGTAAATCAAGAACTACCTGTAAAGACAAGGCGTAGCAATTTGCAGGCATATCATTAGTAATGACTAAGTGACAAATTATTATATTTCTCCTTTCAGAATCTAGAATGCTAGCTCTGAAAAGATCACTCCAAAGGGAGAAATGAAGGTGTGAATGTATTTGCATAAACCGACAATCGTGCACATAGGTATAACATGGTTTGAAAGATTTGCTGGTTATTTATTCATTCGTATGTTTATATTATGATGCAAAGAACATTTTCATTTGCTTGTCCAGGTGTGAAATAGAAAGCTGTGGGAACTCGTATTTATTTTTGAAAGGGAGTGAATGTAAAGAGTTATCTTATTCAGTTGCCTCCATCGAAAGAATTTCAGAGAAATTATCCATTCAGAAAGGGAGGGAAGAAGGAGGAAGGAAGGAAGGAAGGAAGGAAGGAAGGAAGGAAGGAAGGAAGGAAGGAAGGAAGGAAGGAAGGAAGGAAGGAAGGAAGGAGGGAGGGAGGGAGGGAAGTGGGGAGGAGAAAGGTAACCTCTATCAGCCAGAGAACCCCAACACACCCTGAATTCCCTTATCTAATCCATTAAAAAAATCAGTAAGATCCTGTTGATGCTATGGTGTGCATAAGACTCTTCTCCCTGTTGCTTCTCCTTGCCTCAAAAATAAATATAAACTATTAAATAAAAGTAACATGAAATGACTGAAATTTTTATGAGATTAGTTTAAGAGCTACAATTCTCTGGCTATAACATATACATGAAGCTGTTTTTTTTTTTTTCTTAGCCTATCAAGTTTTAAATGTTAGCGATTAATGCCGTATTATCATCACAAACTGAAAATATTCAGAGAGGTTAGCAACAGCAAAACCATTTTCTCCTCACATCTCCAACTGCCAGTTTATATTATCAAGTTTTGAAAAGAAACGATGAAGGGGTGTAAAAGATGTGTTTTCTCCCCAAAAGTTCCTATTGGGGAGAAGAGAAATTTGTGTAAGAATAAGACCGATTTCCATAGGAAATGATAGAAATATTAGAGCAGTGAAGCAATTATGGGACTACTACCAAGTTTTAAAACTTCATTATATCAGCAGGCAGTGGTCTGCTGAGTGTGATTTGAAAGGATCCATAATTTGAAAGGATTTCTCAAATTATTGGTGAACCGGGGAAGATATTTCCCCCCCAAACATAAATCAGCAGCACTCTTTAAAGTTATGCCCTCAACTTGAAAACTTTAACCTAAGCAGGGAAGGGAAAGGAAAGATCACAGGATATGTATAATAATAATAATAATAATAATAATAATAATAATAATAATAATAATAATAATAATAATAATAATAATAATAATAATAAAATATAAAAACTCAGATTCCAAAGCCTGACCTTATGTCACTTGGCCTTGCATTTCAGTCCTTTTTAATCACTGGAATGCATAAATCAACTCTAGTACTTGATAGCTAGAGGTGGGAATAAAAGAGAGAGAAAGGCTTTGCCACCTCCTAAGAGACTGCTTTGTTTGCTAAAGAGCTTCTGAGAAGCTCTTACTTCTTTGTAAAATTGAACTCTGCCTGCATTTACATTCATAAGGTTTCTTAGCAAGGTTGTGCAAAGCATTTGAAGAGCTGCTTCATTAGATTCACGGCAAATACAGTGATATATAACAAACTTTCCTCACCAGTTTTGAGATACCAGTCTTTTGGAAGTCCCAGGACCTTTATTTTAAGGTCTTTCCTGGTTCCTTATGATAGTGACTTGCCATCCATGGTTCTGGAGGAAAAGCACGGCCATTATCTTTGCTCTTCTACAGAAGATTCATTGCATACTTTTTCTGAGCTGTCCATGGTACCCCTCTGAACAAACGAGTTCCATCCTTAACTATCGATCTATGTAAAAACAAAATACCACTCAAACATCATCACAAAATCTCCAGAACCATAAAGCCTACAACCTTGAAATTTGGCACGTATGTTCCTCTTGGATTCTAGGTGCTCACTAAGAAAGGATTTTTTGAAATAACCATCAGAGTATTAGTATTTCCTATATTATTATTAATATGCTCTGATGCTAAGGAGTTCTACTCCCCCTCCCCACCTGGAAAGAAATCTGTTCCAAATGCAAAACAAAGAAATGCAAGCAGAGGAGCAGAGTTTTAGTTTCAGTTTTAGTTTCACAATAGCAACCAGCTTTAGTACAGAACAGTTGAGCTAAGCCACACCCAGCCTCCTTGCTGTCTCCTTCTTGCTCATAAAGCAAATACTGTTTCAGTTTCCATGTTTCAGTTTCCAAGTAGCCCTCAACTCTCTCACACACTGACAGGATGCTAGCCAGATGAATACCGATGGATGCTGATAGGCAGAGGCATATTTTTTTTCCCTTATTTTCCTCCCCAAAAACTAAACTATTAATTATCTTAGACCTCATGTGAGATGTATGATGCCCAATATTTAATAGTATCAGTGCATTTCTCAGTTTCTACTTCCATTGCTTACTAACCAAACCCACTCATATGTTATGTTAGGGAATAGATCAGATCAATAAATCAGCTTTTTTTTTTTTTGAAATTTTTATTTGGGTTTTCACAAAAAAAACAACATAATACAAATAAAACATCTTTCTTTTGAAAATAGCATGGTCCTGGGTTACACTTCTTCATACAGACACAAACTCAATTTCATGCTCATTTTTATATTCTATTCCATATCTTATTACTGGTTTACATTTTCTACATAGTTTTTCCCCTCTTTTAATTTTCTCAACTTAATTTTGATTATCTCATCTCAATTCAAATCATTATATGTATTCTTTTGTCTGTCCTGTAGTTACTAATTGGAGTATGACACCTTTATATCTTTTAATTTTATCCATTCAACTCTTATTTAAGCTTCAATGTATACTTTTAAGATTATAACATTCAATATAATAGAAAACTTCCAATCAAATTCTGCCTGGTACATTCTTAAAATACACACTATATTCTTTAAAAAAAGATTATATATATGTGTATATAAAACACTCATTCCATTTCAGATTAATTCTATCATTAATATTCATTAAAATCTTAACATCTTTAACATTTCTTTTCAATTAAATATCATACTTCCTTGGGAACACTTATAAACTTTTCATAATTAATTCTCCCCCCCCCATATTTCTCTTCACTTATATTTTATAAATAATTAATAATAATTAAAATGTTCCCATACTTTCCTAATTTAATTATCTCATTCACTTTATTTCATTTATTTATTAACAAACATTCCACTAGATTATGATAAATATTTTTCCATCATTTGAATCATATTTTCTAAAATTATTTCTATTTGTAATATAACAATACTATCTTATGTACCTTTGCAGAATCTCTTTTACAATTAAGTTTTCATCCATTATCTCTAAACAGGCTTATACTTTTAATTCTTATACCTTTTCTTATATCGTTTCTCTGTATCTTATTTCTGTCTTTTATAACTTCTTTTCCTTTCTTTCTTCCCTCTCTTCTTCTCCCTCCCCTTTTTACTCCCTTGTCTCTCTACTTTTAATTCTCTCTTCTGTAATCCCCTCTTCTGTTGCTTTCTAATATTATACTTATTTTTCAAACTATTTCTTTTTTTTGTTTTTTCAAATCTTAAACTTTTCATTCTTTCTCTCCTTTCCCTTCCCCCCCACATAAAATTACTTGATCATTAAAGATGGCTTCTTCTTTGTCCCAGTCTTCTTGTTCTGCAAGCGTTTCTTGTTGTTTCTCATAGTTTCAAATCACCATTTCTAAGAGTTGAAATACCAAGAGTTGAAGCCAAAAGGACCTCTCCCTTCTTGTGCATCTTCTTTGTACTTTTTAAGATCCTTTTTCAATTCTTCTAAAAGTGGTGCCGTTTTAAACACTCTGAAACAACCACCTGATTGATTTTAGTCATTGAAATGCAATAACCAAAAATCCAAAGATCACCAAGTAATCCAAATAATCCAAAGCTGTTCTTCTTGCTTCTTTTTTTTCCACTTTCTCTTCCTGGGGTTCTACTATTTTGTTGCCAAGTTTCAGTTAAAATGTATCTTTTAGAAATCTTGTTGAGGTTTCACTGTAATTTCCTTTTAGTTCCAGGCAGTCTCCTCCATTTTTCCAGATCCTGCCCTTTTATTCTTTTTCTCTCCTTTCCTTCTTTTAAAAGCTTTTAAGTATCCAGAAATCTTTATTATCCTTTTGACATTTTATTTTCAGCTTAAATGCCTATTGATGTCAAAGTGGATTTTTTTTTCAATTTCTTGCTTAAGTCTCTTAGCTGTCAGTATAGGGAAGGGAAGAGAAAAAACCCCAAATCCTTTCCCTTTTCTCTCTCCTTCACTTCCCAAATCTTCTTTGGGAACAATGTTATTTTTTTTTTGTAGTTTAAATTCCAGGGTACCTTACATTGTTGCTTTTGCAGTTTAACCCAGTCAACCAAGACTTTCTCTTCCTATCTTCCTCCTGAACATTCTTTTCCGGTCGAGTTCTTCTTTGAGGTGGCCATTTCTGACCACTGCTGCAACCGCTTTCGGGAAAGGGAGTAATGGCCAGCTGAGGAGGAGAGATGCAGCTCTCCTCAACCCTGATGGCAGTCTACCCACTCTTCACCATCTCTATGGGGTGGCTTAGCCCCAAAACCAGCTGGCTCAGGGTGCTCTGGTGGCAAGCACGGATCGAAACCATGCACAATCGCGGTTTCGGTCTGTCAGCGAAGGAAACCGGAAGTCCAATAAATCAGCTATTTGCACTATTCAGCTATTTGTATTGGTTTTTGTTGCAATGGTTTTGGTCTCAACTCTGGAATTCAGTACAGATTATACCATTCAAAGTATTGCATTAAACGAAAAAGGACTTACTTTAGAATAAGTGATGGTTAGGCTCATACTATATCTGTTAGTGATAATTGGATGAATCATTAAATGAAGAATTGAAGTCAACAAAGGAGATATGGCTAGGATGTATTTAGACTTCTTAGAATATTTCTCCAAGTAAATTGTAATTATTTATAATCATAAATAAAATTGAAGAATATTTTCCCTGTCCCCTAATTAATACCAAGAGAGTTAAATATATCACTAAGCTTATCAGCCACATATTCACAAACATACACATACATTTTCATCTCTCTCTCCCTCTGTGTGTGTGTGCGTGTGTATGTGAGTGTGTAGAAAAGTAGCACTAGTTTAATGAAAATGCTAGTTTGTTACACTCTTCTGATTATTTTTGTTCACATATTCTTGCAAAATTCTTTTTAATTTCTTAGGACATAAATTAATTAGTCTCATAATTATCTGGAAGAGCTTTCAGTGGCTACAGGGCACAGTGAGGTGGAATTAATTGGGATGATATAATGAGAGCAATATTTACCCCCTCTTAATGGAAACTATGGTTACTTGGAGGGGAATTACTAACACTGAACATGAAATAGGTTGAAAAGATCAAACAGTTTGGATATAGAATTGCATATGTAGATATAGCAAGAGAGAAAAAAGAGTTTGCAATTCATACCATTGGGGCATTTCAGGCACTTTGGTATCTGCTTGTGGCTATTTCAACAAATAACAAAGGCTTTTGTTAGAAAATCCAACAGAGGAGAATATTTTACCTCAGAGTTGAACTATGTGGGGTCCTTGGTGCTCTCTGAGCTTGGTTGTTTTCCTTGAAGACATTTCATTATCCAACTAGTTAACATCACCAGGGCTAGAATGGAGTGGAGTTTGTACCATCTGCTACAGACAACTGGAAAGCTCATTCTAAATCCTCCAAGTAGTAGGTTATCCCTGAACATTTTTGTTTCCTTTTTAGTTTAACAGTTAAGAAGGAAATCAAAAGACCAGAACACTTCCACTTCATCAGCTTGGATCAGATAAGCAAAAATTAATCCCAGGCAAACAATCAAGCAGAAAATAATGTTTTAGTCAAGGCACTACCATTGAGAAAACTACATCTCCACTCAAACTGGTAGGACAAGTCACTTTATATTAATAGGAAGCAAGCCTCACTCCTTCCTAGCACTGAAGATGAAGTCACCTAAGTAGCCCCATGACAAGACAGGTGCAAATAAATTTAACAAATAACAACAACAACAATGATGATGATGATGTTACCTACTGAGTAATGGTAGGTCTGCAAGAAAACAACTGAGCTCAGAGTGCACTAAGGACCCCACATTGTTAGAAATCTTTATACACTGCTCAAAAAAATAAAGGGAACACAAAAATAAGACATCCTAGATCTGAATGAATAAAATATTCTTATTAAATACTTTGTTCATTACATATTTGAATGTGCTGGCAACAAAACCACAGAAAAATTATCAATGGAAATCAAATTTAGCAACCCATGGATGTCTGGATTTGGAGTTACATTCAAAATTAAAGTGGAAAAAAACACTACAGGCTCATCCAACTATGATGCAATGTTCTTAAAACAAGTCAAAATGAGGCTCAGTAGTGTGTGTGGCCTCCGCGTGCCTATATGACCTCCCTACAATGCCTGGGCATGCTCCTGATGAAGTAGCAGATGGTCTCCTGAGGGATCTCCTCCCACACCTGGACTAAAGCATCCCCCAACTCCTGGACAGTCTGTGGTACAACATGGCATTGGTGGATGGAGCGAGACATGATGTCCCAGATGTGCTCAATTGGATTCAGGTCTGGGGAATGGGCAGGCCAATGTCTTCATCTTGCTGGAACTGCTGACACACTCCAGCCACATGAGGTCTAACATTTTCTTGCATTAGGAGGAACCCAGCATATGGTCTCACAAGGGATCTGAGGATCTCATCTTGGTACCTAATGGCAGTCAGGCTACCTTTGGCAAGCACATGGAGGGCTGTGTGGCCGCCCAAAGAAAGGCCACCCCACAACATTACTGACCCACTGCCAAACCGGTCATGCTGGAGGATGTTGCAGGCAGCAGAACATTCTCCACGTCATCTCCAGACCCTGTCATGTCTGTCACATATGCTCAGTGTGAACCTGCTTTCATCTGTGAAGAGTACAGGGCACCGGTGGCAAATTTGCTAATCTTGGCATTCTCTGGCAAATGCCAAACGTCCTGCATGGTGTTTGGCTATAAGCACAACCCCCACCTGTTGATGTCGGGCCCTCATACCACCCTCATGGAGTCTGTTTCTGACCGTTTGAGCAGCCACATGCACATTTGTGGCCCATTTTGCAGGGCTCTGGCAGTGCTCCTCCTGTCCCTCCTTGCACAAAGGTGGAGGTAGTGGTCCTAATGCTGGGTTGTTGCCCTCCTACAGCCTCCTCCATGTCTCCTGATGTACTGGCCTGTCTCCTGGCAGCACCTCCATGCTCTGGACACTATGCTGACAGACACAGCAAACCTTCTTGCCACAGCTTGCATTGATGTACCATCCTGGATGAGCTGCACTACCTGAGCCACTTGTATGGGTTGTAGACTCCGTCTCATGCTACCACTGGACTGAAAGCACCACCAGCATTCAAAAGTGACCAAACCATCAGCCAGAAAGCATAGGAACTGAGAAGTGGTCTGTGGTCACCACCTGCAGAACCACTCCTTTATTGGGGATGTCTTGCTAACTGCCTATGCTTTCCACCTGTTGTCTATTCCATTTTCACAACAGCATGTGAAATTGATTGTCAGTCAGTGTTGCTACCTAAGTGGACAGTTTGATTTCACAGAAGTGTGATTGACTTGGAGTTACATTGTGTTGTTTTAATATTCCCTTTATTTTTTTGAGCAGTGTATATAAAAGTGTAGTTTGATCATCAACGCTGCAACTGGGCAACATTGGTAAGGCCAATGAAAATGAATGTGAATCTTTTCAAATTCAGACTTTCATTTTTATTTTTTTTATTTCAGCAAGTGAAATCAAATGAAACTTATTTTTATCTATGCAGAAGTGTGTCTTGGAAATCCTTAGTTCAGGTCTTAGTTATATATATATCCGTATTGCATGCCAAAACAACAAGGCACAAAGACAGTTTCTTCTCCCATGCCATCACTTTGCTAAACACAAAATTCCCACAGAGCCGTCTTATGCCTAATATCTAATCATGTAGTAGGACTATGTTACTATTATCCTTCTCATCTTTCCTATTACCTACTCCTATTGGTATCTTATGACTATCACTTATTGAATGTATCTTATAATGTATGACTGTACCTTATGATTTATGTATTATCATTTTGTTGCTGGAAGTTTATGCAATGGAGACAAATTCCTCGTGTGTCCAATCACACTTTGCCAATAAAGAATATTCTATTCTATTCTATTCTATTCTATTCTATTCTATTCTATTCTATTCTATTCTATTCTATTCTATTCTATTCTATTCTATTCTATTCTATTCTATTCTATTCCATTCCATTCCATTCCATTCCATTGCATTCCATTCCATTCTCATATAAGATATATGATATTTCAGGCATTCTCCCTATCTCCAATCAGACGATAATTGAATTGGCTAAGAATGTAGAGTTTCTGGAAGAATTATTCAGCTAATGATGGCTTCAGTGAATCTACATTTATTTTTTTTAATTTTTGAGTTCTGTCAATAATTTTAATTTTGCCATTCTATTTGGAAAATGAACATATATGCACCCACATATTTTAGATTCAATCAGTTTTCACTGTGCTGATCCTGGCAGGCATCTCCTAGCTTATGAATGAAGAAGCTTCTTCAGGTGGGCAGGAATTGCCCTTTCTACTATAGCACTTGGACAAACCCCATGAAAAAGATGTCACCAACTTTATTGTGGGTTTTTTTTTTTATTACTACTTTCTGGAATCAGTATGGGCAACTAGAGAATAAATGATCTTACAGGAGATTTCAGCTTTTGCAAATATTCTCCTTTCCTCTGCCACCAGTGGTGGGATTCCCCAAAAAATTACTACCGGTTCTGTGGGCATGGCTTGGTGGACATGGCAGGGGAAGGATACTGCAAAATCCCATTCCCTCCCCACCCCACTAACCTGCTTTCCAGCTCCGTTCTCTTTCGCAGGGCAACCAAAGAATACCCAGCTGGGACTCGGGAGGCAGAGTATAGATAGGGGTGGGGCCAGTCAGCGGTGATATTTGCCAGTTCTCTGAACTACTCAAAATTTCTGCTACCGGTTGCTACCACCAAACTGTCTGCCACCAAACTGAATATTCACTGAGCAGATAAAGCAGAAGAGCCCAGATCCCCCAAGACAGAGCATATAGTAAATGCCAGTTTAGAAAATAGCTTATTTTAACTTTGCCAAGGTTAGACACTGCTAACATTGATTCAGGGCCATGTCCCAAATCAAATTAATTAGTCTGAAGCTTACTGTCTCCTATTGATAGATATCCACATTTTATCCCATAAGGGTCACATGTATACCCATCCACTTGAAAAGATAAAGACTTTCACCAGTCAGACAAATAAAAGTAGGACTTATATAGCTTCTGCTTCATCATCACTGTATTTGAGAGTGGCAGATGAAGATGGCAAACATTTAAAAAAAAAAAAATCTTCATAATTGTTCCCAGCAAACATCTCCATGATAGCACATTAGAAGTAGAAGCCATGTTTTCTTAATTCTTTCAATGGGTTATATATTTAATTTATATATTTAATTTAAGTTTTTAGTTAAATTTATTTTTAATCCCACTTTTATTACCTACCTGAATGAATGAATGAATGAATGAATGAATGAATGAATAAATGAATGAATGAATAAATGAATGAATGAATGAATGAATGAATGAATGAATGAATGAATGAATTCTTTATTGGCCAAGTGTGATTAGACACACACGAAATTTCTCTTGGTGCATCTGATCTCAGTGTATATAAAAATAAAAGATACATTCATCGAGAATCATAAGGTACAATACTTAATGTAGTCATAGGGTACAAATAGGCAATTAAATCATACTAGGAAACAGTCAATATAAATTGTAAGGATAAGTAATTCAAACTGGTGAATATACATAGTGCCTTCCTCATTCTGTTTTCTTCTTAACAAACCTGGACTGGCTCAAGTCACTCTGCTGGCTTTCATGCCTAAGTCAGGACTAGAACTCCCCATCTCCTGGTGATTGACCCAAAGTCACCCAGCTGCCTTTCATGTCAAAGGCAGGACTAGAACTCACTGTTTCCTGGTGATTGACACAAACTCACTCTGCTGGCTTTCATGCCTAAGACAGGACTAGAACCCACCAACCCTTGTGTTTAGGCTAGCATCTTAACCACTAAACCAAACTGACATTTATATAAATCATATAAAAGGCAGAGGTTATTACATGCTAGTCATCATCAAAGCCAGATCTAAAATATGAGTTGGGTTTGCAGAAGTGAAAATACAAATAGCTCCCTGTTTTGGTTCTATCGTAACCTTCCTCTCTTTTCCTGTTTCTGTGGGGTGCCTGGGCTCTTCTACCCTGATATTTTAAATCTTTCTAACCCTTATTTTTTCTAATGGAATGCACTCCTAGTGATCATAAGTAATATCTTATCCCTACTTCACAGTATTTTTTTCCTTTATTTGATGACCTTGTAATCCCTTGCTTTGGGTTAGGGTCAGGTGACTGAGTGGAGCTGATATTTACTGGCCAGATGCCCTTCCTGATGCCGATTCAGAGTTCACAGTAGATATTTCCTCTTTGTACCCTGATAGAGAAACATCTTTCACTGCCTAGGATTAAACGTATGAGTAGAAGGCAAATGTCTTCGCCTCTAAGCCATAAAGCTCATCCCTGCTTCCTACAGTAGTATATTTATGGAAAATCAGATTTCCCGCCCCCCTTTTCCTTTCAGAGAAAAAAACAAAAAACTTCCAGCTGCATTTTATAATCCCAGACCGAAAAGCAGGAAGATAGAAAGAAAGGGAGTGAATCTGACAATCACTTTCTGTGCAACGTTTGGCCAGTTTCCTTCTTGGCACCTGCCTTTAAGGCAACCATCTGGGTTTAAACTGAAGAAGGCAAAGAATTATAAGAACAAAAATTCAGCAAAACAAGTGGACTTTTCTTATTCCCTCCCCCTCCCTCTCTCCCTCTATCTCTCCTACCTTCCCTCTCTCCCTCCTTCCTTCCCTCCCTCCGTCTCTCCCTATATCTTTCCCACTTTCTCTCTCTCTCTATCCCTCTCTCTCCCTCCCTCCATTTTCTTTCAGAGGCTTTAATAAAGCTTAGCTTTATCATTTAGCCTTGCCTTGTAACCTCTTCTCCTGAATTTAACTTAAATGGAACTCTTTGTTAGTTCAGCCTTCCATCACCTTCTTTCTCCAGTTTGATTGAAATACAACTCTAAGTCCTTCTTGTCAGAGAACGTTCTTTTTAATCTGGAATTGCAAAGGGTGGATTGCATTCGTGTGTACATTTGTATCTTCGGCTGAAGGATGTATTGATATAAGCTTCTGCTAAAATCATTTGTTTAAAAATTATCAGCCCCACCACAGTGGAATGACTGCAGATGTGCACTATGCCCTGTTTTTCCAATCTTTCCCCACTAAAAGCCATAATTTTCTCTCTTGTGTTGGGATAGCGTCTCTATACAGAGGTCTCCTAAATCTTACTGTCCCATAAATATGTGAACATATATCTGTGATTTATTACAATTTAGCTCTTGTTTCTGTGAAGGAGGTTTACTGCACTGAGACTCCTCATTAATCTCATTCATAACCCATAGTATAAACACAACCTTTTCAATACATAACAGCAAGAAACATGGGTATAATTTATGATTGCATTTGGGAAGAAGGATGAACGACAAACATTTCTTTTCTTGGAGTTTGAATACCCATTGATAAGCTGGCAGAATTCACAGAATATTTTATGCACCTTCTTATTACACATTTTGTCTAATCCTTATAATGCCACCTAAACCCTGGGAGTAATTGTTGGGAATTTTCAAGCAATACCTTGAATTCTGCTTCCAATTAGTCAATGTAGGGTTGAATTCTCCAAGCTGTAGTTTTTTCATGACATTTGAGGGTTCCAATCATTTATATAGTTATACCTGTTAATTTACTGTCTGTATTAACTATAGATTTTATGAAACGTTGAGATAATTTGGAAATGTTTCATTAGAGGAAAGATGTTTATTTTTTAAAAAAAAGTCCTTAATAATAATGTTTAATTTGCTTCCCATTTAAAATAATCCTTAAGCAAACATATGTAGATAGTTCTCAACTTACAACTGTTCATTTAGAGACCATTCAAAGTTACACTGGCACTGAAGAAAGTGATTTAAGATTATTTTTCAACTCTTAGGCCCATTGCAGCATCCCCATGGTTATTTGATCAAAATTCAGAGGCTTGGCAACTGACTCATATTTATGACGGTTGCAGTGTCCTGGGATCATGTGATCACCTTTTGTAACCTTCTGTCCAGTGAAGTCAATGGGGAAACCAGATTTGCTTAACAACCTTGTTACTAACTTAATATCTGCAATGATTCACTTAATAACTGTGGCGAGAAAGATCATAAAATGGAGCAAATGTCTCACTTACCAGCAGAAATTTTGGGCTCAGTTCAGAGGTGGTATTCAGCAGGTTCTGTCCAGTTCTGGAGAACCAGTAGTGGAAATTTTGAGTAGTTTGGAGAACCAGCAAATGCCACCTCTGACTGGCCCCACTCCCATCTATTCTCTGCCTCCCGAGTCCCAGCTGATTGGCTGGGTCTTCTTTTGTTGCCCTGCACAGGAGAATGGAGCTGGAAAGCAGGTTAGTGGGGTGCGAAAGGAATGGTATTTTGCAGTAATTTTTCCCCTGGAGTGAGTTGGGATTTTACAGTATCCTTCCCCTGCCATGCCCACCAAGCCACATCCACCAAACCATGTCACACCCACCAAGCCATGCCCATAGTAGTGTGGTAAAAAAAATTTGAATCCCACCACTGGCTCAGTTGGGGTTGTAAGTTGAAAAGTATGAGTTTTTTTCTGGTGTTTATCCCACAAATGTCTTGATAGAACTGGTGAATGTGCTGATTGTTTGAATTGCAACTATTATATAATAAATTCAATTAGAATGGTTATGTGAGATTGTACAAAAGCCCTAAATCTCATTCTTAAGCTTTGAAATAAATGTAAAGGCTGCATTATCCACATATTACTATTTCAAAAGTTGCTATGATATATTTATTAAACAGTAAAATAATGGAATTCATCTGATCATGCCTTAATTTACTCAAAGTATAGCTAGGCCTGGCTCCAACCCAATAAAGTCAATGGAAAGCTGATTGAGGGCCTTTAGAAAAATAAGGAGACTATATTCTTATTCATTTAAAAAAAAGATATTTGCAAAGCCAAAAATGTTCTTATTTGGCAGATACTAAATACGCATGGAGTACTTTCCTCAATAAGTATTTAAGTGGTAGAAACAGCACTTTTAATGCAAAGGAAGCTAAATCTTAAAGATATCCAAGTGTTGTTTTGAAATTTATTTTGCAGCCATCTGTTTTTTCACTAATATCTTGTTTGGACCTTCAGCAGGAACCGACCTAAACTCAGCGTTGAAATGGAATTCCAATATTATTATTAAATTCACTATATGAGATTTGGATCACAGTTATGGTTTCTCCTATTGGCTTAAATTCCAGAGACAGAAAACAATAAGATAAAACTTATGGTTTGATAAACATGTCCCATGCAATAGCAATAGCAGTTAGACTTATATACTGCTTTACAATGTTTTATAGTCCTCTCTAAGTGGTTTACAGAGTCAACATCTTGGCCCCAACAATTTGGGACCTCATTTTATTGAACTTGGAAGGATGGAAGGCTGAGTCAACCTTGAGCCTTGTGAGATTTGAACTGGCAAATTGCAGGCAGTTGGCAGAAGTAGCCTGCAGTACTGTACTCTAATAGTATAACTCATATTTACATTCCAGCACCTCTTTTGATGGGAAGCCATTGGTGCCTCTGAAACACTGATCTGTTCTGATGAATTCTCAGGGTAAACAGTTGGTAAGATCAGGTACTCCAAAAGGTTTTGGTGATTACACAGTTAGTGTAATTCCCCAGGTTCCTTCCAGCTCCAAATATCCTGGTCTAAAGGTCTATTCCTGAGATATCAGTTATGGTGAAGATAATTGTCTCCTGTAAGGAAAATAGGCTGGTTCTGCATCTATAAAGTTTTGCTCTCAAGAATGAGCTCCTGAAAAAGGGGGTAACTGTTAGATGTGTTTGAAGTTCAGGGACAATCTCAACTCCAAGCCATATAATTCAGTGGTGGGATTCCAAATTGCACATTACTGGTTCTGCACACACTCAAAGAGCACTTTGCACATGCGCGCAGAGCTCAAAGATCACTCTTGATGAGGTGAGCTATTTTTTAGCTCAGCTGAGGTGCAGCAATCCACTCTGCGATTAGAATCAGCTGAGCTAAAAATCCATGGTGCCAGTCGGAGGTGGCATTTCCACAATCGGTATGCCAGAACTGGTCCGAACCATCTGAATACCACCTCTGGTATAATTGCTTGCATAAATCTTAGATCCATACAACTGCACACTTTCTTAGGTAGAGAAATCCATATAAGAAGGATAGAGGATCTAGAATAAACAAAAATGTCCCAATTGACTTGGCTCTAAATGCTTCTCTGAAACAACTTGTGCCTTCCTGTATCTCTGAAACCATCTTTGTGACTTGACCTAAGCCTGTTGGCTTGAGGTTTTACAGAAAGAAATGAGCTGGTGTGTTGCTGGACTAAAAGCAGAGCCTCATAAAATATGATTCGTGCTGAAACAAATAAAAAGCAGTAAATCTTATTCCCCAATGGCTATTTTTATATAATAAGAAAGTGAAATGGATTCCCAATCAAGGAGACCATGCCAAACTGTTGGTTAGATGGGGAACACTAAGCTATATCCTGACAGGAGAACAGAGAAATCTAATTTCTTAATTGGAAGATTAGAAATGGAGTAGTCCCAGTTTTCTAAGATGGATATCTCGCTGTGTACTTGCCTGATTTGTGGAAAGCAAGCAAGATGGATTTCCTGTCGGAAAGAAAAGAGGGATTTCAGTGGGATTTACTTCTCTGCTGTTAAGAATAGAAAGTTTTCATACTGTTAATTGATTATGAGCTGACAGTTCATCCACTGAAAGCTCTTCAATTAGTTTACAGCCTCAATGATATTAAAAAAGGTAGGTGGTATAAGAGAAATATCCTAAAGAAAACAGCTATACGAATGAATTGCTGAGACTCTAGAAAGAGTACTAAGAAGAGCAACAAAATGATTAGGAGAATGGAGATTAAAACATACAAGAACGGTTGCAGGAATTGCATATGTCTAGCTTAATGAAAAGAAGGACTAGGGGAGACATGATAACAGTGTTCCAATATTAGAGGGGCTGCCCCAAAGAAGAGGGGGAAATCAACCTAATGTTCAAAGCACTTGAAAGCAGGACAAGAAGCAATGAATAGAAATCAGTCAAGGAGAAAAGCAACCTAGAACTAAGGAGAAATTTCTTGACAATTAGAGCAATTAATCAGTTGCCTCCAGAAGTTGTGGATGCTCTAAAACTGGAGGCTTTTAAGAAGAGATTGTGCAACCGTTTGTCTGAAATGATATAGGATTCCTGCTTGATCAGGCAGTTGGACTAGAAGGCATCCAATGTCCCTTCCAACCCTATTATTCTGTTCTGTTATTTTGCTTAGTGAGAAGATTCAGAGCTATGTATCGGTGTTGTGAAGGGCAGATGCAGATTGTGCTGCCACAATATTGGCTTGTTACTTACATGGATTGGGTACGGCCAGTCTAGAGAAAAGAAGGATTAGGGCAGAGGTGTTATTCAGGAGATTCTGACCAGTTCTGGAGAACCAGTAGCGGAAATTTTGAGTAGTTCAGAGAACCAGCAAATCCCACCTCTGATTGGCCTCACCCCCATCTATTCTCTGCCTCTCGAGTCCCAGCTGATTGGATGGGTCTTCTTTGTTTGCCCTCCACAAGAGAATGGAGCTGGAAAGCAGGTTAATGGGGTGGGGAGGGAATGGGATTTGGCAATAACCTTCCCCTAGGAGTGGCGTGGGAATGGGGATTTTGCAGTATCCTTCCCCTGCCACGCCCACCAAGCCAGTAAAAAAATTTGAATCCCACCACTGGACTAGGGGTGACATAGCAATATTCCAGTATTTGAGAGGCTGCCACAAAGAAGAAGGGAACAGTTTCTTTTCTAAAGCACCAGAAGGCAAGACAAGAAGCAAAGGATGGGAACTAATCAAGAAGAGAAGCAACTTGGAACTGAGGAGAAACTCCCTAACAGTGAGGACAATTAACTAGTGGACAGTTTACCTTCAGAAGTTGTAGGGACTTCATCACTGGAGGTTTTTAAGAAAAGACTAGACAGCCACCTTCTGAAATGGTATAGAGTCTCCTGCTTAAGCAGGGAGTTGGACTAGAAGACTTCCAAGGCCCCTCCCGACTCTAGTCTGATTGACTGTTTTTGATGGGAGATAATTGGACTTGGAATCACACAATAAGTTTAACAGGAATTGAATCTGGTTTTCCTTAATCCTGGTTTCCTATAACCATAAGAATAAAAACAGACCATGTACTGAATCCAAGATACAATACAGAAACAAGAATTGTTCATTTCTGTAATTATTTCCCAAGAGGCAAATTGCCAGAGAAAAATGATACGTATCTATAGAGCATGGCATATCCACAACATAAGGTTCTTCTGTTTTTCTACCCTTGTTTTGCAGCTTGAAATGATTAACTTTAAAATTAATGTTAAGAAACATGAGTGCCCAAGTCCTCACAAAGAACTCTGCTCTGTTTGAGTCATGATGCAGATTCCACCCATGGCTTTCACGACATCCTTCTTCTCCTTGAAATTCTGAAAATGAAAACTGGGCTAGGAATCAACTTGACGATGGCATATATGTCACTTGTTGACTGAGGCAAGTACAGAGCAAGATGTCCTTGGCAGATGTGCCTTCTGCAACCTGTTGACTGTGACTGAGTTCCAAGATCAATTAGGCAACACAAACACTTTGTGTGCAGTCGTGTTTCTCATATTCCACACTTAAAATGAACAAGGGGTACAAGTTACAGAAAGCTTCATTAAACATAGAGACCTATTGCCTGTCAGACCAGATATGTTTGCATTATTCTCTCTCTTCCACAAGGAAACTTCCTAAAATAACTTGGTGCTTTTAGGCAATTTTCTTTTCATTTGATCACATTCATGAAATGGTCTTGAAGTACTTTGGATCAGGACTGCTGGTGGAGGGTGGGGGAGGGATTCATTTCCTCCATCCCTTCTCACGGAAATGTTTCCAGACTGTCTGGTTTCATGGAAAATTAGAAGTTTCCAAAGATTACTTTGTTTACTTTTGATTATTCAGTAAAACTGTCAGAAATTAAACAAATGGTTCCTTTGGTCCTGGTGTGCCTCCTTCTTGAGCAAAACCATTTTGGGTCTCAGAAACAATTACAGATCTGTAGTCAAGGGTTTGAAAATTTGAAAACTGTAATCCCTAATCGAATATGATCTATGTAATCCTAGAAAGGAAAATAATAATTGGAGTAGGGTAGAGGTAGGGTGGGGTGGGGTGGGATGGGATGGGATGGGAGGGGGTAGGGTAGGGTAGAGTGGAATAGAATAGAATAGAATAGAATAGAATAGAATAGAATAGAATAGAATAGAATAGAATAGAATAGAATTTATTTGGCCAAGTGTAATTAGACACACAAGGAATTAGTCTCTGGTGCAGAAGCATTTAGTGTACATACAAACAACAGAGTAATATGATATAATCATGATACTAATAAGAGAAGGTAGTAGAAAAAATGAGAAGGATAATAATAATAAAGCTATATTACATAGCTACATCTTTAGACATAGAGAATACTGTGGGAATTAGCTGTTAGCAGAGTGATGGCATAGCGGGGAGGGGTATATCCCTGTGTCTAGTTGTTTTGGCATGCAATGCCCTATAGTGCCATCTTGAGGGAAGGAATTGAAACAGTTTATGTCCAGGATGTGATACCCTCAGCCCTCTTTTTGACCTGTGCAGTATACAATGGGGATTTTCTTTCTTTGTGTTTTGAGAGGTAATGTCACTCTGCAGATCATGGAAAATAGTGATAAAGACATATGTAGAACATTCCACTAACAACTATACAGTAGGACTCAAGAATAAAACCAACCCCAAGAGCAATTTATATATACAGTATATATATATATATATATATAAATCTTATTCTCTTCAATATCTCATGAAAGAGAGGAATGCTCTTAAAATGTTGAACCAGTAAGATATTTGAGCAAAGATGTTTCAAGATCTATTTCCAGATTTACTGTGTAAAAGAAAATATTAATATTTACACATATTTATTTAGGTAGTCACTTCATACAACTGGAGGTTTCTATTTAAATTTCTCATGTTTAATGGGGGGAAATGGTGCTAACTATAAGTAACACATAAGCAGAAGTGCAATATGAAGGATTTAATTTTCAAATATCTGTTGCTTCTAAGCTGGAAAACTCCAGGTGACACTCTACCCTGCTGTTTTTTCAACTTCCTGAGGAACAAAATACCTGTAGAACAAAAGGAAATTAAATCTGCCTTATTTCACACTGATATAGCTAGCCACTCTTTTTTTTTTCTCCCAGAGGAAAAACAAAAGTAACATGTTCAATATCATTCTTGTCGTCTTCTTCTTCTTCTTCTTCTTCTTCTTCTTCTTCTTCTTCTTCTTCTTCTTCTTCTTCTTCTTCTTCTTCTTCTTCTTCTTCTTCTTCTTCTTCTTCTTCTTCTTCTTCTTCCTCCTCCTCCTCCTCTGCATCCGCATCCACATCCACATCCTCTTTGCTGCCATCTATAGGTCATGTGAATTTCTGCACTTGCAGACCTGATAATTTTCCACCATTGCAAACTTTGCCTTTGTTCATACTCTGATCCAGACTGGAGTTCTCTCTCTTTTTTTCTTTCATCTTTAGAATTATTTGTTTGGGTGTGCTAATTGATGTGGAAAATCAAAAGTTACTGATCTCAGTGTAAAAAAAAAGTCTCAATGACTTCTACAGGCAATCTATCTTTAAGCCAGCAATTCCTTTTGTTGCATAGACATAGCAGTTGAATATAGTATCCTTGAATGTGAAGGCCTTGGGGACATCTGAAAAAAAAAATGATGAAAGTTATAAGAGAATCAATCACTGATTTTCTCCTAAAAGAGGCTCACCATAAAACATGCAAAATTTTATGCAGAGCTCTTTTCTAAAGAAAGTGTTTTTATTTATTTTTTTGTAGTAGCCACTTACAGCGTAGTTTGGATTTCTTTAAGTGATTGATTGAGTTATTTGGTTCAAAGGCTTTGTTGCTAGCCATTAGTTTACATCTGCTAAGTTTCATGCTCCAAATAAAGGTCAAATGGAATTTATATCCACCCTTTGCAGAAAAAAAAATCAATCAATTAAAGACAATAATAATAGAAATTAAAGATAGAAATTTAAATAATACCTTCCACTCACTTCTGCATCAGAACATTTTCAATGTCCATACTCTGATATGAATAACACATTAAAAGGGATCTTGGGGGTCTTCCAGTCCAGCCCCCTCCTCAGGCAAGAAACCCTATACCCATGATGGCAAACTATGGCACGTGTGCCACAGGTAGCATGCAGAGCCACTTGTGCCAGCACATGAGCCACAGGCAAACCTACCTCACTGCGCATGCGCATGACTCACAGCTGATTTTTCAGTGGGTTTGAGGGCTTTTTTGGCCTCCCAAAGGCTTGAAAAAAGCCTTTGCAGGCTTTGCAGGACAAATAATAGGCCCATTTTGTCACTTCCTGTAATACCGGAAGTGATGAAATAGGCCTATTATTCGTCCTGGAAAGCCTGCAGAGGCTTTTTTCAAGCCTCTAGGAGGCCGAAAAAGGCCTCAAACCAGCCGAAAAATCAGCTGTGAGGCGGAGTCCAGGTAAGGGGTGGGGGGTGGGGAGGGATTGTGCATTCATGCACAGGGGGCATGGGGAGGCACATTACCTTCTGGGTGCTGGCATGCAAGCATGCGAGCGCAAGCACAATTTTTGGTACAACAACCCAAAAAAGGTTATCCACTACTGCCCTATACCATTTCAGACAAATGGTTATCCAATCTCTTCTTATGAAGGCAGCTTGTTCCACTGACTAATTGTTCTAACTGTTGGGAAATTTCTCCTTAGTTCTAGGTTGGTTCTCTTCTTTGATTAGTTTCCATCTTATCTACCTTCAGGTGGTTTGGATAATAAATTGACCTCCTCTTCTTTGTGGTAGCCTTTTAGATATTGGAAAACTGCTATCATGTTATCTCTAGTTCTTCTTTTCATTAGATTAGACATACCAAATTTGTTCAAATGTTCTTCATATGTTTTGGCCTCCAGTCCCCTAATTATCTTTGTTGCTCTTCTCTACGCTCTTTCTAGAATCTCAACATTTTTATATATATCAGGGCAACCCCGACTGGATAAAATATTCCAAGTGTGATCTTACCAAGATATTATAGAGTGGTACAAACTCCTGAATCTTATCATTTATTTCTGAAATTTAGATGAAAGTCTTAACTGATTTTCTTCAGACCACTCCAGTCCATCCCATAACTAAACAAGGAAAGGCTCATATACTCACATATTGAGAAAAGAAAAAAAAACTTTTACAGATATACAGTAGTTACAGTAATAACTATCAAAACCCATTTTAAATATTAATTAACTCTACACATGAACTTTTTATATCATTATGTTTTGCAATTTGGCAAACTTCTAGTTGTCATTTCCAAACCTGAATCTCTATAATCACATGGAATAATACTATGAAATCTGAGCATCGGTATTTTTGCATTAATTTTCTTCTTGAAACCTAAAAATTTGTATTACATATTACTGGTGGTGTGCTAACTTCCCAGCAACAGAAAACTGTAGATACAAATAAAAACAGTGTTTGGGATAACTTTAAGGTTGGTAGAGGATTCAGTTTTTTAAAAAAAGTTTATCATAATCTTTAAAACTGCTGTATGAAAGTTCACAAACTCCATTTGTATTGACAAGACTCTTGAGCAAAGAAGTGTGAGGCATAAATAATCTTTTTCTCCTCTTTGCTATTTTCCACAGAGATGATCCAATTCAATATTATAACAATCACGCTGCATATGTAAACTACAATCTGATTTTAACTTCTACTCCACTAAGAGCTATTTTTGAATTTTTCCACAGCACTTTATAAAGTGATGGCCTTGATGGTGAACAATAGAGTTCTGCATGTATTAGAAATCATTTAGAAAAAAACAATTGTGAACATTAATGTCAATATGGATTTCTCAAGGACATATCTTGCCAGACTAATCTCCCTTCACATTTTTGATGCGATAGCATCTTTAATAGACTTGTGGTACAGCTGTAGATCTAATTGATTTCGATTTTAGTGGAATGTTTTACCAAGTATCCCATGCAGGGCACGAAATTAGTTAAGTGGAAGCACTTCCTCCCTGCTAATATTCTAGAAATTGATTCACCATCATCATATTTTAATGACCCCATAATCCTTACAGGGTGGAGTTTGGACAACTGAATGGAGCTAGCAGAGTGTTTAATGGCCAGATGCCCTTCCTATTGCCAATGTGGAGTTTTGTCTGGCAGATATATTCTCTCAGAGAGAGAAATATTTGCCTCTACCTAGGATCCAACTCACAGCCTCCTGATTGTGACGTGAGAGCTCCACCTCTAGGCCAATGCACCACTCCATTCTAGAAATTGATTATTTAATTTATTTAATTAATAATCAATTATTACTCAGAGTCTTTGGAAAACTGAAAAATAATTCTGCATATCTAATAGTTAAGAGTAGGAAGTTTGAATCATTTAAAAACAACTTTTGCAAATAAAAATAATAAAATAAAACCAAAAATAGTACTAATAGTGATAGAAGACTTGGGTGCATTGGCAGAACATCTGGAAGACTATTTAAACATCGTTGGTGCTGAATTAATCACTACCAGTCAATTGCAAAATGAAGCTTGCATTTTGTGGCAATATCTTTAACACCATCAAACCATAACATCTGTTTATCCCAGGTCCTTGGAAAGGATTCAGTGGGTGGGTAAAAATGCAGTCCAAAACATCTACCATTAACTTCTACTCCCATACTTCTCCCAATAATTTCTACTAGATATTTCATTTTCCCACTGTTCTTTTTTTTTTGTAAGCAGGAGATAAACATTTCCATTCAGTGAAAAAAAATCATTGTAACAATATAACAATATATGTTTTAGGGATATTGGTATGCATTTCTTTACATACTAAATTTTTATAAGTACTTTCTCTAATATGGATTATTTGTAGAAAGGTACTTACTGTGCCTCTCTCTGTCTCTGTCTCTCTCTCTCTCTCTCTGTCTCTCTTTCTCCCTCTCTCCCTCCCTCTCTCTCTCCCCTCTCATCTGTACATACACATGCATACACACATACACATTTATCATTAAAACAGTCTTTGCAGATTTCCATAATCTAAACATTTTGAGTCTATAAGTATTACCTCTGAGAATTGATTTAAAATTGGGAGGGGGGGATCACTAATTTATTTCACACTGAAGAAGAAAATCTGATAAAGTTGTATTAAATAAAACAAATGAATGAATAAATTTCTAGCTAAAGCAGTTTTGCTCCAGTTTGGTCTTTGAATTGAATTAGTTTACCTTTAAGAGCAGTAATCATGTTTACTAATAGTTTTAATTGCATGATTTAGATGTTTACACTGTTCTTTTGTTGTTATCTTTTGAATAAATTTAATTATTGCACCTTGCTTATAATACATAGAGTGGACATAAATATTGCATATAAATAAATTCACACATACACACACACACACACACACAATCAAACAAACAAGGAGTTTGTGTTTTCTAATCTAATTATTCATAAAGATGCAGTATAAGATACTTGGCACAAGTAGTTAACATTATCAGATATTTTTATTTTTCTTGTTATTGTGTTTATATCAAAACTTTCTGCATAAGATACACTCAGATCATTTTATGCATTAATATTTACTAAATGAATGATCAATTTTAAAAAATCAAGCTGGCCACCATACCGCTTGAAAAGACCACACAAAATGTTCTTTTAAAATAACTACTTATGAATCTGACTAGTCTTACTTACTTAATTTATATAACTATACAAGGAGACCCTGTTTTGCAAGAAAAAAAATCCACAAGATGGACACATAACTGCTTTGAAATGGATATGAGTAAATCACATCACTTATTGTCAGAATATAGACAGTGCTCAAACAAATAAACTGCAGCAGATGTTATGTTCTTGGCTCTATATTCTGCTAAACAAACTCTCTTTAGTGTTAAGTTAGAATAATACAATGTTCCTACTTTCAAAAGACATTTATTTAAATAGGCTGAATTAATTATATAGCCTCGAGACACTTTAATTTTACCAAGTGAAAGGAGGAGGAAAAAGTATATATCTAGCACACTGTTATATATTGAAAAGAAGAATTAGGAATAATCGGACAAGCTATTCATGTTGATAAATCTTGAGTTGAAATAGTATCAGATACGCGTTCACTGATTTTACAAGAATAGGGTCATCTAAAGTCATCGTATTAGTCAAAAAGTGGGAATCAAATATAAAACCTCACGGCTTTACTTTAGCAGTGAGACAATTATGAGCAAAATAGCACTTATAAAATTCAGATTTTCCAGGGAGAACTAAAATAAGTGGCAACCTCTAACTACTTCATCAACTAATCTAGTCTTTGTCACCCATATTATTCCTTCCCAGTTCTGTTAAAAGTAATTGATATTTTGTATTCTTGTTGATGAAGACCGGGACTTAAACAGCCAAGGATATATTCCTGAAATACTTTCATTTAGGTCATTTGTGAATCAGTCATTCCAAGAAATCTCTGTAATACTTGTTGAGATATCAAGATTCCTCTAGGATATAATTTTCTCAAGTTCAGTTTAATGTTCCACTAAATATAAAATGAGATATGATCTTTGGCAAAGGTATTTGATCCTCTGCTATTCTTTGAACCATGTTCCCTCCCCTTTTTCCACTATCAGAAGTATTTAAGATCTTACCCCAAAAATCCTTTTTAGTGTATGCTGAATAAGTAACCTGGTATCCTCTGGATACATTTCTGAAATTGACCATTCACCATTGATCATGGGTTGTATTAGGGGGACACAGTCCTAACTATCTTGGAAAAATTGAATTATCTATCCGTGTGAATAAGAGCTGTGGATTATAGATTCATTTTCCCAATTCGGAGCAGTTACAAATTTAACTACAGACAGAAAAAAGACAGGGATGGAGAGAGAAAAGAGAAATACACATATTGCCAAAATTATTTTTTAAAATATTGGAGTTGCATCTATCTAGACCACACATTCACCATGAGTTATGTTGTCTATGAGGTTCTTTGTAGAATTTTATACAGTGTGTTTGCTAATGCTTTTTTTAGTATATGTTTTATTTTTATTCATAAATATTTTGAATAGAGTGTATTATCATTTATGAAAAAACAAGAAAAAATAAACAGAAATATCAACATATATACTAATACAATAATGATAGTGTAACAAAATAATGTTAATTAAATTTCTTTGTATTAGCTTATTTATAGTTCTGTTAATTATATCAACATGTTTATAATTATCAACCCTCTTTGTATTTAATTCATACATAACAATAATCTTTCTTTACCTAATTTCTACCTTTTATCTCTAACAACTCGTACAATCTATTCCATGTTAAGTAATATTCTGTGTCTTCTTTGTCCTTTACTTTTAATGTCAATCTATCTATCTCTATATAATCTAGTATTTTCCGAATTACATTCTCATCTGATAGGGTGCTCTCATTTTTCAAATATTGTGCAAATACAATCCTTGCAGCTGTCAATACATACAAAACTAAGTATACAGTCCATTTATCACATCCTTCTGGCATTATACCCAACAAAAAATATTTCTGGTTTCAAATCTATGTGTTGCTTAATCATCTTTTCCAACCATGTGTGTATTTTCGTCCAATATTTTCTTGCTTTCATACAAAGCCACCAAATATGATAAGTGTTTGCTAATGCTAATCATGTCTCCAAGCATTCCATTCCCTAATTTTGCTAATCCAAAACATGATTTGTTTGGTATGAATCCAGCCCCTCTGTTTGGTGAGTGTGAATTATGGTTCAGTGCTACATGTAAAGCAAGTCATTATATGTTTGAGAAACACTGGTTAATATAAAGTGTGGTTTAAGGTGATGTATCACCATAGTTCTCTGGATGTTAAAGGTCTATGATTTTTACAGAGATGTGCTTTAAGTCCTAGTTACACAGAATATTATTGTAAAAAGAAAATTCTTTTAGAAGGGAATCCCTTTCCTGGATTAAGGACTTAGTTTGGCCCATGTTTTGAAGTCAAGTGGCTTATAAAGTTTCAGCTTTGTTCTTCAAAAGGAAAGAAGTAAACTGTTATTTAACGCCTAAAAACTGGGTACTTTATCTGACTTCCACACAGATCTTTCAAGTAAAGCGGGATCAGATTGAACTCTGGTTATACAACCAGAGTCCTGTCAATCTTTCTCTGAATCCCTTGAAACCCCTTTCTGAAATATTTTCAATGTTATATTTATAAATATTGTCATCATCACCATCACCATGTTTTACCCACATAAAAATTATAGAAGAATCATTACATGCCCAATACACAATAGAAAATGAAGTGGATAATATGGGGCTGCCCTTGAAAAGCATCCAGAAGATCTAATTGGTCCAAATAAATGCAGCAGCCTGCATGGTTTGTGCAGACCCTGTTGTGCACATGTATCACCTCTCCTGTGGGAGTTGCATTGACTGCTGAATTACTTCCGAGTGCAGTTCAAAGTGATGGTTGTCACCTTTAAAGTCCTTCATGGCTTGGGACTAAGTTATCTGAGGAACCATCTCTTGCTGGTCACATCTACACAACCCACCCAAGCGGGGAGGCAAGGGATGTTGCAGGTCCTAGGGAAATACACCTTGTGAGACACAGAAGAAGGGCTTTCTCTGTGGTGGCTCCCTCTCTCTGGAATATCATTCCCCCAGAGGTTAGAATGGCCCCCACTCTAACACTCTTCTGGAAAGCACTGAAGACCTGGTTCTGCCTGTGGGCCTGGGGAACACAAAGCAGGATGGAGCCCATTAATTGGCTCGTGCGATGTGTTGTGGCCGGGGCAGGGGGTTATTATATTATTTTATTTTATTAATTTGTTACATGATTCTCTTTTTTATTCATTTTATTGTTTTTCATATGAGGTTTTTATATTCTTGTAAGCCACCTTGAGTCGCCACATGGAAATAGGCAGTAATATGAAATTCCTAAATAAATAATAGCAAGAATTGGCAAAGTGGTGCCTTCAAGAAGAAAACAGAAGGATTAATTTTTTGCAGCTCATCAACATCCATTGCAAGCAAACATGATGAAAACAGGATTGAATATGTATGGAACAACAGAAAGAGATGCAGAAACAGATAAAGCTATGGATCATATAATAAGGCATAACTGCTTAGGCTGACTATTTTTAGTAGCACTTAAATAGTAGCACTTTATATACCTCTCCATAGTGCTTTACAGCCCTCTCTAAGTGGTTTACAGAGTCAGCATGTTTGCTCCCAACAGTCTGGGTCCTCATTTTATCAACCTCGGAAGGATGGGAGGATGAGTCAACCTTGAGCTGGTCGGGATTGAAATGGTGGTGGAAATGCTTGCAATACTGTATTCTAACCACTGCACCACCACGGCTCTGGGGTATCCATGATTTGGTAAGTGTGGTTTATGTCACATACATATGAGAGTGTAACCACTTATATGCAGAAATAGTAATTTCTATTTTTTTTTCAAAAGTTGTAGAATCTCTCTCTCTCTCTCTCTCTCTCTCTCTCTCTCTCACACACACACACACACACACACACAGTACACACATAGAGGTTCTTTCTATGCTGCAAATAAATCTGTTAAGCCTACACTTTGCAAGTCTTGCTGAAGAAACATGTAAATTATTTGACTGAGCGAAAGCGACATTGTAATCCTCTGGTCCTATTTTTGCCTTTTTTTAACACCTGAAATAGAATTCTAGTTTAATAATAAAGAGAGAGAGAGAGAGAGAAAAGAAAAAGATACTTCCTGCCTTGGAGAATAATTCAAAGATAAATACTATGCATGTACAATCCCAAAAGGCTAGTCTCAAGGGAAATTTAGTCGAACAGTTCAAATAATTTGGCATATGCCTGGTAACTGTTAGCTAAAACAGACATAAAGGGAATTCTCCATACATTGAATAATCATCATTACAGGGAGCATTAGCTTTTGGGTCTATATGGACCACTTACTTCAAGAACAATTCCTTTATTATTACAGGATCTAATCTAAACCTGCATAATGAAAGAAGTGACCAGCATAAATTTTGTCCTATGTTAGTATATGATTTTGATTTTTTAAAGTAAGGTTTTGACAGAGCTCATGGAAGGAGCCAATGTAGAAGGCACATTACCTATAGGGTGACAATAGGACACAGATTACAGCTTTTTTTTTTCAAATAAAGTGTATTACTTGTGTGAGAATAATGCAGTATATATGAGTTCATCATGGCTTTTACCAGACCCAGGGGGAAACAAATTAAAATTGTGCTATTTTGGATTGTACTACACTCCTGACTTACATTATGTGCTATTTATTCCTTTAGAAAGAGAAGATCTCTGCATGCATGCTCCGTGTTTTAAAAAGCTAATTCTTACCTTCAACTACAGCTGAAGAAAACAGCTGAAGAAAACAGCAAACCATTTTGCCATGCAAATCAACTGTGCTCTAACAAAACTGCCTATAAAGCACGTGAAAGAGCAGAGGTGCACAGTTAACCGGTTTGAAACCAGCTGATCGTCGGAACAAGGGATTTGCCCAAACCAGTCCGAACCGGGAGAATCCCACCCCTGTTCTTTAGGATCTTTTTGCATTATGAAAAGTAAGATCCTGCATTTGCTCTCCATCTTGCAGCTAAATTAGGCAGTTGCAAAACAAATAAAGTTACTGAGATATTTTCTCACCCAGAAATTATGTGATTTTTTTTAAAAAAAATAACCCTAAATTATTTGCCTTCAATCGTCTCATTCTTTGAAACAAAATATTAGAAGACATTCTTTACTTTGCCAGCTGCAAGACTCGACATGAACTGTAAGATAATATAAACTGGATTGAGAAAAAGAAACAAGAAGAAATGAATGATACATAAAGCAGATGTGTGAATGTTACATGGGTTATAAGTCTTACATGCTACAGTGAGCATTACTCAATAAATAAATACACAATATTCTAAACTAAATATTCTAACTAAAACCAGACCATCTTAACTCATTGCTCTGAATAGGACCAGCTGTGACTCCTCACAGTGTTAACATATTTATTGGATAGTGTGATTATATTTTGATCCTATCCTCTGCTGAAGAATTCTCAGCTGTTAGTTCATGCCCATAGTGCAGTTAAATTGGTTTCTTGGAAAAATATATATATGATATCTTGAAATACCAAGACTTTAAAAGATGGTGGGAAGCTTTCAGTCACTCAGACATGTCAGAAAAAACAATTTCTTGATACTGTGCTTATTTGGAATGGCTTTTGAACCAAAAGAAGATGAACATAAGGGGACTGGTGAGATTGTTGTTATTTTAAAATCGAGTTTAGAAAATGCATTATTAGTTGACATTGTGAGGAACAGATGTTTGTCATTATCTACTCACTGTGCCTATGAAAACATACAAATGGGGCATTTAAATTTCTTATTCAACCTTAGCCCAACTACCTATTGATATATCTTAGTGATTCTCATTCTAGCCAATGTTAAAGGGGTTTTGATGCAGTGATAACAAGACGAGTGATCCTTTGTAAGTTGCCTTAAGTTCCTGGATAAAGGAGAGAATAAAAATCTATTAAATAATAAAAACTAATATCAGTTCCACAGCAAGTTTATAGCATGATCAATATATCTTGGTTTGCATGTATATGAGTACATGAGCTGGACATATTCACCAATTAAATTGTTTGTTATATTTTACATCCTAACAGTTGAAGTTCTACAGATAAATAAAAAATAGGAATGATATTTAAAAAGACATAACAGTTATTATTCCTATGTACAGGATAGTTTTTCCTCTTTCCTATTGAAAGCAATCAAATCCTGCTTTCTTGGTATAGATCAGAAAAAAAAAGTGAAAAATGTTTAAGGCAAAATTATATATTTGCTATTCTTCTTTTCATAATGTGTTTGAACAGCCTGCAAATAGATTGAAAGCCATTTCAATGGTGAAGAGTCTGAGAAGGATATGATTGGACTCCAGGGGATGATTAAGTAGAAGATATCAATGCCATTATATCGTCATGCCAAACCTGATCCAAGGAAGCAAAACAAGGTCAAACGCTGTGAGTCATTTTTTTTTTTAAACGCTACCCATCTTGTTGGCTATGGCTTTGAAATGTCAATGGTAAATGATACCTACTCAGTGAGGAAGGATACTAATTTCTCAGAGATCAATTAAATTCCCTAAGCTTTTGGATGGGGGTAAAGAAAGAAGTTCAAGCTTTATTTCTTGAAGAACCTTTTTGCAAATTAATATATGGCAGTGCAATAACAATGTTGTTGGGTGAATAGGAGCCAGTCAGGAAAGGGCACACATTAAGAGTATGCTTGCATATTTAATGGGTTTAAAAGGAAAGGTTAAATGAAATATTTAAAGTTACATTCTTAAGGATATAAAAGTTCAGCAAATTACATATGCCATGCAATCCAGGTATCTTAACGTTACTCCGTGTGATTTCTGATAGCTGAATGCAATTACACATTTTGGTTCTCACATAGTGAGAACAATATATTAGAGTTAAGGATTACCTCTTGTTTGCTGGAACCTATTGATTGCTGCTGAAGTTTTTATGCCTGAAATTAACCCTACTATGACTTTGTGGGATTTATTCTTAGGTAGTTATTGATAAAACCCACCAACTTAATCAGTGCTCCTAAAGTGGACTATTGTATATGACATATTTATTCTGATGTAGCAGGTAAACAAGTTCTATTCCTGCCTTAGGTAGCTTTGGCCACACCTTCTCTCAGCCCTCAGAAGCAAGCAATGGCAAACCACTTCTGCAAAACCTTGCCAAGGAAACTGCAGAGACTAATCCAACAGCCCTCAGAAGTCAATAGTTACTTGAAGGCACACTACAAAAAAAGATGGGTGACTTTCTGTGTGGAAATATTGAACATAGCATCTCAAATGCCCAGTATAGGAAAACACAAAAGCTCTTTTGCATAATCCTGCTGTATGCTTTATTGGAATAATTCACTTTATAATTAAGCAGTTCACATCGTTAACCGGTGGAAGAGGTTGTGATGATAACTTATAATTTGGAGAACTGGATAAATTCATGGAAGATGTTTGAACATTGGTTAGATGCAACAGACTCCCAAATGCCATTTATAGGGAAAGACTAGAGTGGAACATCTTGCCTGAAGAAAGAAGAGTTAGGTGTGGTTGCATCTTTTCCCAAAAGGTTTAAATAAGGGTTAACTAAGTATTTGGAAGTGTGAAACATTTTACCCATCAAAAATGATTTTTGATTTAATTTTGGGGTTGAACAAAAAAGAAATGGAAATATTAGCAGTTGAGGAAGAAAATCTGGGCAGCTTATCACCTATTCGTATTTAGTCTAGTGTATATAACATAAATATATAAATAATCCATTCATACTTTTCCTATTTTACCTATTTATGCTTGAAAGCTCCCCACACACTGATACAGGCCTGAGACTTAAAAGTGTCATTTTGACAGGATTTAATTTTGAATGTGTACGTTGTCCTTGGAAGCATCAGAATGAAACCTGGCCATGACTACCACTTGGATTTAATTCCAGGTAAATTAGAAGTACAATTGTAATCAATACATCATCAACAATACATTAAAAATAAATCTTTTGAATTGACCTGAGGTCAACATAGACAGGGTCTCACTACTTTTAACAATATAGTTAGACGCAAGAATGTAAACATAAATTGTTAATTACACACACACACACAAACTCAGAGCCTATTCTGTTCCCTTTGTCTTCATTTCTAGAAGATCAGCTGTATAATTCTTGCGTATGATGGTGGATTTATAATTCTTGCTGGCCCTAATATTTAAATGTGATTAATTGGTAGGGGAGGGGTGAGGGGAGGAAAGGCTCAGAACTGAATGAAAGAAATTTAAAATTTAAATTTAGAATTGGTACCTCAATTAAATAGTCTGTGGTAATAATTGCACACAGTTATTAAAGATGTGTATTGAAACATGTCTCTTTAACACCTCACTATCCAATTCATGGATAGCATCATTGCATAGTTTAGTCAGTTGGTGGCACTAGATCAGTTCTGTTTTATTTTTTTATTCATTATTTTTTGTTTTTGTTTGTTTTGCTTAAGAAGAAGCAGTAAGTCTAGCTTCCTTCTAATAAGTGGAATATCTTTCAAGACCTGTGTAATGCCTATTAAATCCCACAATGCTTAATTTAATCTCCAGATCAAATATAACCAGGCGGACCAGTAGAATTGAAGGATAAATAAGCAGAATCATGCTAATAACATGAGCTTCCTATTTTATGGGAACAGCATTTTATGATATATAATCATTTCTTGTGACTTCTCCCAACAAGATTCATATCCAAGCTGGTAGAGTTGAATTACATGCCTTGAGATTTTATCCTTGAGGATCTGATAACCTTCCCATGCAGATCAATTTGGGAGTTTTTCTCTTTGATTAATTCTGGGGCAGACAAAGTCATTTACAAGTTTTCTTTTGTCTGATTTGGAAAGTAAGTCTCCCTTATGTGGGAATCTTCACCACCTTTGAATAACGGTTGTTTCTTCTACCCATCCTGCCTTTTTATACAACATCAGTACATTGAAATGTGACCTACGTGTTTACATAGCTGGTGAGCTGTGCTATTTTAAATCATGCCAATGAATGGAATTTCTGCAAATAGTACAGGAGCAATGAATAACTAGGAAGAGCAAGAGCAATCTTGAAGTTTTACATATGATAGGTTAGATCAAGGCAGAGTGGGATTCTACAGGTTCGCACCTATTCACTAGAACCAGTTGTTATCATTCTAAGCAGTTTGGAGAACCAGTTGTTAGAAGAAATTACTGGCCTAATCCTGTAAGGAAGGCAGGAAGGAAACATTCTGGTGTTCCTTATAGAAACTGCCTGTCCGTTGACCCTTATTACATTCTTGGCAGGACTAGACTTCCTGTCTCTGGAACTTCTCTGGAGGTGTTTTTTTTTTTTTTTTTGTACTTTGCTGGTACTTTGCTTGTGTGGAATAACCATTCAAAGTTACAGTGGCACTGAAAAAAGTGACCTATAACCATTTTTCACACTTACGACTGTTGCAGCATCCCCCCAGTCATGAGATGCATGCCTTGATGTGAGTGATATTGAGTTGGCCACACCCAGCCAGTCACATGACCACCAAGCCATGCTCACCAACTAAGCCATGCCCACAGAACCGGTTGTTAAAAAAATTTGAATCCCATCCCTGGATCAAGGAACAAATGTTCTCTGATCTTGTCTTCAGAGGCTCAAAACACTGTAAATAAAACCAAAGACTCTTTCATATTTTAGCTCTGTTGTTTTTAAGAATGTTAAGACTGAAAAGATTGTCTATACATCACAAAAATGTAGCTTTTAAATGTGACTTTTGGGGTCTTTTTTTCAGATGCAGATCTCTCTGTTCACTCTGTATGGTTAGAAATGCTAGCATCTATCTCAATAGTAGTTGGAATTTTGATGAAGCATTAATAAAGTTGAAAAAAAAAATCTTTTTTCTCTGTTCTAAAGCTTCTGTTGCAGCAGGGGAAACAGAAAATACAGGTTTTTATTAAATACGAAATGTTTGCATTGATCTGGAAATTGGGCATTTGTGAATACCAAAACCATCTCTGATTTTCTCTTTCATCATACAGTAACAAATTGAATTTAGCAGTGCCCTAAGATGAGCCTAGATCCTACCAGCAGTCTTAAAGCACCTTGTTATTTTCTTTTAATGTTCTCCTTGAAAATTTCCTGCTGTAAAATATTGTCTGTGACTTGCCCCAGCAGTTGTGGTGAGACTCCCTCCAAATCAAACCATTTCAAGTGGAGTCTGGAAGAATGGAGCGTAATTGGAATATGAAGAATATGCTTTTAAGAAAGAAATTCTTGCAGGACTCTGAAATTAATCAAATATCTGAGAAGATGACTGATTCCAATGTATGTAAATTGGGAATAAAGCTTTGAGGGTGGACTAATATTGTATACTTAGCCTACAAAACATGCCCACCATCAAGTAGAATCCAAGTCTTCCACAAAACTTTCTCTAAACTTTCATTTCATTCTGCAATATTTGATGAGGGGAAGAAAAATAAAAAGAGAAAGATCTCTTCTCATTAACCCACGTGCTTTATTTTTGTAGCATTTTATCTGTACACATTTTATCTGTGTATGTAACCAGGAGAGGTCATGGATAAGAAGACAATGGAGTCATTAAAGCTTTCTTATCTTTACTCTATACGAATTAGACCTCAGTTTTATTTCAGTAGATGCACTTTAAAACAAACAAACAGTGAGCAATTGATAAATAAAAGCAAATCTTCCAAAATGCATTTCTCAGAGAAAGCGTCCATGAAAATGTATGACATCTGTGAAACTCACTTGCCAACACTGTGTATAATGCAGAATGTGTGCATATCAAAAGTGGAAAAATGGAAAACTAAACGACATTCAACTTGACAAATTTAGTTTCTTTATGTCCCTGATGTCTCATTTTGTATAGCTAGAAGTCAGCTATACTTTTGCTGAATCTTTAGCATATCGAGCTGAGAAATTTCAAGGGGACCCAATGATGTACCCAATGAGAGAAAATGGGTATATCTGCAGGGGGAACAAGGCAGGAAATGAGGAGACATGTTTTGAGATCAGTAAGCAAATGATGTAACCAACATACTTCTTTCAAGCATCACAATGCTATTAGATAAATATGTCATTTGCACAACAGTGGCATGAGGTTATCAAATTCATTTCATTTTGAGTTGTTATTTGATATTGCTGCTACAGATATAATGTTTAATACCAATGAAGTATTCATCTCTCTCTCTCTCTCTCTCCCTACCTACCATACCTACCTACCTACATATCATCTCTGTCTCTCTTTCTCTCTCTCTTTTTGTCTCTCCTATCTATCTATCTATCTATCTATCTATCTATCTATCTATCTATCTATCTATCTATCTATCTATCTATCTATCTATCTATCTATCTATCTATTTAGCTATATAGGTGCCTGTCTGCCTGTCTGTATATCCTGTCTGCCTGCCTGTCTGTATATCCTGTCTGCCTGCCTGTGTCTGTCTGTCTATCTATCTATCTATCTATCTATCTATCTATCTATCTATCTATCTATCTATCTATCTATATCTATCATCTTTCTAGCTGTCTAGCCACCTAGCTATCTAGCTACTTAACTATCTAGCTATCCGGCTATTTAGCTCTACACACACACACACACACACACAGACTCACAGACACTATATTGGCTAACATCCCAGATTAGTTTTATTTCCAAGAGTGTTTTTGGCTTATACATTGGGCCTTTAACGTGCTGTGAGAATTTTTTAAAGTTAATAATTGTAAAATAGGGTTTTGTTGGTAAAGGTGTATTTGCCAGAGAAAATCAATCTGGGAACATATAGGCAGGTCACTAGTTGTTTAGAAAGCCTGGCAGGGATTCAATTTACTTTCTTTAAAAAATGATATTTTTGTGACTGACCTCACTTCCCATTCAGCAATCTTGTGATTAGACAAGCTCCTCAGATCTTCTTTCTGGGAAATGTTTCACTGACCTGCCAGAACATGCTTTCTGACATACTCAATTGCCCAAAATATTGGGGATGTTGTTATGGATATCCTAAAGTCTTACTGTATAGAAATCAGGTGGTAACAAAGTTGATGCTATTTTATGCTGATTCCTTTGTTTCTTCCTCCCTTCACTCATTGTGTTGCCACACTGACTCAGAAGTTTGCAGGCATACATTGCCCCACTTCCGTGGTGGCTTACCTGCATCACCAGGTGGTGAATTGGTGGAATTTCATCATGCTACTTAAAAATACAGAAATTTGCAACATTTTGCATTATTTTAAATATAGTGGTTTCCTTTGATGTTGCTCCGCTTTACAATCGGTTGCTGCATCTTGCAGTCATATGGTTGCATTTTATGACTTTTTTGCCATTTCCTGGCAAAAAAACCTGTTCATTGAATAAGCTGGACATGGATTTACAATCACATGATTTTTCTTAACAACTGCTTAAAGGCTGTCATAAAAATAGTTGCAAAATTGAGTCTAGTCACATGATGACTTGACAAATATACACAATGATTTATAACCATAATTCTGGGCTTGATTGTGATGGTAAGAAAAGGATTTGTAGGAGAAGAAGAGGCAGGACCTGGGGGTGGAGTCAAGGAAAAACTCAGTCTAGAATTGCTACAAATCCACAATGCTCCAAGTCCAACCTCTTTTGAATTCTGCTAACTCTTACCTAGCATCAATTTAATGCTGACCGTGAATTGACTAGATCAAACACACTTGGCCAATAAAGAATTCTATTCTATTCTATTCTATTCTATTCTATTCTATTCTATTCTATTCTATTCTATTCTATTCTATTCTATTCTATTCTAGTCTAGTCTAGTCTAGTCTAGTCTAGTCTAGTCTAGTCTAGTCTAGTCTAGTCTAGTCTATTTTCTGTTCTAGTGTATAGACTTGAACAATAAATCCTAACTGGAACTTAGCACATGCACCTGATTCTTTGCACCCAACTTACTCCTTTTGAAAGGGTCCATTGTAAACTTCTAGGGGCCAGATTCCATGTAGCCGCTTGCACTCCAGATATAGCATTAGGGAAAGATGTAGGGCTGTCTAAATTCAAAACAGATTCATGTATCTACATCAGGGGTGTCAAACTCAATTTCATTGAGGGTTGCATCAGGGTTGTGTTTGACCTCAGGGGTGTGGGCAGCATGGCCAGGATGGGTGTGGCCAGCTGGATGTCACTCATGTTGGGATGTACCTGTGCCCCAAGCACTCTGCCAGTGAAAATGGGCCCTGAGCTTTGTTTTTGGCAACAACGACCTCATGCAACCCTCTGCCAGTGAAAATGGAGCCTCCCTGAGCTCCATTTTCACTGTCACAGGCACCACAGGTGAGACCTTTGCTGTTTCCAGGGTTTCCACATCTAAGTACCCTGTTGGCCGGATCTGGCCCTTGGGCATTGAGTTTGACACCACTGATCATGACACATTGATTTAAACTTACTGAGGTTTTCCACAGTCTTGAGTTCTTTTCTTATTGAAGACAATTACAAATCTGTACCATTCAGAATGCGATGGCTCAGTGGCTAAGATGCTGAGCTTGTCAATCAGAAAGATTGGCAGTTTGGCCATTCAAATCCTTAGCGCCGTGTAACGGAGTGAGCTCCCATTACTGGTCCCAGCTTTTGCCAACCTAGTAGTTTGAAAGCATGTAAAAATGCAAGTAGAAAAATAGGGATCACTTTGGTGGGAAGGTAACAGCGTTCCATGTACCATGGACATTTAGTCAAGCCAGCCACATGACCATGGAGATGTTTTTGGATAGCGCTGGCTCTTCAGCTTTGTAACGGAGATGACCACCACTCTCTAGAGCCAGAAACGACTAGCACATATGTGCAAGGGGATCCTTTACCTTTACTGTTCAGGACAATCTCACAAAAACTCCAACATCTTACCTTTTTCAGAGAGGCATTCCTAATAAAGCATTATGCATTCTGCACATTTAAATAACATCTCAAAAACCTGGAAGCTCAACAGGATCAGTCTGCTCTACCTAAGAATTTTTTTTTTCCTGAGCACTGAAGCTCCTTTTTATAAACCAGTGAGAAATGTACATGATATATTTGCTTCCAAATTCCCCAAATCACTAACTTTTCAGCATTCATGTTTCAATAGAATAGAACAGAACAGAACAGAACAGAACAGAACAGAATAGAATAGAATAGACTACTTTATTGGCCAAGTGCGATTGGACACACAAGGAATTTGTCTTGGTGTAAATACTCTCAGTATACATAAAGAAAAGGTACATTCATTAAGAATCAAGAATCATAATGCACAACACTTAATGATAGTCATAGGGTACAATCAACAATCAAATTATACTAGGAAACAGTCAATATAAATCGTAAGGAAACAAGCAACGAAGTTACAGTCCTACAATCACAAGTGGGAGGGGATGGGTGATAAGGAGTGGTGAGAAGATTAACAGTAATAGTAGTGTACACTTTGTAAATAGCTGAATAGTATTGAGGGAATTATTTGTTTAGCAGAGTGATGGCTTTGGGGAAAAAACTGTTCTTGTGTCTAGTTGTTCTGGTGTGCAGTGCTCTATAGTGTTGTTTTGAGGGAAGGAATTGAAACAGTTTATGTCCGGGATGTGAAGGGGCTGTAAATATTTTCACAGCCCTCTTTTTGACTCATGCAGTACACAGGTCCTCGATTGAAGGCAGGTGGGTAGTAATTATTTTTTCTGCAGTCCTAATTATCCTCTGAAGTCCATGTCTGTCCTGTTGGGTTGCAGAACCAAACCAGACAGTTATAGAGGTGCAGATGATAGACTCAGTAATTCCTCTGTAGAACTGTATCAGCAGCTCCTTGGGCAGTGTGAGCTTTCTGAGTTGGCACAGAAAGAACATTCTTTGTTGTGCTTTTTTGATGATGTTTTTGATGTTAGGTGTCCATTTTAGGTCATGTGATATAGTAGAACCTAGAAATTGGAAGGTCTCTACTGTTGATATGGTTTTGTCTAGTATTGTAAGAGATGGTAGTATGGGAGGGTTTCTTCTAAAGTCAACCACCATTTCTATGGTTTTGAGTGTGTTTAGTTTGAGATTGTTCTGATTACACCATGAGGCAAGTTGTATAACTTCCTGCCTATATGCAGATTCATCATTGTCTTGAATGAGACCAATCACTGTTGTGTCATCAGCAAACTTCAGTATTTTAACAGATGGATCGTTTGAGATGCAGTCATATAGGGAGAAGAGAAGTGGAGAAAGCACACAGCCTTGGGGGGGGGGGGCTGTGCTGATTGTACAGGTATCGGATGTGATTCCGCCTAGCTTCACATGCTGCTTCCTGTATGTTAGGAAGCTTATGATCCACTTACAAGTGTGTTCAGGTACCGCTAGTTGGTTTAATTTACTTAGAAGAGTGTCTGGAATGATGGTATTGTATGCTGAACTGAAGTCTACAAAGAGGACATGCTCCCTATAACAATTTTGGAGATCCGATACACAAAAGTTCCCAATGAACTGAGATTGTGCCCCTTTGGGCAAAGGGTCTGTTGAAATTAAAGATACAAACATCCACCTTGTAACTTCTTACATGGTAAAATGTCTGGGAAATTCTGATGTTCTTTTTATGGACTGTCATTGTTATCAGATCTATATAATTCAGTCTTTCCAAACATAGCTAAATTTTGTTATACTGCCTGTAAAAGTATGCAGACATTTATGATACACTGATGGACTCACCAACAGTTTTAATATTTTATCTCCTTTTGTTTTTACTTTATTTTTTTTATTTTTAATGTGTTTTGTTTGTAATTCTGGTCAGTGATCATAATAAAAATCGTCATATTCAGAGCACAATTTGACATAATAAAAAGAAGTTGACAATCACACACCTATACAGTGATTTTATTTTGATTTTAGGATTTTGAAGAAAGCCTTATTGTCAACTCAAAAAGTGACGATAACAGCCGTGACATTTATAATGCTATTTAAATAAGCTGAAATGAAGCTGAATTGTCTCTTTTTACATTCTGCTCTCATACAAGAATCTGTCTCTTTTTTTTAAATGTCAGGAAGTGTTTAAAAGACTCATTGCAAATGGGGAAGGTTTTCCTCACACACCCAACAGAATGGCACATCCACACGGGCCTCAAGAATTCATAAAGCATAAATTAAATTACTTCATCCTGCAGATTAAATTTATTGTGTCAACTCCCAATACTTAGTCAGAAGTAATCTCATTAATTTCATGCTCACCTGAGTACATTTTAGTGCTCAAATTATTGCCATTCTGTGTGCATTTGCAATGGAATACAAAGCGGTACTAGCTAGTAGCTGTCCTAAGTTGATACTGAATATGTAAAGCAGGATTTCAACTGTTTAGTATTGGAATGGGAGGCTCCTTGAAGAACTTAGACTGGAAAGTCAAAAAATAAAATTCTGGAAGAAGACAAGGCAAGCGTTGCTGACATTATCAAGCTTTATCCATGCATCCACCAGAAGCTCAACTTATTTAAGTCTTTTTTTTGGAGGCGTGGTGGTGAGAAGGAAGCTCCTTTGAGTCATTTCTGACTCCTGAACAAGTTATCCAGTTTACTTGGCATGGTTTTTCAGAAGTGGTTTGACATTGCCTCCTTCCTAGGGCTAAGAAACAGTGAAAGGCCCAAGGTCACTCAGCTGGCTTCATGCCCAAGGCAAGAGCAGAATTCACGATCTTCCAGTTTCTAGTCTGATATTTTAACCACCATCTGGCTCTGTCTTAACTTTCTTTCTTTCTTTCTTTTACTGTGTAAACTGAGTTTTTCTTTGTAGTCCTATAAATTGGAAGAATTTCCTGTAATGATCTTTCACTAGAGTGTTGGTGGAATTAAAACAGCAGGTTAAAAATTCAGAGTGCAGATGCAATGTACATCAAAATAAATGATGGAAGAGAGGGAACGTTGCTACAGCACATATCTCCATTCACTGAAAAAAAAAAAAAAGATTTTACATTTTAATCCAAAGTTCTGCCTACTGCTGTTAACTTCCCCCCTTAGTTTAAACAGCTACTTTTATTATATTAAACAAACTGACAGAAAAAACATATTATACATGTAGAGTCGTGTTAATAAAGTGAAACAGCCTTAAAATCAAAAGAAGAGCAAGCGAAAGAAAGGGTGTAGCTGGGAAATTGTATCATAAATAAAATATCTCAAAACTATTTTGGTCCAATTGTTCAAAAGGTTTATCTTCAAATCATATAAATCTTTCTTACCTCTTTGTGGAAGAAAAAAAGTACTTTAAACATTGACAAAGAGGCAACTCAAGCTACAGACTCTGAAGGATAGAGTTATCCATCCAGTGCTGCAACAGTACTCTTATATCTATTCTTTACAAATGGGAGGTCCACAGTTCTTGGGGGTCTTAATAGATACAAATAATTGAAAATATACAGTACTCAAGAATAATTAACTCTGTGGAATCCTTGATGCTCTCCAAGCTTGATTGTTAGCACACAAACCAAGTGAAGTCCTCCCAAAAACCTAAAGTAAACCAAATGATCCAGTAGTATAAGAAAATGAACCATGAGTTTCTACATCATACCGCGTAAAGCTTGTTACAGCCACTATGTAGCCCAAACAGGCAGAGAAGACTAGTAGAGTGTATCTGCGACCACCAACTAGAAATCAGGAGACATGATGAAAACTCCTTAATCTCACAACATGAGAGGCTGGAAAACTGTGAACACCCTAGACCAGGGATGTCAAACTTGCAGCTCACTGGCTGAATGCGTCAAGCACTGGCCACGCCCACCCCCATTTTAGCAAAAGGGGAAAAAGTTGTAATATATCACATAACAACAATATGATGCCATGAGTTTGACACCCCTGCCCTAGACCAAGTAAAATCTATGCTAGGGAATTCCTGGAAGCTTGACATTTAAACAAATCAGCTATCAATTGACACATAGAGGTAGACAACATTTACACACCATTCAAAAGAGACCATTAAAAAAAAGAGAGAGAATAATAAAAATACTAGTAGTCCTCATAGCATCTCCTGAATATATGATGCATCCTGGTCTTGCATGGCCCTGTTAAACATCATAATTAATGTTACGATCTACCCATTTCAGGAGACAAGGTGTAAGAAACTCCTACGCTGCTTTTTACCAAATGTTACACTTTTAATCTGTCATCTCCCCGAGGGATTGATCATTTGAATTGCAAACTACATTTCTTGGGCTCTGAAATGTCTTTCATTTATCACACTCCTAGAATAAAGGAGCATGAATGTGTTACATTTTGTAGGACAATACAGGGTTACCTGAAATGGCAGGAGCAATAATAACATTGGACAGAGCATGTATGCGCCATGCCAGCATGATCCCTTATCTGTCAAATTGTGAAATGGACAAAGCACTTGGATCAAAAGGAAACGACAGATAGTAAGTAACCTGGTACTTTATAAGCTATTTTGAGAGTTCAGAATAGAAATCAGGCCCATCGTGCTCCTTACTACAGTAATAGGAAATCAAGGGAGAGAAAAACATTTTTTGGAAACATGGATTGAAATATGGCACATTATTGAATGGGTTAAGAGGATATTTTTAATGGCTTTTTATTTATTCATAGTTTAACCCCCTTCTGTAATGAGACAACAAGTATTTCTGAAGAAGTAAATACAAATAGCGGATTTCATTATGGTTGCATGCAACCCTGTAACACTTGCAGATGAAGTATAAGCTGATTTGCTAATATTACCTTAGTGAGATGAGTGAGATCCATCTGTCAAATCTTCAGAAGTCCATCTTTTCCATTGAATGAGTCAAATATAATGTTCAACCCAACTTGGAAGAAAGTTTGATTTCCTGAAAAAGATCATCTTCCTGGTCATTGGTGTATTGGTGATGGTGTATTTGTTCTTAAAATTGTTCTCAAATCATACAGCCTGATAAAGTAATTCAGTTTCTGAGTGTGCAGCTAACAAGTAGGTTAGCTTGGCCACTCAATAGTAAGACACTGGTGAAGTGGACGCAGCCATGCCTGCCTTTTCTTTGTCATATGAGAAGAGTACATCTTCTTTCTCCAATTATTACCACTTTCTAAAGAGGGACAATTGAGAGCATCCAGTCATACTGTATTACTGTATGGTTTAGAGGTACTACTGTTTTGAACAAGAAAGCTGACTGATGGGGATGGCAGGAAAGATTATTGTAAGTTCACTTCTTTCTATCCAGGACATGGCATATAAGCACTGCTTGACCAGGGTCCAAAGTATTGCCAGGGATGCTACATATCCATGAACCTTGGAGGAGGCTTCATCCAGTGGTGGGATTCATTTTTTTTTTACTACCGGTTCTGTGGGTGTGGCTTGGTGGGAGTAGTGTGGCTTGGTGGGGCATGGCTTGGTAGACATGGCAAGGGAAGGATACTGTAAAATCTCCATTCCCGCCCTACTCCAGGGGAAGAATACTGTAAAATCCCCATTCTCTCCCCACCCCACTAACCTGCTTTCCAGCTCCGTTCTCCTGTGCAAGGCAACAAAAGAAGACCCAGCTGATCAGCTGGGACTCGGGAGGCAGAGAATAGATGGGGGTAGGGCCAGTCAGTGGTGCTGTTCTGAACTACTCAAAATTTCTGCTACTGGTTCTCCGAACTACTCAAAATTTCCAGTACCGGTTCTCCGAACTACTCAAAATTTCTGCTATCGGTTCTCCAGAACTGGTCAGAACCTGCTGAATTATCTGGCTTCATCATAAGGCTCTAGTGGAAGCAGAGCAAGTAAATTATGTAATAGTTTTGTACCATATAGTATTGAACGTTAACTCTCAAGACTCATTTTGTGCTTTGTATTCAAAATGGACTGTGATTAATATAGATGTTTGTTTGTTTGATTGATTGATTGATTGATTGAGATAGAGATATATAGATAGGTACATGTATAAGTGCAATAACACTTAGATCTATATACCATTTTACAAAGTCAGCCTATTGCCGCCAACAATCTGGGTTCTCATTTTACCCATCTTGGAAGGATAGAAGGCTGAGTCAACCTTGAGCCTTGTGAGATATGAACTACCAAATTTCAGTCAGCCATCAGTCAGCAGTAGTAGCCTGCAGTAATGCACTCTAACCACTGCACCACAATGGCTCATATATACATATGTATGTATGTATGTATGTATGTATGTATGTATGTATGTATGTATGTGTATGTATATGTATATCTGTGTGTATATATACAATGTGTGTGTATATATGCAATATATGTATCTATGCATGTGTGTATGTATGTGTATATGTATATATTCAGTATATATTTCATTTTAATATATTCAATATATATTTATATTTAATGAAATAATTTTATAATATGTAAAATATAAATAATAATAATATATAAAAATGATAATTTCATTTTAATGTGTGACATTGTGTACGCATGAAAAGTGACTATAAAGGTTATCTTGTCTTGTCTTATCATCAAATTTTCCCTTTTCTTTGATTCTGTTTTTCACGGTTTTTACCATTTTATTGTCTTTATGTAAAAATCTTCCCATGTGTGATGTGCTAAATCTTCTGCTTTGTCCACTTGGCAGGCATTTTCTTCCAAAAATGCTCTCTTCTATTGACTCAATGTTATAACAATTTTAATCTGCTTAAAATTGAATCAAGGTAAGGTAACATTTTTAGCATAACATTCAAAACTGCTGTTATGGACAATGCCCCAAAATATATTTTAAACCAAGTAAGTTCTGTAGAGCTAACACAACTATAGATTTATTTCTATTTCCAAGTTTGAGAATTGAATTGCTGTCCACCAACTTTTAAACAAACAAAACAACTTCAGTAACTAAGACTCTTGTCTATAACAGGAAGGGAAATACAACGTTCTGCCTTTTTGGAAGATTGAAAAATCCTTTGAAAAATGCACATTTACTTTAAGAAGTTTTAGACAGGTGATATATTTGTGCCTATAGATAGTCTGAAACAGGAATTTTCAAAGTTTTCAGAACTTTGCCACAGAACCTGTCAGTTCATTAAAAAGAAAAAATCTAGAAACCCTGATTAACAGGCAAACAACCACCGATAGAAAACTGACTGTATTCAACTGGATGTTCTTTCATTTTAGCATCTCATGGAATTTCATCAATATATTGGAGAATCTTGGGACTTTGAAAAACACATGTGCCCAGGATTTAATTCTCTGCATGAAACCTACTTATATTTTAAATTGAAGTATTGCCATGTTTTTCACCAGAAATGAAAAAATCTTACGAAATACAATAGTACCTCACTATTTGACTGCTTCAAAAATCATCAAATTTGGTACTCAACACACTTTAATGCAAAAATGCTCTCCTGGTTCTTGTAGTTTCTTTGGTATTTGGCATGATGCAAAAGGAAGAGAGGGTTGGCTAAAAAAGGCAGACAGGAAGTTAGCCATTCTGGGAAGGTCACTGACATAGGAAAAAGGACAGACAAGAAGTTTCTCCTGGCCAAACTAAAGGACCATGTGGTAAGTCTCCTAGTTTGTTTGATTCCTGTTATACCTCCCAGAACTAATTAAGGTCAAGTACCGAGATACAAGTGTATGGTTTGAATACTTCCATGGAACTTGAGTTAAAGATACTTATTTCCAGTATGAACATCAAAAGCAACTATAAATCAGTCAGTTGAACTGACTGGATAAGTATCATCTACCACACTACCACTACCATCATCATGATGGTGAGAGAAGATGCAAATTCTCTTCAAGAAATCAGTAGAGATTCTCAATCCTCCAGGTCATGGTTTTCCCATAACTGCATTTTCAGGAGGCAACTAGACTTTGTAAATTTCTTTCCTTGAAGACATTTTGCTTCTCATCCAAGAAGCTTCTTCAGCTCTGACAGGATATTGGGGAATGGGAGGATTTATACTCCATTCCTACTCCCATACCATTCAAAGGGTATCCATTCCAAATTGTATACGTAAAAGTCTATACTAAAAATTTGGAAGTAGGAATGGAATTCCAGAGGAAAAATTGCAAAGTACATGAACAAGAGCACTACTCAGGTGACGCTGAGGATCTAGATAAATCTCCAAGTGCTTCAAAAACCCTCTAAAAGGATGCAAATTACCAGCTGTCTGTAAGGAATATAAATCCTTCCATTCCCCACTATCCTGGAAAGAATAGAAGCTTCTTAGATGAGAAGTGAAATGTCTTCAAAGAAAAAACAAGGAAGTCCAGTTGCCTCCTGAAAAAGCACCTTTGGGATTCTCTTCCAGAGTTACTAATTTTACCCAGATTTAGTGATTAGTACAGTTAACACAAAGCTTCTCACATTAGCAGAGGCATCATGTATTAACATGATGATAATGATGATGAAAGGATATAAATTGTAAGAATTTTGTGACACTAGTTTAAAAAGAGGAGAGTTTTCAATGTAAAAGACTGGTCTAGTTAGCTATTAATGGATTCAAATTCTCTAATAGATCATGGATGATGTCCTTTTCTTTCCTGTTCATTGCAGTCTTCCATACAGAGAAAAGGCTGCTATAACATTGGTTCTTGACAATTCCTGAAATTGTGCTCTTCAAAGAGTCATTTCATAAATCTACCATTGTCCTTGTATCATTGCCCACTCATCCAAATATGAGTTCAGCACAACAGAGTCTTTTGTATCTGAACAAACATCAAAGTGAACTATTTTCTGAGACATCATCAGACAAAGCAAATTAAACTTATTGCAGATAGTATGAGGACTGATAAAATCCCAAGATAGTATACTTTCTTTATTGAATAGCGTAAGGATAGGTCAATATTTTGGTTTCTAAACTTCTAAATTCCAATCTAAGTTTTTATCTTGTTCTTTGACTAGTTTCTGTTCATAAAGTTTATATTTCCTCACCTCCTTATCTTAGGACTAACAGCATCTTCATACTATCACACAGCGATCCCTGAAGCAATAAATAGAATAGAATAGAATTCTTTATTGGCCAAGTGTGGTTGGATACACAAGGGATTTGTCTTGGTGAAAATACTCTCAGCATACATAAAAGAAAAGATACATTCGTCAAGAGTCAAGAATCATAAGGTACAACACTTAATGATAGTCATAGGGTACAGTAAGCAATCAAATCATACTAGGAAGCTTGTTACTTGGAGCTAGCCAAAGATTCATTTAGCTTCTTCTTTATTTAAACAATCAAAGTTCCAACTAACGGCTAGTTAAAAATGTGACTTTCATATACTAGTCAAACACCCCTAGTTTTTCTAATGTATGCAAGCTAACTTAAATGTAAAGAAGCCAATTGTACAATGCAATATAGGTATAAGATTAATTTTGACCAATGTGCTGTTTGAGAAAGGAGATGATTTAAGGCAATCTAGTTTTTCTTTCTTTCCTTTTTGAATATAAATTATTTGATTTTACATACAGCCTCTCATTTTCCACCATTAGTTTGCATTTTTTTTCTTCTAAAAATGTATAATGGAATATTTTTGTACATGAATATTTCTGCATATGTGTATTTTCCAATTCTACCTTCCCGTCTTTTGTAATCAATCTTCTGTAATGTAATTCTGTTTGATCAACAATCTTTCTTTAATAGAAATATTTTGTCTTTTTTTTTTTGGGGGGGACATGAGAAAAACGTTCTATAGATCTTTTAATTTGAAAAATTCCAAAATGTGTGTGCTCATCAGTGTATAATTGTGTTTTAGCTTAACTATAGATTACCAGCATCTGAATAGGATAGGTTCTCATTGAAATACAAATGGAATGCATTTATTTCCCATGCTGACATAACACATCCATTTCTAACAATATATCATTGAATCATCTAGGTCAGGATGATTATAAAGGGGGAATGTTTTTTTTTTTAAAGAATTAATTACAGACTTATACAAACTGAAAGTCATGGGAAATGTTACCACTGCTTTCAAACAGATGCCATAAGATGCTGAATCTCACAAAAATGGTAGGAATATCACACCTCAGTTTCAAAATATTACCATGGTCTCAGCCCTGAAACCATTTTTTTTTAACTGGAGCCATTTTGGGAGCATCTTCAGGGCTGCCACAAGCCAGACCAGTTGGAGCTGTGAGAACTTAAGATGGGAGATAGAGATAGCTGGGGTTGTGTAGCCAAAACACCATTCTTTCCTGTGAGAGCCAAGAATGTTCTGCCAGGTGTTGAAGAGGCTTTGACCAAAGCCAGCCAAGATGGTGGCTGAGACTTGGTTGGACCATGTGATGGATGTGTGACCTGAGGGGTTTGATTTGAGTGGGGAAAACCTCCGGTCCTCCACAGTTGTGTTTTTTATCAGATGTGCTAATATGACAAGCCTAATAAATCTATACTTTGAGGAATATGCTTGCCTTGGAGTTTTGATTCTGTTGGGTGTGTTAACTGGAAATTTGACACTAACCAACTCTTTGACACATGGCTTTTCCTTATACGCGGTAGTCCTTGAATTATCACAATTCATTTAGTGACCATTTGAACTTACAACGACACTGAAAAAAGTGACTTATGACTATTTTAAAAAAGTGACTTAAGACCATCGCATCATCCCTGTGGTCATGTGATTTATATTTGGATACATGACAACTGGTTCATATTTATGACGGTTGCAGTGTCTGCAGTATTCTGAGAAGCTAAGTCAATAGGGAACCCAGATTCACTTAACCACCATGTTACTAATTTAACAACTGCAGTGATACGCTTAACAAATCTGGCAAGAAAAGTCATAAAATAGGGCAAAGCTCACTAAACAAATTTCTCAATTTGCAATATAAACTCTGGGCTCATAAGTTGAGGACTACCTGTTCCCAAGGCTGCATGCAATAGAGATGTAAGTGGGAGAAAAGTCTTACAACGGACATTTCTTCATCCTCCCAGTTTTATTATAGGTCCGATGCTTGATTAAAAGCTTCTCCTTGGCATCATAAGAGGTTGGGTCAAAATGGACTGCTGAACTAGTGGAGGATTGGACCAAATTTGGCACTCTGCACTTTCTAAAGTCACTCCTACCCACCTCCAAAAAATAACCCTGTTCTGACAGTTGAATAGAATAGAATAGAATACTTTATTAGCCAAGGTGATTGGACACACAAGGAATTTGTCTTGGTGTAAATACTCTCAGTATACATAAAGAAAAGGTACATTCATTAAGAATCAAGAATCATAATGTGCAACACTTAATGATAGCCATAGGGTACAATCAACAATCAAATCATACTAGGAAACAGTCAAGTGGGAGGGGATGGGTGATAAGGAGTGGTGAGAAGATTAACAGTAATAGTAGTGTACACTTTGTAAATAGCTGAACAGTATTGAGGGAATTATTTGTTTAGCAGAGTGATAGCTTTCGGGGAAAAACTGTTCTTGTGTCTAGTTGTTCTGGTGTGCAGTGCTCTATAGTGTCATTTTGAGGGAAAGAGTTGAAACAGTTTATTTCTGGGATGTGAGTGGTCTGTAAATATTTTCACAACCCTCTTTTTGACTCATGCAGTATACAGGTCCTCGATGGAAGGCAGGTGGATAGTAATTCTTTTTTCTGCAGTCCTAATTATCCTCTGAAGTCTGTGTCTGTCCTGTTGGGTTGCAAAACCAAACCAGACAGTGATAGAGGTGCAGATGATAGACTCAATAATTCCTCTGTAGAACTGTATCAGCAGCTCCTTGGGCAGTTTGAGCTTTCTGAGTTGGCGCAGAAAGAACATTCTTTGTTGTGTTTTTTTGATAATGTTTTTGATGTTAGGTGTCCATTTTAGGTCATGTGATATAGTAGAATCTAGAAAATTGAAGATCTTTACTGTTGATACTGTGTTGTCTAGTACTTTAAGAGGTGGTAGTATGGGAGGGTTTCTTCTAAAGTCAACCACCATTTCTATGGTTTTGAGTGTGTTCAGTTCCAGATTGTTCCAGTTACACCATGAGGCAAATTATATAACCTCCTGTCTGTATGCAGATTCATCGTTGTCTCGAATGAGACCAATCACTGTTGTGTCACCAGCAAACCAGTATTTAGCAGATGGATCATTTGAGATGCAGTCATTGGTATATTGGGAGAAGAGAAGTGAAGGTAGCACACAGCCTTGGGGAGGGGGGGGGGGCTGTGCTGATTATACTGTGCTATTATTATTATTATGCAAACACATATTGTTTATCTTTATTTTTAAAATAAATATTAAAGGATTATATTTGAAATAATTGAAATGAATGCATACTTAATGCATACTTAATTCTATCATTACCTTTTCCATTCCAAATTTTCAGTAAGGAGAGAAACAAACACATTAATTCTAGCCTCTTTCATTAATCTCAATCGAAACATCTTTTTGTTTCATTTCAATTATTTCAAATATAATCCTTTAATATTTATTTTAAAAATAAAGTTAAACGTGTTTGCATAATAATAATAATAATAATAATAATAATAATAATAATAATAATAATAATAACAATAATAATAAAGTTACCAATGTCTCTCCTTGCTTTTAATAGTCTATATTAACTTATTAATTTAGTTGGTTCTTTAGTGTGTCATATTCCCTTTTCATTACACTTTTTTTTTATAAATTCTAGATTAATACAAATTTTAACACCAAAAAAACAAACAAAAAAAACAAGTATAGGTTGAAATGAACCAAAACGATGTTTCGATTGCGATTAATGAAAGAGGCTAGAATTAATGTGTTTGTTTCTCTCCTTACTAAAAATTTGGAATGGAAAAGGTAATAATAGAATTAAGTATGCATATATCGATGTATAATTGCTGTCATATTTGTATGTAAAGGTGATAACCCGGAAACATGTCCACTAAAAAGAGATTTTTGTTTTTAATGTGAAAAACTGAATAAAGTTTGTTAAAAAAAAAAAAGATCATCAGACAGACACATTTTTGTACTATATTTGTCCCAAAATAAGACCTAACTATAAAATAAACCCTAATGCAACTTTTGGTCAAAATTTAATATAAGACCTAGTCTTATTTTTGGAGAAACATGGTACATACTACATTAATCAGTGCTCCCCTAATAAGAGAGCTAAGGAGAGTCATATATTGCAAAAAGTTTAAAAGAGGGTTAAAACAATAAGAAAATTTTAAAAAAGCAAAGAGGACAACTAGATACCCCAGTAATGGTTGAATATTTATTTATTTATTTTGGAACCATGCAGGGAACATCTAATATAGGGACAGCGATTTGTCCAGAACACTATAGGGTTTCCTGCTTGAGCGAGGAGCTGTACTTGAAGATTTCCAATGTCCCTTCCAATTCATGTATTATTATTTTGTTGTTGCATTATTATGTAGTTAGCCCATTATTCAGTTTATTCTGTTTTATTTTGTTAATAATTGACCACCGATGTATTAAAACCTGAGTGTGTCCAACCCACCATGGAGAACTTGATCAGTCATCAACATACTTATAATTGTATGTAAGGGAGAGAATGTGGCTGACTGATTGAGTGGCTGACGGAGATATATTTTAAAAAATGGAATTGTTACCTAGGTAAAGAAGGCTGAAAGTCCTTGGAAACAAGATAAATTGCTCCAACTTTCAAGATACTGGTATTTTACCCTATCTGACTAAAAGGCAGCTCTGGTCTTTTAGATGGGGGAATACAGGAAGAGGATAAGGTAACATGATCCCTGCCTTCCTTAATTAGGATGTGAAATGTTTGTGAAAAATGACATATTGCTTTGATCAGCAGCTTGCTAAAACAGATCAACCAATATTAACCAATAACACTGAGACCTATTGCTAATTTATAAATCTTACCTTTGCCATTGATGGTACGATAGTGGGGCCATGGATGATTTCATATTAGGGTTTAGGTAGAATTCAAATGTAACTCTTTGGAAAATTGCCAATTCAGGTTGATCGAGATGAAAATTGCGGTTTCAAAAGAGGCACTGCCGGAGAAGAGACCAGAGAAGAAGATAGTGCAAGATTCCAAATATGACCTAAAATCCAAGATCAGAAAATGTGGTATTTGGGATGGTGTAAACAAATAAAAAGGTTGACATGTGTTACTGGAAGAAATTGCTGCATCATATTTTTGAAAGAAAGGTTGTTGTTAATCCCATAGAATATAATACAGTGGGATCAAAGTCCTGGGTCTACTAACAATTTGCCATAATCTGGAGGATCTTCTCTTTTTTTGTTTCAATATTATAAAATCAACAACAACTGTGAAGTAGGTTCAGTTGAGATTGGCTGACCTAAAGTCACCTGGTTTTTGCATGGTTGAAAATGGATTTAAACACAGATTCTCAAATCAATAGAACCTAAAGATTCTGTGACACTAATGGTGATTGGTGGTTTCTAAATCAGAATTAATCCTGGACAATTGGTAGATGATTTCTCTGGAGAACCTGAGTTGCTCGTTAAGATTTAGCAGCTGGTCAGCTTCTACCTGCAATTATTTTATCCCCAAGAATATAATAGTATTCTAAAACAAATCTTATAATCATACCAATTCTATCCCAAATATGAAAAAGAAAGAAACAAAGAAAACTATTATATAGATATAGTATCAAAAACCAATAAAAGGAAAGAGAAAATAAAGTCATTATTATTCCTTATTATCTAACTTTTTATATTTTAATATTTCATCATTCAACCATTGATAGAAAAGATCCCAAACTAAATAAAATTGTTTATCTTCTTGCTCTCTAATTTCAAAAGTCAATCTACTCATCTCAGCACATTCCAAAATTTTCTTTACAACTTCTTCTTGCAATGGAATTTTCTCATTTTTTCCAATTTTTTGCAAATACAATCCTAGCAGCAGTCAATACATTTACAATCAAATATTTCAACTCTTTACTATAAGTATCTGGTAGTATTCCCAATAGAAAAAACTCCGGTTTCAAGTCTATATGCTTCTTTGTCATTTTTTCCAGCCACATGTGGATTTTAGTCCAATATTTTCTAGCATCCTCACAAGTCCACCACATGTGATAGTATGAACCAGGTTTCTGATGACATTTCCAGCATTTTCGATTTGTTCTTGAACATTCTTGCTATCCTTGTCGTGGAAAATGCCACCTGTAAAACATCTTATACAAGTTTTCTTTATAGGCTGTAGACATTGTCATTTTATAATTTTACGACCATAATTTCTGCCATTTCTCTAAATCAATCCCATATCCAAAATTCCTCCCCCACGCAATCATAGTTTCTTTAACTTGTTCTTCCTCAAGCTTAATTTGCAATAAATAACCATACAATTTTTTAATCACCTTTTCATCAGTACCCATCAAAATCTTATCCAAGTCAGTTTGCTTATCATAAAATCCTCTCTGCTTTGGAATCCTCATAGTACTTTGAATGTATTTGCAAATATGAAAACCAATTCATCCGTATACCTTGTTCTTCCAATTTTTGCATCGATTTAAGTTCACCCTTTTCATCTAATAATTCCCATAGTTAACTGTTTGTTCCTTTTATAAATTATAGGATAAGAAAACGCTTCTATCGTCGATAACCAAACTGGAATTTTCAAATAACACTGTTTTTTTATCTTCTCCCAATTCAACCACAGAGACTCCCGTATATAATGCCTTCTAAAATACCCCTGTGTTTTAGTTCCCTTGTACCATAAAAAAGCATGCCAGCCCAACAACAAATCATGACCTTCTAATGTCAACAATCTGGTTTTCCTTAATGTTATCCATTCTTTAACCCACGTCAAGTTTGCAGCTTGGTAGTACAACTCCCAATTAGGCAGTCCAAACCCTCCTCTAAATCTAGCATCCTGTAAAAGCTTTAACTTTATTCTTGCTTTCTTGCCTTGCCATATATACTTCAAAACAATTTTATTTAAATCCTCAAAATATTCTTTTCCAAGCCTAATTGGTATTGTTTGAAACAAAAATAAGACTCTGGGTAAAATGTTCATCTTGATTGTTGAAATCCTTCCTATTAATGACAATTGTAAGTTCTCCCATTTTTTCAAATCTTGAGCTATCTGTTGTTTAAGTTTAATATAATTATTCTCCTTCAATGTACTACATCTTGATGTCAAATATATCCCCAGATACTTAACCTTGTTTGTAACTTGAATTTTTAACAGTTCTGCCAACTCTTCCCTTTGTTTCAGCAACATATTCTTTGACAAAATCTTTTGTTTTATCTCTATTTATTTTCAAACCAGCCACCTCCCCATAGACCTCTATCTTTTCCAACAGTTTCGAGGCTGTTTCTATAGGGTCTTCCAAGATAAAGACTAGGTCATCTGCAAAGGCTTGTAGTTTAAATTCTTCCTTTTTAATTTTCATTCCTTTTATAGTTTTATCTTCTCTGATATTTCTATTCAACACTTCCAAAGTCAATACAAATATCAAGGGAGAAAGAGGGCAACCTTGTCTTGTGCCTTTTCTTATATTAATAGGATCTGTAAATTCTCCCCTCCATCATTACCTTAGCTGTTTGTTCATTATAAATTGCTTCTATTGCCTGAATAAATCTTCTAGCAAAGCCCATCTGTTCCATTAAAAGTAACATAAATCTCCAATTCACGTTATCAAATGCCTTTTGAGCATCTAAAAATATCAAAGCCATTTGCTTTTCAGGATGTGCCTCATAGTATTCCAGGGTGTCCAGAATTACTCTCATATTGTCTCTGATTTGTCGCTTTGGCAAAAACCCATTTTTGGTCTGGGTGGATAAAGTTATTCAAGTACTTTTTAAGTCTTTCTGCTAATATTGAAGCAAAAATTTTATAATCTGCATTTAGTAAAGAAATCGGTCTATAATTCTTGATTTGCAGTAGGTCCGCCTCCTCTTTTGGAATAAGTGTAATGTAAGCCTCTGACCATGTTTTAGGTATCATCTTTTTTAACATAACTTCATTCATAACTTCTAACAGTGGAATACACAGTGATTCTTGAAAGATTTTATAAAATTCTACAGGAAACCCGTCTGGACCTGGTGCCTTTCCATTATTTTGTTTCTTAAGTGCTTGACTTAACTCCATCATTATTATATTACTTTCTAACATTTCTTCAATCTCTTTAGGTATCTTAGGTAGATTTGCATTCTGTAGGTATTGTTTAACTTTCTCCTCATCAATGTCTTCTTTCTTATACAAATGCTTATAAAAATCATAAATAATCTCTTTTTTTCTTTGCTGCCATAACAAATTTTACCTTGGTCGTCTATTAACTGCGGTATTTTCCTCGACTCTTTCTCCTTTCTCAATTTGTATAGCTAGCCATCTACCTGGCTTATTTGCATCCTCAAAATAATTCTGTTTAGCATTCCTAATTTTCTGTGCCAGTTCTTCTTTCTCTATTAAATCCATTTTATGTTTAGTTATATCCAGTTTCATTTTAACATCTTTTCTGTGTGGCATTTTCTGTAATTCTTTTCAAGTCCCTTATATTCATCATCCAAGGCTTTAAGAGTTCGCCTTTTCCTGTTGTTCTTTTTCTTTGTATAGTCTATTATCAAGCCTCTAACATAGGCCTTCATTGTGTCCCAAACATTCTGTATTGAGGTGTCTTCTTTTCTGTTCTCTTTAAAGAAGAAGGCCAATTCTTTCTCCATCCATTGTATAAATTCCTTATCCTTTAAAATAGAATTATTTAATGTCCATCTCGATCTTTTCCTTTGTCCCTTCCATTCAATTGTCAATGGGTTATGGTCAGCCCAAGTACTTGTTTCAATATTTACTTCTTGAATACTAGACATTAAATCTGTTGAGATCCAAATCATATCCAGTCTGGACCATGATAGATGCCTATTTGAATAGAACGTAAATTGCTTAGATTTATCATTTCTTTCTCTCCATATGTCTTTTAAAGTTAATTCATCTATCATTTTAAAAAGGATTTAGGAAGAGTTTTCCTGTTATGCTTTACTGTTGTTGCAATATAGTCAAGTCTATTATCCACAATTCCATTAAAGTCTCCCATCATAATTACATTAGCATAGTCAAGTTCGGCAGTCTTAGTATGTAATTTTCTATAGAATTCTTCCTGTTTATCATTCGCATAAATTGCAATCAAAAGTATCTTTCTATTATTGTCCATTATTTCTACCATTAATATTCTCCCATCATCATCTGTATAAATCATTTTTGCTGGAATGGCCTCTTTAATATATAAAACCACCCTCTTTTCTTGGATTGTGTCAAAGAGGTAAACAATTTCCTAATTTTGGTTGTAATAACAATTGTTCATGTTGCTTTTTAATATGAACTTCTTGTAAACAAATTATGTCGAACCTTAATTTCATTAATTTATGGAAAATCTTCCTTCTCTTAGCAGCTGAATTCAGTCCATTTATATTCATTGTAATCAATTTTTTTTCTTCCATAATTATGTTTTATATTTAGATTTAACCACTCTCGTGGGTCTTGCCTCACGTTGATCTTTAATATCCACTTGTCCACCTACTGCACCTTCTTCTTTTCCAACCTCCATTTGTTCCTCTTGGGATTCAATTGATGGGACCTCCTTTCCTGCTCCTCCTTCTCTGCCTCCAAAAACCTCTGCACAAAACAGTTCTGCTTTCTCAATTGAATCAATTCTATGTCTCTGTTCCTGCCACGTAAACATCAATCCTTCTGGAATCAACCACCTGTAAGACACCTCTTTTTCCAATAACCTTTTAGTCAGGAATCGGTATTCTCTTCTCATCTCTCTCACTCTTCTAGGTATTTGTTTTAAAACCAAAATTTCTTTACTTTTGTATTTCAGTGGCTTCTCTCTTGCTACTTGCAATATTTGTGTCTTCAAAGATTTTTAATAAATCTAATATGAACTTCTCTGGGTAGGTTATTTCTCATCGCATATCTTGTAAAAACTCGATATATCTCATCAATTCCATCCATCATCTTCTCTTCTGTTATCTCGAGCGCCTCCGCCAGAATTCCTACCATTATCGCAACCAAATCTTGTCCTTTTTCTTCTTCTATATTTTGGAATCTAAGATAAAATTCTGATCTATCCAACTCCCACTTCAACATCTCACTTTTTCTTGTTCAATCGCTGTTAATCTATTGTCGATATTTCCAATTTTCTCCTCTCTTTGTTTGCCTCCCTCTTCAACATTTTGGAGTCTCTCTTCATATTTTTCCATCATCTGTTCCATCCTACCTGTTCTTTGTTCAATAGTATCCATTTTTACCTTAAGATCTTGAATTCCTTGCATAATCATCTGAAGGATACTCTTTCTTGTTCTTTTTCTTTCTCTTTATCTTGCTTTAACAATGTCTGAATTGAGCGCTGTCCAGATGGTGGGAGGCAGAAGCAGACATAGAGGCACCCGAAGATATAAATTTCTTACTCATTTTAAGTGGTTCCAACTCTTCAAGTTTTTTCAAATTTTAATCCACAAAAAAAGAGAAAAATATGAAATTATAATCCAAGGTAAAAGGCCAACAATAAAAAAGCCAAAAGTGAGAGAAAAAAAAAAAAAAGAAAAAAAATTCTTCAAATTCTTCCTGACCTTAGTCCAATAAAAAAGAAAAAAAAACCATAAAAAAAAGTAACAGTAAAAATAAAAACCCAATAATAATAATAAACAAGACAAAGCCAAAAAGGAAGAAGGGAAGAAGAAAAAGAGAAAAACAAAAAACAAAACAAAAACCAAGAAAAATAAGTTTCTTCAGATTCCACACCTTAGTCCAGCCAGAAAAAAAGAAAAAAAAAAAAAAACCTCAATTAAAAAAAGGAAAAAGAAATAGTCCGCTAATGTACATTAAAAAAAAAAAAAAAAAAAAGAGAAAACAGGATCCAAATAGGCAAAAGAAAAAATAAAATCAGTTAAATCAAAATAAAATATAAGTAGAAAAAAAGAAATTCAGAGGCTTCCTTTGCAAATAAATCAAGCTTAAAAGTAAGGACCTTGATGTTAGTGAAGGGGTTGGCAGAACTCAAAAAAAAAACAATAACACTGCACTCTATTTAATTATCCAAGGCTCTAATTATAACTCCCTTCTCTTTCCCACAAGCTTCAAAGCTGAGCCATGTATATCCAGAAAGACACCTGTAATAATATTCCACAAAGTGCTTTCCTCTATCTTATCAGGGGATGTCCTTGAGAAGAAGAGTCTATTTAAAAAAAAAAAAAAATATTTCCGAGCCTCTAGGTGGCAGTGTTACAAAGTATCATAGTTCTCACTTTCCCCCTCCTCTCTTAAGGGAAAGCCAGCTTGCAATACACAAAACAAAAACCGAAAAATCAAACAAAATCAAGAGAAAGCCTCTAGCCCAGAAAAAAAAAAAAAAAGTCCAGAAGAAGAATAAAACATATGAATATATAGAAAAAGAAAACAGTCCAGTTATCCAATAAGTAACAATAGAGTCCGGAAGCAAAGAAAAGAAAAAAAATGGATTCTCTCTTTGACGCTTTCCCTAAAAAACGCCGCTAAATCAATTTTGTCAAAAAACAAAACAAAAATCACACAGGTTTCTTCAGATAATTAGAGTAAACTTTCCAAATTCAAAAATTAAATAAAAAAAGAAGTTCTCACCCAACCGACAAACTCTTTCTCAAACTCTTTCCGTCTGGAGTCGCCCGGCCTCAGCAGCATGGGGCTGCCTCTCCGCCGCTGGCAAGAAGAGCTTCACCCGGGCTCTCCAGGGATTTTGCGGTATCCCGGAATCCTCAGGATATGCTCTTCACGATGGCTGTCCCTACGGGACAGCGTAGGTCCGTTGGACCGGCCAGTGGCGGAGATATCGGCTGCAATCGAGGAGCTCGATTGCAAACCGTATCGCCACGGCGCAAGCTCCTCCCATCTCATAAAGGCATGACCGAATAAAAGTTTAGTCAATTTTTTTTTTTTCTTTAATAGCGATACTAGGATTTATAAATTTGTATTGATAAGAGTATTATATAAAGTAACTGTAATTGTGACTATGAGGTGAATGCACAAAACCGATGGACCAACCGACTTACGGTGTGTACAAAAATATGGGGGAGCTGATACTTTTATGTTTTGTTGTTGTGTTTTTTATGTTAAAAAAATAATAAAAATTTATAAAAAAAAAAAAAGAATATAATAGTATGTATACTGTACAATATTTAGAAAAAAAAATCACAAATAGAACACCAGCAAGAAGCCTTATGGTATCATTCTCTATATTTCTGGATTCAGGTTCCCACAACTATTTTTCACAAAGTTCTTAAGCTTTTCAAATGTCATTTTGGATCCCACATGCATTCAAGTTCATTCAGATGAAGCTTTCTTTGAATGTTTGGAGTGATTGAGTGGCTGTACACTGTATTTCTGAAGAACCAAGACAACTGGAAGGAGTCTATATGTGCAGTTCTTCTGTTTTGCCACCACTGTCAGTAAAGCTCCACTTAATGGGTACTAATAATAATCTTTTCTCTTGCTGTTTCACTGTAGAGTTACACTGTGGAGACATTGAAGCCATAGTTTCTACTTAAAATGCCACCAACTGAACATCCTCATATTTTCGTGTGCAGAAAACCATCAAGAGTTTCTCCTGTTATACACAAAACAGTTGGTTCAGTAGGTTTACCCTAAAACTGAAAAGGTATTCTCCTTCCTCCATTATTAGTATTTGTTAATATTAATAACCTAAGATTAAACAAGATTTAGAATGAATGGGCATGATTATTTCTATAGTGGAATAAATATTACAGAATAATGCCAAAGGTGTTTTTTCAAGAGGCAACTGGACTTTCTGGTTTTTCTTTGAAGACGTTTCACTTCTTATCCAAGAGGTTTCTTTACCTCTGGCTGGAAGCGGAACAAGCTTCTTGGATGAGAAGCAAAATGTCTTCAAAGTCCATGTCGGGGGCGGGGGGGAGAGACAAATCAAAATCCACTCCCATCCTAGTCAAGGGCATTATAAGGCATTGGAAAAAAAAAAAAACTATCTCCAAATTGTTGCCATTAGATCAGAGGTCTTCAAACTTGATAGCTTTAAGACTTGTGGACTTCAACTCCCATAAATCCTCCTCCAGTCATGCTAGCTCAGGAATTCTGGGAGTTGATGTCCACAAGTCTTAAACTTGCCAAGTTTGAAGATCCTTGCATTAGATGCTGAATGGGAGTTTTGAATTGTAGTCTTACCTATATGGCAAACACTAACTTTTGGAGGTCTAGTAGACAGCCAATGTAAAAGAAATGATTTATTTTGTACACTCACTCAAGCATTAAATATTCTGATTATCTTATAGCAGCAGGACTCTGTATTTTGTGGATTAAGATATGGCTACCCTAAAATATTAGGTGGGTTGTCCCTGAATTAACTGATAATGATTGTAGGAATAGCAACTTATTGAAGTGAGAGGCTCCACTGTGAGGACATTGTTTAAGTATTTGCACTTGAGGTCTTTAAAAAACCATTGAGTCCAGAAACCCTGCAATTGTGACAATTATGTATGGCCTCATCGTACGCCAGTAAAGTTTTGCAGAACACTTCAGCATCCACTTGAAACATTCAGTTCAATTCTGAGGAATGAACAAAGCTCTCCTTTGGTTTCATTTGATCCGTTAGGACTCATTTTTGCCGTTCTGCTCCTTTGCATCAAATAATTCATTTTCTTGAAAAAATGAAATGATTGAGTGACTGACATGAGGCTTAGTTTTTTCCTGACTTTGAATCTTCTTTGGATAGACTTCTGTATATTGTTCGTTTGTGAGTCAGACTTTCACAGCCATTTCTGTTTTCAATTTGGGGCTAGCCTACTGCTGTGCCAGAATGTTTTTTTCTTCATCCTGATTGGTTGGGAGTCTTGGTCTGTGTTTATTGGTCTTGGAGTTTGCTGTGTTCTGCTTGATTGGTGTTTCTAATATCTTCTGTTTGTTTTGTGGCTTTTTTTTTGTCTTGATTGGCTGGCAACATTGTGTTTCTTGTATTGGAGGCTTTAGGTGCAGCTTGGCTCCAAGTAAACAGACAGCTATCATTTATTAGGAAGCTAGGTTTCATCTGGGAGCCTGGTTGAGGTGTGTTTGAGCTGGAGGTATCGGGGGGGGGGTCTGTTTGTGCCCAGGTGTTTGCTTGGCTTGTGGTATGGAGATTTTTTTGTTTGTGAGTGCAGGCATCCAAATAATTGACAGTCTGGTGGAATCATCTCTTCTGTTCATGCTTTCAGGTCTTTTTTCAATCTCTATGGCTTCTCTGATAATTCTGTGGCTGGGGTTTTCTATAGTGGCTAGGGTTTTGGTGCCATTGAATTTGATGCTATGACCTGTGGCTTTCATGTGTTGGACTAATGAGGAAGTGTATTCCAGCTTTTTTACCACATTTTTGTGTTAATCCAGGTGGTACTTATTCTTCTATTGGTCTGGCCAATGTATGTGGCCGGGCATGATGCACAGGGGATTTCATATATGCCTTGGTTTTCCAGGTCATTATAATGACGTGGGAAAATACCTGAACAAACCTGAATACCACACATGTAAGTACCCGCGAAAACTTAAGAAAACACACACACACACACACACACACACACACACACACAAATATATACATATACCAATATGAAACACTGTTCTCATTAAAATAACCCATTGTGATAAATTCCACTTGATAGAAATCACAATTTATAACACTTCTGTAAACAGCATGAGAAGGCAGAACGATATCTTCCTAAGCCTGTCTAAGTGAATGATGTTCTCTTGATGTAGCTGATGCTCGGTGATAGCCGTCAAGCAGCATTATAAGGAAAATAATTTTGGATCTCATTATGCATTTTTATAACAAGCAAATGTTGTGAACAGGAAGTGTCATGATTGGAGGTCCATCTCGCCTAGGTGCTATCTGCATACCAATCTTAATTAACAAATGCTACTGCAGCAACACATTGTAGAGCATTTTCAAACTAAATGGAGTAGTTTGATGGGTCAAGTCTGATGATTTGATCTATCAGTTCACTTTCCAAACTCATTTCCTTCTATCTTCTGCATTGGTCCTATAGTAATTTTGCAGAATAAAACACTTTGTCCAGATTGAATCATCCTGTTTCTCAGTCATTTTCAAGAGGAGATGCGAGATTAAGGGAATACAGTCTTTTAGCCATTCTTCTTAGTGGTGTTTCTGAATGTCGAGGGAGCCTCCTTCAGTAGCTTATGTCACTTCCATGGCTCCAGTTCTCCAATAGGAATGTGGATGTTAGAGTTAGATCTGAGCTACCTTTTATTTACATAAGGCTTTTCATTTCACCTATTCTTATGCTCAGTGGCTAAGACACTGAGCTAGTTGATCAGAAAAATTGGCAGTTTGGCGGTTTGAATCCTGAGCGAGCTCCCATTACTTGTCCCAGCTTCTGCCAACCTAGCAGTTCGAAAGCATGTAAATAATGCAAGTAGAAAAATAGGGACCACTTTGGTGGGAAGGCAACAGCGTTCCATGCACCTTCGGCATTTAGTCATGCCAGCCATATAACATCTTCAGACAACACTGGCTCTTCGACTTCGTAACGGAGATGAGCAACACCCACTAGAGCTGGAAATGACTAGCACGTATGTGCAAGGTGAACCTTTACCTTTATCTATTCTTGTTTGAGAATCATTTTTAAATTAAGTAGTCGGTGGTTTTACGGAGGATTGGAAAGAAATATATATTTTATGATGGCTTTCCTCTTCTATCTTTTTGCATCTTTTTGTTTTTGTAAACCACCTGGGACCCAAATAAGGAGCAGTGTATCAGCAGACATAATAAGCATGAACCTTGATTGTAGGCTTATTGATTGATACAAATAATATTGATTAATTAATTTAAGCTTGTAATGTTCAACAATGGAAATTAAAAAAAACACAATTATTCCTTAAAACCACGGGAAGCAGGAAAGGACTATATCATGAAGTCAAACATAAGTTATTACTGCAGTCTATGGAGACAGTTTTCTGAAGACTGAGTCCCAAGTGTTTACATGTGGGAAGAAGCATGTGGAAATAAAAAGGGACATTCACATGAGAAGCTATGACATGTCAGTCTTGCTTTGAACTATATATACAATTTATGGTTCCCCAAGTGTAAAATAATGCAATAGAAATATTGAGATACTATTGGTATTTAATAGATCCACTTCTTACAATCCAACAGTGATAAATGACAGATTCTCAAGATCCTGGCCATAGTGTTCAGAATTGGTGCATTATTTTAGATTAGAATAGAGCTGGAAGGGACCTTAGAGGTCTTCTAGTCCAGCTTCTTGCTCAAGCAGGAGAACCTATACCATTTCAAAAAAGTGACTGTCTAGTCTCTTCTTAAAAACCTCCAGTGATGGAGTGCCCATGATTTCTGGAGGGAAGCTATTCCACTGGTTAATTGTCCTCACTATTAGGAAGTTTCTCCTTAATTCCAGGTTGCTTCTCTCCTTGGTTAGTTTCCCACCACTGTTTCTTGTCCTGCCCTCTGGTTCTTTGGAGAATAATTTGACCCTCTCTTTTTTGTGGCAGCCCCTCAAATACTGGAATACTGCTATCTTGTCACCCCTAATTCTTCTTTTATTTAGATTAGCCAGACCCAAATCCTGCAGCTGTTCTTCCTATGCTTTAATCTCCAAGCCTTTGATCATAAAAGAAGTTGCTCTTCTCTGAACTTTTTCCAAAGTCTCAACATCATTTTTGTAGTATGGTGACCAAAATTGGTTGCAGTATTCCAGGTGTAGTCATACTA